>NW_026991715.1:57666251-58866251 GCF_029215605.1 Mirounga angustirostris | reverse complement strand
CCTCAGAACACAGCAGGTCCTCTAGGACCTTGACTCTGGAGCCAATGAGCTCAAGTGCAAATCCTGGCTCTGCCAATTACCAGCTCCGTGACTGTGGGCAAGTAACTTGTCTTCTCTGGTTCTCAGTTTCCTCATCTGTAAAATGGCTGCAACAGTAGTGCCTGGTTCATAAAATGGTTTTAAGAAAGAAATAAGAATATCTACAATACTGAGTGAGGACTGTGCCTGGCACATGGTCAGCTTCGTGTAAACATCGTCAAGTAAATAGTTTAGATGGAGGGATGAATAGGTAAGATTGTTCCTGAAGTTAAGTGCTACCCCCTAGGCACACACTCTTCAGGGGCCGTGCCCTGAGAAGGACTCTGGTATGGAGCAAGAACGTTCGTGAAATATCCTGTCCAGGAGGACTCCTCTTGAAATCCATAACCCGGATGTCATTTTACTTCCTCTTACACAGAACACCCTCTCTTCAACTTCTTTCTCCTTGCTTTTGAGTTTTATATTCAGATCACCAGTAGATTTTAAAGGGGGTAGTCCCTTTCTTCCTGTTCACCGTAAAGGTGGGGAGGGGATGGCACCACCACAGTACCTCCCCCAGAGACACAGGGTTTCTGACCACTTTAGAACGCTCGCTATGGACTGACGGGCTCTGTTCCCTGTTCAAGGAGTCATCAGTTAGACTACCAACGGGGAAGGCAGCGAGAGCAGGGAGCCCCTTCCACTCATCATGGAAATCACAACCTGGCTGCCCACTGTCAGAGGTGGGTGCAAAGCAAACGTGTTTCATGAATGGAATTCATCGGTCCTGTCTGGATGTAAGTGAGGGGAATGCGAGATGTGTACTCGGTTGGTAGCAAACACGTCTGGTTTCTCTGCCGTCCAGGATACAGATCTGTGTGCAGGTGGGCAGTAACAGGTAGCAACATGAAGAAGCTTCCAGACCCACTTCACGGAACAGCCAGAAAATTCTATAAAGACAGTCCAACAGGGAACCAGGAAGGCAGGTTCTGCAGTCAGAAAGACATGGCTACGTATTTTGGTTCCAATACTTCCTACTGGGGCTTTCCTTGAGTAAATTCCTTGACCTTGCTGGGCCTCAGTTTCCCCATCTGTATTATGGGGCACTCTCTTTCACGGAGTTACTGAATGGAAGGGAGGTAACGTTATGGACCTGTTTATGACGGGGCCTAGGCAGGGCAGGCTGCTGCTGTTACTGGTTGGGTACGAGAGCAGGGTTTGTCTGTGTGCAGTGGGGGGGGCTCTGTCGTGGGGCACGGCCTTTGGTTTCTATGGAGGACTGGAATTGCTCCAGGTGTAAACTCAGTGCCATTACGCAAACCAACTGCAGGCAGGCTGCTATCTACCGATGGTAAAGTCTACATTTCAGAATATTGTTTAAGTGTAAATGTCTTACCTTCCAACGAATATAGTAAGATGACTTTACTGCAGTAAAGGTTTGTCTACTATACCCATTTTCTTCAGAAGATAACTTTACCATACAAGACAGCTCTATGATTATAATACCAACTGTAGGCAAATAAATGAGTACCTCTGAAATATTTCATTCCCATAGGCACCCCCCCTTATAAGTAAGCATTTACTCTATAATTCTGACATACTTCTGTGTCATGTAAATGCTGTCCTTACAAATGGTCAAAGAATTTCACCTATCTTGGTCAAAGAAATCACAGGTTCTAATCTAACTAATTTTTTATTCTTATTGGATATCTAATTCTTAAACTAAGTCCATCAGTTGTTTTTTTTTTTAACATACTTTGATGCTTCTTTCTCCAAAGAAAATATACAAAAATGTAAGGCTTATTGCAAAGTCCCTTGAAAAAGGATGGCTCAAACTTGAAAGGTTCTATTTAGACATCTCCAGATAAAAAGTGTCTCCATACCTGAATCACATGGTCATCGCTTGTAATTTCTATGGCTTCGTGACAGTGGTCTAATGCTGTAAACACTGAATTACAGGCCCTGTAAGTTGCAAAAGATTGACTTTAGTGCAGCTATAAAACCATTAGCATTTCATGTGTTAATTTACCCAAGTGAACAGTTGCCCCAAATTCATTAAAACCATGCCCTTTTGGAAGGAAAATAAACACCCTAGCCTTTCAAACTAAACTAGTTAGTTTGAATAAACAACAGCATATATTTCTGTGACTAAAACACAAAGAACTATAATCCCGCCAACTCTTCATGTATCATGGAATGAATCACCTAGGTGCCAAATGAAACCTTAATACTGACAAAAGAGAACCAAGTTGCAGGAGACCATCTTCTAAGTCTCCTGAGTCTATGTTAACACTGTTCTGTTTCATTCCTAGTGTGGTCATGGAAAAGTCAAGACCCCAGCAATTAGGAGAACTCAATTAAGCCCAAATTGAATCTGAGGTATTCTGTCTGTCCTTTTGCAACAGACACAGAAACATTTTTTCCTCCTTTCTTACTTTCATCATCTCTGATAAACAAGCCTTTATATGGTACTTTGCTTTCAACCCCACCCACTGGCATGATGGAAGGTAGATATGGCAGAATTCCCCTTGCCTGGTTAATCACACGCCCTCCAGGTAGGCACTTTTCTTGGTGACCCTTCTTGTCCGAGTGGAAAATTCTACATCATTTCAACTTCTAGTTTCTTGGTTAGAATTTTAAGTACCTTCTAATCTAGTGCAACTCCAAATACAGCAAGTTATTTACTACCTAACACAGAAAGTATGTAGCTAGTTACTAGAGCTTTGTTATTTGTACAGGCTGTTTAAAGAATCCCAGTGAGGGCTTTCTTACCCATTACAAAAACAAAAACAAAAAAACCAAAAACACAGGTTTACTTTTGATGCTGCTTCTTATAAAACATATCTTAAGATGTTATTCATTTTTTCCACTCATAAAGGCATCTAACTTTGCCATCCTGTTTTAAACTACTGACAAGGGAGAGGGCAGAAAAAAACTGAGTCAAGTCTGGTTCTGTATTTTGCCAGTTATGGGACCCTGAGCAACTTTTTATCCTGGCTGGTCCCCAGCTTCCTCGTCTACAAAATGAGAATAACAACACCCATTTTACAGGTTGCTGTAAACATCAAAAGAGTTTATGTGAGGCATTTCTCAAAGTGCTTCGGATACTGTAAGAATTCAGCATATAGTCCTTAGTATTATTTGTAAGCTCCCAGGGCAGTATTTCCTTACTCTCTAACCCTTTCAACGGCCAGTGGTAAAAAGAAAAGTGAACCATAACCTATCTTTTCTCATGAGTATCCCTGAAATATCTAATCAAAAACTGTATTCAATATTAGCAAGGTAATCCGCAGGAGGAGTACAAGATCTTAGTCTCTTGAAGGGTACGGTTCCCGTAGCTGCAGGGATGAAGGTACCAGTGTGGGCAGGTAACTAAGTAATCAACGATGGGGTGAGCTGAGCACAAGGTAAGTCTAACTCCTCTGAGATCCCTGATAGATGCAACAGGTTTCCTTATTTCAATAGCTTCGGTCTAACTAACTTGAACCATGAACTGTCTTAATACCGTCACTGCATTTGTAAACAAGATCATTTAATATTAGAAAAAGAATAAAAGAGGTTTTAAAATTCTTACCAAAGTCACTACTACACTACCTTTCACGAAGAGGCAAGCAAGAGCTAGTCCCATCAGTAGTATTTTCTAGGCACGTGGGTCCAGAACCCGGCCTGGCAGCACAGGAAAGGGTATCCTGATCTCCAGGGGTCCCATGTGGAAACGCACACTCTGTGTGGACTAATCCTTACATTTGAGAGCTGGATAATTAAGCAATAACACACTTTATCAAGTGATAAATTCCTCTCCTGCCCATTTTCTGAAAGTGCCTGTACGTCTCACCTAAGCATTTAAATGGGTCCTTCAGCCTATTAGTGTTTTTGTCAATTCGAGAGCTGCCCTGATGTAAGACCTTAGCTCCAGCTGCCGAAATTTATCTATGCAATATTCACTGTGTGATGATCCACAAAGCATAAAACCTTCCGTGTAATGCCCGACAGAACAAGACAAATTCGTACCAACCGTCGAGGGAGGAGAACATGAGCAGGGCCAGCAGGCTGTTCTCTCCCAGTGACAGGCTGCATGGCACTGTTCAGACCTAGGCTTTAAACCAATTTGGTTGATGGTTCTATTTAAATAAACCTGCGGCAAAATGAGGTAATCAATTTAAATCATGCTCCTAGAGTTTGGAAATTTAATTGCTTGTATTAATTATTAATAGTCTTCATGCAGAAGAGCCTTAGCTGTATTCATTTTATGTTCTCAGGAACTATGTAACTGTGCCTCGGATCTATTTTTGTATCTTTCAGCTTGAGAAGTTGCAAAATCGGAAACAGCTCAAAGGCAAGGTAAACTCGATGTGGAAACCCATGAAGTGCAGGCCATGGAACCACGACCCCTCACCTTCGTAAGGGCCCTTGAAAGTCCCAACGGACACGGCAAATATTACAGGGGCCCTGGTGTGACGTCTACAAAGAACATCATGCTGTGACGGGGTGCCGAGTGTCTCCAAACAAACAGCAGGATGCCTGGATCCTCCCCCACACTGCCACTGATATACTGGGTAGCTGTGATCCTGTCAAGAGTCTCCCTGGCTCTCAGTGTTTTCCTCTGTCCCAATATTGGGGCTGGGATGGTCGGGTGGCATTATCCCTGCCACCAGGGTCCATGCCAGGAAAAGGCGCTCTAGAAATGTCTACGGATAATGAGAAGGGTAGCATTCCGTGGAATACAAAGTTTTGTCCCTCAGACACTTAGATTCTCTTGCTGAAACTTAGGACTGCTACAGTCTTAAGACTAGGAGTAAACTAAACCTGATGATTTGAGTCTACGTCCTGGCTAACAGATATCAAACTGATATGAAATAACAGCTGGTCCGCGTTAGTATCAACCGATCAGTTTAAGTTCCCAGTAAGTAGCTAAATCTTATCTGCATTTTGGTTAACACAGCCCTTTTCATGATAAAGAGAGAAAACATTAGTAGAGGTAAGTGGTCATAATTTACCCCATATTTCCCCAGACAGTCCCCATTTCATGATTAATATAGTAATTCATCCAGCACACATAAGATTTTCTTCTCTTTAGAAGTTATTCTTTATCATGGAATTTTAAAATTCAGTATTTGCTTGAGCACATGATCCTTCTTTTGTCTTGGTTAAATTTCGTTACCACAAACCAAGACCTGGACAAAAGTTTCTACCTTCAACATTTGACATCACCCTTGTGGTACAGCCTGTCCTTGAAGAATGCTGGTAATGTCACATATTTAGCTGCAGCTGGGGGAGGAATTGCAAAGAAAAGTATTATATAATTAGACTATAATTATTCTGGCATTGTATAATAAAGAGCCTCATTTTCCCCATCGGCAGCAAGTGACAGAGTGGCCTGCCTGACTCTGAGATGCAGGTGGGTTCTTTAGATGTCCTCGGATGCGGAAGGAGCTGGGGAGATCACGGAATGGGTCATTACCCCCCGACTGAGGGGCCCAGATAGAGGGTATGCAGGAAGGGTCAAACCAGGCCCACATACCCTTCTCCAAAAAAGGGAAGGAAGCTAGAGATGCTTGAGGCAGAACCAGCCAAAAAGCAATGGAAGAAACTGACTGCTTAGTCCTTCTCTGGCCTTCTGTGAAGAACTCTTGCTTTCCTCTCCCCACCATGGGGCTGTTCTCATGCTGGCTGCTCGTGCCTGGGAAGAGAGACTCTTTACCAGCCAACCTGAAGCTGCTGTGGAAAGGGATCCGCACACGGGGCAAAGCCAGCCTCCTGGCCCCACTGCCTGCCTGGGTCAAGTCCACTCACCAACTGCACATTGATTTCTATTACTAACTTGAGCCTTTTCATTATGACCTCTCCAACCAGCTCCAGTCAGTGAAGGGTGAGAAGTTCTAAGATCTGCATCGTGCTATGTACTTAGAAGCTTGCCAAGTTCTGAACCTGATGAGACCTTTGTAAGTGGTCAGTGCCCTGGCTCTAAGCAAATTTCATCAGCACAATAACGGGAAGCCCTTTCTTTTAACCCTCACACTGGCTGAGAACGTTTATTTCGGATCGCCAGACCTGCCTTTGCCCTGTGTGGACAAGGCACCTTCTGACTTCCTACACATGCCATCACATGCGAGGTTGCTGAAGAGAATTCAAAATGCAGTTACTTAAAATGCCATGAGGGAATTACCTACCAACGCAGTAAGGGGACTGCTGTTCATTTCTGTTGTAGATAATACACAGCTGAAGAATTAAAACAAAATGAAACCCCTGTTTTTCTAATTCTATTTTGAAAACATCTAAAAGTACAATCTTTTTATCCCCAATGAAAAACAGTAGAGACCCCAAGGAATAAAAAGAATGTACAATAAACAGAAATTGCTGAAGTAAAGGCAATGAGTTTTCTCAAAAAATTTTATGAAGTTCTCTGAAGCTGATAAATACAAAGATACAAAGAAACCAAGGGCTTTAAACTTATATATTCAAAACTCCTTAGCAATATTCCTCACTATACACTGTTAAAATACCTGAATTTCCACTAGTTTGACTTTTTAAAAAAATACTTTCCCACCTAAGAAAGTGACTATTTATCCCCATACTGTTTTTTTTTTTTTTAAGATTTTATTTATTTATTTGAGAGAGAAAGAAAGAGAGAGCACAAGCAGGGGAGGTAAGGGCAGAGGGCAAAGTAAAAGCAGACTCCCCGCCGAGCAAGGAGCCTGATGTAGGGCTCAATCCCAGGACCCTGAGATCATGATCTGAGCAGAGGGCAGAGAGTTTAACTGATTGAGCCATCCAGACATCCCTCCCGACACTCTTTCTTAAAGCTCTCTGTCCACCAAAAAGTTACTTCCCTAATCAGGGTAAACCCCCAAAAACCTGCCTTTGTGGGTTTACGTCAATCCATTTTACTTCCAAGGATGTCAGAAAGAAATTAAGTTTATAAATGGTTTTGTCCTCTTTGAATGCAAATTAAGTAATCAAGATAAGCATAATCCTTACACTGAGATGCTATCTTATTTTTCACTGAGCCTGAAACCATCATGACCTCTGGGTTGGCCAGAGAGAGAAGCTGTGCCAAGGACGTTCTGGTATCCAACAGCCTGGAGCTGCTAAGGACGGCAGCGCCCCTCGCACCCCCCGCCCCCAGGCTATAGGTTGGCAAGAGCCTCCTCTCTGCCCTTCTCTCTCTACTCGAGGGGGACAGGTTGAAGAAATCGGGGTCTGGGAATGTGGTAGAGTGGAGCCTGTGCAAAACCAGGGATGAGCTAGGGCCCTCATATCCCGAGACGTCCCCAAAGCAGAACATCCCGCCAACAGCTAGACATCTACAGAGAATCCCAGCTCAGAGGTGAGCTTCATGAAAAGCCTGCTTTTAAAGCACTATATGCCTGTAAAGAGATGTAAGATTTCTTGAACATATGTCCTTGCATACTGAAGTCACAGACTTCCTGAAACTGCTATCATGGTTACAGAGCAGTTCTCATGGCTAGCATAATAAATATACCCATTGGTTTGCCCCTATTCATAACAATCCAAGCAGGCATTTATAAGTGTTAAAGTATTAGATAGAAAGTAATCCTCAAAGGCTACTCTTAACCTCAATTTAAGTATATGAAAATCATACAGTATTTTTCCTCAAATCTAATTTTAAAACTGCCGTACATAGTGGAAAATATTGTCAAAACAAGAAATGATTTTTCATTTATTTCATTTAAGCAGAAGGCTCCCCGTTTAGAATCTGCTGTTTACCAGCTACCATCACCTACTTAACAGTTTAGAAACCCCTGGGATTCAGCTAGGAACCCGTGAACAGCGGCCTCATGACAAAAACATCTGTACAACACTGTTAACCTCGCACTCCTTCTTATTTTGTTACATACCGTAATTTGAACTGAGAGCGAACTTCCCCGTGTTCTATTTGAATCAGTTCGTTATAGCAAGCAATTATGCTGCTATTCTCCATAAATCTCTGAAAAGAAAACAAAAATAATATGTAAGACATACAGTTACTTCTTAAAGAGTCAAATGAACTTAGTTTTTCCCACGCCAGGTAACTCTGTTACATAAGACAACTTGAGAAGTTGAAATGAGCTGAGATGAAAAAAAAAAATAGTCAAGCTGTTTGAAACCCTTGTTTAAATGTATGAGAAACAACAGACCAGATTTTACTGTATATGTAACTCCCTTGATGACAAAGGTGGGGAAAAACTTCATTAAGAATACTCACAGGAAGATAAACACACAAGGGCACAGACTACCTCCCCAGGCTTGTGAATTACTGAAACATGTTTGCTTCACATTGCGCTAAGGCTTTTAAATCCAACACTGGACATGTTCAGTGTGTGCGTGGTATGAATGACCCTTTTCAAGAGAAGAGACCCGTCTTTGCTTACTTCCTCATCTTCTGACTTCATCCTCCTCCTCTCACTCTCTCTCACTCACTCACTCACACACACACACACACACACACTCTTCCATGCATCTAGTGTGGATGGTTTCTACTTTGCGGAATACTTCTGGCCTCCCACTATCCCAGGGGGAAGCTGGTAAGGGGTAAGCAAAGGGGGGAAGCCATGAACACACACAGAAGAGAAATACTTTCTCTTTTTATTGCAAAGCAAAGCTAAACATGGTTAGGTTAAGGCTCAACTTCTGGATGGGTGAAGATTATATAACAGCCTGTAGCCAAGCTCTGAGCATTGTTAGTGGATGCTTTGTAAGATACTAAAAAGGATCTGTGATAAAAATAAGTTTCAAAAATGTTGAAATAAACACAGTTGGGCAGGTTTCTTTTTTTAAGACACAAACTTAAGTAGTTAACTTTTGTTGTCTGTTTTTAATTATAAAAGTTACACACATTAATTTAAGATATATAAATTCAGGGGATGCCTGGGTGGCTCAGTCGGTTAAGCGTCTGCCTTTGGCTCAGGTCATGATCTCAGGGTCCTGGGATCGAGCCCCGAATCAGGCTTCCCTCTCCCTCTGCCCCTTCCCCGCCCCAGCTCATTCTCTGAGTCAAATGAATAAAATCTTAAAAAAAAAATGTATAAATTCAGAAAAATATAAAGAAAAAAGCCCTCAAGTCACTGATCATGTCAAAAGCTACAGATACCATTACATTTGGTTTATTTTCCTTTGGCTCCAAAGCCTTTATGTACGTATATATGTACTATATTGATTACAGTATATAAAATCTGTATACAAAGTCAGTATATAAAATCATACTATATTTTCACTTTCATTCTTAATTACTTAGTTTTTATTTTTCTTTAGCTCTAAGAACTAAACACCGTAGTATTTAGCGAACAACAGCTTTCTAAAAGTGACAGTTCCTAAAACACTGGAGCACTGGGGTGTTCACAGCTGACACTTAATGCAGGTTTTTGTAGTCCAAAGGCAGACTCTACTACCTCTCCTTGGAGGATTTCCTAGGCTATAGTTAACTGGTATCACTGAAATAATGCGAGTGAATCAAAAGTAGTGGCCTTCCAACTTCAGCATGCTAAGAATCACCAGGCATTCTGCTAGATTTCTGGGCTCTGCATTCGGACATTTAAAGCTGTTTCTTTACGGCAGACCTTCTCAGAGCGCTCGCTCTGCTCATGGGCCATACTGCTAGCGCGCCCTGGGTATCACCAGGGGTGGCAAGAGTAAGAACAGAGTCCTCCCTCATTTCCCAAGCTGATTTGACCCCAGACGCCTTTTTCCCGGAACACCTATCAAGAGATTTTGGAACACTAGTGCTCCATGGTACAGTCTGGGAACTACTTTACTGGACCCAACGGGGAGTGTGGAGGTCAGTAACATACTGTTGCGTCTTCACTTTGTCATGACTAGGAGCTCTGGCAAGCTCTTTAGTTATTTTGAGCCTGTTTCCTCCTCTGCAAAAATGGCGAAAATATTAAATCTCTTGAGTGTAGATGAGGATTAAGCAAATCCCCTCAAATGGAGCTTGACCAACGGTCCATCTTAGCACTCCACTTTCTCCTCCGGAGGAAGCCTCCCCAGGGAGAAGCTGTGTCCAACCTACATAGCCCTGGCAGGCCTGGCCCACTGTATTTCAGAGTAAGCGCTCCATGCACACCTGGCGAGGAAGTGTCCCATCCAATGGATAAAGGGACACAACCAAGGTTCACAGAGATGCCGCTGCGATCGTCCTTTGCGAAGTAAGACACTGGTTTGTAAAAGGCTCGCAGCGGACTGAGCCCCGTGCGGTCGGCCGCTTACACACAGCTACCGAAGCTTCAAGGAGAAGCTGCTGTGAAATATCGGATGGCACATTGTGTTCCTGGATCCCCATGCACGGACCCAGACTGCTGCACTGGCCAATCGGCTAGCAGCACAGGGCTGAATTTCACAGATGATTTAATACAGTCAAAACAGCCCAGAGATGACCAACAATCTCAAGGAAGGCAAGAAGAGTGGGCATATTTGGAAGGGTGCTTGGGGAGAAAGCTGCCAAAGACAAGAGTTTACCCAAAAAAGGAGACTAGCCACCTGGAGAGCTGCTTGAGCTGATTCTGAGCCACAGTAACTCAGGAGGGAAAGGCTCAGTAGGCGCAGTGTGCTTCTCACAGAAGAGCTCGAGCTCTCTGGGGGCACCCTGACCTAGCTGGCAAACAGCCTTGATCAGACCCAGGGCTAAAGATTACTGGGTGGTCCCTGACAGGTACCATTTTTCATGCTCCCAGGAAGGGTGTTATCCAAGGGGCTGCCTGCGAAAAGCAGCACCATATCCTGACAAAGGCAAATGAAACCTACTAGAGCTGCCATTACAAGAGGTGACCGACAGGCTCCAAGAGAAATAAAAAGAAAACAGTGGATTTTACCTCCTCGATTTGCTTAGTGGCATTTGCACCCAAAGAGGGCCAGGTGTCTCTCCTGGTAGTAAATGTGTCATCTCAGCCCTCCAGCCAAGACAGCAATCTCTAAACCAGTCAGAGGTAGGATCAATGAACTAAAAGGCGAATTCCAGGACAGTTAACAGCATCCACGTGGCTCCTCATTGACAGAAACTACAGGGTGTCAGGCCATTCTCTCAGCTCCCAGAGAATTGAGGAAAACCCCCACATCCTCATACTCCCAGAGATCCTGCCTCACAGGTGAAGAACAATGTTGGGGTGGGGGTCGACATTTAACCTCACATCTAGGAAACCTGTGAATAATTTTACATTATTTCTCAGCAAATGGAGTTGTAAGAGTTGGTCTCAGCCACATGGCTTGACAATTTTTCTTTTCCAATTCTCCGTTCCAGAACTCAGAGGCATTGTCTTAGGCATTCTCATTAAGACACAGCACCTAAGAACAGCATTCAGAACCAAATGCCAGCCTTTGAGAAAGGAGATGGACAAAACTGTCAGGAGAGTAAGTGACCCTGCTAAAGAGAAACGTTCGTTTCCATTACACATGTGAACGGCGATGCTACCTTTAATATTCTACCTTGCACGGCGACTTCCACGCTGAAGCATACCAAACCACAAAACCACCACATTATACACGCAATTCCTGCTCCTCTGCGGTCTAGGACAAGGATTTTTTTTTTTTTTTTAACCCAGGATAGCAAAATAGCATTATGGATTTGGGTTCAACGTGTTTGGAGTCCTCTGGGCCTCATGGATCGGGATGTCCATTTCTCTCCCCAGGTTCAGAAGTTTTCAGCCATTATTGCTTTAAATGTATTTTCTTTACTTCTTTTTCTTCTTCTATAATACCTATAATGTTTTATAGGTATTTTTATATTATAGGTATTTTTTTTTTCCATTGTGTCCCACAATCACCATAGGCTTTCTTCACTCTTCCTCATTTTTTTCTTTTTACTTGTCTATAATGGAGTAATTTCCAATGTCCTATCCTCCAGGTTATGGATTCTTTCTTTTACATGGTCAAGTCTACTTTTGAAACCCTCTACTGAATTCTTCATTTCTTGTGTTTTTCAATTCTAGGATTTTTTTCTTTTTTTTTTTTTTTTTGACGGCTATTTCCTTGTCAAACTTCTCATTTTGTTCGTCCAACTGTTTTCCTAATTTCGTTAGTTGTTTGGGCTTTCTTGCAGTTTTACTCAACTTCCTTCAGAGGATTATTCTGAATTCTTTGCCAATTCATAGATCTCCATTTCTTTAAAGTCCGTTATTGGAGCTTTATTAGTTTCCTTCGGTGTTTCATATTGACCTGATTTTTCCCTGACTCCTCATGTTGGTATCTGTGCATCTGGGTAACGGGGCTCATCTTGTAGACTTTGTAGGTTTGCTCTGGCAGACACAGTTCTTCATCAGCTCAGTTTGGGTTTCTGAGTGTGATTTCTGGGAATGACCTTGGGCAGGTGGAGCATGCTATTATGGCCTCTTTCAGGTCAAGGGGGATAGGGGTGTGTGCTACTGGCTAAGAACAACTGGACAGGACTGACAACTTGGTTCCCTACCCAAGTGAAGCTCTAGGATGGGTTCTACAGTTGACTGAAGTTTCTGGTCAGGCTTCCTAGATGGTCAGAACTGGGGACTATATTCAGTAGTAGATAAGCCTAGGAACTAGCCTTCCAGCCCTGGCAGGGCAGCAGGATGGGACCCAAGGTCTGCAGAGCTCATTTTTTAGCAACCCAAATTAGGCCAGAGTGTGCACTGAATTTCCTGGTCAGGTGAAGCCCCCAGTTCTGCTCTATACTCTCGGTTCAAGTACCCCTGTATGTAGGGCTGCCGAGTGGGCTCTGCAGCTTCCTGTAAGCTCTAATTCGGTTCGCTGGCTGGACAGGCTAAATAAAGGCTGTGTTCAGTGATGAGTGAGGCTATGAATGACATTTCCTGCCTCAACACAGTGGCAGAAGCATCTCCAAAGCTAGAAGAACTCTTTGTCTTAACTCAAGCAGATCTGCTTGGCAAGTTCCCTGACGGAATAGGGCCACTGGCTTAGTTATGCAAACGGTCAGCTCTGGCCTGCCTCTCCGCTCAACTGTTGCTGGGCCGCAGGGCTTCCAGGAGTTATCCCTAGCCATTCTGGGCAGAATGGGCTGGAAGACGCTCTCCAGAGCCAGTGTGGCTGTGTCTCCCCTTCCCTGCCTGGGCAAGAAGGGGAGGGGTCACTCCAGGCTACTCTCAATTTTCTCAACAGGCTCTGCAGGTTGGGAGAGGCCGGGAGCTACCCTCAGCCTTGGCTATGAATTAATCCCTCTGCCTGTGCCAAGTGTGTGGCACAGAAACTCTCCGGGCCGGGTATGGCCTTGACTCTGGGGACCATCAGCTCTGCACGCCCCCCTCTTGGCTCGTGAGCCACTGGGCTGTATTGCTTCCAGGAGCTGGTGCCAGCCCCTCGGGTCAGACAGGGCCTAAGACACCCTCCAGAGCTGCCGGGGCTGTGATTCCATTCCTTGCCCAAGCAAGCCAGTTACAGGGCCAGCAGAACTCCTCAGTTGAGGATCCAAATCAGGTAGATCTGCACTCCGCAGTTCCCTGGTCAGAGCGCGCCTGTGACATGGTTCTGCAGATGAGCAAAACCACTGCTTGGGGAGACTGCCGCGGCACTGCAGGAATGAACCTGGTCTGCCAGCATCCACATGCTCCTTGTTGCCGGCTCACCCTCTTCTCAGTGGGGGCGGGTGGGGGGGTGGTGTCAGATTCCCAGTGGGTGAGCCACGCACACTCCCCTGCAATCCCCGTGGTGCGAGATCAGAGTAGGGGCTCCCACAAAGCAACCCAGTGTGCTAGGGTGGGGAGCTCGCTGTCACCACTGAGGTCCCTTTCCACTAGACGAGGAGGGGAGACCTCTCTGCATGGAGCCACAGTGGCGGGGGGAGAGGCCGTGCGGGTCAGTGTGGAACTGCTTCCCTCACCCTGCTAACACAGTCTGCCTGATCTCTGTGAGGCAGGGGGTGCATCAGCCTCACCTCCACGTTCAACGATTCTCTCAGCAGTGAGGAGTGAAACCAGGAACAACCCATGTCTCGGTCTTGGAGACATCACCCCTGGAGTCCTCCATCTTGAGCTTCATATTGAACGTCAGTGTTACTCCTACAGTTGTCACTCAAAGACCTTGTTGTTGCTGACATTTACGGTTTAAACCAGGAGTTCACAGATACGAAAGCCGTCATGGGCCTATCCCTGGCGTCTAAGCCCTGACGAGGCCCTGACGAACACAAAACCCTGGGTGCCAATTTGGTGGACTTAACCGTATCTAACACTCACATATGTATGATGAATCTCACAGACGGGGCTCATTTAAGTGAGGCTGCTTTGGGACTACGGAATTTTGACCTGGTATAGGAAGATGTGTTTTTAGGTCATTACAATCCTGTAACTAGGATGCATGAAGTTATGAAGGAAAAAGCTTGACTAGCCGTTGCTTGTTACCCTCCTGTGAGAACAGTTATTTCCTTTCCCTCACGGTCCTGGAGCTCAACTCTCTAAAGCTGCTGTGCAGCTCCATGGCTGTGCTATTACTCAAGAGTCACCGGTGAGGTGTCCGGCCTGCGGAGAGCTGCTGAGTCTCCTCCTACATACATACCCTGTTGAAGCCTGCATGCAGGAGAGGGAGGACCGAGGCCTCTTCACGGTCACCCGATCTGCAGCAAAGCAGAAAATGCAGTCACTCAGCAGATACAAACCAGGGTTCCTCACACTGAAACATGGAGAGAGAACAATGAGGCAAGCATGGCGTTTGCTCTACCAGTGGCTTCCTGACCAGCATGTGCCCACGGGATGCACCTGCCTTCCAGGACCCCCATCTGCCTTCCAGATGCAAAAAAAAAGGAACATAAACAGTAGAGAAAACTCCAGCAGTGTGCCCGAAAGCATCACCACAGGTCCACATGAGTGGCCATCTCCAAAGCTGGGCTGCTCTTGAAAGTTGCAACAAATGGATGGGACAAGGTTGGTCCAATGCTCATCCCAGACACCGCTGTCCCCAAACCTTCTGGAAGCACAACTCCCACCCCAACACCTGGCTAGGTCCAACTCTCAGTGTGAGGAAGACCCCTGGCACTACAGACTACAGCACCCCATAGCCAAATGCAGAAAAAGGGTCATCAGGAATGTCATGTTAGAAAGGAATAAGAGAAAAAAAAATGGATTATCGTCCCTCATTTCACAGGAAGGTTTCCTACACTGAGCCTACAGCTGGGTCTCAGAACTTCATTTGGGTACAATGTTTGCTCATCATAAAGACATGCTACATTTCTGCTTCCATCATTATAAGAGAGAAAGGGCATCCCTGAGATAGCCAGCAAGTAACATGGAGTATATACCTTGGAAAACAGAGAAGGAAAATGGAATAAAAGATATTAGGTGGAGGAGCGGGTGACCAGGGAGGGAAATCCTGGGGCTTGTTTGTGGCTTTCCCCATAGCTCACGCCTTCCCTACAGGGAAAAGGAGTCCTCCTTGCTTTTTCTACTCAGGAACTCCACATTCAACCTTCTTCGACTGATAAATGAGGAGGGACACAAAAAGAGTCCGAAGGTGTTAATAACATTCTATTTCATAAGCTGGTTCCACAAACTCAGCATTCATTTTATTATTGTTCTGTATCTATATAAAATATTTTATTTTAAAAACAGTGGGGGAAAGGGTGGAAAATAACAAGCCATAGCAAGTCCTTATTTGTCAAAGATTTGTAAGCATTTCCGCTACATGCCTAATGTAAAAAAAAATTGTGTTTCCCTTTTGGGTTCGTGGAATGAGCCAGCCTTGGGGAGTATGGTGTGTGGCCCGGTATACTCCTGGAATCCATGCACAAGACTCAGAACACTCTAGTAACCCCTCCCAGTGCCCTCAAGACAAAATACAAGGGGGTGATGAAGGCTAAATATACCTTGGTCCCCCTCACTCATTCCACTTGAGACCCCAAGTCCCACCAGGATAATGAGATCAGGAACCAATGGGAATGATTTCTTTCCTTTCCTTGGACTTGGCCATGGTAGGAATGAAGTGAAGCAACACAGTTCTTAAAAACAGACTCAGGGAATAATAGGTAAGAAGAGTCTTTGGTTGGGGTAAAACTCTGTAGCCACGATTTCTTCCTGTACCAATAAGCAGTATTTCAAATCTCCCCTGGGCCAGGCTTGCCTGGGGGAGACCTCAACTCTCCTGTCTCCGTTGCTGGCTTGTCGCAGAATCTGTGCCAGCTCCCATAATGGGGCCAAGTCCAGTAGGGCTCTAGGCCCTCATCAAAGGCCTTCTTCTCTCCAAAGCGAAGGATGGCTACTAAATGAATACAACCATTTTCGGGCGCCTGGGTGGCTCAGTTGGTTGGGCGACTGCCTTCGGCTCAGGTCATGATCCCGGAGTCCTGGGATCGAGTCCCACGTCGGGCTCCCTGCTCAGCGGGGGGTCTGCTTCTCCCTCTGACCCTCTTCCCTCTCATGTTCTCTGTCTCTCATTCTCTCTCTTTCTCAAATAAATAAATAAAATCTTAAAAAAAAAATAAATGAATGAATACAACAACTTTGATTCCAACGACTATAGCTTGTACCAGCAGCGTGTGTTCCTTTTCGGTCTCTCGTTCTAAGGGGTGGCCATTTCAGACAACAAACCCAGCAGAGCAGCTTCTCATCCCACTGTCTCGTACCTATAGCCCAATCCCCCTTCTGTTGCCTTCCAGCATGGGCATACATCCTACTGTCCTGCTTCTAGACACAGAGCAGTCCTGACCCCAACTATACAATCCTTTCCTTCCAGCGTGTTTACTGCTTCTTTGTGCTCATACTGTAATTTGTTTCTTCTTCAGTGAAGAACAAGAAGTCTGCTACCTCTTTTCTTCAAAGAAAAATGATGAGCGGGAACAAATTTCTCCCCAGACATCTCCCTCAGATCTTCTGTTCATTTCTAGCACGCAACGAGCACCCCTTTTCTCCTCCTGTGTACTAGTGTGGGTTAACAGCAGTTAAGGATGACAGAGAGAAACCTAAATATATCCAGAAGCTCGCAACACAGAGGACACCCCCACAGAGCAAGATCTAAAGTTGGTGTTGTGGGGCCAAGGGCATGCCCACTGCTCTGCTGGCTCACAGACTGGATTCCATCAGACACATGTTTCAGAATGAACAGTACCACCGCCAACTGGGGATGGGAGTCGGGGGGCGGGGGAGGAGCTTACGCTTGTGAAACCACCGCAAGGATCACTGTGTGCTCGGAAGGATTTGTGGCCCGGATCGACCTGCAACGAGAGAGCTCCAAGTCAAACCAGGTGATCTGGGCTTTGTTACAATGAACAAATGCGGAACCTCACATTGAAAAATGGCACAAAACCCAATCTTCCTCTCAAGAGAAAGTCCGAAAACACGTAAAGACAACAGAGAAAGATGCCCTTAAAGATTAGGACAATCTCTTTGTTGTTCCTTTAAAAAAAAAAAAAAAAAAGCTTTTTTTTTTTTTTTTTAAACGCCTGGGCAGTTGTCCAATGGGTCAGATCTGCCAATTTTTCACTTCAAAAACTGGCAAATTCCACTTAAGTTCCATGTTTTCTGACTGAAATTCCACTCTGCAAAGAAACTGGCAGTCCTACAGCTCTCCGGTTATCAGTTTGTACTTAGGGAGCTAATTGCTTTGCATCTTTTTTTCTTTTAAAATAGTAGATAGCTCAGAAAGATGACCTTATAATAAAAATTAAAATACTCGCTGGCCGCTGGACATACCAATTCAGGTTGAAACTCGTAAGAGCGATACAAAGAGCTGCCTAATTTGTTTTGGTCGTACTGCTGTTTGTGCTGAAATGCTTTCAGCGAGTGGGCCACAAACTAGGGCTGGGCAACGCTGCGGTGCGGCCACTGTCCCTGCTGATCCCCGCTGTACCATGGCCACCTGTGTGTTGTTTAGTCCGTAAGATTTTAATAGGATTGGACTACGTAAGGATCTAGAACTTTGAGGTCCATGCATCTTCTTACAACATGTGCTATTGCATGCCGCAGCTCTGATTCTGGATTATCCTGGTCAGGGCTCGTGAATGGAATGAACTATTAATAAAGGGCCACATACTTGAAGCTTAGTACAAATAAGCCTGCTTGTTTTGACCCATTTCCTCCATCTGGACTCTGTTTATTTTGAGATCCCTGGGAAGAGAACCATCATCTCTAAGAACAGAAGGCTCAAGGCTGCTCCTGAGTAATTTGTGAAACAACATGTATTTGTTGATCTTTCTAGCTATTGGCATTTCAGCTCTTCTGCACTACAACATATTTGTACTACTGCTCCCCTAGAAAAAGCCAGCTTGTATTGCTTCATTTCCTTCAACTCTCACATTTCTTGACCTTTCTCAGAAAAGGTACTTTCCCAATTTCCTATTCCTTGAGATCTCACTCTACGTGGGTGGGAGGTTCAGGAAAGTGACCAGCTCTCGTCTTCCTGGGAAGTACAGTTTCCTATGGTAGATAAATGGTGTTTGAACAAACTCCTTAAGTTCAATGCCTTAACTCACTGTGGGACAGGGAGAGTAAGTCAAGACCCCCTATTAAGGCTAGCACAGACTACTTCCTATTCAGCCACCCCACAGCACAGATCTTGATGAGGCCAAGGTACCATTTTTTTTTTTTACCTAAGAGCCTACTGAATTCTCAGCAGAAATACCAGTTACCACCTAATGAAAAAAATGCATAGCAAGTCCGAGGTGCACCCTATTGTCTAGGGAAATACTAAGCACTTCTCAGCCTTGTGCAATCTCTTCCACCCCAACGAGAAGTCAAGGCTACACTGCAAGGCTACGTTCTAAGGAGTGAGCCTCAAGAGGCACAAACACTGTTAAGAACGTAACTGGGCTAGAGCCCATGCTCCCTTAGCTTCTTTGGAAACTGGCTTTCATTTTGGGGGTTGCTTCTTGCTGCTTATCTCTTCTTTCTCATTCCTCCAAAGGAACTGGTATAGCCAGGGAGACCCAGACCTCTTCCTGGTGGAGAGGACGAAGGGGAACTGCAATCGGTGGGGTAGAGGTCCAAGGAAGCATGTTAAGGTCCAGTCTAGCTCAAAAATCCAGGGATCTTGGACCATGGATGACAGTAATGAATGTACATCTGCCAAGAGCGTGTCCCTTACTCATTTTAGGGGGACATGTACTGGCAGTCGTGCATTCAGGAATCTGGCTGCCCTCAACATAACAAATAAGAGTCGGTAAACACAGCCCCTGATACACAACCTGGCTTCTGACCTACACAGATCCCCCACTGTTTTTCTGTGCAGCTAAGACAGAAGTACATTAGATAAAAAAACTAAATTTCTTTATATTCAAGGAAGATTGTAAAGCTTATCTGCTAAATTTCTTCACCTGAATAAAAAGAATTTATTTTTACACCTGAATCTTGTCTTAAATCATTCCATGTATGCACAAAGGACAGTGGTGTTTCTACTACAAAATCATTTAAGAAGATTAAGTCAAGACCAAGAAAAAGAAGATCTAGTTATAAAGGACCAAATTCTATCCTGTAGATCATTTAAAAAGAAAAAGTATTTTTTCTTAGTATTTCTTACTAAATATTTAGTATTTATTTTCTTAATACTGAAAGTACCATCCAAATATTTTATGATACATTTATTTGTATCTATAATAATTTAAAAAGAAAATATTTCTATGCACAATAGTAAGATTATTTGAGGCCAGTAAGACATTTTAAAATAGGTTCTGTGAGAAAAATTCTTCTTTGAGAAACTGAGAAGGATCAAAGAATAACAAGGCAATGCCTATGATGAGAAATGTCTCTTAATCCAATCATTTCTTCTCAGGGTGCCAAAGGATCTAAGAAGCCACTTCCTTACCTTTCGTTTCACTTACTAATATTCAAGAAAATTCCAGCTCCATATGTAATTGGAGTCTGTGCTGGTCTAGCATTTAATTAGTGACCTCTTGCTGTCTAGCTTCAAAGCATTCCACTTGTGCTAAATGGATCAGTTCATCCACAGAAAACTCTTATGACTGCATTTATTTATGAACAGGCATGCATTTTCCCCCCTGGAGTGCAAGCATTTCTGTAAACAAGTGGGGCGTTTGGATCCCTGGAAGACTTTCCGCTGAGGTAAAGAAGCTGTTTGTGCTCCCCAACCGCTGTAGAATCTACCCATCTGTGTCAGGCAGGGAGACATGTGTATTTCACACATTTCCGATGTTCATTTTGGGACAGAATAATTAAGATTAAAATATCTGGTTTAAATCCAAACCCCATCTGTATAACAAAAACTGTGTGAATTTCAATGTCTCTTGCGTGCGTGCGTGTGTGTGTGTGAAATATGAGCAATACTTGGGGGGAAAAACACCTTAACATTTTCAGAGACACCCAGCTCGCACCTCTAAATTCACTGGAACTCAAATGTGGAAAAACAGAAAGGGTGAAATAAATCTATAGGAGGAGCTATAGCTTTCATCACAGAAATCTGCACAGACTGCTTAGATGCATCAACACACATTTTAGAAATACTTGGGATGGAACTAAAGACATCTCTAAGTGACGGTCATTTTAGGCTATTAAGTGAACGTTTAACGAGCATGTTACATTAGAAAAGGTACCTGCACACCGCTTCTGCATCAAAGTTTCGAGTTTGTCTGTGATCTATTACGATAATTTCATGATGTTTATCTAGAAAGCATTCAAGGGCTGACTCTGGAGTCCGAGCAATATTGCATCTATAACCAGCTCTGTCACAGGCCCACCAGAATCCATCACTCTGACTATCTTCCTTTGCAAAGATCAGCAAAACCTGAAATACAAAAGAGCATCTTAGAAGCAATCATCATCCTTACAGACTGTATTAAACATGAGCCTAGGGTATACAGGTTTAAAATGCGGCGTCTAGAGAGGAAATACCTGGGTTCAAGCCCCAGCTCCTCCAACTGATTCCAGTGTGTGTCTTTGAGCAAGGTATTTCATCCCTTTGTGCTATAGATTCTCCACGGTCAGATGCGCCACCCTAGCTAGCTGTGAGACCTACATGAGCACGAGTAGGTGCTCAGTCATTCTGGGGAGGGGGGGTTGTTACTCATTTTTAATTTCCCAATTGGCTTTGTTGTTAAGTATATTAAGCAGTGAAATTATTAACAGGATAATTAACACAGCTGGGACTATGGTTCTCACATACACGTGTTTGGTTTCAGGGCAGGTGGTGTCGGCCTCTCAGTACCTGGAGGTCAACTCTCTGATCTTAGTAATTAAATCCCTTTAAAGACACAGGAAAGGGAAGGAACTCAAAGGAATTTCAAACACTAATTTTAATACCCAACCCATGCTGGAATCTGGAAAGAATGACCATGCAAGGAGAAGGTGATGCAGCTAAACTGAGGAAAACCTGTCCCTTCTTGCCTCACTGAGAAGTGTGGCCCCACTGGAAAGAAGGTACCAGACTTCACCCTGGTCGCCCTCACCAGCCCCTGGGCTCCAGCGCCCAATTCTCTGGCGGAAAGCCAGAGACAGCCTTACCACCACCTGAACTGGTTCATTTATTTGCTTGATCATGATCTATTTTCTCCACTGAGACTGAGCTTCAGGACCCCAAGGAACTGCCTGCTATGTTCCCTATTACCCCCACCCCCACTGCTGTGCTCAGCACCAAGCTGCCACTTACTAGCTGCTCAGCAAATATCTGGTGAGGTAAAGGTTAACTACCTGTAGAGTTTCCTACAAAACACAAAAGGGTTTTACTATTATTACAAGTAAGAGGTCCAACAGAAACACCTAATTATCTCAAGACATGGATAAAGCGTTGAATGTTCTTGAGCATCCACTCCTAAAGAATTAGCGATAGAAGGTTTTTTTTTTTTCCTCAAGAAGAAAGGCCTTTAAACCAATAACCAGTATCATTCTTTTCTTTTTTAAAGATTTTATTTATTTGTCAGAGAGAGAGAGAGAGAGAGAGAGAGACCATGAGTGGGGAAGAGGAGCAGAACGAGAGGGAGAAGCAGGCTCCCGGAGCCTGATGCGGGACTCGATCCCAGGACCCTGGGATCATGACCTGAGCTGAAGGCAGACGCTTAACCACCCAGGCGTTCCAACCAGTATCATTTTGATGATGAAATATAAAATGTGTTTCATTTAAATTCAGAAAGACAAACTGTCCAACTATTATATTTTCAAAATGTTTTATTAATTGAGAATTGGCAATATACTGAAAAATAGACACAACAGTCTAATAAGCCTAATGCACCCATCTCCCGGCTTCAGCAATAAACCAACTCTGGGCCAGTCTGGCTGCATTTCCATCCCTGCCCACTTCTCGACTCCGACATTAGTTTGCAGCAAAGCCTGCATATCACATCATTTCAACTGCACGAATCTACTGAAGATAAAGACTGTTTAGGGGTGCCTGGGGGGCTCAGTCGGTTAAGCATCAGCCTTCGGCTCAGGTCATGATCCCAGGGTCCTGGAATCGAGCCCCACGTTGGGCTCCCTGCTCGGCGGGAAGCCTGCTTCTCCCTCTCCCTCTGCCTGCTCCCCCTGCTTGTGCTCTCTGACAAATAAATAAAATCTTAAAAACAAAACAAAACAAAAACCACAATACCATTTGGGGGCGGGCAGCAAAGCAACACTTATTGAGCAATAGCAAAGTGATAGGACAAAGCTCCTAAGGAGGGAGGGGACCCAAGGGGGGTGCCCCCACAATACCATTTCAAACCTAAACTTCCCCAATAGCTCAACATCTTAAATATCTGAATATATCATAAATGTCATTTGTTTTACATTTGTTTAAATCATTTCCTGTTTCCCAAATGCCACGTTTCCAGAAGAGATATTTTTCAACAGGATTTTGCCATTTTTTCTTAGCACATGGCTTAAAATCATACCCTTGTAACACACAAGGCAGCCAGCCAGACTTACTAAGAGCTCATCTTGGTCTGTCATTCCTTTGCCCAGAGAGTGTTTCTAAGAGTTTTTGACCAAAGAGCTAACTTCTAGGAAGAAGTGAGAGTGGCTCTTCCAAGGGAATTGAAGGGCATCGCCCTGTGGATTTGATAATGAAAAGAAAGCCTTCAGATCAAATAAGAGAGCTACAATGAAAAAGTCAGGTAGCATCAATTGGTTTGTGTGTAAAGTCACTGGCCCTCTACTTGGGGTAGCTATGGTATTAACAAGAAAAACTCCATATACAGAGCCTCAAAGTCAGCAAAGGTGAGAGAATTTCTTCCGTCATCTGGCTGGCTAAATGAGGGATTGCTAAACAAGAATCTCACCACTTTATGTTTCCTTTACACTATTTGGCCTCAATAATTGACTAATACAGTAAGAACATGATTGTATTCCCATGTTGGACATTGCTACAGATTAATCTCATATACCTTATGCATCCTCTGAAGAGAGTGTACCACTTTTGGAAAAATAATATTATTGAACAAAAATTTCCCAAGCACCTGTTATGTTCCAGGAACTGTTTTGAGTTGCTTAGAGTACACTGATGAACAGAGTAAAGACCCCCCGCACTGGAGAGGGACCAACAGCACGCATAATAAGCAAGCAAACGACACAGCATGTTAAAAGCAGTACGTGCTACCTACAAACAGGAAGCGGTAAGCAGGAGCCGGAGTGGGTACCGACTGCTGCATTAAGTGGGTAGGCCTCACTCACAAAGTAACAGATGCAAACGAAAAGGAAGGAAACAAAAAGGAAGCCAAATTGCTATCTGAGGGGCAAGTATTCGTAGCCAAAGGAATGGTTCTATGGGCCCCTACAGTCAGACGTGTGCCTGACGCGTTCGAGGAACTATAAGGAAGCCTGTGTGACAGAGGGGAGGGTGACAGGGAAAGTCTAGTTCACAGCAGAGGGTTACATCAAGGTAAGGCCATTTCAGGAACTTAAACTAGATTTCACATGAAAACTCACAACCGACTCAAAGGGAGAAACTCTCCTCATCGGGTCTTGTTATTTTTCTGTAGTTCTGATGCTTTGACATCTGGAGCCTTGCCGACTGCTTGGAGACTGCTTCTGAGGGTTGGCCAATTTGTAGAGGTAGCAGGAGACTTGCCTAGGAAAGCACCCTTCGAAGGCAAACCAATCCAAAGCCCTTACTCCTACCCCATCTTTTATCATGCCTTAATGCATGGAACCACTCTCCACCTGCCCTCATCACTCCAACCAACTAGAGACAACAGCTATACCCCAGATTCCCCTGAAATGATTCATACTAGCCAAACCTGCTTACGCTCCCTTACCCATTCCTTCCCACAGAAGCCACAGGGGAGGCTCTTGGCCATATTTTCCCCTTGCTCTCTCTGCCTCCTGACCAACCCTGGTGCTCTGTGTGTGGTCCTTTAGGGCAAGGCATGGCCCCTCCTCTCAGTGACAAGACTGTTTAATCATCGTCCTTTCCTGATGGGTCGGCCTCACCGTACCCGAATAATAACATCTACATTTTAGAACAGGACTATATTATAAAAGCACTCATGAGAGAATTTCTTTAGGTAGTATTTAAAATTCTTCCCATTTAAGGCTGATGTATGGAACTTTTAAATTACTATACTGTACACTGGAAACGAATCTAACACTGGTTGTTAACTAACTGGAATTAAAGTAAAAATTTTAAAAATAATATTCTTCCCATCTATAAAAAAAAATCAGAAAAACTAGTTTTCAATAATTCAACTCCTAAGTGAGAAAGCTACAGGAATTAAAAATATATACATTTTAAAGTACTATAGTAATTACCCTTTTTGGATGTAACCAGGCTTGGACTCTCCGTCCCTATCTCCCAGCACAGCTGGGCTAATGATACTCTGTTTACAGAAATTTGGAATTTGAACAAAAGAGACACAAAAGCTGGGAATTGAGACCTGTGGCTCGGTGATCGTAGAGACAATAAAAGCCTTCAACCCTTGCTGTCAAAGTACTCAGACAGTCCACAGCCACACTCTGTAAGGCACAGCTTCTCAATTCCTCCTTCAAATCTACAAAGGGGCGCCTGGGTGGCTTAGTCATTAAGTGTCTGCCTTTGGCTCAGGACCCTGGGATCGAGCCCCGCATCGAGCCCCGCATCGAGCCCCGCATCGAGCCCCGCATCAAGCCCCGCATCGGGCTCCTTGCTCCGTGGGAAGCCTGCTTCTCCCTCTCCCACTCCCCTTGCTTGTCTCTGTCAAAAAATAAATAAAATCTTTAAAAAAAAATCTACAAAGAAAAAAAAACTGCACAAATATGTTTAATTCATTTATTTACTTGGTTGTCTAAGGCAGCTCTTACTTGCAGCCAAAGAACAAAACCAAAAAGACCTTAAGCACTACAGCCCCTCCCCGTATTTAACTTCCTATTTATCACTATTTAGTTTGTCAGAGATGGCCATTTTAAAATATTTTTTGGCCATTCACTAAGGCCAATCTCAAAATGTCAGAAAATATACTTAAAAAATCCATTCTAAAGGCATACAAACGAATTGGATTTGTGAAGAATAAAAGTTAACTGACCCTTTTTATCTGCTCTAAGTAACATGCAGAACATTCATTCAGAGAGTATGTACTGATGATCTATCAGGTAAGAACTGGGAGTAAAAAGCTGATAGGGATGGACATAGTCTAGTTTCCATCCCTAGAAAGCAAGCAGATTAGACAGGTAAAGATAAACACAATAAATGCACTATAGAGTGGTGATCACACCAGGGTACAGACATGATGCTTAGACAAGAATCTAGGTACAGGGGAATGGGCAGAAGGAAACAATTTTGCTATATCAACTTAACCACACTGCTGTAAACATATCAAATGAGTAGAAAATCTGATCTGGGGTGAAGCCAGGGACAATGAAGCAACACCTTCCTTCTGGGATAGATCTGGGTCTACCTGGGTCCTGTCCAGGATCAGAACGCAAGTATAGCCAATCCTTGCTCCATGTGATAGGGCCAGACTCTGAAAACCACCACAAAAGGCAATCTTAAACAATGGTAAAAATGACTGTCCTAGGACCTTAGAAATTTTTTCCAAACATGAAAACTTTCTGTTGGTTTTAACTGAAATATGAAATAAAGTAAAACATTTTTTCAGGATGCTGTAAATTAAAACATTAGAAACACTGAAAATTAAAATACTTTCTTTTTAAAAAGAACTAAGGGTAGCTTCAACAGGGTATGCCTTCTCCAAATTGGGTAAATTAAGGATACAGAGTGTAAGCATCTTTTTGATGCCTTGGGGTATTAGAAAGCCCTAAGCCTGGGTCAGCTCCAGTGTTTTATCCAATATTTTGTCCTCCCTACTTTCAATGCCATGGAATATCCCCCTGAGCTCCATTAACTAACGTAGTTTTTTACTTCCTCTGGGACATTTCATTCTTTTCACCACAACCACTTTCCTCACGGATGTTGACCATCACTGCAAGCTGAACTACCTCTGGCCCCAGATCTAGAATACGTCAGTGTGACAGTGTGAACATCCTCAGGGTCAGCTCTCCCTCCTCTAACCTCATTTATGTTCCACTTCAACTTCCCTCTGGTGTTACTACTTTGCACTTCTTTGATGCACTTTCATCTCCGTTGGCTACTTCCCTCTTTTGATGCTTTATTTGCGCAAAACGAACGCCATGTGAGAGACCAGATGGCAACAGCTATACACTTTGCTGTCTGTGCTTGACTGGAAGAACAGGTGGCAAAGACCAATCATGAAGACTTTTAAAAAGGTGCTGTGATTGGTTACTGATGGGGCTACACATCTGTTAATAGCATAGTGGTGTGTGGACTCACGAGCTAGCAACAGAACCCATATCTACTGCAATTGCTCAGTTAGAACACTCATGTAATTGCAATCTAAAACATGTTGTGGGGATCTGGTAGGATTTATCTCAACTCTGAAATCTCTACATATTAAGACTGTACAAAGCAAGGGCTACCTCTACTGCTTTTCAAACATAACTACCGAGACCCCAAACTCCACGCAAGGCCGCTTTCTTCCTGCAAAGAGAGTACTACCTAAACCTTGTTACAGCCACATTGTTTTATTCATCTCTCCATCCTAGCTAGAATAATGAAGTAAGGGCTGATCCAGGGCAGGGCTAAGAGAACCAAGTACAGTGGTCTGGTATGAGCAGCTGCAGAGGGGTAACAGAGATCACAGGGACTTGGGGGAGGGGGGTATCCTAGTGGCAATGACAAGAACAGAGGCCAGGACTCTCTGGACTTCCCGGAGCAAGAAGGGACTCTGAGGGTGATCCATCACGCCCCATTCCATAAATGAGAACAACACCTTCCCCAAGCCAAGCAGCAACACAGCCGGATACCCATCTCCCCAACTCCTCCTTCAGTGAGCTTGCCATGGCTCCAGTGGAGGTTCTCTTGTTTGCTGGAAATCCTTATAACCAGTCCTTTGACAAGTTTAATCAACAAAGGCTGAAAAATATCTTTGAGGAGAGCAATAATCAGTCTTGGATAATCAAATTAGAATGTAACTATTTTTCCTCTGGTAGGGCTAATTACAAAAAACATGAAGATAAAACTAACTTCTCCTCAACCTGAAGAACAAACGTTCATTATCGGTATTTTTTATCAGTAAGAATGCCTCCACACATCTCCACATGCATTCCCTAGGTCTACTACTTTGCATCCATTTTCAAAATACTTGGTTTGGCTTTAAGCAAATCTTGCTAACAGTTTCTAGAATAGATCACATGTATAGATTTTATTAGTTGTATTCACATACTAAACCATTGTCAGTCTGGGGGGGAGGTGAAATTCGTAGGAACAAATGGTTTGAAAGCTTTCCATGAATGTCCCTAGAAAGTGATGCTAGTCACAGCCACAGTTTGATGTGAATTTAAGGGCAGCCATTATACTCAAAGTACTTTAAACACAGGATCTTATTCAATAACCCTTTAACCATTCTTAGAGGTGTGAACTATCCCCTAATTTGTAAATCTGGAAACAAAGGGTTGGAATGGATAAGAGACTCGTCTACAACCACACAACTATCAATATTTGAACTGAGGTCAGCCTGACTCCACAGCCTGTGTAATCACGTTAATTTACTTTTGTTTTTACCCCCTAAAATATGGGACCAAAATTCCTACCAACTCTGTAGTTCCGTGGAACTGGCTGCACTTGGTGGCGGCTATGACTTGGCAGTAGCTAAGGACAAACAGGATGGGGTATGTAAGGGTAGCTCCCCATGAGGCCACATGAGCTCCAATATTTAACAGTTCCAGACCATCTGCATCCATATAACATGAAAGAATAAAATTTTAAAGCTAAGCACTGCCTTGGTAGGAAAAGCTTAGTCCACAGCTCTGAGTATCATTTGCAAATCCAGTTGAAAAGCCCAGTTGGAGTGGGAGGGGAGAGGAGGACAGCACTCGAAGCAGAAACACGTCAATTCTACACACTCAACAAGTAAATATCCTCGAGGCACTGATGAAGGAAAGGCCACTTCATTTTGAAATGTTGATATGAATCTATTGCCTTATAACATTTCCCCTATTTTTAATTTTCTTGCCAAGACTGGAAAACAGGACTTTTACTATGAGTCTCAGCCACTCACCCAGGAGAAATGCCCTCTATTACACCACACTGTACTTTTCTCCAATACCCCCCACCCCATTCCACTTCTTACATTGCTCCTGCCAGCTCCCTGAGGGCGTGCAGAGCCCCATGTTACATGTCCTGACATGGGAGCAAGTTCCGCCTAGTGAACTTAGAAATGCACCCTCAAAAGCAACCCCATCCTCAAGTGTTCTTATCAACAAGTACCTTCCCAGCCCTAAGGACTCTGGTTGATGTAGCTCATTAACATTTTCGGCATGCCACTGTACTCCCAATAAGTATTTTTTGCCGGGTCAGGGGGAAAACCGAATACAAATACAAAGACTCTAAGACATAGTATGATTTTTCTAAGATAGTTGCAGTATCAGCAGCAGAAGCACAAAAACACTTAACTAGGTGTCACTGTCCCTGAAGGTGGAGTGTTACAAATAATAGAACGGACTGAGCAGACCCCTCTGGGTGGTCAGGGAGCCGTGTGCAGCCTCTCTTCCCTTGTAGCACATTATGGAGCCTTGAACTTACAGGTGCTCTGTCGATTGGTTTCTGGATGGATCAATGAAACTACGCTTCAATACGACCAAGTAGGAATGGCATCCTTAGATCTAAGTTGAGCTTGTGAGCTTTTTAAAAACAATGTTCCTTCCCTCACGCAGGGACTGTTGACCACTTGAATCTGCTGTCATTTGGGGCCAAACTCATGTGATGGGAATCAGGCAGGGTCCACAGTAGCACTAGAAACATTCCAGCTCTCGCATTGGGTGATAAGTTCACAGTATTCCTTTTGTTATTTCATAGCTTATGCGTACAAGCTAAAAATAAATCCAAAATTATAGATAATTGTTTTTTAGTAATGGAGTATAGAGCTGTTAATGGGAATTTAAATCCTACCAAGGACTAGATCACATTTGATATGACAGGATACAGTATCTCTGTTATAAAATTTGACTGGCAAGCATGATATTAAAAAATTACTTAAGGGTAACCACCAAAAAGATAAAGAAAAGAAAGAAACACCACCTATAGTTTAAAAAAAAAAATCTGAAAACTGCCAATTTGACATAAAGCAGAAATATAAAAAAAAGGCTAAGATAGAAAATATAAGACTAATTGTATCAGTAATCACACTTCAAGTAACTAGACTGAATTCACTTATTAGAAGACAAAAAAATCAGAAAAGATTTTGGAAAAATAAAAGCTATGTGCTGCTTAAGTAGGCATATTTAATATAAAGTTATAAAGAAAAACTAAAAATGAACAGCAAAAACATACATACTAGAAAAAAGTTAACCAAGAAATGCTGGTGTGGCAACATTACTAATAGATAAAACAATGTAAGGAAAAAGTTTAAAAAGACACCTCATAATAAAAGGGTCACCAGGAATATATAATTAATACATAGTAACATCACAGACAAAACATCAAGTATTAGCAGATACTGATAACAACATAGCCACTGCCATAGAAACTGAAAAAAATTAGTCAAAAAATTAAGATATGGTCTGAATAGCATAATTAGTAAGGTTCAGTTAATTCATGTATATAGAATTTCTTATTCAAATAGAGATACATCTTTAAAAGCTTTTTGTTGAATATTATTTTCAAAATTGGTTTACGTTATTGCCCAAACAAGCTGCAACAAACAAAGAATCAGTAACAAAGGCATCAAATTCAATGGAAGATCATATAGTCTTTTCAGCAAGTGAAGCTAGAATTAGAATCAATATAAGGATAAAAAATGAGCTGAAGCCTCATCATTCCATACCCCAAAATGAACTTGAGATTGATGATAGATCTAAAATTGTTAAACAGTAGTTTCAAAAAAAAAAAAAAAAAACCCTAAGAAATTATCTTTTCAACCTGGGAGTAGGTAAAGATTCTTAGGATACAGCAAGCAATAACCTTCAAAGAAAAGACTAATTAGGTTAGATCAAAATTAAATTTTGCTTAAAAGCTTAAGAAAATTTATAGAAGAACCAGATTGGAAGAAAGTATTCTCAAAATCTGACAAAGGACTTGTGAAAGAGTATATGAAAAACTACAATTCAGTAATGTTTTAAAAGTCAATCCAATTAAAAATAAAGACTTAACCAAACATTCACAAAAGATAAAAGAATAAGTCAATAAAGTGCTCAACATTATCATCAAGGATTTGGAGTAACCAGAACTCTCATATTGCTTGTAGGAGTATAGAACATTAGCAACCCATTTTTAGAGGACATATGGAAATCTCTTAAAAAACTAAACACATCATTGTTTTGGAGTTTCTAGCAAAACAACTAGGCAAGTAAAATGAAGTAAAAGGTATTCAAATTGGAAAGGAAGAATTAATGGCATGACCTTGTAGATAATTCTAAAGAATCCACAAAAAAGTCCAAGAGCTAATAAAGGAGCTCAGCAAGGTTGCAAGACACAAGATAAACAAAAATTGTACCAATGAATAACCCAATAATGAAATTAAGGAAATAATTCCATTTGCCATAGAATCAAAAAGAATAAAATATTTTAGGAATAATAACCAAATATCAAAGACATACACTAAACACTATAAAACATTATGGAAAGAGGAAAATTTAAAGAAAGGGAAAAAATCTCTCCATTAACAAATTGGGAGACAAAACTATTAACACAGTAATACTTGCAAAATTGATTTACAGACTTATTGCAATCACTTAGGGGACTCACACTTTGAAGCATGGCAATCAAGACAGTGTGGTACTGGAATAGGACAGACAAATATACCAATGGAAGAGAACTGAGAATCCAGAGGTAAACCTTCACAATTATGGTCAGTTGATTTTTGACAAACGTGCCAGTACAATTCAATGGGGAAAGAATATTCTCTTTAACAAATAGTGCTGCGACAACAACATCCACATGTGAAAGAATGAAGTCCTATCTCACACCATATACAAAAATTAACTCAAAATGGACCATAGAGCTAAATGTAAGAGCTAAAACTCCTTGAAGAGGGCGCCTGGGTGGCTCAGTTGGTTAAGCGACTGCCTTCGGCTCAGGTCATAATCCTGGAGTCCCAGGATAGAGTCCCATATTGGGATCGCCACTTAGCAGGGAGTCTGCTTCTCCCTCTGACCCTCTCCCCTCTCATGCTCTCTCTCTCTCTCTCAAATAAATAAAATCTTAAAAAAAAAAAAAAAACTCCTTGAAGACAAAAAGCAGTGTATCTTTGTGACCTTACATTAGGGGATAGACTCTTACATACGACAGCAAATGATGTTGAATAAAGAAAAATTTCCTAATGATGCCTGTAGCCTGATGCCTTTCAAATGAAGCTTAAAAATACCCCCAAACAAAGTAATTATTATGAATGGACACATACATATATAAAGTATGCAAACATCTAGCATAACAAATTTCCAAGTAGTGGTTACTTCTAGGGAGGAGAGGATGGGGAGGGGGGACAGAAGGATAATTAAGGGTAATCTTTTGTTTCTGGAAAAAAAAAAAAACCCAAAACTTCAAATAGAAAAAGTATACTGTTAATAGCTGATGAAAGTGGTACGACTATACCTATGTACTTTTATGAATATTTCAAATACTTTATGATTTGACAAATTACATTTTTTTTAAAGGAACGAGACATCCTTATGATCACTAATTTCCAGTACAACACAGGGCAAAAATTAAGGTAAATTAAACTAATTGATCTGAAACTCCACTAATCTCAAGAAATGTTCAGGAAATTGCTTTGGGAATAAACACTATTATTAGATCCTTTGTCATTGCCTTTATTCAAAATGGAGAACAAAGTACATGCCCCCAGAATGATCACTGGAATTTTCCACTTGTTTGTATTCTATACAAATAGTTGTGGCTTATGTTTATTTTAGTAAATTCTTTTTTCTCCCTCTACTCCTAAATTTGTTTTCATCAAATTTTCCCAAGCTTAAATTTCTTTTTTTTCCTTTCCCTAGATTTGTATTTCCTTTCCTAAGCAACAATAAAACATTATTTTCCTTTTTCCATTTGCTCATAAATCAAACAGTACATTTCCTTGTTTGGTTTTTCACTTTCAACTACATGTTTGGTTTGCTTACATTTTTTCTGCTATTCACTTTCCCTACCGAGTACAAGACATGCTTCCAGGTGTTAACAAACTACTTTTTTATAGGGAAAAGGTTCACTTATTTAGACCTATCAGGAAAATGTGCATGCAGATGGGGATTTAACAATAAGCACTTTCTACTTAAAAGGGTACAGACCATGTTTCTCTGAAGGGGCCATTGGATGCTGAGGGCTGTAGGGAGGACAGTTGCTAAGTTGCTGACATTATTACAGGGAGGTGAAGGCCAGGGGCACCCGGCCTTCTTTTCCCACCGCCAGCTCCCACCGTGTTACAGAGCCTAGACCACAGCCTGGCTCAAGTCACAGGGCACAAGAAAGGGGAGACTCTTGTCATCTTTTCGACCCAGCCAACAACAGTTGTCATTTACTGAGACGGCCCACTGCCAAGCAGTCTTCTGGGCACTCAATACAACTTCGTTGGACTCCTAATTCCCCATGAGAGAGGGGGATTATCTCTACTTTATGGACAGGGCACTGCGTAGAGAAGTCAAGCAATACAAGGAAGCTCACCCAGCTTTGCCACCTGGCTGGAAGAGCCGAGATTCACGTCCAACTGGGGCTCGTGGCACACGCCCTGCCATGTGCACACACAGCTTCTTCCCTTTCCAGCTGCTGCAGGGTGTGGAGCAGGGCAGTTTTTTGGTGGAAGAGTTGCTCTCCCTCCCAACCCACCATGCACCCTACCTACTGTATTTATGCTCACGACAGGGCAATGGTTAAGTCCTCAAGGAAACGATTTGATTCCTCAAGTATGGCATTAATAGAAACAAGCATTTACACAGAGGCATCTGTACACAGTATTTATGTACACATAGGTGTGTTTGTAGGGGCAAGGCTGGCTACCTGCTGTGGTACTGAAGGAGCCCTTCTGAGGGTGCTCCTATAACCGGGTGCTCCAGAAACAAAGCCCCACGAATAATGGAGGCCTACCTGAATAGGATCCTGTGTCAGTCTCATGGGCCCAATGCGCACCTCTGCTGAAGAGACCTGCTAAATAAGCGACAACACGTTAGATGTGTCAAGTCAAACTACAAGAATTGACAAATACTTCCTTACTTAGAATATTACATGATACTACTTTGTAGACACTGACTACAAGGATCCAATTTACTGACACGGAGACAGTTTATAAAACATATATGGCATAATCCTAGTTTTGCGTAAGAACGTACACATTTATATGTGCATTGAAAATGTCCTGGAGGAGATCATCAAATGCTAAGTAGTGGATTTCAGGTTGTTTTTACTTTAAGTACATGGATTTTTATAATAAGCAAGTACTGCTTTACGGGAGAAAACCAATCATTTTCTGAGCACCGACTATGTGCTCAGCACCATGCTAGACACTTCTTTTTTGCTAGACAGTTCTTATTCTAACACCTCAAATAAAGGTTTTTCTCAAATGTGAAAGCTAAAACATTTGAAGAGCTGTTCCTCTATTTACTTCTTAATTTTCTTACCTTCATGCTTCGTATGAGGCATAGACAGCTCATTCTTACCCATGTTTACCACGAATAAACTCATTTGAATTGCACTTCCTCCAATAAAGTGGGGAAGCCCATACCATGACCGCAAGATGCAAATTGCGCCCCACGACTCAGTTCAGGAATGAGCTTAGGTGTTCAGTGGCCAACACCATCTAACTGCCTTCAGCTCCAAGCACAGAGCAAGTATTTGTAATAACTTTGCTTGGATTAGTCACTTTCTCAAAGTGACTCTTTCTAGGTAACTTTATTGAGAGTCTTGACCTGACCCCTAAGGATCCAGTTTTATTGTTCTCCAAGAGGAAGCAGTCATTTTGCCACCACTTGGAAGCTTATCCTGCGTTCTACACACGAGTTTGGTCCCTGCCAGTCAGACGGAACACCTTCAACAAGCATACAAAATCACAGGACCAGAGGTAACTCAATAATGAATCAAGGGCCAGAGGAAGCTTTTATCAGTTAACAAAAGCAGAACTTTCTTTAAATTATAATTTTTTTAAAAGATTTTATTTATTTATTTGACAGAGAGAGATACAGCGAGAGCAGGAACACAAGCAGAGGGAGTGGGAGAGGGAGAAGCAGGCTTCCCGCGGAGCAGGGAGCCCGATGTGGGGCTCGATCCCAGGACTTGGGGATCGTGACCTGAGCCGAAAGCAGACGCTTTACGACTGAGCCACCCAGAGGCCCCTTTAAATTATAATTTTGAAAACTAAAAATTTCCCTTTCTCCTTTCTTCCCTTTTCTCTGTGCTTAATTCGTGGTGGGCATGGTGTGAATCTTCTTCTAAACATGACTGAATTGGTGACATTCTTTTCCTCTTTAAGGTTGATCCCTCAACCCTGGCTTCACCATGTGAAGCAATGATCCTGGGGACTTTGGCCTCTCGCCAACCCAGCCAGCAGACAGCTCGAAACCCTCCAATGACTGCTCAACAGAGGCTATTGGTCCTCGGTGCTGGGTTCTGCTTGGGGAGGCAGCCCCTGACCAGTGGACCCTTGTAGGAGGCCTGGCACAATTCATACCAACACGGGGCCTCGAGTCCCTGAGCCATGGACCAGTGGCGAGTTCCTTCAGTGTTTCACTGCTGTCTTCAGGTAGAACATGTGATCCTATGCTTCTTTCCTTCAAACAAAACAATATCCTACGAAGTGTTACTGCTGATACCAGCACCCAGCACATACACACAGCCCTAAGAATGATTCCACTGAAAAACCAGCGGTACCAGGCCTCCTGTGTCACTGGGACTCAGCAGCCCACCCAGCACCCCAGCTCTACTTGGACACAGTGTTTATTTCTGAAACACACATGGTCCTTCAAAAGCAGTGTAACTGCCAGAATTTTACTAAAAAGTTAATAATTAAGAAGTAAAACCCATTTGATAAAGTAAGATCAAGTTGACTGATTATCTAGGATATCTTTTCACAGTCCCTGTGATCTCTCTTGGGTTCACTGCCCCCGTCACACACCTAAGTGCCCCTCCAACAAGGCTACAGGTTTTCTCCAGCTAAACTGACTCCCAAAGGGGTCATCCAGGGGAAGAAAAAAAAAATCAATGAAATATGTAGTATAAAGTTTAAAAGGAATAAAATAAAGTGACTCTCTTTGGAAGGCTAAGGGACAGGGGGAAGGATCCCTGCTAGAAGGGTACAGACTATCCAAAAAACAGTTCACTCTTAACCAATACATTTCTATCTAATTTCGTAAATAACCAAGATGTGCACCAAGTAGTTATAAAGGGTTGTGTGTGTGTGTGTGTGTGTGTGTTGGAGAGCTCACAATACGTTCCTGATGAAATCTCTCTCTAGAACAAATCCCGTGAAACAGTGTAATCACTCCTGGCACACAAATGGTTGGATTCGCATTTAATGAAAATAATTCTCATTATTGTCTCCTATTCATTTAGGCCCAGAGGATCCTATCATATTTCAGCTCTTTATGTAACTGAATTTAGACAGGACACAGGTCAAGTCACTTTTTACATAGGTCTCTTGGTGGGATAAAAGCCCTGAAAGGCAGGGGCCTGGGTGGCTCAGTCAGTTAAGCGTCTGCCTTCGGCTCAGGTCATGATCCCGAGGTCCTGGGATTGAGCCCCGCGTCAGGCTCCCTGCTCAGTGGGAAGCCTGCTTCTCCCTCTGCCTGCCGCTCCCCCTGCTTGTGCTCTCTCTCACTCTCTGTCAAATAAATAAGTAAAATCTTAAAAAAAAAAAAAAAAAAGCGCCCTGAAAGGCAGCATTTATGGGCCTTTATTATCAACATTAAAAAGAAAGTCAATTCCATTTTCCTTATATGTAAGGAAATGATGATTAATTTGGAGTAATTCTGAAATAAAGTCCTTGCATTATTGACAACACTGGTAAAGCTCTTCAACTATGGTCATTTTTTGTCATGCATTTTAGGTCTTTAGAAAACGATGTTTTTGTTGGAACTATCGAGTAAGCTCAGTATGTTAGTTTCCCAGGGATTGTGAAGTTTTGAATAAAGAGGAAGAGCTCTGATGGGAGGAGAAATACCTTCTGAATCACTTCTGATCACAATTCAGAAGCTGGGGGAAGAAAAAAAAAAAACCCTGAAGTTTATTATCTCATTGGTATGTGGTAAAATAGTTCATGTACTTTTTCTTTTAATTTTGGGATGTAAATATTACTTTTTTTTTTTTTGCACTAGTGAGCCCAGAGTTGAGAAGATGGTAAAAACTGACATGTTAAAACTCCTATAATAGGTTAGATATGTGGGAGAAGATTAATATGTTTTCTCATTTAAATCTCAAAATCCATTTCACTATTTTAGCTCTGAATTAGAATAGGCTCAATTATACTGTGGTATCAAAGAGACCCCAAATCTCAGTGGCCTACTAATAGAAAGGGTTTTTTTTATTCATACAAAATTCACTGTGGTTCCAGGTGACTTTCCTAAGCAATTCCTCCTCGTGGTTACTTAGAAGTCCAGGCCAAGACAAAGTCAGGGGGGAAGTCACAGGAGACTCAGGCATGGGTTTCTAAAACCTCAGCCTGAAAGTTAGACACAGTCCTTTCCCTCAGCCCATCGGCTGGAGCTAGTCACGTGGCCCCACTTCACTGTAAGGGGGTGGGAAATCTAACGAAGCCAAAGGGTAGTAGTTACATAGGCCTTTTAAAACTTTGCCAGGAGAACATCTGAGGATCCTGTGGACACTCCTCAAGGCACCTGCTCTCCCCGAGGGACTGTGCTAGGCACCTTCACAGGAGTGACCTTTGCAGGAGACCGGCAATGGCCACTGAGTGACAGTATGGAATTTTCCAAGCGACACCTGACCTAGAACATACCCTTTTCCTGCTCAACAGCAAAGACGCTACAACTGTCTTCCACAACCGTAGGAGTCCCCTGCCTGACCCAGCTCAGCAGGAAGCCGCCAGGAGGGAGGCAGAGCCCAGGAGACAGTACTGCAAGTTTGGTCGACCTTTCCCAAGACCCGGGCCTCCCCCGTCTCTACCCACTTCTTCCCAAGCCCGCCTCACTGTGCCACCTCCCAGGAGGCACCCTCCACCTCCACCACCCAGCTTGGGGCCTCAATTTACCAGCTCCTTTAGTCCTGACCTACACTTAGCTTCCGGTCTCTTGGCTTCCCTTTTCCTTCTTAGGCTGCGCTCCCGTTCACCTGACCTTGGCTCCCACGCCCAAGAGAGGTCAACTATCTCGGCAGAACGGCAGCACTTCTTGCCGGCTCTGCGGGCTGACGCAAGGCAGCGACCAGCAAGGCAAAGCTGCAGCAGCGCTACCCTTGCAGGGGTCTGTGCCTGACACAGCAGCCTGCTGCCTACATGTCATCGATCTACGACAGAGCGTTTATGAACACCAACAGACCATGTACTGAGGTCTCTGTAACAAAGCCAAGACTCTCTATTTCCAAGAGTGAACTGTGAGCAGCTGCAGATGCACGGACCGCCAGGTAGGGTATGAGCTCTGATTCCCAGAAGTGAAGAAGTTCGCCAAGGTCACAGAAGCAAGCAAAGGGTGGGGTCAGAGATAACCTAATTCTAGTGCCCACGGGGGAGGAGGATGGGACAAGGATGTGAAGAGACACACTTCCTACCACTCTGACCACACATCTTCCCCCAACAGCCCAATGAGGAAGGACTGCTGACCGACAGTGCAGCCTGAACTCTCCCATGTTTATAGTGTGTCCACATGTGTATACAGGGTAACATGCATACACCTGCAGCAAGGTAACCAATTCACATGCAGGGGAGTTGGCTCTCTAGGGGAAAAAAAAGTCCTATTTTGTAGCATTTGCTGATGCTCTGGTATAAAAACCTTCACTTTAGTTAATCTCAAGCTAGCAACATAGGGCCCTGAGTGTGCAACTGGGACTGTATCTTTTCATTCTGAATAAAAAGGGTCTATGGGTGGCAAACTCATTGGGTCTTTGTTGGTCTACAAATGTCTATCACTCACTTTTGATAGTTTAAGGAGATACACAATTCTGGATGATAGATATTTTCCCCTCCAACTTTAAAGATGAAAAGGAGAAAGTACTTCTGGTTTTCAAGGTGGGGAGATCAAGGAAGGCTCCATTAAGGCAAGCAGGTCATGAAGAACAAGAGACTGGCTTGGGAGAAGAAATTACAGACATACGAAAGAACAGAACCAAAGGCATGGAGGTAAAAATGCTAAGGTACAATGGCAGAGAAAGAAGACTGGGAGGACTGGGTTCAGTCCCTTAGAGCATCTTGGAAGGTATGTGCCACTACCTGCACACACCCCCCCCCACCCGCCCCGCCGACCCCGCTTCCTTTCCTGTAGGCAGCAACCACACTGTAGGTTTCTGAGTGGAAAATTAACAGGATCCAATTAGGACTTGGGGCGGGGGTGGGGGGGTGGGAATCAAACATCTGGTTTGTCTACTTTCTGGATAGATAAGAACAGATTTAGCAAAAACAAAATAGACATTGCTATGAGTAGGAACTAGAGCAGTGAAATCAAGTGAGAAAAAGGTCACAACGAACAAGAATAAAATGACCAAAAAACCCAACACAGCTTGGCCGCATTTAAATGGAGAGGAAAGTCAAGATCAAAACTTGGCACAGGTCAGGCCAATGAAAGACATCATCCAGAAAGAAGTCCGGGTAGTTCAGGCTAATCTGCCTGTCACCACACCGTGCTCCCTGCTGGGGACTGCCACACCTCTGGGGACTTCCAGCTTCAAGAATTTTGTTAGAAGCCTGGACTCGGAGTTGTAGAGTGTCCCCCAAACAGGAAGGAAGTGAGAAGTCAGAAGAAAAGCAGTTGGCCTGGAAAAGCCCTTGCTACCCCATCTGCCAGCACAGCTTACACCAACCCCCTCCAGCAGCTGCTCACGTGCCCCCACTCTCTGAGGGCTGTCCAAACCCAGCTGCATCCAGGCACCCCTAACGGCTCTCCTCAGCACCCTCCTCTACCGCATCGTCACCAACTTTATTACTCATTTAAGTAGCTTTCGCCTTGGCAAGACCCAGTTTCCGGAAGACACAGCATCAGTCCTCCTCACAATTTTATCCCCAGCATCTGGAACTAAATTCAACTGCCAAAAATCACATGGGTTTTAGGCAACAGAATCAGGAACTGAGGCTTGATTTCTGCCCCCAGCACATCCAGTGTGTTCCATTATGTTCTTCCATTATGCTCTAGAATTTAGAGAATTCTGACCCCTTTTCTACCCTGAGGTTCTGGACCTCATTCTGATTTTGCAGAACAGATGCTCTGTACCCAGCGAGCCCTGCTCAGGTCCTGGTCATCTGCACTACCGCTAACAAGGCTGCCACTAGGACTAGGAAGCAAAGAGGAAGGTGTGTGTCTACGTCAGTGTCTGGGCCACTGTGGCGGGCTTCCACCTTCCAGAAAACAAGCTCCAAGTCTGAATCTTCCCCACTTCAGGGATGTTGTATTTGGAATTGCTTCCTCCCCACCAGCAGAACTGAACATTCACACACGTGTACATACACAGCTCAGGGCAAGTGGGGAGGGGCGACTCCATGGGGAGATCAGTCCATCACTAAAGGCATCAGCTGTGGGCTCAGGAATAAGCATTTTAAATACCTTAACTCTGCCTGCTACCCTGTTCGCTCTGACTTTAGTATTTAATTCTCTCAAGGTGTCCCCTCTCCACCCTCCATTCTCAGGCCAAAATTCTTTCTTTATTCCTCTGAGCAAGCAAAGGTTGTGTTTGACTTTGGCTTTTTTTTTTTTTTTTTTTTGAGAGAAAGCGATCAAGCATGTGTACATGCAAGCGGGGCGGGGTGGGGGGGCGGCGGTGGTGGCGGCAGAGGGAGACAGAATCTCAAGCAGACTCCCTGCTGAGTGCAGAGCCCTATACCAGGCTGGCTCCTACAACCCTGAGATCATGACCTGAGCAGAAATCGAGTCAGATGCTTAACCAGATGAGCCACCCAGGGGCCCCTACTTTTGCCTTTTTAATAGTTCCATGCCTGCCCTCGGGCTTTCAGTCCAAAAGGCACCGCACTATGAGGCTGCACATCCCTGCCTCATCCTGGGCTGCACTCTGCAGGCCCCCTGCCCTCAGCCTATCTAGCATGCTTCCTTCGGTCTCTTTGTCAGCCTCGGGGCCCTGGCAGCAGGCTCTACCCTCACACCAGCCTCCAACCCTCCCCTTGCTTTGCTTCTGGCCACCCTAGAGCACCTCTGTCAACTCAGTTGCCCCAGACCTTTCAGTGCCCAATAGGTGGTTCTGACCCTCCCCTCACCTTCCCGCTGACAATTCTCTCATCTAGACATCCTCAGCCTGTGCTTCCTGTTCCAAGTACCTGGGACTTATTAAATGTATCAATGCCTGGGTCCTACTTCAAACTACAAGAATCAGAATCTCTAATGATGGGGCCCAGGCATCAGCATTTTTAAATCACAGGTGCAACCAGAGTTGAGAATCACTGGTCTATGCTGAGCAGTCATATCTGTTGTCAATAGAAGACTCAATTACTTTATTAGTTTATTCAACAAATGTCACCTGAGTACTTATCTTTCAAAAGGGCAACAAAACCTACCCAGACACACCCTCTCCAAAATCTCAAGATCACTTAGGCAAGAGAAAGATAAAATCCTTCACATTTGAGGATTTCCCCAAACCAGTATCTCTAAATGAGTATCAAAAAAAATTTAAGTCTGTTACAAACATATATATGGAAGATTACTCAGTCATCAGATACTCACAGTTGGTGACAGATCTACTGACTGTTTTGTGCTCTCTTATGTTCTATTACTATAGTACATTCATTTGGCAGCATAAGGTTTCATCACAAATACAAACATACAGGTAACTACTCATCAAAATATACCACTATAAAAGAGATCAACTTGACTTTGAAATTTAAAACTTCTATTCACCAAAAAACTAAAACAAAAAGCAAAAAACACTCCAATAAAAAGAAAAAAAAGGGGGGGGAGCCCAAGAGATAGATCTAAAATTCAGGAAACAATCAAGTATTAGTAACCAGAACATAACAAAAACGTTTAAAAACAATCAGTGAAAACACAACCAAAAAGAAAGTTCAGGGGGTGCCTGGGTGGCTCAGTCGTTAAGCGGCTGCCTTCGGCTCAGGTCATGATCCCGGGATCCTGGGATCGAGCCCCGCATCGGGCTCTCTGCTCCGTGGACAGCCTGCTTCTCCCTCTCCCACTCCCCCTGCTTGTGTTCCCTCGCTTGCTGTGTGTCTCTCTCTGTCAAATAAATAAATAAAATCTTAAAAAAAAAAAAAAAAAAGTTCAGCAGAAGATAGGAAAAAACTCAGAGAAGGAAATTTAAGCATGAAAAGATGCTCAATCTTTAGTAATCAGGAAAATTTTAAATTACAATGAGATACTATGTCACACCCAGCCATTTATTAAAAGCAACAGAATGATAGAGTTAAGAAGTTAAACAGTATCATGGGCCAGAAGGTTGACCTATAGGAACTCATACATTGTTGGTGAGTGTGTAAATGGCTTCAGCCACTTTGAAAAATATTTTGGGGATTTCTAATAAAGATGAAAAAGCATGTATCCTACCATCCAGCTCCTATGTGATTTCTGTGTGTTTCTGTGCGGTATACAAGGAGGTACTTACAAAAATATTTGGAGCAAATTTTTAACAAAAAATTGGAGACAGCCTAATCCACAATCCATTAGCACCCAACACCAGGAAAATTATTATTTTGAGGAATATCCATACAATGGATATTATACTATGAAAATATATCAACTAAGAGCGACCCATTCAAAATGGATGAATCTCATAAACCTCAAGTAAAAAAAAGATTTCGAAAAACACATACCTTAGAATACCACTTAAAGTTTTAAATTATTTAAAATACTGAACATAGGGGCGCCTGGGTGGCTCAGTTAAACATCTTCCTTTGGCTCAGGTCATGATTTCAGGGTCCTAGGATTGAGCACCCCCCCAACCCCCCCACATCAGGCTCCCAGCTCAACAGGAAGTCTGCTTCTCCCTCTCCCTCCCTGCTCCTCTCATGCGCTCTCTCTTGCTCCCAAAAATAAATACCAAAACAAATAAATAACTGAATATAATTTAGGAATACTGTAACAGTACAGAGAAAAGCTTATAAATTCCCAGTTAAGGCAAGAAGTCCCACTGGTAGAAAGGAAAAGGGGACTTATGTAGGGAAGGAACTACTCGGGGCTTCAACTCCTGTTCATGATCTATTCTTTTTTAAGCAGTGAGCAGTGACTACATAGGTGTTTACTGAATTATTTTTTCTCATTTGCTGTCTATCTTAAATACTGCAAAATAAATTTATAACGGGTTTCATTTTATTGGAAAAGTCTTTTCTATTTTTAACATTAACTGGGCAGTAACCACTAGACAAATAGTCTATATATACTATTTCTTTCCTACTATAAAACCTTTATTTGGTAAAGTAAGGTAGTGTGTTTAAAATTCCTCAGAATATGGATACAATTTCCTTGAAACTCAGTAAAATGAAATCCTAGAAAAGTGGGCTGGGACTCAGGGGTCCTTGCTCAAAGTAACTGCTCCTTGCTTCATTATGAAAGGGCTTATGAATCCCCCCCAAAGGCCAGTTCATGTAATGGTCACAGCAATCCCCCTTCTTTAACCGCTAAAGAATTTAAACCTCCGGGGTGCCTGCGGGGCACGGTCCGTTAAATGTCCAACTCTTTGTTTTGGCTCAGGTCGTAATCTCATGGGTCCTTAGATTGAGCCCCGTTGGGCTCTGGGCTCAGCACAGGGTCTGCTTGGGATTTTCCTTCTGCCCTCCCCTGCGCTTGCACTCCCTCTCTAAAATAAAAAAATCTTAAAAAATCAATCAATCAAGGACTTAAAGCTCCATCACGGTTAAGCACCTCATCCAAGGGGCTTGAGTTGAGATTTAAGCCCAGACCCACCTTACTTAGAAGGCCATGCTCTTATTTATATATTCACTTATATTTTGATTTGTCCTAGAAAAGTCTTAAGATGCTAAGCAAAGAAACTAAGTGAAACTTTGCGAATGATTTATCATTAAACGAAAGCTCTGGTTGAAAAATAATGAGCAAAGGGCCAATGAAGTGGGGAGATCAGTATGCACAGCCTATGGCATAGCCAACACAGCTGTCAAAGAGGGAGGCACGTCTCCTGCACAAGAGGAGACCGTGATGGGCTCGCCAGCACGGTGTCTTACAAGGCCCCCCACCCAGGCCCTCTCCTCCATTCCCCAGTCACTGCTGTTAACAAGGCTGTTCTTTCTCAACAGGGATCCCTGCTACCATCAGCTAAGTGGGAAAGAGGGTCATCTATCGCACTGTGCCCGGACAACACTGCAGTAAGAAAGGATAGAGGCCGTCATTGAGACCATCCACAGGTTAGCACCGAGGTGGTAAAAATCAGCGCCAAGACCCCTGGCTGCCACCAGATCCTAACACAGAAAATGTGACCAGCATCGTCTAAAGGAGGTGGCGTCCACCCCGCACACATAAATCAGATGAAATAAATTATTTAAATGATGAGTCACTTCATCTATAGCCATGACAAAATAACTCTGCCTGATACCAATTCGATGTTAAAATAAAAAAAGAAACAAAAAATGGTCAAGAATACAATCCATGAGGGGGGCCTGTGTGGCTCAGTTGGTTAAGCATCTCCCTTCGGCTCAGGTCATGATTTCAGGGTCCCTGTTCAATGGGGAGTCTGCTTCTCCCTCTGCCTGCACCACCCGTGCCCCCCCGGTACTCTCTCTGGCCATCTGTCTCTCAAATAACTAAAATCTTAAAAAAAAAAAAAGAATACAATCCACAAAGTGGGTGAGTACCCGAAGAAGGTGAGCACAAGGAAGCATTACAGAAAACTGGCTTTGGAGGAAAACAAAAAACCTTAACTGCGCTCAGATATTATGATTATGTCAAAAGGCTCTACATTATACATTCAATCCAAGAATCAAGGCATCACCGTTCATCAACGTAACAATTCTGCCAGTATCACCCAGGCTGAGGGTGTATAAACATAACACCATTCCCAGATTCCAAAGGTCAAACCCAGAATCTGACTTGGAAAGGAGAGGAATGTAAAGGCAACCTCAAAACGTGACATACCTCAATGAACTTCTTTCCTTTTATTAGGGATATTACTGATAATAAAACTGCCGGATGGCTTCGAGCATTTACAATTACATTGTGTAACAGAGGACGAAGAAAGCACAGTTGATCTCTAATTATTCAGGAGGCAGTTATCCAGATTGTGGAAAAATCCAAGCATTTCTGATGCTCTTCCAGCCCGCTGCATGCCTTCTCGTGAACGTTAAATGAAGACAAGAAAGTGAGGGGGGAGGATATTCAAATCAGTCAATTCTGCTAGATGGTCAGCAGTTCTGGTAAACAGATTGGATGGGCAAGGCAACAGAAACCATCTACTAAAAAGGAGCTTGAGATTTCCTGTGGATTTCAATTATCCATACTGCCTCTATCCTAAATTTTGTCATTGATAATGTAGAGTTGCCTTAGAGAACCAATAGCAAAATGTCTCCCCTGCTCAGCTCCAGGACAATCTCACACCAGGGCCCCGCTGACCGTGAAACAACTCTATTTTTTCACCACACCTCGTACTGCATCAAAAATTCAACCACACGTGCTTTCCTGACTCTAGTGTGTCAGGACCACTCACACAGGTATAAAATTCAACCATCAGTCCCTGAGAAAATGAATCACATGGACATTGGGATTAAAGAATCAGTGTCAAGCTGATTCCCAATTTAAAACAAATCCCATTTAAAATTAAGTAATTCGGGGGCACCTGGGTGGCTCAGTTGGTTAAGTGTCTGCCTTCAGCTCAGGTCATGATCCCAGGGTCCTGGGATTGAGTCCCGAATCAGGCTCCCTGCTCGGCGGGGAGTCTGCTTCTCCCTCTCCCTGTCTGCCGCTTCCCCTGCTTGTGCTCTCTCTGTCTCTGTCAAATAAATAAAATCTCAAAATTAAGTAGTTCATGAGAAGTCACTTGCAAAATGCAAATGCCCACTTTTTTGAAACAGAGTTTGACTTATTTGGTATAAACAATTATTTCTAAACAATTATTCATAAAAGTACAATTCATATCCTGAAAATGTAAGACTGAAGTGAGACACTACACAATTAAAACCGCAACATGATTATTAGAAAGTCAGCAAGCAAGATAGCCACCCTGAGACTGTATCCCAAGGGCCCTGAGACCCCTCCTCTACCTAAGATTACGGCCAGTGGCAGCCAAGTCCCCACCGTGCCCTGGCCCTCTGGTTCCACCAGGGCTTACGTCAAAAGTCAATGGGACAACACCCACCATCTTATTTCTTCTTTTCTTTTTTTTTTTAAGATTTTATTTATTTATTTGACAGAGAGATAGACAGAGCCAGCACAAGCGGAGGGAATGGCAGCGGGAGAGGGAGAAGCAGGCTCTGCACTGAGCAGGGAACCCGATGTGGGACTCGATCCCAGGTCCCTGGGATCATGACCTGAGCCGAAGGCAGATGCTTAACCATCTGAGCCACCCAGGCACCCCTTATTTCTTCTTTTCCAAGAATATTTTTAAGATTCAGAGACAGGGACAGATGAGCTCTGTAAGGGCAGAAGCAAAGTCTTCACAGGGCTGTGGCTGAGCTGAGGAAGGGCCCCTATAGCAGCACCCTCCTTTCCTCCAGAAACCCAGAGATTTAGAAAGGGGTACGGAATAAATGTGTCCACTGGTGGAGAAAAATAAATGAAAAACTCCACAGCCCCAAAAAAGATTAAATCCCCAAAGACCACTTTTGAATTAGCCAAAGTACATTTCTTTAAAAATGTAGTTCAAACTCACAACCTAGTTTGGATCCTCACATCTTCCTCTTCTCTTGGCTGGAAAAAAGGCTGAACAAGGACACTCTCACAGGACGGAGGAAGGTAAGTGAAGGGTCCCTTTTATTCTTGTTCTAAAGCTCCGCCCATGTGCTCATTCTGGTGAGCCTCGGGCTCTCGCCTTTTGGTACTCAAGGCATTAAAATACCATCCTCAGAGAGCATAGCATTCTGCAATCAATTCAATAATGGTGGTAAGTAATAAGCCAGCAGTACCTGCAGGGAGCTATGGGAATCCAGGCAAGATGCATTTCGCTTCATCTGGGAATTCAGGCAAACTTCTAAGAAGATCACAACAGACCTCAATGTTGAAGGAGGAGTGGGAACTAGTCAGGTGAAGACCATTGTAAGGGGCATTTCAGGCCCCCAGGAATACCATGAGGCATGTAAAAGAAAAGCAGTGGGTTTGTGGATGGGCGACACTGAGGCTAGAGAGGGTGGAAGGAGCCAGGTCGTGGGGTCATGGTCTGGATGTGCTGAGAAAGGTGACAAAGGTTTAGTAATGTTGGATTAATATTTAGCTGAATCCCTCTGGTTGAAGTGCATAGATGAAGGAGGTCAGGACTGGAAGGCCAGAGATCAGGACCGGAAGGCCAGAGATCAGAGAGAAGCTTCTGTGATGATCTAGCCCAGTGGTTCTGAAAGTGTAGTTCTGGAGCCATTGGCATCATCTGGGACTTACTAGAAATGGCAAATCTCAGGCCCACCGTAGACCTGCTGAATCAGAAGCTCTGGGAGTGGACCCAGCAATGTGTGTACTGACCGACTCTCCAGGTGATGGGATGCCGCTAAGGCTGGAGAACCATGGGTGTAGATAAGAGGTGATGAGCACCTGCACTAGAGGCAGTGGTAGGAGATACAGATAAGAGGATGAATTAGAGGCAGATATGGTCATAGAATCAACTGAGACCTAGGTGGGCAAGGAAGAGAAAGAAATGGAAGTTCAAGAATTTTGGTCTGAGTGACTGGGTGGGGCTGTAAAGAATACAGGAGGTCAAGTAGGCTAATGCGGGATGATGAGTTAAGTGGTGGACATGCAGTTTGAGATGCTTCTGGGATATCCAGCTTGTCAGGCTGTAGGAGCTATGAGTAGGAAGTTCAGAGACAAAGATACCAGCAGAGAGGAGAAGCAGATAAAACTATACCATCACTAAGAGCAGGAGACCAAAGACAGAGTTCTGGAGATACCAGTGTCAGAGGGCTGAGGAGAGCCAGAGAAGTCTGAAACAGAGCTGGAAAAAGGAAAAAAAGAAACAAGCTGATTCCCCCAGGACCTTAGTTACTTCCATAGGGCATAGGTAAGTAGGTTTTCTCCCCATAATTCAAGATTAGGGTATCTACCTATGTAACTCGCCATAATCAGTAAAAGAAAAATCAATACATGATCATCTCAAGAAATGCCAAGATGGCATTTTGATAAAATTCAATATTCATCTAAAAAATCCCTTTGTTGATAGTTTCCCAGCATTTGTTCCCTCTCTCTCACATCCCAGGCCTTACTGACTCCTGTGTGGGGATCTACATAGTTCTAAACAAGACATGTAAATTTATAGAAGTATGACTAAGCCTTTAATTTCCCTGGCTACAGTGATTGGTTAGGGGTAGTCAAGTTACTTAGGCTGGTCCAAAGCAATGCTGAGAAACAGCTTCTCTCTCTCTCTCTCTCTCTCTCTCTCTCTCTCTCTCCATTCTCTCTGGTAGTCAAAAGAAACATAGCCAGATTGTTGCTCATAACATCCTGGTACCACGTAAGAATGGACATGACACCACAGGAGCACAGAGTGGAAAAATGGAAAGAAATCAGAAACCTTTGTAGCACCACCAAACTACCAGATTAAGTCCTGGCCAAAGCCATTTCTACCTCTGAACTTTTCAGTTATGTAAGCCAATAAATTGCCTTTTATTGCTTATGTAATAAAATTGCTGAAACAAGGCTGAATGAGCTTTTCTGTGCTCAACACAGGAAGAATCCCAATGGAAACAAATTATTTCCTCCTGTTGATATTAGAAAGAGATATGTTAAGAGATATCTTTTGGGTGGAGAACAAGCCACACAAGTTACACATGTAATGGTATGTGGCTTCCCAAAAGAAAGGATATGAAACCATCGCAACTCAAAAAACTAGAGTCAAGACCAACATTTGAGTGGAGGAGAAATGGTATTCCAACTGAGGGATAACAGAGCTAATTTCCACAGCTGTCTTTGGGTCAAGAACACTTATGGAATTCCCGGAAAACCAGAGGTCTAAACAAAAGCTACCACAACCCAGGGTCTCACATGCCAACCACCAGTCCTTAAATCAAAGCTTCTCCAGTCATATATGTTGTCAGAAGATTTCTCAAGAAGGGTTCATGGGAAACTCATTCCCTGAGTCCTGGCATGTTGAAACTCTTTGTGGTTTTTATATTTGAAGGTAAGCTTGGCTGAATATAGAATAATTGCTTCACTCTTTCTTTTCTAGATTATCTTTAACATAGTTCTCTATTGTCTCTGGCTTTAAAGCATTGCTATCAAGGTCCAATGCCAATCTGATTTTCTTTCCTTTGTAAATGACTTGGTCTTTTTGCCTGGATGCCCCAAAGATTTATTTTTTCTTTATGGGCAATCATATTACTAGAATATCTATTGGTGCTGTCCATTCTGGGTCAATGTTCCAATATGTTATATTCCCTTTCTGTAGGTGAATTCCAGTCTTTTTCCAGGAAGGTTTTCTTTAATCTACTTGATAATATATGTTCTATTTCATTGATTTAGCTTTCATTTTCATTTTTTTCGGAGACTCCTATATATATATATCTATATATATCTATATATATATCTCCTCTGCCTATATTCCATATCTCCATTTTCTTTCAAATCTTCTATTTCCCTTTTCATTTCTGTTTTTTCTTCTTCTTTTCCAACTTCTGTTTCCCCTACAGTGCTTTCTGCATTGTTTATTCATTCTTACAGTGCATCCAGTTGGGTCTTCATTTCTTAAATTTTTTTTTGCTTTTATTTCTACTTTTCTGATTTATTAACTATCTTTTTCATATCTCTTGTTTAATTGTTTAATCTGTGTTTTTCTAATTTGGATTCCTGCTGTTCTTTCATATTTTTTGTTTTCTTAATTTCTCTTAACTAATTTTGAAATATTAGGTTACAGGTTCTCCTCTGTTTTATGAGCATATTTTTCTCATATGCCTTCATTGTCTGCCATTTGGAGCCATGTTGTTCTCAAACCATTTTATATATATATATATATATGCCACCTCTTCTTTATCCATTCATCAGTAGATGGACATCTGGGCTCTTTTCATAGATTAGCTATTGTTGATAACTCTGCTATAAACATCGGGGTGCATGTACCCCTTCAAGTCTATATTTTTGTATCCTTTGGGTAAATACCTACTAGTACAATTGCTGGGTCATAGGGTAGTTTTATTTTTAACTTTTTGAAGAACCTCCATACTGTTTTCCAGAGTGGCTGCACCAGTTTGCATCCCCACCAACAGTATAAGAGGGTTCCCCTTTCTCCACATCCTCACCAACACCTGTTGTGTCTTCTGTTGTTAATTTTAGCCTTTCTGACCCTTGTGAGGTTGTATCTCATCATAGTTTTGATTTGTACTTCCCTGATGATGAATGATGTTGAGCATCTTTTCATCTGTCTTTTGGCCATCTGGATGTCTTCTTTGGAAAAGTGTCTATGTGTGTCTTCTGGCCATTTCTTAACTGGATTATTTGTTTTTTGGGTGTTGAGTTTGATAAGTTCTTTATAGATTTTGGATACTAATCCTTTATCAGATATGTCTTTTGCAAATGTCTTCTCTCATTGCGTAGGCTGCCTTTTAGTTTTGTTGATTATTTCCTTCGCTGTGCAGAAGCTTTTTATCTTGATGAAGTCCCAATAAGTCATTTTTGCTTTGTTTCCCTTGTCAACAAATATATATTTACTGAGCACCCAGTATATTCCAGTAACTGGGGAAAAAATTGCTCACTGCTACACAAGCTAAATAAAAGGCTTGATTTGGATTTGAACTCAGACTCTCTGACTTTAGAACCTATGCTTTCACATAACATACAATACTACATGCCAGACTACCTGAATGGCATCAAAGAAGACTGAAATAAACGGAATGATATAGTGCCTTCCTGGATGGGAAGCCAGTATTAAAAAGACATCAAGTCTCCCCTAAATTAATCAATACATTAATTACTATAAATATCCTGGCACAACTTTTTTTAACTTGTAAAATGTTTCTCAAATCCATGTAGAAGAATCACTTTACCAGTAACTGACTAACAAAATTATAAAGAAAGCGTTGTGAGTATTTTGCTCTGACAGATGTAACAATAGACTTCAAAGATATAACTACCAAAACATCATGGTTCTAACAGAGAGATGAATGGAAGACAACAGAAAGCCTAGGAATGAAATATATAAATATATTCATATATACATTTGTGTGTGTGTGCACAATGTGTGTGTGCATGTGTGTGTTCCTAATCTTTCCATTATCTTCCATTCATCTCTCTGCTAGAACCATGCCATTTTGGAGGTATGATTTTAGTAAACAATAAAAGTGTCACTTTATATCGGTGAGGAGGAAGTGAATAATTCAATAATTTCACTAATGATAGGATAATTGGTTAACATGTGGAGAAAAATTACATTAGCTCCATACTTCATGAGACATATCCACATTACTTCTAGACAGTTTAAAATTTTAAATGGGAAAAAAAAACCCATAAGAACACTGAAGAAAAGGTATAGATGAGTACTTTCATTCAAGGGCCTGGAAGGCCTTGCTAAGAATCACACCAAAGACACAAACCCTGAAGGAAATGATTGTTAGATTTTTACTAATAAAAATAAATATTTAAAAAGTATAATAAATATAAACAAAAGAAACTAAAAAAACATATTAGTAATGTATGATAGGAAAGAAAGTGCCATACTTATCAGAGTTCTTTAAAACTCTAATAGGATAATTATTTAAAAGGCAAGCATCCCCATTAAAAATGGGACAGTAAAGGACAGGCAATTCACAAAACAAACACACAAATAGGCTATAAAAATTATGCAACAATGCTCAGCCTCTCTGGCAACCTAAAGCTGTAAATCAAAACTAGATACTACTTTGGCTCATCAAATTCCAAAGATTCTACAATGATGATCCCCAGTGCTGTTGAAGGTCTGGGGAAAGTTGTATTTTCTTTGCTGGAGGGAGAGAAAAACTGTCCCAGTGACTCTGTATCCCTTAACACACACCAAATGCCTTCCTGGGCTATGGTAATGTAAATGGCTGGCTAGAACCTTCAAATGTGTTTGAGACTCTTTCAATTGCCATCCCTTTTCCTCTGTTTATTACATCCACCATGATATTTATCATGTAATAATTTTGCCACCATAACCACAAACTGTGCGGGGCAGGAGAATCTTCAGAGACAGATGACAATTCCATCAACCACAGACAGAGAATCAGTAAATGATCAGCTGTGACAGGTGTATCCCAACACCCAACACCCATATCCATCTGCTACAACCAGGACTCACAGATATTTGGTGAGTGGGTGTTTCATTTAATACATCATTATAATACAAAAAAAAAAAAAAAACCTTTTGTAAATGGAAGATTATTCTGCTCCTTGGCACAAAATATAGGATGCTGGAAAACTAAAGCTGCCAATGTTGCTATTTGGCAAAAGGTTTTTAATACAACACCAAATCTGAAATTCCTTTTCCCCATGTGTATCTAAGGGGCAATAACACATGCCCCTGGGAGGGCAGATATCAGGTCTGATTATTCATGGATGGATCTCCAGTGCATGGTACAGCAGGCATTTGAAAAATGATATATATTATGATGATGATATCTCATTCATTCTTTTGGAAAATCCTTACTGAGCCCCACAGTGAGCCAGAAACTAACTAGGTGCCTTACATTTATAATCTAACTTCACAAGCTGCATCATCAAAGCATAAGCTCTTTCTTTAGCTTGCATCAAAATGTAGTCCCAAAACATTTGACTTGCTTATATGAAAACACAAATGCCTACTTCTAGATTAGCTAACTTTACCCTCTCCCCCCATCCCCCACCCGATGCCACAGAAAATTAAGAACTGCTTTACATTCTTACTTGTATTATTACACAATATTCTTCCACATATTACCTCCTGGTAAACAATAATTTCCAAAAATTTAGGATTTGGAAGCCTCTAAAGGGATCATCTTCTTTAACTCTTTCATTTCACAGATTGCCAAATAAGGCCTAAGAGGGTAGGGGGTATGTTCAAAATCATACACAAGCGAGATGTCACAGTGGGATAAAATCAAGGTCTCCAGGCTTACAGACAGTGATACTTCCATTCTGCCCTGCTGTTCCTTCCTGGTAATCAGCAAAATGCCTTCCGTTTAATAACAGAAGCATAGAATACCACATTCTTAGGCCTTGCAAAGAGAAGATGTTGGAACAGACTTACTTGTGGTCAGCTTTATTCCCAACCCCAAACTCATTATTCTGCTTATAATTTAATAGAAGAATCTATAAATATACCATGTACTTGAGCAAATGGCAGACAAACCAAAAGGTTAAAAGCCTTTACTAGCAATTCTGGAAGAGATTATGGGTTATTTTTTAATGAAAAGGCTAATCATGACTTTAAAAATGTCCTCAAATATCTCATCTTATCATTTTCCTCTACAACTTATTTTCCAAAGCCTTCTACAAAATCTGACATATTACATCCAGCCATAAAAGAAGACAGACTAATTAAGCAGTGTCTGAAGCCACTCTACTAGAACATATGCCTTCCAGTGTGGACTTACCTACCAGCCAAAGACAAGATATAAATGGCAATGTAAAAATCCAGAGAAGAAAAGGAAACAGATGGAGATAAGGGAAAAGCAGGTAAGAGCTGACTTTCATAAATGGTTAGGTAAATCAAGGACAAATTTCCTATAAACGAAAGGATCCTCTTAGACCACTGAAATGTCTTTACTAAAGCTGAGATGCAGGCCTGGGTCCCTGAGTAATAATAAAATCTAATTGGAGCCAGCAAGGTGTAATAGGGAAAAACTGACTGAGGATCCAAGGCCTATGTTCTGTCCCAACTCATACATTAACTAGCTGTGTGATCATGAACAGACATCATGACATCACTCTGGGTATCAGTTTTGTAAAATGAGAGTTAAACTCAATGCTTCTCAAACTTATCCACAGATATAGCTAAAAACAAAGAATGATGATGGTTGGAAATGTAGGCTGCTTGCAGCCCCAGATTTCTCCAGTCTGTGTCTTCTATTTAAAAATATTTAAGGAGGGGGTGGAGCATGTGGGTAGTTCAGTCGGTTAAGTGTCCAACTCTTGATTTCAGTTCAGGTCATGATCTCAGGGTTGTGAGATCAAGCCCTGTGTTGGGCTCCGCACTGGGCATGGAGTCTGCTTAAGATTCTCTCTCTCCCTCTTCCTCTGTCTTCCCCCCCCACTTGCTCTCTCTCTCTTTCTCCCTCTCTCTCTTTCTCTCAAAAATAAAAATAAATAAAAATATTTCATGGAGACTCTACTTCCAGGTCCTGTATGACCTGGAGCAACTTAAGTATCCTCTATGAACCCATTTTCTTGGACCAACTCTCTTACAAGAAAAGCTAGAAAATGTGGACAGAATATTTTTTTTAAACATCAAAGTATTAGAGATACTGCAGTGCAGTGAGGCTTTGTGAGAACAAGATCTGGAAGACGAAAGGAAGGTGAGAAGCAAGAATGTGACTTTTGGTCCCCATATCCCCTCAAAGTTATTGACAATGCTGATAGCAGCAGCTGACCAGCTGAGCAGAGTTTTCATCCATCTTACAGAGACAGAAGGACAAAACTAGAATTCAGGGCCTGTTAGGGAGTAAGGACCTTTGTAAACATCTTAGGTTTTCTGTTAAGACCTCAGTGCTCTACTGTGTAAAAATAGAATTGACCTTGAAACAGATCAGCCTTCACATGGGATAAAACCTCTGAATCATTTCAATCACTGATTAAATTATTATTAACTGTCCCTTGCCCATCTGCCAACTAGATGTAAAAGTAAATTCTGCCTGGAGGAATATGTCATCACATAAAGTATAAAAATATCTCTGAAGTTGCTCAAATACATTGTCCAACACTCAATAAAAATAACTAGGTTATCATGGGGGAAAAAAAAGATAAACCAAAAACCAAAAAGGGAAAATCATTAAATAGACACACAGAAGATCCAGATAGTGGAGTTACAGTACACAGAATTTAAAATAATCACAGTTAATATGTTCAAAGAATTAAAAGACAAGATACAAAATTTTGGCAAAAAGCTAGAAACCATTAAATAAAATCAAGTGACAATTTCAGTACTGAAAAATACAATAATTAAAAATAGTCACTAAATAGGTAGGTAAATAAGGATAGGAGGCCGGTGAAGAAAGAGGATTGGGGGATGGAATATAGGTCAGAAAAAAAAGATCTAGACTAAGGTACAGGGAGACAAAGTATGGAAAATATAGGAAAGAGTTTAAAAGGCATCTGGAACACAGACAAAAGGTGTCATGTATATACATGTAATGTCATTTCCAGTAAAATTAGAGAGAATGGGGCAGAAACAATATTTGAAGAAAAAATAGCTGAGATTTTCCAAACCTGAAGGAATAAGTCAAGCCACAAATTTAAGAAGTACAATGGACCCTAAGAATAAAACACACAAAGAAAACAACATCTACTCATAAGAGAATAATTGAAAGCAAAATACAAAGTGAAAAATGTTTAAAAATAGCCAAGGAAAAAGACATATTGCTTTAAAAGAGTAATAATAATAAGACTGACATCTAACTTCTGGATGGAAATAATGGGCGGCAGAACACAATGACATGATATCTTCAAAATGCTGAAATAGATTACAGGCCAGCCTAGACCTCGATACCTAGTAGTATGATATACTTCAAAAATAATAACAAAATAAAACTTTCAGACAATCAAAAACTGAGAGAATTTTTCACAGGAGTCTGGCACTAATGAAAAGACTAAAGAGAGATCTTAACAGGTAAATGATCTAAGATGAAAGCTTGCAAATGGAGAAAATAATGATTATCACTGGAAAAGGTAAATATGTGAGTAAATCTGAATTAATATTGAGTGCAGAAAACAATAGAAATGTCTTCTTCAACTTAAAAATGTAAATAAGTAAAATATACAATAAAAAGACCATAAAATTCGTAGGGAAATGTGGGTATTCTAAGGTCCTTTTATGGTCTGGAAGATGGGTAGAGGTATTATCATTAAACTAATAAAGAGTAATTTTGTAATTTCTACTAATTACAAAAGAATATTAGACAGAGTATGTAGCTAAGAAGCTACTACAGTGGAGTCAGAATAAAACACTCGAACAGAAACCAAGAGAAGAAAAATACAAAATACAGGACAGGTGGGGAAAACAAAGCAAAGAGTAAAATAATAGCATTAAATGCCAATATATTACTAACTGTATTTAATATAAATGAACGAGGTTCCTCTGCCAGTTAGAAAGAGTAAACTCTGAAACCACCAACCCTCTCACCAATAACAGTGGTAAACTCTAGACAAAAGTAACAAGCTGAGGGCTCTGGAGAGTGAACAAAAGCAGGCCATTTTATGAAGGGGACTCTAAGCTTGGAGGAAGAGTCCAACACCTGTTGAGTTTCCCAGTTTCTCAGTTTTGCCTTGAAGGCAGGCCGTAGTTACAGCTTGGCACGGGAGGGTCAAACTCTAACAGAGACTTCACCATCAACCTTGCCTAATGAATCAGAAGATGGAGTGTGGGGCCACAAGGGCTGCTAGACAATGAAGGAGGAATTGCTGCGAAGAGGGAACCAGACGGAGAATTCTAAACTCTGCCCAAATCTCTGGCTGAAACTTGAACCACACATGCACAGGGCAGATTCCAAGGAGGCCAGCTCAAGATAAAAAAGCTTAACTGATATTTGAACTGCCATCCACCTCAGATAATAGTGTTTACAGTTTGAGTCTAGTCAACTTAATCACCTGCTAAAACAAACAAAAATCAACCCTCTTCATGAGGCTCTAACAGAATCTGGAGTCTTGCCAACACATCATTCACAATGTCCCTGGTACAATTCCAAGTCACTACACATAAGAAAAATGACCCAGATGTTGAAACTATCAGACAAGGATTTTGAAGCTGCTATTATAATTATGCTCAATAAGGTAAAGAAATATATGCTAGCAACAAATGAAAAGAGAAGAAATCTCAGCCCAAAGTAGAAAATATAAAAAAGAAGAAATGGGGGGCACCTGGGTGGTTTAGTCGTTAAACGTTTGCCTTCGGCTCGGGTCATGATCCCGGGGTCCTGGGATGGAGCCCCGCATCGGGCTCCCTCTTTGGTGGGGAGTCTGCTTCTCCCTCTACCTGCTACTCCCCCTGCTCGTGCTCTCTCTCAGATGTTCTCTCTCTCAAGTAAATAAATAAAATCTTTAAAAAAAAAAGAAGAAATGGAATTTTTAGAACTAAAAAATACAATATCAGAAATAAACATTTGGGGCCCCTGAGTGGCTCAGTCAGTTAAGCATCCAACTTTTGGTTTCTGCTCAGGTCATGATCTCAGGGTTGTGCGATCCAGCTGCATATTGGGCTCCAGGCTCCACGCTCAGTGTGGAGGCTGCTTGAGATCCTTTCCCTCTACCCCTCCCTCCCCCTCTACCCCTAACCCCATGCGCTTGCTCTTGCGTGCTCTCTCGCTCTCTCTCTCCAATAAATAAATAAATAAAATCTTGAAAGAAAGATTCCCCAGATGAGATAAATATCAGAATAGAGATTATAGAGAAAAGAATCCATGGATATGAAAGTAGATCAATAGAAGTTTTATCCAATCTGAAGAACAGAGAAAGAAATTGAAAAAAAACAAAAAAAAACAGAGACCTAGGGATTTGTGGGCAATATAAAAAGGCAAGTAGAGTCTCAGGTGGAGAAAAAGAATGGGAGATAAAAGTATTGGCGAAAAAATAGGCTGAAACATTTCCAAATTTTCAGAAAGACAAATGTTTATAGATTTAAGAAGTTAACAAAATCACAAACAAGATAGAGATGAAGACCTAGGCACATTATATTCAACCTGATGGAAGTTTAAAATAAAAGCATTCACAGGAAACTACACACTATGCATAGTAGGACAATCCAAACAACTACTAAACCTTCACGAGAAACAGTGGAGATGGAAGACAAAGGAACAACTTTGAAGTTAAGACAGTTCTAGACAAAGGAAAACTAGACAATTCACTTAAGTCCACAGACCTGCAGTACAAGAAATGCTAAAATAATTATTTTAGGTTTAAGGACATGACAGAAGGAAACATTAATGTTGAGGAGTAAATAAAGAGCATCAGAAATAGTAATTATAAAAGGTTATTTTAGTTTATCTGGGTTAACAGGTGAAAATAAAAACTCTTCTAAGAGATAATATGGGAAACTACCTTCATGGCCTTGGGGTAGGTAAAGATTTCTTGAACTACACTAAACTCCTATTCATCAAAACACATACATATTTATTGTCAAATGAGGATGATTTTGAGAATGAAAGGCAGCACAATTAACCATTACTCTGGAAGACTGTAAATAAACTGGGACAGTTAGGCATGAACTTAAAACACAGACACACTACCTACCTACTCATAGGTAAAAAGACAACAAGACTGTGCCCATATGTGCACCAAATATATGTACCAGAATGTTCACAGCAGCATTATCTAGAACAGTCCTAAATGGAAATATCCCAAACGTCCATTAACATTAGAAAACAGAGTGGTACAATCGTGGGAAGAAATACGATACAATAATGAAACAATGTTGCTGTATGAGATACAGCAAAACACAGCAACACAGATTCATCTATGAAAGGTCATACTAAGCAAAAGAGGACAGACATAAAATAATACATGCTGTATGATTTCATTTACATAAGATTCAAAAACAGGCAACACTACTGTATAGTTTTAAAGATCCAACTAGTAAAATAGGGAGTAATGACTGAGAGGTGGTTTCTGGAGTACTGGTTCTATTTCCTAACCTGCATGATAATTTCAAATATGTTTACTCTGTGATAACGCATAAAATAGTATACTTATGATTTTTAAACTTTTCTGTTTGTATATTGTTCTTCAATTAGAAAGTTTATTTAAAGAAGTAACCTAGGGGCGCCTGCGTGGTTCAGTCGTTAAGCGTCTGCCTTCGGCTCAGGTCATGATCCCAGGGTCCTGGGATCGAGCCCCGCATCGGGATCCCTGCTCTGTGGGAAGCCTGCTTCTCCCTCTCCCACTCCCCCTGCTTGTGTTCCCTCTCTCGCTGTCTCTCTGTCAAATAAATAAATAAAATCTTTAAAAGGAAAATAAAGAAGTAACCTAGACCTAAATATAAAATGCAATGCTATAAAACTCCTAGAAGATAACATGGGGGAAAATTTGCATGACCTTGGGTCTGACAACAGCTTTTTACATAGAACACCAAAGGCACAATCCATGAAAGCAACTGATAAGCTGGACTTCATTAAAATTAAAAAATCTGCTCTGCAAAAGACAATGTCAAGAGAATGAGAAGACAGCCACAGACTGAGGGAAAATATTTGCAAAAGATACACATAAAGGACTATTACCCAAAATATAGAAAGAACTCTTAAAAATTAACAATAAGAAAACACCCCAATTAAAAATGGACCAAGGACTTTAACAGATAACTCACCAAAGAAGATATACAGATGGCAAATAAACATACGAAAAGATGCTGCACATCATATGTCATTATTGCCAATTAAAACAATAATATACACACATCTATGAGAATGCCAAAAATCCAAAACACAAACACCACCAAAAGCTGGCGAGGATGTGGAACAACAGAAACTCTCATCTATTGCTGGTAAAAATGCAAAATGGTACAGCCACTTTGGAAGACAGTTTGGTGGTTTCTGGCCAAACTAAACATACCCTGACTATATAATCCAGCAATCATGCTCCTTGGTATTTACCCAAAGGAATTGAAAACATGTCTACATAAAGACATGACCTGGATCTTTATAGCAGTTTTATTCATAATTGCCAAAACCTGGAAGGAAGATGCCTTCAGTCGGTGAATGGGTAAGTAAACTGTTGTACATCCAGGCAATGGAATATTATTCAGCGCTTAAAAAAAAAGAGCTCTCAAGCCATGAAAAGGCCTGGAGGACCCTTAAGTGCATATTACTAAGTGAGAGAAACCACCCTAAAAAGGGCACATACTGTAGGATGCCAACTACATGACATTGTAAAAAAGGCAAAACTACTGAGACAGTGAGAAGATCAGTGGCTGGGGGGAAGATGGGGTGAGCAGGCGGAGCACAGATGATTTCTGGGCCAGTGAAACTCTTCTGTACGATGTTATAATGGAGGATACATGTCATGATACATCCGTCACACCCATACAATGTACAACACCAAGAGTGAACCCTACTGTAAACTCTGAATTTAGGGTGATTATGATGTGTCCATGTGGGTTCATCACTTGTAACAAACACATTACTCTGGTGCAGGATACTGATAATGGGGGAAGCTGTGCATTTTATGGTCAACCTCTGTACTTTCAGCTCAATTTTTCTGTGGATCTAAAACTGCTCTAAAAATAAAGTATACTAAAAAAAAAACAAAACTACTTCAGTGTTTACACACATAATGTAAAAGATATGCAAAATTCTTATACTCTCATCAATAATGTATCCACCCTTTTATTATTAAAACATATTTAAAATACATGGAATTTAATAAACTCCTAGACTGGAAGAATGTACAGTGTACCTGCGGCTTCCTGGTGTGGCAGGCCCAGCTTGGAAAGCTCTGGAGGAGGCACTTCTCCCACAAAGGAAGCCCTGGGCAGCACTCCCCAAAGTCAGTCTAGGGTTTCGGTTCTAATTCTCATGACACCTTCCTTTGCTTGGCATTTTATGGTTCCATCAAGGGGGATTCCGAACAGCCTTATTCAGGAAGCCTTCGGAAGCAGCTCAGATCTTCTGACCCATCTGGCACATACCGCCACACCGGGCTCCTGCCTCAGGCCACCAGGCAGAGAGTTCTTGACTTTCAAATTTCCCGAGTCTGCTGGACGTTGCTCCGCCAGGACACAGAACCTGCTGTCGGAGCGGATGACCCCGAGCCTAACAGCCTTTCCCAAAACTCCAGCCTCTGCTGTACCAGCTGCTGTCCTCCAAATGTGTTGCCGGCACTGCTTCCTCAATGCCAACAGAAGGCTCCAGAAGGTACCAGGGCCAGCAGAAAGAAGGAAAGGTCTCCCGGTAGCACGGGGCTGTGAGAAGGCCCTCCAGTGCACTCTAACGTCTGACTTCTAGCCTGGAATGTTTAGTGACATATCATGACAGGATCAGCAAAATTCAAACTCAGGCAGCGTTCGCTAATTTCCAGCTCTATTCCTGTCCAAGGGGCAGCACAATGTGGGGGTGAGAGCCAGGCTGCCTGAAAGAGTCAGCTGGTTCCTCAGAAGCTCTCCATAGCTGTCCCTCCTTGGGAAGGTGCATCCCCTAAGGCCAGCAGGGAAAGGAAAAAAAAGCTGGGACCATAGTGCCAGGCTGGGCCAGTGCTTGGGGGATGGAGACATGCTTGTAGTCCAAATCTCAGGGTCTGCCTCCGTCCAGATTAAGGAGGAATGGGCAACACAAGGATTCTCCCTCTCACTTTACTGAAAATGCAAAGTTGGGTTTAGAGAGGCATGTTCAGGGTAATGAGTCAAGGGCAGGCTTGGGATGTAAGACCTGTCTTCACCTGCCACCTTTGTCACTACCCAGATGGGCAACCCTAAAATTACTGAACCTTTCTGAGTTTGCGTATTTGTAAAATGTGAATACTAATATCGGCATCACAGGATTCTCGTGATAATTAAACAAAGCAATGTCTGGGAAACACTTGAGACACAGCACCTGGCCCAAAGTCCCCCAATAAATGATGACTTTAACAAAAGGGGGTGGAGGGGCGCCTGGGTGGCTCAGTCGGTTAAGCGTCTGCCTTCAGCTCAGGTCATGATTCCAGGGTCCTGGGATCCAGGGTCCTTGCTCAGCAGGGAGTCTGCTTCTCCCTCTCCGCCTTGCTCGTGCTCTCATTCTCTCTCTCTCTCTCAAATAAATAAGTACAATCTTTAAAAAAATAAAAAATAAAAACACAAGAGGGGGTGGGAGAGGGGGGCCACACTAAGGTGCGAAGGAGCCCTAAGGACAACAGTTCCTGCAGGGCTTGTGACGCACCCACAGATGCTGGAAAGCTGACAGCTGCAGCAGCACCACCGACTCCAGACGGATTAAAAACATCAGGAATATCGAGAGGGAAAAATACAGTATCAAATAAAAGTAGCTGACATGGAAATAAGCAGCTCTTGCTCAAGTCACACCTCACATCTTGTAAGCATAATAAAAAATTATCCTGTTGATAATCTCATCATTAAAGAATTGGGAATACAGAATTAAACAAGTTTATTTTTTTGGTGATGTCCCCACTGAATCTAAATTCCCTTTTCTTATTGTTATTACATATACACACTCATCAGAACGCCACATACTCACCCGTAGTTAGTGAAACGTAACACAGAAATATACTTATGGATGGAACAAAAACAATAAAGAAGGCAATTAAAATGATTTCACAAGCTGGTTTATATTTATTTCATTGCATAAGTTTATAATAATTAAGGTACTAAACCAAGCACTGTCACAATCAGGAGTAACAGGAGCCACAAAGCTTCCCCAAACAGTGAATGAACTTGGAGCACTTTTTGAAATACTGACTTAAAGTAAACTAGTGTTTATCGGAAAGAGAGAAATTAAAATGATGAAGATTGAGTTTATCCTGCTTTCAGTGTATTAATATGCGAAACAATCCACTGAAATATTTTATAAATTCATCTCTCTTTAAAATAACATGGAGTCTTGCTATGACCTCAAGTAGAATTCTTCAAAGAGACTTGTCTCTGGGATTTCCCTCTCAGGGGAGGTCTGTAGTTGAAAAACTAAAATGGGTAGTCTTGAGCGAGGTCATCATGAGGGTTGGGGATGTTTAATGACAACTTGGGATGACATCACACTCTCTTCTGAGCCAGAAGTCAAGCTCCTACCTACCAGAACCTAGCCAGAGCATGAAGTGCAAGACAATGGCACAGAGGATCACCTGGGGGACTTTTTTCTCTAGAAGAGGTGGAGGTAAACTTGGGCTCCGACTCAGTTGATTATATGTACAATGAGGACAAAATCAGAAGTCACAAAGGCCCAGTGATGGTCCTAGGAAATGGCAGAGAGTGACAGGCTGAGACAGAGAGAAATGTAAGGGCATTTGGTGCCCAGGAAAACAGCTCTGGTGACCTCAGCCTCCAAACCATGGCATTCTGGCCTCAGACAATCATGGAGCTCACTAGGCTGGCCCTGACTCCGGAAGGATGTGATCTGCAGAGTTTACTTAAGAAATAAGGAACTGTGAACTATATTTCCAAAGGAATTAAAATGATCATTATTTTAATGTTTTAGTGGTTAACAGAGTAAGTATCACCCATATAGAAAATGGGCTCACTGGGAATCTTTAGTACCTGACCGCGACGAGTGAAAGAGGTGGGAGCGAGCGGTGGTGTAGGGGACACTGAGCTGATAACTCAGCATCTCTGTTCAGTGTAAAATGTTCCAGTAAAATGGATGAAAGAGAATAAAGAGAAATAGCAGGTAAAGTACTAGATACAATAAAAACTAGGCACAAATTTCAAAAACACAGCTTCTTGAAAGTAAGCCTAAATTTTGGGACATGAAGCAGAAAATGTGTTTTTCTCATCAAGAGGAACAAACACAGAAGTAAAATCCCCACCAAATACACCTAAGACATCCTGCAACGTTTGATGCTCCCGCTATCAGGAGATCCGCACCCACGGCAGTTACGATGGACACACAGAAACGGGAAGCACAAACAGGGAACCCAGAGAAGAGCTTCCTGCGCTGAAGATGGGCTGAGCTTTTGCATTCTAACAATCCCAGGCATAGATAACAGGCGCTTCCCACAAATGCACTGATAAAGGCCGTCTGAGCAATACCCCGTTTGTATAAATCTCATCTCACAAAGATGACTTGATAAAAGTGAAACACACAGATGACTTTATAACACAATTTTTAGAAGTTCGTGATATTTAACTTTATAAATGCAACTTTCTGAAAAATCTCCGGTTTTCTACCATAGTGCCCCTCGGAGAACCAGTCTTCCTCGGGTAACTTCAGTTGTGCACACGCGGTAGGAAAACTGGGGTGGCAGGGTCCTGGGGAGAACAGCCACCCTAACTACCTTGCTTCGGATTCGGGAGAGCAGTGACTACGCTCGTGCATCTGGAGACCGGGAGGGGTTGTCACTGCAGCAAATGTCTGACGACAACGCAGGAAGTGGCAGCGTGTGGACGCAGAGAAAAACTCAAGTGTGCATAAAAGGTGAAACTGTAAGGGCACTTCACAATGAGAACTGTGACATAACAAGACCAGGTCTCTCTACGTAAGAAAGAGATGTACCCGTAATATGTTTAAGGAAGATTATCATCCAGTATCCTACTGCCTTATCATTCATTCATTTCCATCATTTACTTTTCATTTTGGTATCTGAGGGGCTAAGCATAAATTATCTGAAAATTTCACTGAGCAACACCCCCTTGCCATGCCCAGAGCCCAGTACAGCGACAGACACTGCAGGTACACAGCGTCTGTGTTGCTGATGCTGAATGGATCAACAAAGGAGTGAGTGAAGGAAGGAAGAATGACCAGCGAAGCCCCTTCTCCATCCAACAGGTATTTACTGAAGAATCAACTATGTGCCAAGGTAGAGGAGTAAGCCGACAAACATGATAATGACAGACTGTGACAAGTGCCATGGAGGAAATAAATCTGATAGTATCCTACAGAGCAACTAAAGGGAGAAGATGCTCTAGATAAGGTGATTCTGGGATGCTTTCTGAGGAGGAAGCCTTTGAGCTGAGACCTAAAGTGTGAAAAGACATTATTCTGCCTTGATGTGGCAGGGAAGTGTTAGGAGTCGAGCAAAAAGAACTGTAGGTGCAAAGGCCCTGGGGCCAGAAAAGACTTGAATTATTTACAAAACAGAAAAGAGACCAGTGTAATGCCATATTTTAAATGCTGAGGAGAGTAGTGCACATGGAAATGTCATACCCAAGAAACCGCTTTCAGAAAATTTTACTAAGCTCCGCAGAAGTCTACAAAGAAATGAAGTGGAGGCTCAAGACAATCACTTGATCAATTCAGACAATTCATCACACCATTACTATACCTACATTTAAGACTTTATTATGTCACATAATTAAGTCTAAACATGACATAAACACACACATGATATTTGCTTTGGTTTAGAGGATAATAATATAGATATTTATACCCCATTTTATATAATTTTTAAGTTCCCTTTGGTGTGTTCACAGGATAATGATGACTTTTAAGCTTTCCAGTCTCATGAGGTTAGATTTTTTTTTCCTTCTGAGATACATAAATGAAATTCATCACGGTCCACACAGTCCACATGGCTTAGGTGTGGTATGCCCTTGGGCACTCAGGTATACCAACTGCTAAAATCCTAAAACACTGATGTGTTCATAAGATACTTACGTTGTAGTTTTTCCAGCTATGACATTTTAAGAAATATCTTGGAAGCACTTTGCACTTGGGAGACAAAGACTTATAATCCTCATAACAATTTCTCACAATTTGTCAAATCTGACTTGTAGTGTGGGTGGATTCTTACAAGTTCACAGAGTAAGAAGAATTGCATAGCACTTAGAAAGCAAATCCACAACTTCTTTAGAGTCTCTGGTAGTATTTTAGTCAAGTCAAGCTATTTCTCTCTTACTTCCAGGCTTCCTATGCTGAAGAATGCTGCCCCCAAACTGACCATAGACCACCTTCACAGCCTTTCCTACAACTTGCTAACGTTATCGTGTAACAAGATAACGTTATCTTGCTAACGCCCTCGTCAGAGCAACCTTAAGATGTTCTCTTTAAAGTCAAAGAGATGTTAAATAACAGGCCTGAAGTTGTGCTAAATTTAAAAAAAGCAAATGGCAGAAAAATTAAAACAGAGTAATGGCCCTGTTTTTGTAAGAAATCAAATAAAGAGTGTATATAAAAACTTAAATAAATCAACCCGTCACATCTATGAATAAGGCGTAAGTCTGAGTCACCATTCAATAAGGAGAAACTACATTGGTACCAGGGCTCACCTCTGGGTGGGGCTGGAGGAGTAGGCTATCAAGGAGACAGACTTTGCTATATATATGGGACAAATGGAGAAACAAACACGTCCACACACACACACACACACGCATATATATTGACTGGTGATATTATGGGTGATTTTTTACTTCATTTTTTGCTTCTCAGTATTTTCAAATGATTTTTTTAAAAACACAGGCCAGGGGGCGCCTGGGTGACTCAGTCAGTTAAGCGTCTGCCTTCGGCTCAGGTCATGATCTCAGGGTCCTGGGATCGAGCCCCGCAGCAGGCTCCCTGCTCAGCGGGGAGTCTGCTTCTCCCTCTGCCTCCTTCCCTCGGCTCTTGCTCTGTCTGTCTCTCTCTCTCTCAAATAAATAAATAAATAAATAAATAAATAAATAAATAAATAAATAAATAAATATTTTGGGGCGCCTGGGTAGCTCAGTTGGTTAAGCGACTGCCTTCGGCTCAGGTCATGATCCCGGAGTCCCGGGATCGAGTCCTGCATCGGGCTCCCTGCTTGGCGGGGAGTCTGCTTCTCCCTCTGACCCTGCCCCACTCATGTACTCTGTCTCTCTCTCTCTCTCATTCTCGCTCTCTCAAAATAGATAAATAAATCTTTAAATAAATATTTTTAAAAATTAAAAAATAGGCCAGTAGATTACATTTCTGACCACATAACTTCATCCAGTTGTCAACAAAATATCTCAAACACATGGATTTTATCTATATCACAGTCTGCACAGGTGAAGTATGCTCTTGGGCACTCAGGTCTAGCAACTGCTAAAATCCTAAAATACCAATGTTTCCATAAAATATTTAAGTTGTAGGTCTTCCAACCATGACACCTAAATATTCTCTATTTTTCCATCTATTATTTCTCAGAACTGTGCCTTTTCTAATGACTTGATGAGGGTAATCAATTAAGGTGTTTGATGAGATCAATAAAGCAAATTAGTCCTCTTAACTGGAAACCGTAATGTCCCAGAAATGTCAGGATGTTATTTGCTTCTCCACGTGTCCCATACATTTAGCAAGAAATATGGCACAGCCTGGCTGTGTTGCCAGGGAATCTGCAACTTAGCTCACGGCAACAGTCCCGATGCCTAACACAGTCCCTGAAACACGTTAGATACTCAATAAATATTTGTGGAATGAATGAATGAATAACTGTCAACGTGTGAAAAGGTCCACAAGAAGGCAGCAGGAAGTAATAGAAAGAGCATGAGCTTTGGAATCAGACCAATCTATGCCTGAATCCCAGCCCTGCCACATACTAGCTGTACGACCTTAAGCAAAATGATTCCCTTCTCTGAACTTCAGTTTCCTTAGCTGTTGACAGGGATAATAATACCTCCCCACCTCATCAGGTTTTTGAGACAACTGATTGAGATGATATACATGTACCTACACATTAGTGTTCGTTAAATGGTAGTTCCTCCTTTTTGTGCATACTTAAACTTTTGTCTAAAAATACAACCATGTACCGTCCTCTCTTTTCACCACAATATGTTTGTGAAAGGTAAAAATTTATATTTATATAATATTTTGTCCGCCTAGAATGTCACTTACCCTATTCATTCCTGTCAAGCCCAGACTCAACCTCAAGGTCAAGTTGAATAACAACCTTTGCCTCAAAGCTTTTATCACCTACTCCTATTCCCAGCGAAAAGTGAATTATTCTCCCTCAATAAACATATTATCCCACCTCTCTTAAAGCATGAGTTACATAGTTTAGAGTCATGTCTACGGGGGACATCTCCCCTTCTAGGCTACCAGCTCCCTGAAGGACAAGGGTAATTTCTGTTTCATGACTGCATCCCTTAAATGCATTGTTCATAGTGCTTTCCAGGTAACAGATGTTTAGGGAATTTTTTTAAACTAAATTAAGAAACTTGATTATATTTTCCCATGGGAAGAATGATATAATAGGCTATTACAAGCCTGTTCAAGAAATTGATTTGAAATAAATTACAGATCGAATTAACAGGATAGAAGCTCAGATTCAATAACTATAAAAATAACCATGCAAATGGTAAACTTAGGCTTCAGGTTCTATAAAATGTGCATAAATGGGAGCTATGCACAGTACATCGATCACAAAAGCTTCAATATAGCCATAAAAACGTACCTATAACTTAAAAAAAAACTCCGCCACATCCTAAATTTGTCCTGACTCCTATCATCAGCTATAACAAATACAAAGCTTTCTTAAAAGTAGGATACGTTGGATAAGCTACTTTTTCAACTGACGCCTTTTTCTTCCTCACCTTGTAAGTGACCTTGTAGCAAGGAGATCTATTCAAAACCATTCCAGAGGCGCCTGGGTGGCTCAGTTGGTTGGGTGACTAAGACAGTCATGATCCTGGAGTCCCGGGAATCGAGTCCCACATCGGGCTCCCCGCTCAGCAGGGAGTCTGCTTCTCCCTCTGACCTTCTTCCCTGCTCATGCTCTCTATCATTCTCTCTCTCTCTCTCAATAAATAAATAAAAATCTTTAAAAAAAAAAAATAAGGGCTCTTATTTCAAAAAAAAAAAACAAAAAAAACCATTCCACTGCCTCTCTCTTGCCTTCTCGCCCTTCCTTTCTCAGCACAGAAAAGTCATAGTCACCACTTCAATATGCCTCTTGCTAGAACCTTTGGTTATTTTTCCCCCCTTTATACGGTGCTGCTTCTTCTCCACCACGTGTCCTTCTACTCTCAACTACCTTCATGCCTGTTCCGGCATGAAGATTCTTGAGCACTCTGTGCCAGGCATCAGGCCAAGTCCTCCAAAGGTCCCCTACCAGCCACAACCTTGCAGTGTGGCAAATGGGCCACGAAGGGGGCTCTACCTCACACCAGGGCTGGGATGGTCCAAGGAGGTTTTTCAGAAGAGACAGCTCTCAAATGGAGGTTTTAAAGGACAAATCAGACAAAGAAGAAAGAAGAGCAACTGCATGTACAAAGGGCACCAAGCTATGAAAAAGCAGGGCATGCTCAGTGCACTCTGCAAGTCCTTTCATAACAGGTCAGCCAGCTGTGGTATGACACTCCCAAGGGACTGGGCAGCTGAGACTATTAGAACAAGCAGAGTCAGCTGAGGTTCCTTGGGCATTCTCTCTGGGAGGCACAATTATATCAACTTACTTGAAGCCCTTACTCAGTGAAGCCTTAACCTGTGACTTGATAGGTATCATAACCTTCTAGAAAGAAGTTTTCTCTTTTTTTTAAGATTTTACTTATTTGAGAGAGAGAACACGAAAGAGAGAGCGAGCAAGCACGAGTGGGGGGTGGGGGGAGTGCAGAGGGAGAAGCAGATTCCCCGCTGAGCAGAGAGCCTGATGCGGGGCTTGATCCCAGGGCCCCAGGATTATGACCTGAGTCAAAGGCAGACACTTAACCGACTGAGCCACCCAGGAGCCCCAAAAGAAGTTTTCTCTTAATATGGCCCATCATATTCTTATAATTGCTGTTCCAATCCATCCTCTCGCTACTGCCCTCATCCTGCTCCCCTGACTTTGCCAAAACCAGAGAGCCAAGCCAACATCCTATCCCCCAGGGACAGCAGGGAGCATCGGTTCAGACCAGGGTACTCAAACTTTCACCTGCACCACCTGGGAATCTTGTTTAAATGCAGGTTGGTTAGTCTTTTTGAGGATGGGGCCTGAGATTCTGCATTTCTAAGAGGCTTCCAATGCTGTTGTTCCTAGGACCACACCTGGAGTAGCAAGACTCTGAGAGAGCAGATTCTCCAAGTCACACTGACTGGACTGACATTCTTCCTCCCCTCTCAGATCCCCCTTGAATAACCAGCTCTTAGCTCCAGTTTTCTCATCTTAAAGTGGCTGCTGAGCAAATTAGATGAAAATGTGTAAGAGGCATCTGGAACCTGTTTGGCCTTCAAGAAATGGTGGCTCTTAATGGCAGTAGTGAATACCTTTGGGAATTGTCCAAATGTCTACTTTCATATCCTCAAAAGTAAACTGTCCCTGTGACTTTGTCACTACCTTGTTTCACAGTTCAACTTGAAATTGGAAATATTTTCCTCCATGCCTTCGGCTGCCCCATGTACACCACATTCTCAACTGTCCACCATTGATCCGGGAACAGGGAAATCCTATGGTCTCTTATAAATTGTCATTCTCCTTTACTTATTTAAAAAAAAAAGATTTATTTATTTGAGAGAGAGAGCGAGCATGCATTTGCACAGGGAGAGGGGCAGAGGGAGAGGAAGGGAAAGAGAAGCAGACTCCCCACTGAGCGCGGAGCCCAACAGGGGGCTTGATCTCAAGACCCCGAAATCACGACCTGAACCAAAATCAAGAGGTACTCTTCTTTACTTCTTTTTTTTTTTTTTAAGATTTTATTTATTTATTCATTAGAGACAGAGAGAGAGGCAGAGGGAGAAGCAGGCTCCCAAGGAGCAGGAAGCCCGATGCGGGACTTGATCCCAGGACCCTGAGATCATGACCTGAGCCGAAGGCAGATGCTTAGCCATCTGAGCCACCCAGGCGCCCTCTTCTTTACTTCTTGATATTGGTGGCCCATCACTGGAGTGACTCAGGAAGAGGCAAGACAAAAGCAGGGCCTGGCCATTTAAATGCAGTTATACCACAGCCCCTTACATTTTATAGTCCCCTCTATTGGGAGTTTGGCCAATGTTCCCACAATGTCCTCATCTCAGGAATTCCATGAATAGTGATGTCCCCCAGGGCTAACTTGATTCCTGAGCAAATGGGAGGGTTGAGCCTCTGCTCTACACTGGGAAGGGCACTGTTTTCAGGAGATTTTTTACTTCCTGTGTGACTCCAGAGCCCACCTAACTCCCATCCGGCTGGTGAGGAAGCTAGGCCAAGAATGTAACCATTCCCAGAGAAAGCCTGGACCCAGCCAGCCCTGGCTGCACACCTCAGACAGGAGAGGTATCTCTGGTTGGCTCATCCTTCTGCCAGGAGTTCTCCGCGTGGTCCAGGGGAGAGAGCTCTCCTGGTCCCACATTTGGATGCGGAACCAAGATTTAACATCAAGAGCCATCCACAATCTCTATTCTCTGTGCCAGGGTGACTAATTAAGATCGAGATTCAAAAAAAAAAAAAAATCGGATTCAAGAGCTCCAGGACCCCTCATCCAAACACCCTCATCACATCAGCCATCTCTTAGCAGGTGCTAGCTCCAGTGCTAAGAATATGAAGTAGAAGCAGGAGTGAAGGTTTAAGAGGAACCATGGGAGTAAATGAGACACAGAAAGTACAAAGGTCAATGAAGCTGTTTAATGATCAATACAGTCACTACCCTTTAGCCAAATCGCCTCTCTCATTCCTAATGCCCAGTCAGCCTTCCACCAGTTTTGTTTTGTTTTTCTTAACCTGGTGAACAAGGACAATCACTAAGACAATTTGGCATATAAATACCACTGTTCCATAAGGAGATCTCTTCAAAGAATCTGTTCACTGTAAGTGTTTCAGGAAACATTCTAATCTCAAACTGAACAATTTCCCAATTCACCTGGAGACAATGCATTTGCTCACTCAAGACAATGCCCTCACCTGAACTCTGTCTTCTGACTGCTCTTGTAAGGGATCTCCTTGTTTCACATCACTCTGCTTCAATGTCATACAAGAAACCCCATGAAATTTGGGGTGGGGTCCCAGTTGCCTGGGGATTGGATCAACGTGATAACTCATGAGGCCTGTGAGTAAACTGATTAAGATCTTGGTTAGGATCAAGAACGGGGGACGATGCAAGTTAGAGAGGGATGAGACTCAGGGCAGTGGCTTCCAAGTTGGACGGGCACAACGAATGCTGTTCCACTTGTGTCAGCCTCCAGAAGAAAGACTCATCCTGCCACCCCTGCTGAGATCTGCTGAGGTGGGATGCTTGAGGCGCAGCCCACCCCCCACCCCCACACCAGGGGGAGGGGCAGCAGGGACGGAGCCACAGACTCAAAAATGAGGCAACGCCCTCACTGCTGTTCAATGTTTTCTGCTATTTTTAGCAGTGGTGCTCAACCTCCGTGAATGAATCAAATGATCGACAAGTAAATCAGAATGCAGGAAAATGGGCCGAATGGGTTTACAGGAAATAGAATAAATCAAATTCTGTAGTTAATTTTCAAAAACTCATGACATACATATTTTGATGTTTTATTTTTTCATCATTATTTTGTACTGATTATTATTGCCTACCAAACTTTCTTATTTAGAAAGACTCTTTAGAGAGAGAAGCAAGAAAATAAGAACTAAGACTACAAATTGCCCTATCAAAATGTGTGAGTGAATATTATACTCTTTTTCAGCACATTCAAAGTCTTCTACATTGGAGACCATGAAATGATTTGTTTGCATGAAATTCGTTCACTAAATATCATCTTTCAGCTTTTGAAGTTTTACTGTTAATAATCTTCTCTGGATTTATAATGTTGTGTAATTTGATGTCCAATAAATCATTCTTTCCTCAGTTCTACAGTGATATGCATTTTTCCACATTATGAATGCCTGGTATATAAAGAGAAACACATCCTATACACTTACCACATCCTGTGAAAACATTACAGAGAGAAGCTTGAGCAAAGGCTAAGTTCTCCATTTGATTAAAGACTGGTTCAATGTTTGGAACAAAGACCTTGCAGATGACTTTGACTAGGTTTTCAGAAGCTCAATTCAACACTATATAGTATTTATAATTTGTCAAGTGGAATTCTCCAGAGAAACAGATCAACAGATCCAAGAAATCCTTAGCCCCATGCTTTAACCCTGGAGGGCTGAAGGCAAGGACTCACAAACTTGAAAAACCATGAGGGTAGGAAGAGAAAGAGAGTTGAATCTCATCATTCACAGTAGTTATGTTCTACAAAGTCACCGCAAACAATGAATTAATAAATACCGAAGCACTGTGCCTAGGAGAAACACTGCGTTAGGTTCCTGCAAGCCTCTGTTTACAACATTTTTGCCATCTGATCAATATATAACCTTGTTTCATGTGTGTTTCTGTTTAAACACATCTTGTTTACTATGTTGATTCACTAACAGGAACTCATGGCCATCAGCACTATGACCCAGACCTGAATGGAGCTTCTGCAGCACATGTATTTTCTTCATAAAGCCATCGCAGCCTTCTTGAAGGTGCTTAGGAACACTAGACACCGCTTCAGCACTATGCTGGAGGGCTATGCTAAACAGGGAAATCACCAATGAAAAGCGCAAAAATGTGAAAAACAAGACCGTAAGTAGACTGCGAGAAAAGCATGCTTGTTTACAGTGTGACAGCTGAAACAAGAAGGCAGAGCATCGCCTTGTTCAGCCGCAGCTGAGGACAGACACGGTGGGTGACTCAAATTTTTCACCGCTCTGCCCGTGTCCACAAATGACCACAAAAGCACTATATTGATTTTGGGTTTGCAAATAAATTTTAGAGAGCAGGCAAATTCTCAAATACAGAAAGCACAATAAGGATGGACCGTATATCTCTTCTACCTTGGGGACAAGGCTGCTATGCAGCAGGCTACCCAAAGGCAGGAGGCCCTTCCGAGGCCCACCCCAACATGTTAGGGTGATGTCCCCTTCTTCCCCGAGCAGCCTGGTCAAAGCAGAGTTTAAGCTGAGCTCTCCCAAAGGCCTGAGGAGCAGGGCGGTTCTCACTCTGGTTTCACAGGCTGTATATACTCCTACTTGTTCCCTAGAAAAGAAGAAAAAATAAAGAGACTACTCCATATCTATACATCTTAATCAAGGGCAATTTGAATTATCTCAGAAGAGCTTGCAGTTTAAACTTCAGCCCATTTTCCCCACAGGATATTTAATCTTGAGAGAAGTGCCTCTTTATCAAGCATTTTGCCTTTTCTAATTAAATTCTGGAAGAACACGCAAAAGAGTTACTCTCCTTACCTGTCCCTGGCACAAACAAACAAGGGGTGACCTCAGGTGGTAGAGAGCCCAGAGAAGGAAGGCACCTCTTAGAAGAGCCACTTAACTAAATCAAATCATGAGATTTTCAAGAGGCCTATCATTCTGGAGAGAGAAGACAGTGATATTTTATGGGTAAGAATTTTTAAAGTTCAAAGGTAGCTTACAACTTAAAAAAAAAAAAAAACCTGTAAGATCAGGACAATTAAAAATACAACTTAAAAATCAGAAGAACTGTAAATGTTATATTAAAGACATTGGTGAATTGAGTTAATTTGGTGAAACTAAAAAGACCCCTCAGCTCTGAGCTTTCTGGCAGCAAATGGGAAAAGGCAAGATTTTTTTTTTTAAGATTTTATTTATTTATTTGTTAGAGAGAGAAAGAGTGGGTGAGAGTGAGCAAGGGTACAAGCAGGGGGAGCAGCGGAGGGAGAGGGAGAAGCAGGCTCCCTGCTGAGCAAGGACCCTGATGCAGGACTCGATCCCAGGGCACTGGGATCATGACCTGAGCTGAAGGCAGACGCTTAGCCAACTGAGCCACCCAGGCGTCCCAGGAAAAGGCAAGATTTTTGATGTGCCACCTTCATCAATAGGTAAAAGCTAACATAACAGATAATCTAATCTAGAAAGAGTACATTTTGTGGGTATTAAAGTCCAGCATGTATTCATTGTGCCAACACCACCATTGTTCACCATGTCCCGGCTTCCAGGCCAGCTGATGTGCTCTAGACATGGCCACAGCCAGCCCACAAGAGGACCATGAGCTACGTGCTAGCCAGACGAGTCTGCTGCCAGAACGACAGGTTGGAGGACTGGAGGCCGCCCTCACACAACATCTTATAAGAACGTTACCAGCCGGTCACTAACAATGTAAAAAAAGAATACGATGACGAGAATCCATAAAACCTTAAGATCTAACGACCTACATAAACGACCAGGAGAGGATGTGCTTCCAAGTCCAAAGAATGTCCCTGGCAACAAACTACAGGAAGAGTAAAGGTCTGATGAGATTTCCAGTTACATATTTGCCCCTGGAGCCAATCTTGGGCAAGATGGCTTATATTTCTCCCGGTTAGGGTTGTTTCACCTATTGAACAGAGGTGATCTACCACTCACCTTACCATTAAGAATAATACAATTGTGCCCTGTAAAAGTGATTTTAAGGGCCTTGATTTCTTTCAAAATAAATGTAGATCTGATCATCACCAACAGTAATAACTACCCTTAGGACATTATGATAAACCTGGACATGTCCTTCTTGTTGGATATATCCAATTGCTACTACTTCCTGGCACTCATCTCCATTCCCTTGAAATGTCCTCCCACCTTCCCCTCTTCTACTACTCTGAACCGGACTCCGTTCTGCAGAGTTCTAGAACAATCAAACTTCCTGGTTAGCTTGGGATATTGATACCTGGTTCATACTCGATGTAATTTATAAGCACTCACTTTCACTCTCAAAATTGTCCCCACTATAAGAAAATAATATAATAACAAGTGTGGGTAAAAATGTGGAGATTTTATAACCCTCGTACTGTTGATTGATATAAAAATTTGTGCAGCTGCTTTGCAAAGCGAGTCTGGAAGTTCTTCAAAAGGTTAAACATAGAAGAAGTTCATTCGGCAGTTCACCCAACAATTCCATTTCTAGGTTTATGCCCAACAGAAATTAAAATACATAAATATGTAAGCTTGTGCATGAATGTTTACATCATCATTTTTCATGATAGCCAAAAAGTGGAAACAACCCACGTGTCCATCAACTGACAAAAGGATAACTAAAATAAAATGGTATATCCATACAATGGAATGTAATTCAGCCATCAAAAGGAATGAAGTATTGATATACACCACAACATGCATGAACCTGGAAAACATTATGTTAAGTGAAAGAAGCCAGTTACAGAAGGCCACATACTGTATGAGTCCATTCACATGAAATGTCTAGAATAGGGAAATTTATAGAGACAGAAAGATTTGTGTTCTTCTGGGGCTGGGATGTGGTAATGAGAAGGAACATGGTAGTGATGGCTAATGCATCTAATATTGATTACGGTGATGGTTGCACAGCTCTCAAAATATATGAGGTACCATTGAATTGTACACATTAAGGGAGTGAATTGTATGGTAGGTAAATTAAATCTCAATAAAGCTGCTATAAAAAGTAATAACAAGTAAGTCAAATAATAATAATAACCCCCATCAGGAAATTACTTATACGATAACTCTACCCAGCACCAAATACCAGGTAATGAGAGGGGACTTGTAAACCTTTAGCAGTGACCTGGTAAAACCTGCTCAACTTTAATAAACCATGTGAATGAGCTAATTATACATTTTTATATCATCCTATTTTAATGGGGTGGGGGAAGGGAGCAGAATGATGAGTTCGTGTAATTTAGTCTTTCCACAGAAAAGAATCAAATTTTTTCTCTGTGAAAAATTACCAGAATTTACAACAGCATTTCAGAAACTGTCTCAAACATAAAGCTGTTAGTACTAAAGAGTAAAAACCTTTATTCAATTAAATGTGATCCAAGAAACAAAGGTTTTTATTTATTTAAACATGTTCCAAGAAATATGTTCCACTGAGACATTAGAATACATTAATTTACCCGCTGCAAAATCAGCATTTGAATAGAATTTCACATTGCTCTTTATTCACTAAAGACAAAAACATTTCCTATCCCCCGGACCAAAGAGTATTCTGTCCTCAACTCTCACTGAATCTTTGCCCCCCTGTTCTACTTGCCACTGATCATTCCAAAATGTTCCTTGATGGCCTCTGTATGATCCACTAATCCTTTTGCTTGGTTTTCTCCATTTTGCTTTTATTTTGGTGAAAACTTATAACATTGTCCACAAAGCACATGTGTTACAGTCAACTCAATCAATTTCTATGAAGTGACAACCATGCCCATTTCAATTAGTCTCCAGGAGAGCCTCTAAAAATTACTATTATATATTTTTTTAAAAGTGAAGTCTTCTGTGGAGGATATTCTATCACATGTCAAATAAAATGAAAAAAAAACGATGAGTACTAATCCTCGTGAAATCAGGTGAGAGTGCCTGAGTGGATGGGGAGGGCACCTACTCCTAAACATAGAGGGTCCTTAAATCTTGTGGTTCACAAAACAGATTTTGGGAAAGAAATCAAGGGTCTCCTTCAAGTCCATCTGGCATCCTTTCAAGGACTGGTCCTGATAGTGGTATGTTAAAAGTGCAATAAAGACAAAAGTAGAAAACCAAGGGGGCACAACAAATTCCTTATATGAAATAAGAAAGGTAACACGAGGTGCCAAATTAAATATAACCAAAAAAATTTATTTTGTGCACTGGATACAGACACAAAATGTACACACCTGATACTAAGGTATAACTATAAAGGATGGAAATCAATTTTTGTGCAAGGGGTATGCAATTAACCCTGTTACTGTCTACTCTTACACAATCATGTGTTTTAAAGACGAACACCAGCATGATGCCTCCAGCATAGATTAGTTATTCAATATTTGATTAGGGATACAAAGTGATAGGGACACCTGTTTCCCTCTCTCAGTCCTATTTTTGAAAAATAATACTGATTATGCTGAATAACCACATGGGAAGACTGTGAACACTTTAATACTAAAGAACATGTTAAAAAAACATATGGAGGCTCCTCTGTCCCCTTTTGTCTCTGTGAGCACTTTGTTCCATCTGTCTTCCTATTGCTCTTCATTTTCTGCCTTTTTTGGCCCTTTTTTCTCACCAGATGTTTTCACCAGGCCCACCCCCATTTCCACATGCAGGGTTTCTTCATCTTTTTTTTTTTTTTTTTAAAGATTTTATTTATTGACAGAGAAAGACACAGCGAGAGAGGGAACACAAACGGGGAGTGGGAGAGGGAGAAGCAGACTCCCCGCCGAGCAGGGAGCCCGATGCGGGACTCGATCCTGGGACTCCAGGATCATGACCTGAGCCGAAGGCAGTCGCCTAACCAACTGAGCCACCCAGGCGCCCAGGGTTTCTTCATCTTAACCAGCCACAATATAGACATGAAGTATACTGTTACTATTTATAAAGTGAGTAAAGATATGCATTTCCTGCTACTACTTTTAATACGTAAGTATTATCATAGAAAATGTTTTTCATGTATAAAAAGTACAGCCCAACTTATTTGATCCTGAGCAAAGATTTGGAGAGAGGAAAAATGGAAAACAGGAGGCTGTCAGCAAGCTGCAGAGGCATGCCCTCAAAAGGTACACAGGAGGGGCACCTGGGTGGCTCAGTCGGTTAAGCCCAGGCTCAGGTCATGATCTCAGAGTCTTGGGGTGGCCTGCTTCCAGCTCTGCACTCAGTGGGGAGCCTGCTTCTCCCTCTCCCTCCGCCCCTCCCCCTGTGCGCACCCGCACTCTCTCTCTCTCTCTCTCAAATAAATAAATTAAAAAGTCTTTTTTTAAAAAAGTTACACAGGAATAAAAATTATGTCACTGTGAATACAAGACACTTCTTTGAATCCACACATGGAAAATCCCCTTTGCTGCTAAAGGCAAAATCAGGGAAAACGTCTAAAAGTTAGGTGCAGGGCCCAGCCAAACATCGGGATTCAGAAGGACACCAAGACAGTCTTTCTCCTTTCTCCCTCTTGCATATCCTTGGAAAGCACATCCACTAGCACTTTACAGATCTGTGTAGAGCAAACCCGTTGGCCAACAACCTGGGCAGCTCCCATGAAACACAAGGGATATCTGGCCATGAACAAACAGATACCTCTGATGCGGGGAGAAGACTGCAAATCTAGCTGAGTTCTCAGTTACACTATTTTGTTAGAATGCTAATGACTAATTAGAAACAAAATGGCACAACTGAGAGCAAAACACAGAGAAATACATGTGGCTCCCAGAGTCTTGCCAAACTGTTGTCAATCAGTGTTTAATTTCATGCTGGTTTCCAATATATCTTGATCTACGTTAAAGAGACATTTTTAACAACCACTTCACGTCCCCTCTCAAAAGGCCTTGGGCTTCCACCCAGGTGCGAAGGGATTAGAGCTTCTTCTTAGCATCTTTCCCCCTTTCCATGGAGATGACATTCTTCACCATCATATCGGTGTGTATCATATGGGGAGATCTCTTCAGGAGGACTACAAGCTGGTTTTATTACCTCCACAGGAGAATTCTAACAGGATGGCTTGACTTTTTTTAAGCCATTAGATTTTTCCTAAGCTTTTTAAAGATGTCAGGCCATTTTTATTTTTGACATTTAAAAGCAACAGAATACAGTGATCTTTCAAATATTCTTAATCAATGGTCTCTCCACAATCCCACAGAATTGGAAGGTGGTCTTGATCAATATTTCTTACTGTGCTTCTCTGTCTACAGTCAGTATTAGGACAGTCAGATCTTATTTTTCATCACTTTTCTGATAAAGAAACAGGGACTTTGGGAAAATGGACCAACAATTGATTAAGAAGTGAGCCTCAGTGGAAATCATCAATAAAATGCCTGAGGATATATTTTTATTATGAAATTAATTGATATTCAAGTTCTATGAAACTGATGTCTATGGATGTACTTAATATTTTGTAATTTATCAAATCATTAAATTGTACATAAAAGTTTTCCAGAAGCATTTACATAAATGGTAAGTAATTTTTAAACGTCACTTTTTAGGGGCGCCTTTGGGTGCCTTAGTCAATTGAGCATCCGACTCTTGGTTTCAGCTCAGGTCATGACCTCAAGGTCCTGAGATCAAGCCCCGTGAAGGGCTTTGCACTCAGCAGGGAGTATGCTTGAGATTCTCTCTCTCCCTCTCACTCTGCCTCTGCCCCTTACCAGCTTACTCATGCGCTCCCTCCCTCTGTCTCAAATACATAAATAAATCTGTAAAAAAATAAATAAAATGTCACTTTTTAAAATACCTCTTCCAGGAAAAGGCCTCTTCCTTCCCAAACCAGACTGTAAACTGATGAGGTGATCTCTGAGAAACACTCTTAATTTAGCAAGGTCTTAAATTTCTACTGCTATATTAGAGCTTTTCAAAATAATCTTGAATGACCCAATTAATTGGTCCTTTACATTTCATTAATATAATTAACTGTAAATGATAGCTTTATATATATACTCAAACATTTTTCTACATGTAACAGGATATTAAATGGCCAAAAGCTGAAATAAGAGTCAGCATACCATAGGCTTACTTACAGAGAAATTACTAGGATAGGGCTACGCACTACCACCACTCTGAGCTCGTGTTCCAGCCTGTTTGAGAGAAGACTGGAGATCTGCTGGCTGAATAAGGAAGAACGTTTACACAGTTGCTGGCTTGGTAAGGATTGCTGTGGAGTTCCCCCTCCTTCTCAGAGCTCGAAGGGAAGAGAACATCCCAGGCAGGGCAGCAGCAAAAGAACTCCCCCAAGACAGTGGAGGTGCGGAAAGAAATCTGGTGTCTCCCTTCCAGGCAGAATTCTTGCTGAGCTGCCAAATGAAAAGCACAGGCCTCCATATACTACCACCAGAAAACTGTGGGGCAGGGGCATATATGATAGGGACAAGGGTTCCCTAGACCTGCCCCTGATGGGAGAGGGCAAATGGGAGAAGCCTACATTTCCAGTTTGGTGGGGCAAGGATTTGTAATCTGTCCTATGGGCCAAATAGACAATGGAGAAGGCAGCAGCAGACTTAAATCACCTTGAAGGGACCCAATCCAAGATGCTGGAGCTGTACTCCTAAGAGCAGGATCAAAGGCCACACATACCTTCCCTTGCAGCAGGTTTTCAAGACAAGGTCAGCCTTGAGCTGAAGGAAGCATTAGAAGCGTTGCATTGGATGATGGGTGGGGGGAGTTTCCATTTATATCAGATTGGACTTTTTAATAACTGAAAATAAGACTAGACTCAAAAGCTGTGACAGAGGGGCGCCTGGGTGGCTCAGTCATTAAGCGTCTGCCTTCGGCTCAGGTCATGATCCCAGGGTCCTGGGATCGAGCCCCGCATCAGGCTCCCTGCTCAGCAGGAAGCCTGCTTCTCCCTCTCCCACTCCCCCTCCTTGTGTTCCCTCTCTCGCTGTGTCTCTCTCTGTCAAATAAATAAATAAATAAAATCTTTAAAAAAAAAAAAAAAAGCTGTGACAGATCCCTGAGATACAGTCCAATGGAAAGATCTGATAGAACAGGTTTCAAAGAAGTGATGGGAGAGAAACAAATCTGTTTCTGTATCCTATCAAGTCCAGTCTCTTTTAAAATATGAGGTTCACTTTTTGTCATCTATTGTTTTCAGTTTTAGGCCACAGAGAAATTCTAAGAGCTACCTAACTGATTAATATGTATTAAATCAAAGTTAGAATATGAGGCAAACACTTTTGCTCTCAAACCTGTTTTGTGCTTTTGTAAACCCCTTATCATGGTCCACAAGATCTTATGCAGCCTAGCCCCTGCCTACTTTTGTGGCCTACCATTGACCATGCTCTCTCAACTCACTCTGCTCCAAACATATTGATGGACTGCTTTGGGTTATCCCAAAACAAACTCTTTTCAGACCTCAGGACCTTTGCACATACCTTTTCTTATTCCTGGAACATTCTTCCCCAAATTCTTATTGAGAAAAAGGTGTTAAAACCTCTGACTATAAATGTAGATTCATCTATTTCTCCTTTAAGTTCTATCAGTATTTCTTCCAATACATTTTGAAGCCCTATTATTATATTTTAGTATTTTATTCTCTTGATTCATTGACCCCTTTTTTATTATAAAATATTTATCACTGTTAATATTCTCAATTCCAAAATTTATTTTGTTTGATATTACTATAATCATTTCAGCTTTCTTTTGATTAGTGTGAGCATGATGTATCTTTTCTATCATTTGACTTTTAACCTATTTGTGTCTATATTTAAGGGGGGTGATTTGTTATCGGCATACAATTTTCCATATTCTTTTCTTGTATCCAGTCTCATAATCTCTGCCTTTTGAGGTGTTTAAACCACTTACATTTAACATAATTATTGATATGGTTAGGTTTAGATCTATCATCTCCCTCTTTTCCATCTATCATCTCCCTCTGTCCTCAGTTGCCATTTACCCTCTTTTTCTGCCTTCTTTTGGATTTACCAAGTATTTTTAAAATATTTAATGAACTTTATTTTCTATGTTGTTTTATTAGGTGTATCTTTTCTTTCTTGTTTGTGGTTGATTTAACTTGGCATATTCTATGTTCACTATCATTCAGTTCACTTTTATTACCCTGGCATCTAAAAAAATGCCTCAAATCTATGTGAGGTTCAATAACTTATTGCTGAGTAAATTGATAACAGAGCTAAGCAAAATACCAATTAAACAAAATACTCAAAACATGGAATATTCCTGTTAACTGAATTTCTAATCAAATGAGGGTTGTTCAGGGCGCCTGGGTGGCTCAGTTGGTTAAGCGACTGCCTTCGGCTCAGGTCATGATCCTGGAGTCCCAGGATCGAGTCCCGCATCGGGCTCCCTGCTCGGCAGGGAGTCTGCTTCTCCCTCTGACCCTCCTCCCTCTCATGCTCTCTGTCTCTCATTCTCTCTCTCAAAATAAATAAATAAATAAAATCTTTAAAAAAAAAAAAATGAGGGTTGTTCAGAAAACTATATGCTTCTACCTTTTTCTGGTTTGATATTTTTTTTTCTAAAATGTAATTCTTGGGTCTCAGGCCTTACAAGTTTAGTGTACTGGAAATAATTTTGCAGTACCTCATTCTCATCATTCTGAACACCAGTGAAACTGATGTCTGAACACAGAGACGGAAGAGAAGGTATAGAATGAAATAAATCTGTACAGAGCTCAGGATACACCCTAGAAGTTATTTATTTAGTTTCTCTTTGTTTGAAGAAAATCATAATGTGGTATGCTTTCTCTGTAATCTGACCTTGTCCTTAACACAAAGAGGGGGAAAAAAATTCTTCTAGTTGCTGAAGACTGAAGGAGCATATTTAGTGTATGGTTAAAAAGAGTAAAAGAGAAAAATCATTTCTATGCCAGACTCACAGAAACTACTATAGAATTTTAAAAATGAAATCAAATCAGATGAGATTACAATAATAATAATGTACTAGTAAATGCTGAATGCATAATAAAATTGCGCACACCTTTAAATGTAGTCAGGACATGATAAATAGACCAAACAATGCATTAGAACAGCTCCCACAAGGGTTACACTTCTTTTGTGGTACATAAAAATATGACCCTATCATTGCTTTCACATATTATTTCCAGTTCACAACCCACTAGGGCAAAAACTATCCTGAAGATGTGAAAATAAATTGATTACTGTAAATAATAATTAAATGATGATCAATGGCAAATAACTGTAAATAACCATTCCTACAGAGATAAAGGACACTGACAAATTTAAATTACACCTTGTCTGAACCAAAGCTTTTAAATAGTGATTAATAACAAATACAGATCACGTTCTAAATCTGTAAATCCTTGTTACAAAGAGAAACCTCCATAAACTGAGAAAGTTCAAGTTATCAGCTGAACTAGCATTTTCTCTATAAAGCACAGCAATGATAAACATCTATTAGCCAGCATGTATTCTCATGGAACTTCTAGAAGATGGGATAAAGGTTCTCAAACAAGGTCCTTGAACACTGGTCACTTTAGAGTTTATTTCTCCTTCATGATTGGGCTCTGTTGGTGTGACTATATGCAGTACTTGCACTATAATATTTACAATCAACAATAGGCCTATGATGTGTGTCTGTGAAGGGGTATATACATGTATATGTACATACATATATACATGTATATAAGTGTAGTCCTTCGCTTGTGAATGGAAATATAGAATCCCTCCAAAGGGCGTCTGGGTGGCTCAGTTGGTTAAGCGACTGCCTTCGGCTCAGGTCATGATCCTGGAGTCCCTGGATCAAGTCCTGCATTGGGCTCCCTGCTCAGCACGGAGTCTGCTTCTCCCTCTGACCCCCTCGACCCTCTCTCTCTCAAATAAATAAATAAAATCTTTAAAAAAAAAAAAAAAAGAATCCCTCCAAGTACCACTCAACTCCTAACCAAACACGTCAGGTCCCAAGCTGATCTATACTATAAGCACCCATATCACCTATTCCTTCCCAGCATAGTCAGATGGGCAAAAGAAAAAAGTAAATACCTAAATTAGAAGTCAACAAGGAGGTCTCCCAGCTTCCTATGTCTGAACTCACTAAATGACTCTAAAATGGGGAAAACAAGAATAAGCCTTTTGCTGAGGCCTAGAAAGCATGAGGCAGCTGAGGTTTAAGAGGCTAGAATAGGTCCTAGTTTTGTAATCTGTGATATACAGCATCTGGGGCTAATACTTGACTGCCCAAGAAAGCCAAGAAGGCAGAAGATGTGCATCTACATATGCATGGATGTGCATACATGCGTGTATTCTGGGAGAGGTGCTACTTCTCCCAGCTTACTTTGAAAGGCCCTATGGATAGAGGTCCCACAATCCCTCTAGAACTGAAGAACTGGAACAGTCTTAGTCCTTACAGGCTGGAAAAGGCTGGTTCACAACCTCCACCCCCCACTGCATGTCAAGGTTGGAGAATTAAGGCCTTCCTTAATCATCACTGGAACAGGTACAGTTCCTTCTCCTTTTGTGACCAGGGACCGCCCCTAGCAAGGATTGCCTGGTCTTCTATCCCCTCCAACTGTGATACTACATGAGAGCTTCCACAGCCTCAATGCATTGGTGTTGAGGGCACCCAACCTAGAAGTAGGCAAAGAAATCTGCAACCCCTAAAATGGACTTGGTCCCTGGGGAGAGTGCAGGGATGGTAGGGAAGAAACAAACTGAAATTAGATGAGTCTCACCAATAGAAGAGACCAAAAAAAGAAGAAAAAAGATTAAAAAATTAATGGACAAGGAAATGCAAATCCTCAAAGTGATATAATTAGGACACAAAATATATTTTCTGAAACTAAAAAGGTTGGGGAAAAATTTTTAATTCCATAACCTAACTGAGGGAGAATATTCACTCCCTAGAACAAAATAGAATAGGACTTGGCAAATTTTCTATAAAGATCGAGTTAGTAAATATTTTTGACTTTGTGGCCATATTCTCCCTGTTGAAATTGCCCAAATTTGTCACTGTAGCATGTAAGCAACCATAGACAACACATACATAAATGTACTTGGCTGTGTTCCAATAAAACTTTATTTATAGAAGCAGGCAGCAGGATGGATTTGGCAAGCACTCTCAAGTTTGTAGATCCCTGGTCTAGAAGGTCAAATAAAAAATCTATCATGCCACAGAAGACAAAAAAGAAAAGAACTAGATCCAGAATATTTAAAATGCAAAATCAGTAACTCTAGAGAAAAAAAGGGTCTGGATGAAAAACATAGCTGAAGAACTAACACAAGAAAACTAAGAAAGCCTTAAACCTTCAGGCTTAACCAGGCATACCCTACTGAAATATTTGAACTACCAAAATAAGGAGAAAATTTTATTAACTCACATTAAGAAAGAAAAAGTTACCTAGAAAAGAGAGAAAATTAGTATTAGATTTTTCACCAATGTCAACATTGAAAGCTACAAGATGAAGGAACAATTTTTAACAAGGTGATGATACAAGATAAACATATAAAATCTAGTAATCTTCTTCTCTACTAACATTAACCTGAAATAGAAAACCAATTCCATACATGATAGCAACAACAGCTATAAAACCCAGAAAGGAAACAGATAAATATTTTTAAATTATATATTTTAAAATTAATATTGAAACTTTAATTAATATATAAAATTCCGATCCAAATCCCAGCAGAGTTCTTAGGATAAACAGAAGAAATTATTTTAAAGTTCATATGAAAGAGTACATTAGAATTGATAAGAAGGGAGCCTGGGTGGCTCAGTCATTAAGCGTCTGCCTTTGGCTCAGCTCATGATCCCAGGGTCCTGGGATCGAGCCTTGCATTGGGCTCCCTGCTCAGCAGAAAGCTTGCTTTTCCCTCTCCCACTCCCCCTGCTTGTGTTCCCTCTCTCGCTATGTCTCTGTCAAATAAATAAATAAAATTTTCAAAAAGAATCGACAAGAAAATTTTGTAAAATAAAGAACAGTGAAAGAGATATTTATACTTATATCTCCTAGTTATTTATATTTATATTTGGCTCTTCGCCAAATATAATATTATAAATTCATCATATTTAAAACATTATGTTATTGGCATGGGAATACACAAGTCCATTAGCAGAAGAGAATAGGGAATCTAAAAATAGATCCAAATATATGTTGAAACATAATAAGTTAGGAAAATGTGAAGGAATTGTTTTATAAATGATACTGGCTATAATAATTAACCATCTGAAAGGAAACAAAAATTATATGAGATAAAATATATAGAGTTCAAATGGATTCAAAATATTTTTTAATTGTAAGAAACTTAGAGGACACTATGTTACAACCTCAGCATCAGAGATCATTTCTTAAGCAAGTCAAGAAATATAAAACCAGAAAGAAACCACAGATATTTAATTTTAATAACTACATGGCAAAGATATCAAGTCAAATGACAAATGGTAACTGAGGAAAAATCCTGCCACACAGATGAAATATGAGGCTAATTTCCCTAACAAATAAAACTCTTTCAAAACCGATAAGAAAAAGACAAGTATTCCAACAGAAAAAATCAACAGGGGATGAACAGAAAATTCACAGAAGAGAAAATACACATGGCTAATAAATATGTGATAAGTTGCTTGACCTCACAATAACTAGGAAAATATAAATCAAGACCAGACATCATTTTTCACCACTTATATTAACAAGAATGTACAAGACTGATAACTTCAGTGCTGGCAACAGTGTAGGGAAGTAGGCATTCATATACTGCTGGTGGGAGTGTGAATTCCTCCAATCTTTTTGGAAAGTAAGACACCCTGAGTCTACACTTTGGAGAATTCATCCGCATGAACTAAGAGCACAAAATATAAAGATATACGTAATAGGCTTATTGGCTTATTTGTTGCCTTGTTTATAGCACCAGAAAAACAACGTAAACATTCATCATGACAAGACTAGCAAATGAATTGTGAAAAATCTACACCATGAATATAGAATACTGCATGTTATTAAAAAGAATGAGTTGGATCCATATGTACTGAAACAGAGGGACTTTCAGGATGTCAAGGTATAAGCATTTTTGCCATTGGCACAAGTGTGTGTGTGTGTGTGTGTGTGTGTGCGTGTGTAACATGATCATGAGTAGAAGGTTGGGACAATGACACATATACACTCAATGTGAACACTGGTTACTTTGGGACGGGGGGAAACAGAATGTTGACTTTTACTTTGTACACATTTATGTTGTTTGTTTTGTTGCAAAAAGTATTAAGTGCTTCTATAACTTGAAAAAATGTCAATAAGGCAAGTGAAAAGAAATCATGAACTTCTGGTTTCCCTTGAGATAATGACCATTGACTAAATGACAGCTGAATCTCTCCCAAAACCATAGAGATCAACCAGGAGAGCAAATGAAACCACCCATCACTCACATCTAGAGCCAAGACTCAAAAAATAATTGACAGGGCCCAGCACAAAATGAAAATGAGGGGCACCAGCCAGGGCAGAGATATTAATCTCCCCTTCCCAGGGGCCTATCACTGCCAACAACCCCGGACTGGCAACCTGCCAGGAATTCTGACTTATGTGCTAGGGATATACTCTGCACTTGGATCAGTGGTAGACAAGAGGGCCCCACTGAGTCACCCACTGAATGCACCATGACACTGACAAACAGGGACAAGGACAGCCGCCGCTTTGCCCTGATCCCAACCTCTCCTGCACCTGCTCCCCTGGTGGGGAGCAACTGGGCTGCCCCTACCAGAGAGGGGCAATGGTCACAGACCAGGGGCAGGAGCAGGTGGCTGAACTAATCCAGGAAAGGTGGAGAGGTAAGGAGGAGGTAGAATGAAAGAAGGAGGAAGAACCATGCATGAGTGGGGGATTCAAGGCCCTAATGCATGTCCAGCGTGCCATCAAACTTCACTTACAAAACACAAACTCAAAGATGAAATTATTAAGAATTTCAAGACAGTGACTACAGAGCATTCAGCCCCTCCTGAACAGGGCCCTGTGGAAATGCACGGTAGCGTGCCCATGAGGACAGCCCTGCCTATGGCATAACCAGGAGATGGAGCACAGAAACTTCAATTAATGCACAGGGAGGAAACAAACATCTGAAATCAGCAGAAACCTGGTCAGAGAAGAGAGTCAGGTGGCAGCAATCACCTCCAGAAAGAGATTTCCACCCTGAGTGTGGAAATACAGAAAACAAGCCTGACACTTGGGTACAGGGGAAACAAAAAGGGAGAGCTGGAAAGTTCATAGGACCAAAGATGGCCGTCTTGTGTGGGCACCATTTCCAGAGGGAGGACAGTAACTTGGGGGGTCACATACCCCCGAAGCTTGATGGTTAAGGGGAAAAAGAAGAAGTACACAGTAGAAATTAAGGGCCCTTTGGAAAGAAGAGAGTCGCAAAATCAGAAGACACATCAACCCTCCCTCTCTCCCCAAAAGGCACCACTGATGAGAGAAGCACTTCCCTGCACAGAGAGGAGGCCCACATAAACTAAGAAACCTAGTGGGCTCTCACTTCTGTTGGCAGAGTCACCAGTCATTGCTTGTCCAGCCAGGAAAACATAAGACATTTCAAGATGAACAGAAAATGGCAGACGTGAAAGAAATCAATCAACCCTGAAGAACTAACAAGTGATAAAAAGAAAATTAATTCCGATTACGATTCCTTTCATTTCAAGGTACAATGAATATTCCAACCATTATTCAACTGTATTTCAGAAGTAGCAACTTGATAGAAAAGAAAAACAAAACAAAACAAAAAACAAAGACTGGATGATCAGCCCCTTTCTGAGAAAGGCAGAAGGAAACTAAGTGCGTGCATCATTACACACCTGGTGTTGGGGGTTTGGTGTAACAATACACTGACTGCAGAAAAGAGACGGTGAAAAAAAAAAACCATTAGAGATGGAGAACTTGAAAGATAGCACAAACCTATCATTCTTCAGAGCAATTATTTCCATTTTTTTTTTAGTGACTACATTTTCTAAATTGAAAAGCCTTTATTCAAATAGTTCTGAGATCTTTTCTGTCTACTTTTGAGACTGTTTTTCACATGGTTGTTTTCTGAGCACAATTCATATCTACTTTAAAATTGAGAGATTCACGATGTCCAAGGTATCTCTCAATTTCTAAAGCATTAACACATAAAGTCCTTTCAAGGAGTCCCAGCGTATGTAATCTGGTTGCCAAGCAAAAGGATTCTTTTGGAACTGCGACCCACAGTGGATAAAGAATGGATCTGAAAGGTATATTGTAAAATTTTCCAAGTAAAGATACAATCATAACGATCCAATAGTAACAAAAACACATAAAATACAAAATACTCAAACTTCCTTATAGTCCATTCGACAGCCCCATTAAATCTATCCACTTAGGAGTTATGTATCTATCAATTTAAATAAGAGAAAAATACCATCTTTTCATATAATGCATTTGTGACCAATGATGCCACCTAAGATTGCCCTTCTGTAAGGGTCAGTTTCAAGTTTCACCTTAGCACTGTACAATGAAAACTTTAGGTACAGGTTTCCCCCAATATCTAAAAGTAGAGCGTGTCTATAAAACCTCTAGTAAGCCGAAATGGCATAGAGTGAAGAAGCAATCACCATTAATTTATATGGAAAACCTTTTGAGCATCACCAAAAATGACCTCTCTTAGGCTTTCCTGATACCTTAGGACACATCTTACTAACAAATGCACAAAATAAATCACAATAAAACACAGATGTTCACAGGCACAGCTCAAGGCCATGGCGGCCTGATGCTCGGAGGCTGAGTGTAGTTCCCAGGGAAGGAGCTGGGCGGCCCCACCCTCACGGCTGGAGGTGCGCCCTACCTCTATAAGGGCTGGCTTCGGAACAAACACTGAAAGCTATTTTTGTCTTTCACCTTCTTTTCATAAAAACGAAAATCCTCTTCGGATTTCTTTTGTTTATCGAAGATAGGTCTTTCATAAAAGTGAAGTGGCATGATGCAAACTTTCAAAAAGCAGGGATACCTGTATCCTAAGCTGTTACTCCAAAATTTGTGCTCCAGCCTTCTAGGCTGCCTTGGGAGAATGACATCAAATAAAGAATGCCGAAAGAGAACTATATTCAGAGTAAGTTGCCTTCGTGCCAACGAAATGTCAAATGAATGAAATAGATGTATACATGGGGCAATCTTCAATTTCTGTCTCTCTCATACTTGGAAAGTTTCTCTCAGAAGCAGAATGAAAATGTTAAAATTTTGAGATGCTTTTACCAGTCCTCTTGAGGCCAGTCCTTCAAAGTTGGGAATTTGGAATCTAAGGATATAAAGGGGGGAAACTGCTATAAAAAATACATATTAATAACATGAAATGGCACTTCTCACAGTCAACTATTTTTCTGTGCAACCTCACTTGCATTAACAATTAAGTGTCTCCAGGTAAAGAACGTATTTTTGAAGCATTAACGGATTACTGCAATGATTTATCCTTTAAAATGTATACCCATCCATACTACCATTGCAACATACTTGGAACATTGTTTTCTTCATAACTGCTTTGAGCTAAGATATTCATAGAAGAAAATACAAGCTGCCCTCACAAGAGTGCTTCATGTCTCCCTAAAACAAGTGATTCATCCCTGTTCCTTGTGCACTGATTAATGTGCTTACTGCTTTTTTATTGAGTTGCATTTATAGGGAAAAAATCAGTTATATCACATAAATGGTATTTGCTCTCCAAAAATATAATGATGTAGGATAGGATGTGAAGTCATAAGAGACTAGACCGGTAAACTGGAAAATGGAAAGGTTGAAATAGGAATTATCTACTCAAATTCTAAATGCTTTGAAGATGGTAACAGAGAAATTAAGGGAGATGTTGATCCAAAATGGTTTTTTACCAAAGCACCAGCTATCAACGGTTCCAAAAAAAAAAACTTCTCACACCTCAAAAGCTACCTCTTCCAGGAGGGAGGATGAAATAGTTATAGCTACCCCTCTTCCAAACAGAGTATCAACACCTTTCTACTCATTCCCAAAAGAGGAAATGGGCAGATCCAAAAGTATCTTCCTCAAACAAACACAATTAACAGGGCCACCAATCTTGCTGCATCCAAATCAGAATAGGGAATTGCAACTCTAATAATGAGAAACTAGGAAATTAGGACCAATTCACAATAAGGACAATGAAAAATACTGAACAAGGTATTATAAAGCATCCTCTCAAAGGCCTCAAAGAAGTATCAATATAGTGAGGAATTACCAGGCCAAACTCTAGAAGATGAGAACCCAGTTGGGTAAGTGTACTATCCAGGAGTATTTCCTAATTTAAAACAAAGTTGTGAAACTGAGCTTCTCATTTTAAAAGATTCAAAGGGAAAAGGAAACTAAAGCGAAGGCTAGGGGCCACCAAAGGTGGAGAATGTAGTGAACGACTACAGGGTTCATCTGTGGCCCCAAAGGGGAAAAGAGTGAGCTGAAGCAAACCAGCCCTTGGGCAGACTCGAAGCCTGCACCAACTAGGTCATCCGGGGAACCTCAAGCCTTGAGCTCAGATTACGCCAGTCAGCACCACAACCACCGACCCTTGGCAGAAGCCAAAGAAAGGCTCTGAAGGATAACCAGGCACGTGTGACAATATAAATGAGAACCCATACAACCAAGAGAAATAGAGACAGCCTCCACATTTTCAAATTAACAGATACAGATGGTAATACAACGGTACTTACACCATTCAAAGATACTGAAAGCAAAGCCTGAAATTTTCAGAAGAGAATTGAAAATTGTATTTTAAAAAGCGATTTGGTAGACTTGAAAAAGAACCGAATAAAAATTCTAGAACTAAGGAAAAAAGTAATCAAAATTCATAAATCAGTGGAAAGATTTAACAGCAGATAAGCTACAAATGAACAGAGAATTCCTAAACCAAATGATGTCAGAGAAACTACCCAGAATGTATCACAGAAAGACAAAACGATGGAAGAGCAAGAGACATGGGGTAGAGAAAGTCCAACATGTATTTACTTGGAGTTCAAGAGGATAAAAAGGAGTTCAAGAGGATAAAAAGATGAGGGAGAAGCATCACGTGAAGCAGTCAAAGCTGAGGGTATTTTAGAACCACTGAAAGACATCAATCCATGGACTTAGAAGGACTAACAATTCCCAAGCAATCTAAATAAGAAGAAGTCCACACCTACACACATCGCAATGACACTGTAGAAACCAAAACCAAAAAGAAAAATCTTAAGAGCAGCCAGAGGAAAAAATACAGATGACCTTCAAATGAATCACCCTCAGAATAGATACTTCTCAGCAGCAAGAGGGGAAGCCAGGAGACAGTGGAGTGATATCTTCAGTGTGCTGAAAGAAAATAACCGCCAAACTAGAATTCCATATGCAGTGAAAATATGTTTCAAAAGGGATAGTGCAATAAGGATATTTTTAAACAAAAATAGAGTTTGCCAGCGAGGACCCACACCAAAAGGAATAGGGGTGCTCTCCAGGCAGAAGAAAAATGGTCCCAGGTGGAAGGAATGCAAGAAATAACAAACAAAAAGGGACACAGGTGGGTCAACCTCAATAACATTGACTGCAAAATGCAGTAACATCTCAAGAGGCTTAACATGTCCAGGGAAACAACACATAAGACGACAATAGCGTGTAAGCCAAACAGAGACAAACCTTCTGTGTTACCGGAGGCAGGAACACTGCTGACTCACTTTACACTTTGGTAAGTTAGAGGTGCAAGCTCTATTTTCTCTGGTAACCAAGAAAAGACGAGAAACACGTTACTGGGAGGGAGAATCAAACGACTAAAAAAAAAAAAAAAAACAAACCCCCAAAATGCAATCCATCTAAAAGAAGGCAAGAATGGAGGGAAATAAAACAGATGTAACAAACAGAAAACCAGAAAAAAAAAAAAGTGGTAGATTTAAACCCAAATATATCAGTGATTACATTAAAATATAACTAGAATAAAAGAAAGGTGGTAATGGAATCACAGAGTTAGAATTAATAGGGGCTTTACAGCTATTCTGAACTCCAGATTTCACCTCTCTCTCCTGTTTAACCCTACTGCTATTAGGATAACATCTAAACTCCTTAAGCACTCCTCTTGTGAAGGGCTGCTCACCTTTCGTACCTCATTTTTCACCCCTGTTTGTGCTCCCACAGACACATGGGGCCAAGGGCCACCATATAGAACAGGGCAGCTAGCTGAGGGGCTGTGAAATGTTCAGTAAAATCTAAAAGACAACACAAACTTTGATGATATTGTATGTTTTGTGATTGCCTTGGTAAATTAATTACTTGAAATATCCTGATACTGGATAATTAACCTTGACCACTCATTGTGCCATTCCACAAGACCAGAATCACATGTGTTTCACTCATTTTGTATACTTTACACCAAAAAGAGTGCCTGGCACATAGTAGGTACCCAACAGTTGACGAATGAATGAACTACATTAATGTCGGTGTTGCCCAGCTAGTAACTCTCATTGGCACACATTAACTTGCAAGTTATATAGATCAGAGCTAATGGCCTGAAGGCCTGAAGGTGCTAATACCAATGTTCTCAATCACCTCCGTATGTGATCATTCCCATGGCCATTACCATCCTAACTAATCCTCTATACATCTCATTATGGGCAAGGGCCTGTGCCTAGGAACTTTTCATATATTAAATTGCTGCATACGCCTAACAACCCTGCAAGGTAGGTACGATTACCATTCCCACTTTATAAATGAAGAAACCAAGGCACAGATAAGCTAGGGAAACTTGCCCAAGGCTACAGGACAAACAAATGGCAGAGCTGGGCTATGAACCTGGGTAGTCTGATTCCAAAGTCCACGCTCTTAGCTACTGTTGCCAAAAAGCTTCCCTAGTTATCAAACTGTCTATAAGCACCCATAATGCGGCTGAATGATGCTACTAAAGATGACTATTTAATCAAGAGGGCCCGTATTATGTACTTTCAGAACTTGACCGAGAAGGAAATGCACCTCGTGATGTTCAGCTAAAATACACTTGCAGAATCACGATACGGCTCCTGTAGCCTTTCCTATCTTCTCCTTGTACCTGCAAAGAGAGAACTCAGTGGCCTGGGAAACATGTCTTATTCTCCGGAGTTGTCAACAAAGCCCAAGCCCACCAATGACCCAGGCTGAGAAGTCAGTACAAAATGATTGTGAATGATCCAAAGCTACAAAGAGGCTGAGACCTCCCCACACCCCAACCCAACTGTTAGGTTGGAGAGGGAGCTATCATTGGGCAGACAAGGGTGCAGAAGTTACTGTCACATGGGAATACAGCCTCTGCTTCTACCCAGGGAAAGCCACACTCATGAAGATGGGAAGGCAATCCAACACCTCAAGAGGACTTGCTCTTTACACAGAGGTGGACATTTTACACAGAAGCATAGGACGCAGGGGAAGTGTTCCTGACCCAGGTCCCCCATCTTCACACAGCTCAGGGGCAGTAGGGCCTCCCTCGGCCCCTGAGTCACCAAAGACAGAGAAAGGCATCAACAGTGAGCAAGGATTTTCTGAATCATATGACCTTGTTTCAATGCCCAACTTTAAAAGAGAAAAATCTTCAACAAGGTGTTCGACCACTCTATTTGTTCATTTGAAAAAGGTTGCTGGTGAAGACAAAAGTATGACAAACCCACCTAAAGAATCTAGCACAGTCTAATAAAGAGGAGGCATGCCATAACTGAATTTCTTATTCCTCCTTCCAGTTTGACGACATGCCCATAGATGCAGGCCTGTCCCCTTCAATATTAGTCTTCTTGTGTTCTTTGTGCTTATGCTGTTCTTTTTGAAACAGAGGCAACTGAGAAAAGCTGTAACGTCATAATTGTGCAACGGGGACGTATGCGCACAGCCTGACCGCCAGAAGGAACTTCTGCACACTTCTTCTTCTATGAGGCCTGCACCAACCTGTAATTGCTGCTGTTTTCACAAGCCTTCCTGTTGTCCAAAGAATCAGATCCAAGCCTGCAGACACTTTAGCCAAAGGACTTTTCTTACGTGCTGGGAAACTTGCCCTAAAAACGTTAATTCCTTTCATTCTCCCCAGTGGAAAAGCAAGTGTTTCTCAAGTGGCATGCTTCCGGTGACCAAGAGCGAGCAGCCTTGATGGCTGAGAAGTCTGGATGCTGCTCCTGCCCCCCCCCCCCCCCCCAGTTCTCCTTACTCTGCATAGTAATTGCTGCAAATGTGGCATGCTGCATCCCACACAGTTCTGAGACATCCATTACTTCAGAAAATGCTGTCAGGTAAATTAAGGACAAAGACAAAACTTTAGTTCTAAATTTTCCTGCTTTCTCCTTGAGTTACAGCACTTTATTTTAAGCTCCTTTTTGCCACTTAGTAGATGCGGCCATTATGGGCCAGAAGATGTGCACGACACCCCTGAGCCGGTACAACCCCGCCTGAGAGTCAGGCAGCCCTTGACTCTGCCACTTGCAAGCCGTGTGGCCTTTCAACCTCTCAACTTCTCGGAGCCCGGTTTTCCTTACATCTCACAATAACACGACACAGCTGTGATGAGTAAGTGAAGTGTCTATGGTGTTACCTTTTGTACACAGAAAAGGATTAAATGCAGTTTTCCCTGTGATGAAAATATGGGCCATTATACCTGCTACTTATTCGGATAGACTGTATTAACTGCTAGCGGCACCATTTGGAGAATTCTGTGTGTGCTGTTGAAGATGTAAAGTCCTTGGCAGCCAGGTCCTAGTTCTATGGACAAATGAACGTGGGGAAGCCACGTGCCTTAGTCAGCAGAGGCTGCCTAACAAAAACCACAGACTGGGGGCTCAAACAACAGAAGTTTTTCTTGCAGTTCTAGAGGCTGGAAAGTCCAAGATCCAAGCGCCGGCAGATTCGGTTTCTGGTGAAACTCGTCTTCCTGACTCGCTGCCTTCTCGCTGTGTCCTCACAGGGTAAAGAGAAGAGTGAGCTCTCTGATGTCTCATCCAATACAGAGACTAATCCTACCTGATCAGGGCTCCACTCTTAGGACCACATTTAACCTCAGTCACCTCCATAAAAGCTCCATCTTCAAGTCACGGTGGGGGGTAGGGCTTCAACATATGAATTTGAGGGGGACATAATTCAGGGCCTAGCACCACGTTTGATGTGTCAGTTTCCAGAGGCTGTCTGGCCTAAGTAGGGATCCCTTTCCCCACAGATCCACAGATTCTGCAAGTGCCTCTACCATGCTGTCTGGGTGACCTTCACAACTTTACTTCATTACAGCAGGTGCCCGTGGAATCTTTTTCTGCAGTGGTAATGTATACTGGGGGGAGGACGCTTTTGTCACCCAAGGCCAATGGTCATGTTGTGGATGAGGAATCAACTGACGCTCATGAAACAAGCTAATTTAATCTGGGGTTTTGATTTACTCTTTGAGGATATAAAGCATACCACTCACTATACAGTTGTGCTCTCTCCCTGTTCCCTGTCCAGCAAGGAAGCTCCTGGGGCCTCTGCACCATGACCAAACAATACTCACTGACGTTACCAATATTTTCTGGGGACTGACCACAAACCAGGTACTGTTCTAGGCCACTGGGATCCAACAGCGAATGACAAAGGCAACAGGCTCTGCCCTCACAGAGCTGGCAGTCTGGTTAATACTTACCACCCCCTAACTCGCCATCTTCGTGCTTAGTTTCAGAGTCAGAGCCGGGTTTGGAAGCCCAGCAAGGGACTGCTTGTGACTTTGGGACATCGCTTCTCTTCTCCGCACCTCTGTTTTCTCAGATGTACTACGGGGAAGAGCAGGTATGACCCAGGTATGCTGTAAACCCAAACAGTACCATGTGAGTAACATGCTTTGGATTTTTCTCTGTTTTTCTGCCTGTAACCTCAGACTTTCCTGCATGGGTCTCTGGACAGCATATTTGGGGGGTGGGGGAATCAGGCAGGCAAGGGGAGGGGCAGAAAGGACCTACAATTGTCTGACTCGGGATATGACTTCCACCTTTCTTAAAAGAAACCAGATCTCTCCAGAACGCTGGCCCCCAGGAAGGGACAGGGACACATTTTACCCTAGATTCAGGAGAGGGACTCCCCCCAGATGTACAGGACAACTCTGCAAGGATTTTGTAAGGATTAAGGATACGACGAGAACCCCTAGCCCAAGGCCTGGCACGTGGTACATGCTGCATTAAAGAGATACTGATGAATACATGAGACGGTCTCACACAGGACACACGAGTTCCCCACTGGACTAAGAGCCATGGCTGTGGCCCCACATGGCCATTGGGAATGCTGTCATGGTGACCTGACATGGAGGGAGGCCCATGTGAGAATAACACAGGCTGAGTTCGGGATCCTGAGGGCCCAGGCACCATTGCAGTGCTGACATCATGGCTCCCACATGGCGCCTGGAGCCGAGGCGGGAGCCTGGCGAAGAGGCTGGGGTAGGGAGCTGCTGGCCCAGGAGAAAGAAGGGAAATGTAGGCCTGTGTGTCGCTATGCTGGGGACGGAGGGTCTCCGGAGGTCTCATAATTCTGAGGGCGGGAGGCTATCCAGAGAGGCCAAGTTTTGGGGGCTACTAGGGCTCTGCTGTACCCAGCCCAGAGAGACCTGTCCATGACACAAGAATGAACATTAACTATCTTTTCTGTGCATTATATTTATACAGAGAGCCCTGTTTACTTGTTTTACCTATAAATATAATCCTTATAACAACCTATGAGGGGGGACTATTGTTATCCCCATTTTACAGACACAGAAATGAAGGCACAGACGGGTTAAGGAACTTGCCCAAGGCCACACAGGTGGTAATCAGTCGAGTGGATATCAAACCCAGAACCTGAGAAGCTCTTACGGGGAAGTTCATCATCCTGCTTGCTGCCTCCCTCTCCTCCATGAAGCTCAGTAACCACCCATAAGAAGCTCTTGGTTCTCCCGCCTCTTCCGGAAGAGCACGGGCTGGCTACATTTTCCTGTAAAGGCCCAGAGAGTAAATATTTTTGGCTTTGCGGGCCACTTGGTCCCCGTCACAACTACTCCACTCAGCCACTGCAGTGTGAAGTCAGCCGAAGACAATACGGAAATGAATGAGCATGGCTCTGTTTCAATAAAACATTATTTATGTTCACTGAGATTTGAATTCCATATAATTTTCACCTGTCACACACACAAAAAAACGTTCTCCTACTTTTTTGCCCACTATTTAAAAAACGGAGAAGTCTTTCTTAAGCTCTAAGCCATAAAAAAACAGGCGGCGAGTCAGATTTAGTCTGTGGCCCAAGCCCACACACGTCTGCAGTAGACGCACCTAAGTGTAGCTCTGCCTTTGTTTCCCCAACCCCCGACCTCGGATGGCTGGGGAGTCCCCACGAACAACCTAAGTTCCCTGCGCCCTGGGAGGCACTCAGTTATGTACAGATCAAGAAGGTAGATCTGCAGATCAAGCATGCAGTGCAATAAATCCACCAAACGACCTAAAACACACCCTGTTTTTATATGAGGACCAGTTGAGGAGGAAACCAAAGAGGTGATGGGAGAGAGAAGGAGGGATACAAAATACAGTGGTAAAAACACAGATTTAGTCAGAATGACTTGGGTAAGTTAGGTAGCCTTAAGCCTCCATTTCCTCTTCCATGATATAGCCATCTCCTGAGGCTGCCTTGAAAATCAAAGGAGATAATATGGATGTAAGCACACACACAGCCTCCCCCATGGGATGAAGACCAAAGAGAAGGGGGAAATGAGGCAGGCCTAGGAGGCCCAAGGATGACCACCTCGCTCCACTGTCTGAGCTCCAACTTCCCAAAGGACAGGCCTTGTCTTCTTTATGATCAGAGAGACTCGGATGCTCAACGAGTAGTTGGTGGTGGTGACGATGAAGATGAGGAGGAGAAAGAAGATGAGGAGGAGGATGTTACCCACATGCCTCTTAAGAGAATCTGATGTTTTGCATATAAAGTCACTGAAAAGTTACAAAGCTTTTTGATGGAGTCCCCCCTCATAGAGTGTTATAAGGATTATATTTATAGGTAGAACAAGTAAACAGGGCTCTGGTTTCAATTTGACTGGTATTTTAACAGAAAACTTGTAACAGAAAGGGTTGATGTCTTTCCTAAAATCTCACTAGTAAAATCTAATCACAATAAACTGGATCTCCAAATCGTACTTACTATTTTGGATTAGAAACGGACCTAGCTTCTTTCAAGGGTTTACACATGGCTTAATTCCAGACAGCTCTGGACCGCCCACGATTTTGTTTGTTTTCATCTAATATCCTCCGCAACTAGTAATCTTTGAAACACTTTAAAACATGGGCATGTAGACGAAATATGTTTCGCTCATATCGGTTATCGTCTCCTTAAGCACCTTTGCTAATGACACCTGGTCATCTCTCTTTTCTCCAATTCTCTCTATAATTAAAGGGTCTGTGCCCATGTTTTCTCTCCTTTGCTGGATAACTTTAGTGTGGGAAACAATATCCAATCTTTCTGAAATTAAAATTCCCACTACGAATGAAAATAGCCCCATCTTTTATCCCTGTGTGATTTAGAAACTTTCCACCTGTCTCTGTAACACACACAGGCTCCTCCAGCTTCAGATCTTTTGCGAAGGTCTCGGGTGAGGTTAAACATGTTCCTATTCAGAGCTCTCATTCTTGTAATAACCCAGGCTCGTCTCTCCAGAATGCTCTTCTACTTGGGTGGCTTTTAAAGCGTGTTTATTTATCGCTGCTACTGGTCCATTATCCCCCGGGAACACAGTGTCGTATAGGGGGGTCCTTGAGCTGGAGAACACAATGCAGCACTTGGATGTCAGTCTATCCAAGTGCATCCAAATTTAAGTAGTTTTGTTTTCCTTCACCAGTACTTTTTCTGTGATTCTTCCATTTCACAAGCTCTCCAGGGACAGCACAGAAGTCAAAATGAAGCTATTTTTTGCATTTTGTTTTAGTCATTCAACTGAGAGTTTTTCAGAAGGGCAATTTAAGTTTTAATTAAAACTTTGGGCTCACAGGAAGGCTTGTAGACTGGATTCTACTCATATATAAATCAGCTTAGCCCACAGTATAACCTAGTGTGCTTCTGCCTTTTCACTGGTCAAATAATCCTATACCAACATCTTCTGCATCGCTGGGGGCTAGTTATTAAAAATTTGCAGTAAATTATGCAGTTTAAAATGTTATACCCACGGGGCACCTGGGTGGCTCAGTCGGTTAAGCGTCTGCCTTCGGCTCAGGTCATGATCCCAGGGTCCTGGGATCGAGCCCCGCATCGGGCTCCCTGCTCCGCGGGAAGCCTGCTTCTCCCTCTCCCACTCCCCCTGCTTGTGTTCCTTCTCTCGCTGTGTCTGTCAAATAAATAAATAAAATCTTAAAATAAAATAAAATAAAATAAAATAAAATGTTATACCCACATTTAAATTATTCAAAAGCATCTGAATTTCAATTAACTAAGTAAACAATTATTTATTGCCCATTTTATGCAGAAGACCAATAAGCATGTAAAAAGGAATAAAGAAAAATATAGAATTCTTACCTCCAAGAGCTTCCTCATTTGCATTTTTACAAAATAAAAATATTTTGCCTTTCAAATACAGATTTCCAAATAAGGAGGAATAAAATATTTAAGAAGACTTTTGAATAATACATACTTACAACCAAGCAGCATTTTGATAAATATGTTTACAAAACTTCTTAGGAAGTGATCAAACTGTTATTCATTTCAGTAAACACATACTGATTTTTTATTATAAAAATGAAAGATGAAGAAGAGAAGAGTAAGACAGATGCAAATAAGAACCGCAATCAACAGGGATGCCTGAGTGGCTCAGTCGGTTAAGTGACTGCCTTCGGCTCAGGTCATGATCTCAGGGTCCTCGGATCGAGTCCCGCATCGGGCTCCTTGCTCAGCGGGGAGACTGCATCTCCCTCTGCCTGCCGCTCTATCTTTCTCTCTCTCTGACAAATAAATAAAATAAACTATTAAAAAAAAAAAAAGAATTGCAATCAAGAGAGGAAATAACAGCCCTTGAAAAGAAAGAAGTCTTTGTCCAGGACACTCACTAGTACACCACATTTGGAGGGGCAGCTCTTGGGTGAAACATCCAGAGAGGCTTACCATTAACTCCACTACATACACACCACTGCTCTTCTTTGGTAAGTACTGACAGTAACTCATGATAACATTCAAATATTTATTCAAATGCTTTCATTAGCAGAAATATGGTTCAAAGCATATTGCTCTTGAAACTCAAGAAAGAACATTACCTGATGTTCAATATGAATTGAAATACTGAGAGGAGGAAAGTAGTTAGATGCCATATATTTAAACAGATTGAAAGTAATTTGAGGCAGTAAATCGGCATAATCACTTACTTATGTCACAAACAATCATATAAAAATAATTGCTAATATTTATTAAGCAGCATATGAAGAACATTACCTACATTACCTCATTGAATCACACAGCAACTGTGTCATGGAAACACTATGATTATTATCCATTTTACCCATGAAGAAACGGAGGTTAGGGACATTCAGTAGCTTGACCAAGGTCGCACAGTTATTAAGTAACGAAGCCAAGACTGGAGTTCAAGTATGTCTAATGGCAAGGCCAGCTCCCAACCACCTTCCCTGACTCTCTCATGGGATAAGGTGTTCTTAAAGCAAGTTCACATTAGCCATTTGATGATTTCTCTAGGGAAATGGGAAAGCTACATTGATTTGCTAAAGAAACCACAAGCATCTGGCCAACTTGCATTTCAGATTTTGCTTTTAAAGTTTCCAAAGTTGTCATTTAAAAAACAGAGCTGCTGTAGCTGCTAAAATGCCTCTGGAAAAAACACCAGCAAGAACCCACCGCCTTGCTCACCATCACTACAAACAGCAACAGAATGCTTTCTTATGGTTCAAATCCTTCCTTAACTTGATCCAACACCAAACTCATGCATGGCGCATGCCAATGAGCCTCCTATAAAGCAGCCGGAGGTTCTGGTTCTGGGTAAGATGGAGTGACCACATTCCATTCTGTCTCTCTAACCAAATGCAATTATAAAACCTGGAAAAAAAATGCATGGAGCAGTTAATTGAGAACCTTGAAAAGTAAATACTAGCAGGTGGATTGGAGAAGACAACCAGAAATCAAAGTATCCTCAAACTAGTGGTGAGTTGATCATTTTTTCCTCACTGGTATCCCTTGGCCTGTATCCAATGCAGTCTGAAAACCATTAGCGCTCTCAAAACAAGCTCCAGAAGACGCTCTAGTTCTGGCTCAAGGAATGGGAAAGAGGTTTCCTCAAACTTGCAGGAGGGTGGGGGAGAGGTTTCCCATTTTTTAAAACTCTTTCTTCATTCTCTCATGTCCCAGCCTTCAAGCGATCCTGTGAAAGCAACAGAAGGAAACGAAAACTCTAAAGAAAGAAAATGTTTCTCTCAAATCAGAGAAGCTGTGGTCTGGAGAAGGTGTTACCATTAATCTTTTTCCTCCCTCCACTCTCTCATCACTTGGCTCCAAATGTGTCCACAGTTATGGAAAGTGTGCAGCAGAGTAAGGTGAAGAAAGGCCCAGAGCTCTGGCTGGAGGACCAAGAAGGGGAGCTCTAGAGAGCTAAAAAAAAAATACCAAGAGTTGCAAAGAAGGAAGAGCTTGGCAAAGCAAAACCATAAAGCTGTGTATGTACTCTTGGGGTCACCTCCACGTTGCACACACATGGATCTCATGCTAAACAGCATACCATGGACTTTGACAAGTAAGTAATTAATGAGACAAATCTCCTCCCAGGTCACAGAACGGCCACTGGGTGGCATCCACACCAGTCTGTGCAAAGAGCACTGTAAAGTCTTTGAACATGGAACTCATATGGAAACCACAACTCGCAGAAGACAAATAGGAATTTGTAGCCTGACCCCAACCGGGTTGATTCCCTGCTGAAGCAAAAATATCAAGATTCACCATAAGATTTAATCAAGATACGAAGTCCAATAATACAATCCAAAATTCCTAGACTTAAGAACCAGGGAAGTGACAACTTGCATGGGAAAAGATAATCAAAAGATGCAAACATCTAGATGACAAAGATGCTAGAATGATCTAACAAAGACTTTAAAGCAACTATTATAAATATAGTCCAATAAGGGTTAACAACACTTGAAACAAATAGAAAGGTAGAAAGTCTCAGCAAAGAAGAGAAGATAAAAAGAAGAACCAAATGAAAATTTTAAAATGTAAAGAATAACCAAAGTGAAAAACTAACTATATTGGTTCAATATTACAATGGAGATCAAGGAAACAGTCAATGAACTTACAGATAGATCAAGACAAATTATCCAATCTGAACAGCAGAGAGAAAAGACTGAATAAAAGATGAATAGCACAGGGGTGCCTGGCTGACTCAGTCAGTTACGCATCTGCCTTTGGCTCAGGTCGTGATCCCAGGGTTCTGGGATCGAGCCCCACGTCAGGCTCCCCGCTCAGCAGGGAGTTTGCTTCTCCCTCTGCCCCTCACCTCTCCAAGCTCATGCTCTCTCTCTCTCTCTCAAATAAATCTTAGAAAAAATGAATAGCACAATAACACACAGAATATCATGTCACTGGAGTTTGAAAGGAGAGGAGAAAAAGAATTTGAAGAAATAACAGTTGAAAGCTTCCCCGTTTTAGTGAATTTTGGTGAAACCTACATATTCAAGAAGCTTAGCAAACTACTACTACTACACAGAAAAGCAGCAAGGATGTGGACAAACTGAATGACACCATCAAACAGCTGAAACTAACTGATGTTTATAGAACATGTGCCCCAGCAGACATCATCCCGTTTCTTTCCTTTCCTTTGCAGAAAAACTTCCCAATACTGGTCTTCATCTTACTTGATCTATTAGCAGCATACACTATGGTTGATCACTCACTCTTCTTTGCAACATTACTTTTCACTTGGCTTTCAGGTCACCATACTCTCTTCCTCCTATGCAGTGGTCACTGATGCTCAGGCACTGGATTTCTCCTCATCAACCCCATCTCTAAGTGCTGGGTGCCTCAGGACATAGTCTAGTTCTTGTATCTTCCTTCTGTGTACACTCACTCCTTTGGTGACTCCATCCCAGTTCAGAGCTTTAAGTGTCATCTATGTAGTGATTACCCTCAAATTTATGTCTACAGGTAGGGCTTTGCCCCTGAGCCCCAAACCTGTATATTCCACAGTCATTGCAACCTCTCCACAGAGATATCCAAAAGACAACTCTAATTGAACATATTCAAAACTGGTCTAGCCATTATCATCTCTTCTTCAAAAAGTACTATTCGCCACCTCAGTGATTTTGAATTACTCAAGGCAAAAACTTTAGTTTACTCATGGCTCTTTTTCTCAGCATAGAGGCAATAAAATGTAATAGTCAAAAACAGACTCTGGATCTGGACCACCTAGATTAGAATCCTATTTTCATCACTAACTGGGCTGTGACACTGCACAAATTACCTAAACTTTCAGTGCCTCAGTTTTTCACAGCTATGGGATGGGGATAATAATGGTACCTACTTGCTCCTAGATTTGTTACAGGAATTAATTGAACTAGTATGTGTAAAGTATTTAGTGAGCATATATGAACAGTGGCTATAACTTTTAGTATCATCACCATCACCATCTCATACTCGCACATTTCATCCATCAAAAATTATGTCACCTGTGTCCTCGAAATATATTTGGCATTTGACTACTGCTTACTACCTTTGCCGCTACCAATGTCAACCAAGCCATTGACATTTCTCTCCTCAATTATTCCAAGGAGCTCCTAACTTGTCTCTTTCAGGCTGTTCTCAATGCAGCAGGCAGAACAATCCCAGTAAAATAAATCACTCATCTGGTCAGAACTCTCCAGTGGCCCCTGTCTGGTTTAAAGCAAACATCAGAGTCTTCACACCACACGAAACTGACACACAATGTGCCCACCCTTCCCCTTGCTGCCCTTCACTCCCCGTTCCCTCTCATGGGTTCCACTTCCCAAACGCAGGCCTGCTCGTGGTTCTCTGCAAATGCAAACATGTTTTAGGCTCTGGGACTCCCTCTAAGATACTCTTCCTCCAGGTATCCACATGGCTTTCTCCCTCTCTCTTTCAAGTCTTATCTCAAAACTCACCTTCCTGGAAGACCCTCCCTGGCTAAACTTCACAGCAGTGTAGAGCCCACAGTCAGCCAGCCTGGGTTCCAATCCTGATCTTGCCACTTCCTGGTGGTGTGACTTTAAGTATGCTATTTACTCACTTTCTGGGCTTCAGGTTCCTCATCTTTAAAAGAATGATAGTGGAAACCTAATAAGGTTGTGAGGATTCAATAAATTCGCTAAGCAATTAAATTGCTTAGAACAGTGCCTGGTACACGGTGAGTGCTGTCATATTTATTAAATCTAAGAAGCTATGCATTATAAGACACACCCATTATTTTACCTGCCACTTAATGAAATAGTGTCAATTGAAGGAGCAGATATCGTCAATTATAAGGTGCATCCCAATTTTAGAGCTGCAGAAATGTTTTTGAAAAAGTGCATTTTAACATCAATGAAATCGATAGCTATTTTATAAGGTCATTTCCTTTCCCCTTCCCTGAATTTTCTTCCTCCCTGACACGCATCACTAACATACTTGTCTTAGTCAGTTCAGGATGCTGTAACAAAGTACCATGAACTAGGTGGCTTAAAACAACAGACATTTATTTCTCAGTTCTAGAGGCTAGAAATCCTAGATCAGGGTGCCAGCACGGTCAAGTTCTGATGAGAGTGCCCTTCCAGGTTGCAGACTGCGGACTCCTCATTGTGTCCTCATATGGCAGAGAAAAGGTGAGGGAGCTCTCTGGGGTCTCTTTGATAAGGACACTAATCCCTTTCATGAGGGCTCCACCACATGACCTAATCAACCAACCAAAAGCTCTATCTCCTAATGCCATCCCATTGGGGATTAGAATTTCAACATATGAATGGGGGTGGGGTGGAATTTAGTCCATAGCAACATTTCTACGTCACTTACTTGTTTTTTTATTGGTAGTCTCCCCAACTAGAATGTAGGCTCTAAGAAGACAGGACCTTTTGCCTTTTTTTTTTTTCTTTTGCTGCTATAACTGAGTATCTTGAGCATTACCTGACACATATTAGGCCCCCAGCCAAAAAGTGCTGAACAAATAAATTAATGAAAGTGTAAGTGAAAAAAGAGAATATGAGGAAATGTTTCTTACTAGTAAGAAGATAAACACAGTATTTCAAGATTTGTTTAATGAATGGATGAAAATGGTGAATGAATTACAACACAAGCTGCATAAGAGCTTAAGGACTTTGTATTCCCTGGACCTAGGACATAGTTGGCACTCAACGGTTACTTGCTGAATAATGGACTGAATGAATGTTTGCAGTCTCCTGGTCCTTGATCTGTAAGAGAGTGAGTCCCCAACAGGGAGAACATAAGCATAGCCCAGACTCTTATTCCCATGCTGGCAGGCCGAATGCTAAGGAACACATGGGAAATGGGGGTAAAATGCTGGACAGTTTTTACAGCAAAAGCTACTCTGAATACTTCTTCAATTGAATAATATACTAAAAGGCCAATGAATATAGCCAGTTTTTGGTCATGCCCCAACTTGGAGTTCACACATGCGTGCACTCACGCACACACGCACACATACACCACCACCACCACCACACAAAGGTAGATACTGGAAGGAAGGGAGGGGCATGGGTTTATTCTGTGATAAAAGAGGGGCCCCGGGGCAGCTGTGGGACAAGGTAAATGACAACCCCTCGGCTTCTGTGGGGTTCCTCTGCGGGATAAAGGCTGTCGTAGTTAATGCTGAGGTCAGGAGGACTAAGGGTGGGCCTCAGATATGGGGGGAAGGGGGGCGATGACTAGAAAGGGATGGAATGATCACAAGCATTCACCAAGTGTCAGGCACTCCGCTGAGCACTCGCACATATACTTTCATCTAATTCTCACTCCTCCCAGAGCAAACGGGTATTACTCTTAACCCATGAAACAGAGGAGAAAACAGCCTAAGCAAGGCCACTGATTCTCGAAGATGAATATCCTGGGACGGTCTCAGCCTCACCTGTCTGGACTTTAGGGGTCTAAGAATCTTGAGGAGGACTGCGGAGGAGAAAGGACAAAGGTCAGACTGCTGCAGAGAAGCACTGGGTAGGGAAGGCCAGACTGAGGTCTCCAGTATACTGGACAAGAGCTGCCAGCACCTGAGGGCAAACCAGAGAGCCCAGCTTCAGAGTGGTCTCCCTGCTCATTCTCTTTTGTCATCCCTGAGTCTTCGGTGAAGTCCTCCTGAACGTGACAGTCTTGTCTCATCTCTGCTCTGGGGAAGCACAGACAGAACCTTAGGGGTGTGTGGCTTAGTCAGACTATTAGCGTAGGGAGGACGGCCCCACTCCCACCCTGAGGCCTGCTGGGGACAGAAGTAGCAGGGATCAAAGCAGAAACCAAAACTCTGTGGGATGGAGTCAAGAGCCACCGAGTCCTTCCAGGGCTAGGTTCTGGGGGCATTTTACCAACAAAGGTGGTAGTCCCGACAGAAGGTCAATCCTGGAAGGTCGTACAGAAACAATAAGTGTTCTGACTCTAATATTGGGGAAACAGCCAAAGGTATAAGAAGCAATCCACAAGAACACAGGGACCTCAGCAAGGGGATCCCAATATGGCTGCCAGATGGCATTCTCCTGGTTGTGGCCATTGCGGAGGGCCGAGGGCTATAGCTAGCCTTTGTCTTCAGCTCCTTAAAGGTACCTCCTGGCTCCTGACAATTCTTTTGTACATAATAGGTGTACCAGAAGTACCCCGCACAAAGTAGGTGTTCAGTACTACATACTAAATGAATGAATGAATGAAAATAGATTCGGGCCTTAAATGCCACTCAGTGAAGTGCTGATTTAAATTGGCTTGTTTCCATTATCAATCTGAAGACTCATGCCTAGAGTCAAACTTCTCCCCCTTAAATGCAAAAAAACCTCCAACCTACATTAAATTTGGAAATATTAATAAAAAATATTTTGAAAAGGTCTAAAACAAATGAGCAGATTTAATTCAATGCAGTACGAGTCTACTTCACGAACACGCACGCGCGCGCGCACACACACACACACACGTAGCTGGAGGGTGAGGAATGGAACCCCAGGAGCTAAACCTCCGTGGAGGCAGATGAACTACTAAACACAGTATAAAGTCTCCTTCTAGTTCAATTCTTCTACCCTGACGAAGTACTTTCACTTGATAGTTTATCCTAATAAGCTAGCGATCAAGATACAGGCAGCATTCATCATACCTACAATGCTAGAAAGTTTTGTCCCTCATCCACAGAAGAAGGAAATATTTCTTCCTTGAGGGCCCTGAGAACCACCCCAGGAAGTCAGGGCAGGCTCTGTTCCGACATCTGCTCTGAGCGAATTGGGGTGTGTGTCCGGGTATTTAACAGAGAGAGCAAGCCTAGGGCACCATTTCACCATAGTGAAAGCGCTATACTGTCACCTCTCAGCCTGCTCTTGGTGGAGGGGGCGTCCTGCGGGGGGTAAAGGGGAAGAAAGCCTAACCGACCAGGGAACCAAACCGGGGTAACCTTGCTGAGACTCACGGTGTGGGTGTGCTGCCTTTCACGTCACTGAGAAGCTCCTGAGCTGGGGTCAGTAATCGCACCCCACAGCAATAAGCCACAGGGTGAAATCATGGTTTTCTTACTCCAAACACAAGCAGGAAAACAAACTGATTTGCTCCCATCACTACATACAGCCAAGTCCCCAACCAACGTGAATTACGTTGCCAGGGAAATCTTCCCAGACAAAAGATTTGCTACTTACAGCAACATTCCCCTTAAAGTTATTGGTTTTTCTCATTACACTTTTTTATTATTATTTTTTTTATCCATTAACCCTGGATTACAGGGGGTTTTTTAATCATTAAAAGATAAATTAGTCAGACAAGGCAATGATGCCCTTGGTTTCCATGACAACGCTTCACAAAAAAGTTCAACCTGCTGCATCACCACAAAGCACTTTGAAAATCATTTCCTAGCAACCCCATAGGCACCCAGAGACACAGAGCTTCATTTGCCCTTTCCTCAGACCTGGGAGAATTACACCCATGACGACAGAGAAAACAGGTCACGCAGTTACCACAAACATTTCAAGTGGGTGTATTTCATCAGCGTATGGCGCAAAATAATTCCCAGCTATGTCTGCAGGGAGATGTGTGGCTTTCTGGACGTCTCTAACACTGCATCTTCCCCTCGGCGGTGGGCTACCAAAACGTTCCACTAAATTCCACCTGGGCTAATTTGATGTGAGGACAAGTGACCACCTTGGAATAATTCACAAATATCCATGCACTCCTCAGAAAAATCACCCTCTGCAGTCTGTAAGACACAGTCTAGCTCTCTGTGCCTCAGTGTTCACGCAGCGCAGTGGGATATTCCACTGTATGGAGGAAAATAAGGAAAAAATGCAAGTTTAAGAGACTTCGTAATGAAGTTTACCATCTAAAAGATAGGAAGTTTTTGCATACGTAAATGTGAAAAGCAGTGGAATTTTTTTAAAAATGATAAACGAACATTTTTCTCTACTTGCGATATTTCTCAAAGTCCTCCAAAATAACACCTTCTAAAATCACAGAAAATAGAATGTGCTCACTGTAAAATAGTTGGTTATTGTACAAATTGATTCTCCAGTTGCAAACCACCACCCCCTCGCACTGTCTGCTCTGCTCTGTGCTCTGCGAGGCTCACCTCTGAGGTCCGTACCCCAGGTCTCCCTTCCCAGCTCGCTTCACAGTGGATGCGTCCAATGGGAGGCACTGGCAGGGTAATGGAGGGTGGGGAGAGACAGAGGTTGGGTCCCTTCTTCCCCACTCCTCCCTGGCCTGGCAATAACTTGTGCTCGTAAACAATGCTCTTTCCTCTCCCAGCCCCTTGCCCTTTCCGCCCGAGGGCCGGTAAGGGGGCACCTCCCTGTCCCTTGTCTTTCCTAATCTCTGCTCATGCCTTTGTACCTAGAATCTCCATGGAAGTCTCTTCATGAGAATCAGCTGGGGTAAACTGTTTCCCCTGGGACCCTGACTGATGCAACTTTGACAACTGCAATCAGTTGAATTAACATGTAGCAAAATCTTTTGTCACACAGCTCCCTTTTGACATTATTACCATTATTATCATTCCTACCTTCTCTGATTATCATACAAAAGAAGCTAGTAAAGAAGGTTTGAAATTCTCATCTTATTTTAAAACCAAATCTGATTCATTTCACTATAACCTGGCAAGAACAGCCTAAAGAGAAACAGAATGTTTCCTTAGGAACTTTAGGTCCATCGACAAAGCAATGCTATTTAGTCAAACAAGAAGCAGGAAGAATTGGATAAGTAGGAAGGGAGGTTTCCACAGATCTTCCCCCAACCTTTTGAGGTGGGGGAGTCTTCATAGCCTGGCTTGTTTTGTTTGCTGTACTGCGAATCTCCGTATTGTTAGCTGCATCCCGCATTCATATGAGCATGTAGAAAATGCATTCCAAAAAAACCACGCATGAATTTTGCATGAGCCACCTTTTGGGAATTATCTTTACCACCATTCCATCTAAATTAGCAAAACAAATATCAAGAACCAACACACACTGTGTGACTCATTGTGCCCAAACCAGAAAACCAGCCCCTCATTTAATTCCAGGGCTTCCAATGATTTCATATCCATATTAAGCTTCTGAACCAAACCTAAACTCTAGTTTCTGATTTGTAAAAATGGTGGCCCGTCAATTGTTACTGCGAGATCGTGAACCGCGTTCGCTCAGGAGCGCCTCCTATGGCAGCAAAAGAAAGTGCCGTGAAAAGCCACGTCTCTTGCCTTTCCTCCAGATCCTGCCAGTGAATAGCTTCTCTTAGACTGGAGTCAGGGCGATGGCTCAAACAGGTAGCTTTTTTTTTTTCCTTTTTAAATGCACAAGCTGGGGCCCATTAGATTGTGATTCTAGAGCTCTGGAATAGGACTCCACGGGGAATTCTGGTACACAAGGGTATATGCATGAGTGTAATGCAGTGGGGAATCATGCGTGTGCTCTGCCTTCCAGACGTAAAAGCCTGCAGTGTAAGTAAAACTGACTAGGAACATTAGCACACTTATTCTGGGGGGTGGTCCCCTGAATCTAGCAGAGAACTGAGCACAAAATTCACGTCAGACTTCACCTATGGTATCCATTTAACTCTTAAAAACAGCTCCGAGTTAGCCACTAGGCAAATGTAAATCAAAACCACATTGAGATCCAACTTCACACCCACTTGAATGGTTATAATAAAAAAGACAGATAATAACAAGTGTTGGCAAGGATGTGGAGAAAAAGGGACCCTCCTACATGCTAGCAAAAATGTAAAATGATGCAGCTGTGCTGGAAAATAGTTTGGTGGTTCCTCAAAAAGTTAAACACAGAGTTACCACGTGACCAAGCAATTCTACTCTTAGAATCGCCCATGAAAAATGAAAGCATATGTCCACACAAAAACTTGCACAAGAATGCTCACAGCAGCATTTTTCATAATAGCCATAAAGGAAACAACCCAAATGTCCATCAGTGGATAAACAGATAAACAAAACGTGGTATAGCCATACAATGAAATATTATTTGGCAATAAGAGGGATAAAATACTGATACCTGCTACAACATGGATGAGCCGTGGAAACATCATGCTAAGTAAAAGATGCCAGACACAAAGGGCCATATATTGTATGAGTCCATTTATAGGAAATGTTCAGAATAAGCAAATTTGTGGAGTCAGAAAGTACATTAGTGGTTGCCAAGTGCTGGGAAAGAAGGGATATGGGACTGACTGCTAATAGGTATGGTGTTCCTTTTGGGTGTGATGGAAATATTCTAGAATTAGACCATGGTACCGGTGGCCCAACATAATGAATATACTAAAAGCCACTGAATTGTACACTTTAAAATGGTGTATTTTTTATTTTTATTTTTTTAAGATTTTATTTATTTATTTGACAGAGTGAGAGAGAGCACAAGCAGGGGGAGCGGCAGGCAGAGGGAGAGGGAGAAGCAGACTCCCCGCTGAGCAGGGAGCCCAATGTGGGGCTCGATCCCAGGACCCCGGGATCATGACCTGAGCCGAAGGCAAATGCTTAACTGACTGAGCCACCCAGGTGCCCCTAAAATGGTGGATTTTTTAAAAAGATTTTGTTTATTTATTTGAGAGAGAGATTTGAGTGCAAGTGGAAGGGAGGGGCAGAGGGAGAAGGAGAAGCAGACTCCCCACCAAGCAGGGAGCCTGATATGGGGCTCAATCCCAGGACACTGGGATCATGACCTGAGCCAAAGTCAGATGCTTAACTGACTGAGCCACCCAGGCACCCCTAAAATGGTGAATTTTATGTCATGTGAATTATATCACAAAGAAAGTCAGTGACATGACACTTCATGCCTAGTGTTCTATAGTAGGACCTGCACTCAGGGACCACATTACAAGATTCCAAGCACTAGACATGACTGGTCAGGGGCCCCGCACCTGTGGTCTTAGCTTACTGAGCTTCTAACACCAACTTTTCTTTTATCAAACTGTTTGTAAGGAAAATGAATTCTGTATTTGATTCTATATCCTATCACTGAGGCATATGGTTTGCCTAGAAAGTAAATTTACATAGTGACACTGATTAAATTATGAACATAAACACTGTAAAGAACCCTTTGAGTTAAGCTCTCCTGTAGTCAGTCAATAAATTTACAAACCTACATACACACTTACAGACCTCCTCCTTCCACTCTTCTTCTCTCTCTCCCCCCTTCTCTTTCCTCTGATCCTGAACAAGGATGTTCTGCCAAAACTAAGCCCAAACCTGGGCATCATTCCAAATTGCTCCATTTCCCACATCTGCCTTGTCCCAACATCAAATAACTTCTTGACTTAAAAACATAAAAACCTAATGCCTCTTCTCTATCACCACTACTTTAATCCAGGCTCCCTTCATCTCACACCGTGAATTATTGTAGAAACTAGGGAAATCAATCTTCCACAGTCTTCTTCAATCAAGTGATGACATCACTCCCCTGCTAAAATCCTCCCCATGATTCCCTTGATAAAGTCCCCATTTTCTTTTTAGTCTAGCAAAGGAAATATCCCCAAATCTGACCTTTGCGTTATAATTCTGACTCACGTGTCTTCCACACACAGTTTACACTGACCTGTCAGATGCTGGTCCTCAGACATCCCATCCTATTTCACACCCTGAATGTCTGCTCACGTTCTTCTCTCTACTTAAACATCCCCCTCCCCTACCTCCTTTCCCCACTACCAAGTTAATACACACCAAATTAATCTTTATATGTCCCTCAAGAAGATTACACTCAGACAATGCATTACTTGAGAAGCCATTTCCATGCCAGGCTGAGTCAGACACTTTTCCTTCATGTTCCTGTGGAACCCTACCTCTTTCAGACACTACAGAGCTATAGTAAACACCAGTATAGCAAGCAGACCCTAATATTTCCAGCTCCTAGTATTCATACCTTTGTGTCATCCCTTCCTCTTGAGTATGGACTAGCCTAGTAGCTTCCTCTGATCAATAGAATACAGCAAAGGTGACGGGATGTCACATCTGCCTCTAGGCTACCCAAGACAGTGACTACCATCTTACTAGCAGACTCTCCCTCTTGCTGGCTTTGACGAAGCATGCTGCCGTGTCTAGGAGGTCCAAGTGGCAAAGCAACCAAGGGTGGCTTCTGGCCAACAGCCAGCCAAGCACTGAGGCCCTAGGTCTAAAAGCCATTAAGGAATTAGGAATCCTGCCAACAGCCATGCCGCTAAGCTTAGAAGAGGATTCTTCTCCAGTCGAGTCTGCAGATGAGACCTAGCCCTAGTCAACACACGGCAACCTTCTAAGAGATGCTGATGTAGAGGTCCCAGATAGGCTATGTATGGATTCCCAACCCACAGAAACTCATCATAAATGTGTGTATCTTAAGCCACTAAATCTGTGGTATTATGTTACATAGAATAGATAAATACTTATTTGTGTGTCTTTCTCCATCCTAACTAGAATAGAAACTTCCATAGGGAAGGAGTCATCTTTTTCATCTTTGTAGTCCTAAGTTTAACAGAGGTGTTTGATATGCAGTTAGACCTCAAAAAATATTTGTTGAACTGTTGAACTGAACCAGTCTACCCCCAAATTTCTCCATGTTTGACAACCAAGCTGCCTTAGTCTGACAGCACCACCTGATGGCTAACACAGGGAACTGCGACCCAATCTTGATTTCCCTTAACTGGGGCAGATAAGCAATTCTGTCTTCCTTCTTTAATGGCACACACTGAAGATACCTTTAAGAGTGTCTCTTTGGGACAGGCACAGGTGTATATCCACTATATCATTTTCTCCATCTTTTAGTTTCCAATCTGTACTACTCCCCCAATTTCTCTCTTACTCTTTCATATTTGCATGCGCTCTCTGTTTCTCCCTATCTTCCCGAACCCCACCCCATCCCACCCCAACTTCATTGCACTTCCTCATTCACTCATATACAACTCGTAAGCCAAGAAACTATATTGAGCATTGCTAGTTGATAAAACTGATATATCTACATAAGAAAAAAACAAGACCCATTTATAAATGATATTAACCATGTGAAAGCACTTTAGGAAAAGTATCCATAGATGAGACATGTGATTCTATCACAAAAATAGAATCATATATTTCCTTAAAGATTTATTTATTTAATTTGAGAGAAAGAGCAAAGGGAGAGGCAAAGGGAGAGAGAGTGGAAGAGAAACAGACTTGCCACTGAGCGTGGAGCCCAATGCATGGGGCTTGATCCTACAAACCTGAGATCATGACCCCAGCTGAAATCAAGAGTCAGTGGATCAAGAGCGCCACCCAGGCGCCCCTAGAATCATATTCTTAAAACATATAAAACAATATACATCCATGCATAAATTTGTAAAATTTTTTTTAAAAAACCTTGATTTTAGGTCTTGATGATTAAAATTAAGATAAGGAGTTACTTACGCTCTGAGTCCTTATGAAGGCTCAAGGAAATTCTTTCAAACGATCTGCGATGCTGAGCCCCCTGTGGCACTCCATGGAAGCTGACAGGGTTCATGACAGTGTCAATGCATAGAGATTTCTTTTTTTAAAAGATTTTATTTATTTATTTGACCGGAGGGAAGGAGAGCATGAGCAGGGGGGAGGGGCAGAGGGAAAGGGAGAAGCAGGCTCTCTGCTCAGCAGGGTGCCCAATGCAGGGCTGGATCCCAGGACCCCGGATCATGACCTGAGCCGAAGGCAGACGCTTAACTGACTGAGCCACCCAGGCGCCCCCACAAAGAACTTTCAACTGAGGGAACATGAAAAGGCAAACTGTTTTGCTGCCATGAAAAGATGTGTTTACCACTGTGGGGACCAACCTTTTCTAGAAGTTTGTCTCCTTGAGATCCCACATCTCCAAGAAAACGAAACGGTTGCTGGGTTAAAAGCAGAGAAGACCAGGTTGTACACACAGAGAAGCTTCTGTTAGAGATACTAAGCCTGAGCTTGAGCAAAACCTATATTACTAATTTACAATTAAAGGACCTGATGACAGTTCTCTTGTGATGGGCAGAAGTTAATGCCCCAGATTAGATAAATACGGCCTTTCTGGGAAGAAAATATTTCACTAATGTACTAAAAACAGTTTAGACTTTGTAATATAAAAAAGATATCAACACAGGGCCATTCTCTGCAGCAACACTTATAATAGCAAAAAATAATGGAAATAATCCAAAAACTATCAATGGGGGTTGGTTGAATAAGCTATAGTATGGATTATAATGGAACATTATGCAGCTCTAAAAAGAAGTGAGGAATATTTACTAATGGAGTGATCTCCAAGATATATTTTAAGTGAAAAAAGCAAAATGTAGAAATAGGAGTTGGCATGTTACCATTTATCTAAGAAATGAAGGCTATAAACCTTTGTGTGTAATTAAAACAATGGTATGAAAACTATAAAAAATTTAAATATATTTACCTACTTGATGGAGGGCATAGGATATAGGCAATAGGGATTAAATCTAATCATCTCTGAATATACCATATTGTAAAGATTTTGCTTTGTAACATGTAAATAATTCATATTATTATAACAAAATTAAATATAAAAAATCTAAAATTAAAAAAAGACCAAGTCAAAAGTAAAATGAAACAAATGAACATAACTGCTCATAACTGTGAGTTAATCACTAACCATTCCACTGTCAGGATTGCTACATAAAAAGGAACTGATTCAAACAACTTAAAAACACAATAACTTTCCTGGTTCATCCCTAGTAGAATATACTCTAATGTCAAAAATAACTGGGAAAAAATACTAAGCTGTTTTCAGTGATGATTCTGAGCCTGTTGTGGGTATACTAAGGATAGAACAAATGAGGAATTATCCCCAGTGTTGTTAAGAATCAGTAATTTATGTCACAGGAAGAAGAAACAGAAATGCAAGACTGATGAGTTAAAGTAAAGCCTCGTGGTCCTAAATCTGAATTGGAAGTATAAATATAAGCTTATGGTGCATTTAATCTCTAAAAAATATTTATTTCCTGGCTGTGTCCACTTAAAAAGCCAAGAAACAATAACCAGTCCATGAGCAATGACCACTCCACTGCCCAGATCATGTCTCTAAATACCATCTTTCAATAAAAAGAATTAGGTTCCTGAGAGAAACTACTGATTCCAGATCTGGGAAAGAACACGATGAAACTGGAAAATCTTGTCATATCATCAGGCAAAAAAACCTATCAAAGATAACTAGGAGCCAACGCAGCTACTCCCAGTAGCCAAAGAGAGGACCATTGAGCATCAGTAAGAACAATGATCACAACAGACTGGGACACATCTAAGATTTATAAACTGATAAGTTTATACCAATACCAAAAACACCACTGGGGGATGGTAAAAATCAAATCACTATTTTAAAAACTGGTGAATAATAAAATAATCAGGATAATCAAAGAGTTGACGAAAGGGAGGTTCTCTTTATGGAAGCACCCCAGAAGTATTGCAAGAAAAAAATGAATGATAGACTTTTGTAATCCCCAATGAATTAACAGATCTAAGCAACAATCATCAAACATCACAAAACCAGAGAGAACCAGACATTATGTGCTTCCTGATGGAGGTACAGAGCACTACCTATAAAGTAGTCTTGCCAAAATAAATACGTAAATAAGCCTGAATCCTACCAAAATACCTCTAGATGGAAGTACCAATATTATAGGGAATATAAGGCCAGAAGAACATGGTACATGATACCGTGGGAATGTAATCAGCAAAATCCAGACTGTGGCAAACTCTGCTGGACAAATGACCCAGTTTTGTCAACACACAAATTGTAAGGTTAAAAACAGAGAAAGGGGGACCTATAGATTAAAAGATACTTAAGAAACACATCAACCAACGAGTGGATCTTATTCCAAATATGATTCAAACAACAATTTTAAAAAAGACATTTATGAGACAAGTAGGGAAATTTGAACATTATCTTGGTATCTGATGATATTAAGGAATTATTTTAATTTTTAGGTATGCTAATAGCACTATGGTTATTTTTTAAACAGGCCTAATGTCTTAAGGTTACATTGCTGAAATACTTACAGCTAAAATAATATGATATTTTAGATTTGTTTTAAAATAATCCCAGAGTAGGGGGGAGAGTGGGTGGTGTAGATGAAAGAAAAGACTTAATTTTATAACTGTTGAAGCTGGGTAATATGTACATGAAGTTCCATTATACTATTCTCTCTATTTTTGTATGCATTTGAACTTCTCCAGAATAAAAAATGTTAAATGACAAGCCTTCAAACATTGGTTTGTATATTGTTATCAACAGTAGACAACACTTAACTGAGAGTGAGGTTGAAAGCTAGCAGTGATGTTTATATATACATGTGTAAATTATACCAACAATTCTATGAGGCGGTGACTTTTATTATCCTCCTTACACAAGAGAAGAAATTGAAAATGAGAGACGTTAAGTCACAGAACAAAGTAAATGGCATACATGAGATTATAACCTAGTTCTTTCTGTCCTCAGATGCCAAGTGTCCGGTGGGAAAAAGAGAAACCATTGTACATATATTAAGGAGAGAGGAATCAATGTAAAGCATGTTTACAAGGTGTTGGAAGGTATAAAAGAGCCAAAAGAAGATGGAGGCGACCTGGAGAAACAGAAGGTGAGAGGATAACATCCAGAGGTCAGAAACCCTGGGCTGGAACCCATCAGCCCTCCCTCCTCCTCATGATGCTGGCACCATCCCTGTTCCAGTTCTCCCACGGATACTTCGCAAGAGCCACTGCTAAGATATCTGCCTTTCTCCCACTCCCAATGTCCTACCTGGACTTCCTGCCTCCAGAATCGAAGAGGAGACCAGTTGGCAACAGGATCTGGAAGATGCAGTTTGTAGACTTCTAGCCCCACATAATACAAAGGAGAATATGGACAAGCAAGTATGGAGCTGAGAACCAAGAGACAACCAACTACCGTGCTATACTCCCTGTCAAGTTACAAGGTCAAATCGTAATTGCTCAATTTAGAACTCTTATGTGAAGTTTTACTTTCTTCCTCCTTTCCTCCGCTATAATTCTGTATTCCTCCCCACAGTAGCTACTATGTGGCCAGTAAACACTTGGAATGTGCTAGTCTATACTGAGATGCCCTGTAAGTGTAAAATACATTCCAGATTTCAAAGACCTAGTTACACACAGAGGTACACACACATTCGTGGGAACTGAGAAGGTTTACAGGGACGGTACATCTGTTATACTTACACCAATCTTTTTGACAGCGCATTATTCCCACCTTAGGAGAAGTTACGCAGCTTCTCCAAGGTCACAAAGCTTGTGTAAGGCGAGCTAGAACTCAAGCCTGGGCCAGTGAATATCTTCCCATCACACCAGGTTGTCTTTTTGTAGCCACAAAAACTACATGAAAGGAGCTGCAGTGGGGCCTTGTACAGTGGATCCTCTCAAAAGCTCCATGATATGAGAGGCTTGGTATGACTAGGAACGGCTAGGCAGGCACTAAGCCGGGCCTTCGCCTCCACACGCTTAGCAAGTCCTCATCTACAAGAATGTTTTCAGAATAAGGGCATAACTTAATCAACTTAGCTGAAACTATGTCTTCGAGGAAAGTGCCTTACTAATTTGAATTCGCTCCCTCCAGTCATTAATGGGCAATTTGGACACCCAAATTGTATAATCACTGCAATGAATTAACACACATCAAATAAATGTGTGATCCATAGTGATTCATAATGATTCTAAGCAAGCAAGCAAAGAAACAAGTTAAAAAAAAAAAAAAATTCCTTATCACCTTAGGAGAATGCTAGAGTATCAACTCATTATTTTGAAAACTGGAAATAAGGGGAAAAACTGAGGCATTTAACCTGCCTTCCCTACATAAACTGTATCCCAGGGAAACCAATTAGTTGGTGAGGTGAAGTAAATTTTCCTTCTTAGAGACATTGCAGCTAATAAGAAGAAATGATACAATGAGAATATCACTATTTTATACACCCCCTGATGATGAATGAATGTAAGCAATGGTCATCACAGCAAAAACAAAAAACAAAACAAAACAAAAAAACCATGTGTTTCCTGCTGTGAAAACACAGTATCATTGAAAAAGCATTCTTGCCCCACCCGCACCCCCCAAAACTGAGCATAATTTGATCAAACCTGTAAATCTACCTGCGAGTTTCTAACAAACACAGAAGGCACAAAAACACATTCGACCCACTCCAGGAATGCAAGAAGTAAAATGCAGACGGGGGAATAGTCACAGGACAAACAATGGAGGGTCCTCAACAAGCTAAGTGCAAGTATAAAGATAGAGGCATGGGGAACCTGTGGATTAAGAGAGACTTAAAGGATCTATCAATCAGTCGTAATGAGTGAATTTTATTTGGATACCCATAAACTGTAAAAACTAATAAAGCAATTAGAAAAATCAAATGATATTAAGTAGTTGCTATAGACTGTTTCTGTCCCTGCCAAATTTATGTGTTGAAATCCAAACCCAGTGTGATGGTATTCAGAGATAGTGCACAAGTCTTGAGGGTGGAGCCCTCGTGAATGGGATTAGCGCCCTTACAAAAGAGATCCCAGAGAGTGCCCTCCCCACTCCGCCATGTGAGGACACGGTAAGAAGATGTCTACTGATGAACCAGGAAGCAGCTGCTCACCAGACACAGAATCTGCTGGTGCCATGATCTTGGCCTTCACACCCCCCAGAACCATGAGATGTAAACTTCTGTCGTCCAGAACCGTCCAGTCTATGGCATTTTTGTTGTTGTTGTTATGGCGACCTGAACTAAGACAGTTGTCGTTCAATTTTTTGGTGTATAATGGTTTCGTGTTTGTTTGCTTATTTTTAAGAATTTCTTTTTTTTTTTTTTTTAAGATTTTATTTATTTATTTGACAGAGAGAGACACAGCGAGAGAGGGAACACAAGCAGGGGGAGTGGGAGAGGGAGAAGCAGGCTTCCTGCTGAGCAGGGAGCCCGATGCAGGGCTCGATCCCAGGACCCTGCGATCATGACCTGAGCCGAAGGTAGATGCTTAACAGATGAGCCACCAGGCGCCCCTGTTTTTAAGAATTCTTAAGAGTTAAAAGATATAGACAGAAGTATTTGTAGATAAAACAGAAACAAGCACCTAAAATATACACCCTGTTAGTGCCTTTGGAGATGAACTAGCCCAGATGAAAAGAGGACAGTGTCACAGCACAGCTCTGAGTCCCTGGGAGTGAGATCCTGGTCCCTGCACCCCAGCTCTCTCCCTCACCTCCTGAGAACGCCAACCATCAGGCAGAAGCACCACTCCCTGAGGTGAACGCCGCAGGTTCTCCCTCATCTGCTTCATCGCCCTCTAATTAAACCCGCTTCTCCCAAAGGACAAGTGTAGAAAAGAAACACTAGTTCTAATTCAATTTTACGTTTCTCTCACAACATTGTAAATATATTCCAGCTACATAATGGTCTAAATACTTTTTTTGGGTTAACCTAGAAACCTAAATGCCATGTATAACATTGCTTCTATATGAAAATCCTTTCCCGATACCAACTAGATGCCTTACAAAGTGTTTTTGTCACATAATCTGCATATAAAAGCAAGGGTTGTCTTTTTTTTTTTTTTTTTTTTAATTCAAAGTTCTCACCTTTGACACACAGAAAAGGCTCTGGCCTTTTGCCCCACCTCCTTCCCCCTTCCTGAAAATCTCCACAAAGGTGAGGGAAGAAAGTGTCTGCAACATTCCACCCTGTCAATACCCTCAGAATGGAGCACAACCCCTTCCCTCCACCAGCTCCTCCCAAAGGGATGAAGACTCCCTCATCTGTCAGTCAGTCCTGAAGTCTCGCTGCAGTCTCATGGTCCTAGGGGGCCAGATCACTGCAGAGAGAGGTGGGGCTTTGGAAAGCTCACCCAGGGTAACCCTTGACTCAGTAAACAGACAGAGAAGCCGACCACAGGGACATAAAGGCCGGGTGGGGGGAGGCGGTGTCCAATGTGTAAGGGGTCCCAGAACTGGCTTTGCAAACTCAGCCTTATAGATTTGGGAGGAAGAGGGCAGGAAGCTTCAGGCCAAGCCATCTGCCTCAGTCTCCTCTCCCAGCACTACTTCCCAGAGCACGTATGTGGTGGACTCCCTGGAAGGCAATATTAACCAGTGCTTGGCGGTCGCTGACAAAGCTGATCCTTTGCTCTGTTCTACCTTTATTTGGCCATCATTGTTTTGGGAATCACTCTCTCGAGGGAACTCTGGAAAGGAGATACTGTAGCCCAAGTTTGTATTCGATTGTGGGGAAAAGAAAACGTTTCAGTTCGAGCTATGGCTCGGATCAAAACGCTGCTGGAGCATCAACAGATGGAGCAGCTTTTGCGTTCCTCACAACCGGTTTCTAGGCCAAGACTGTCAATCAGTTTCATAAGCGGAAAATGAAGATGAACCTCCAATGCCCCGAAACTACTTGATAAGTGTGGTTTGGGCCAGTGGGTCATTACTGGCCTCCAAAAACTAGTATTTTCCTCTCCATTTGGCCATTGCTCTTGCTTGAAGCTCCCTCAGCAGGAACCCTTGAGTGGACAAAAGCCCCAGCTAGTCTGAACTCATCACCTTCCAAGTCTAGAGCTTTCATGTTATTTGGGGACCTGACGTCAGAAAACAGCACTTTTCTTTTTATCCATGTCACCCTGCATGATAGGTTGCTAAAAAATCTCTCATGTGTCTTCCTGTAGAAATTTCCAACGCTCAGGGTCTTCTCTGTTTTGTGACTCACACAGGCAATGCCATCCCTAGCCAATCCCTACACCTTCCTCTCTGAGAGAAAACGGGCCTTACATTTACAATGTATCATTTTTTCCAACAGTATACTACATCTGACACCACTGAAATGCAGCAGTATAAAAACCAACAGCGCTTATGCAAAATGGCTTTAAGCCCAGCTGTAGATGAATGCTTTAGGTTATAGATTTATGCCAAAGAATTCCGCACAGAACAACCTCAAGATAACACCAAGGCCCTGATCTTTAAAGGCCAAAGGTTTGTGCGGGTGCAACGCTCATGGAACACTCAACAAACCCCAGCTTCCACCTTCAACTGGCAAGATTCTACCATGCCATCGCCTTCGGAAATTCAGCGGATGCAGACTGAACCCATGTCTATGGCAGCAGTTTCCAAAGCTTCCAGATATCACATCTATATTTAAATCCAGTTAGTCACCTACATTGGCCAAATCAATCTACTTGTAAGTGGAATGCATTTTCCAATAAGACACAAATATGTGTCTCAAAAACGTCAAAATCAAAATACCAAAATCTCGTTTTAATTACCAAAACAGAAATTATAGCAACTGCAGGATTATTAGGAGCTAATATCTGTACAACACTTACAAATGCCACGTACTGTTAAAAACAATGACAACTGTGCTGCCAAACTTCTCCAATTCTGTATGCATTTTGCACTCTCCACTCATCTCAAAACAACATACCAGTTCAAGCCAACAGAAGGGGTGACAATGAATGCGTAAGAGGAGAAACCTCAGCCACAAGGCCCCCCGACTGTTCCCCCTCACCATCACCTGTCTATCACCACTCTGCTCTCAGTAACACCCCAGTTCCAGTAGCACCCACACTTGGGTCCTCAGGCTGGTGTGAGAGGCACTAAAAGCTGAGTAGCTGGATCTGGAGTTGGATTCAGACAATCTTGTATTCAAATTTCAGCCCTCACCTTGAGCAATTTCTCCCACCTCTTGGAGCCTTCTCTTCCTCATTTGTGAAATGGTAATGACAATTTGCAGCTCGTAGTGTTTCTATGTAGATTGGGTGAAACAGTGTATGTGAAGGGGTCCACAGATGGCAATGACTTAAATAATACCTGATATTATTATATCCATTCTATATACCTCGTTGCAAAATGTACAAACCATACACGAAAATTTGAATCATCTTGGAAATAAGAGGCAACCATGAAATATTCTTTCATTGATGGATTACCCAAAAGTAAAAGAGACTCTTGATTTTTATTATAGCAATCACAAGCTTCTCAACTACTTGTCTGTGAGCTGTTCCTAAGGGGGCAGAAAGGAAGAGATGAAAGAAGATAATGGTAAAGAGTAACGCATCGTAATCCTAAGTAAAAGCTGGCTTTTAGGGCGCCTGGGTGGCTCAGTCAGTTAAGTGTCTGCCTTTGGCTCAGGTCATGATCCCAGGGTCCTGGGATCAAGCCCCGCATCGGGCTCCCTGCTCTGCAGGAAGCCTGCTTCTCCCTCTCCCTGCCACTTCTCCTGCTTGTGCTCGCTCTCTCTCTCTCAAATAAATAAATAAAATCTTAAAAAAAAAAAAAAAAGCTGGCTTTTATCCACCAGTGGGAAAAAAGAGAAAATGGAGATGAAGCTATTAAGAGCCAAATCTAAACTAATCTATATTGCAACTTGTTAAAAAGGTGGTATTTTCTATCAAAACATAATAACTACCCAGACTTCCACTGTGTTAAAGGTAACAGCTATTTCTAAATATGAACTCCTGAGCACATTTAAACATTTTTAAGAGTGTATTAAATATATGTATTCTTTAGTAAACATATCAGCTTGTAAACACATAGTAAAACTTGTTGATCAACTTTCTGAGGCTGTGGAGAAAAGGTACAGAGAGGAGGAAAGTACAAACCGAGAAAATTGTAATTAACTGGCTAAGCTGCGTTCCCGCTTGGGGAACTTTGAACTTGAGAAAGAGTACTTTCTCCCCCCACGGCCCCCTCCTGGGCTTTGAGATCACAGGGATGGGGGCAGTGGGCAAGAGGCAGTGGAAATGATAGAAACATGTCTTACAGACCAAATGTGTGTGTCCTCCAAAATTCCATTGCAGCCCTAATCCTGATGGTATTTAGAGGTGGGACTTTGGGGAGGTAATTAGATTTATTTTTTTTTTAAAGATTTTATTTATTGATTTGAGACAGAGAGAGTGTAAGGGGTGGGGAAGGGCAGAGAGAGAGGGAGAAGCAGACTTCCCATTGAGCAGGGAGACCGATGCGGGGCTCGATCTCAGGACCCCGAGATCATGACCTGAGCCAAAGGCAGACGCTTAACCGACTGAGCCGCCCAGGCGGCTCCTTGATGTAATTAGATTTAAATGAGGTCATGAGGGTGGGGTCTCATGATGGGATTCGTGTCCTGTGAGAGGAGGAAGGAACACCAGAGCTTGCTTGCTCTCTGCCCCATGAGGACAAAACAAGAAGGTGGCCATCTGCAAGCCAGGAAGAAAGCTCTCCCAAGGCACGGAATCTGCCAGCACCTTGATCTTGACTTCCCAGCCTCCAGAACAGTGTGAAATAAATGTCCATTGTGTACGCCACACTGTTGATGGTATTTTGTTACAGCAGCCCAAGCTGACTAAGAAAGTGCCTCAGCAGAGTCAGGGTGGAGAGTGAACTGAAGAGGAGCATAGGTTTTCAGCAAAAACTTAAAGGTCTCCAAACAAGGTAAGTGAATATATTTTAATATTATTAATCATTAAATAGGAAACATAAATAATACATTAAGTGGCCATTTAAAAAATGCCATTATTTCAGAAAATCATCAAAATTGCCCATCTCAATTTGAGCTTACCAGGGTACCTCCAATAATGTCCAACATCTTTTTGACACTTATTTCAGGGAGCCTTCTGGGGTATGGTCAGGATACTCTCTCTATCCTGCTCTGGAAAGCCTCAATCAATGGGCTCCTTTGCCCTCTGTTTTCCAGGTGTGTTTGGACAAAAATGGTCCTGGCTGGAGATCAATGGAGGGGAAAACAATAGCATGGAGGTTATTTATTCCTTGGCTCTCCATGCCAGGCCCAGGCCTCCAATGACTGCAGTCCTCCTTAAGACCCCAGCTTCTGGGGGCTTCCCTGACCAACAGGTTTGGTTTCTCAAATTCCCATAACCATTCCCTACTGTTACCTCTTCAAGGTGGTAACGGTAGCCTCTTCTTTGAGTTTTAGGGGGCTTCCGCATCATTTCTTGATTTCCTTTCATCTGGCCATCTGTAATAGTCTCTTCAGTAGAATAATTTCAGTTGAACCCTTGTGCATATGCTATCTGTTTCCTGCCCAGATACCATCTGACCAGGTGCGAGGAAGACGTGAGGAGTTAGTCTTTCCTCACCTAGGTGCAGGGTTTAATTACAGCCCTCTGACTGGTCACTGGGATCCCCTGTGGGACCCAAGCTCTTTACACTGAGCAGAGAACCTCAAACAGAAAAGAAAGTAAACACCTTCTGTTCCCCAGTCAGAGGTCTCAACCTAACTTGACAGCGGTCACATTTGCTGAGCCCCTGAATTCCAGATTTGACTTGCCCACCTAGCCCTGAAATGCTCACCTGCTCCTCCAGACTCTGGACTCTACCTTCCCGCCTGGTTCCAAAGGGCTCACTGCCTCCTTGCTATTCTGATTCTTGGCCTTAAGCCCTCACCAGCCTGGTACCATAGGTTCTGTTCTGCCCTGACCAGCATGTCCCGTCCTGCTTTAGCCCAAGTCCTGCCTGGTGGTCACCATGGGGGGAGTTTCTATAGAGAAGTATCACCTCTGAAAGTCAGCATCTTACACTACGTTATCTTTCTGGTTTGAGGGCTTAGCTAGCAAAATCAAAAGGGAGAATTACCTGATATTTCTTAAAAATTAGTTTAATTACTGAGGAAAGCAGTGAAAATTAGAAAGATTTTCTCACTGACTATAATTAATACATTGGAAGAAAGAGAGGGACTAAATTGTGATGAAATGAGCTATGGTAGAAAATAAATCTGAGTTTTACTAAATCAACTTGCAAGACTCAATTGGTCTTACTAAACTTTATGTTCCATTTTAAAATGAAAAATACGGTGAAAAGGACTAGCAAGAACTCCAAAAGCTAAGAACTGAATATGAGCCTATATCATGTCACATCGACCCATTTTAAGCTCCTCCTTGCCTTGCAATTTCCCATGATGCAGGACAGGGCCCCAGCAGGGCAGAGGCATGGGAGGGGCTGCGATGGCAGAGCAAGCTATCAGGACTTGCAAACCCAGTGGATCCTGAGGGTAAGTCAGACCTCAAGAAACCAGAGTGGTCTGGCTACCCGGTGCACATTCTCCCCACTTAGAGACTTTCCAGCTAACCTTGGAGGCTCGGAGTTTGACTTCACGAATGGAGATGGCAGGCTGCCCCTACAGAAGTAAATGACGATGAAGGCAGGGCTGCGACTAGTACCCCCAAATACATGCAATACTACCCATTCTGCTAGAGGCAGCCCCAACCTAATTCATTTGGTCAACAGTCAATTCAGTTCTTTTAAAAGCAACACCAGCGTATCCTAGAAGCTTGTTAAAAATCCAAATCCTCAGGCCCCACCCAAGGCCTACTAAATCAGAAACTCTGGAAGTGGGGCCAAGCAATCCACATTTTAAAAAGGCTTTCAGGTAGTTCTGATGTACACTAGAGAATACTGACTTAGAGAACAGACAAAAATGACTTTTTTCACAATAGTTCTACCCCTCCCCCAAATAAATTACTACCAAAATTATTATTTGTTATCATTAATTATTTACCAGAAGGTTGGAAAAATATTTATTTTCCCTTTATATACAATCAATTTGGGATTATCCTCACTGATTCAGAAAGCCATGGAATGGATAACATAGACGTCATTAATCAGTGACTTAGGCACACCCTCTTACAAAAGATTCACCATCCTCATTAGGCTTTGCTTGCCAAACTTCATGGATAGTCACTGAATCCCTAGCATCTACAACAGAGTTGGGCACAAATACTGGCTGAATGAATAAACGAGTGCAATGAATGGAGGAGAAAGAGGGAGCTGCTGATGCTGCCTATCAACACAGAATCATTTGGAAACTAGTGATGTCCTGTGCCTGACCCACAAAATAGTTACCCACCCAGAGATGGCTGCAAGTTGACTATATTATCAATACTCGTCTCTACAGCTGGCTGCCTAGTCCTGGCTGCCTCCCAGCTGCAACAGCTGGTACGAGAAAAGACGACTCGTAAGAACCCCCCACACACACCCCCAGTCTTCCCGGAGAGAGGTTCAGCCATCCCCCCTGAGGATTTCTGAACAGGAATTATACAACTGGCACATTATGATGAGTGAGCATTCTGCAGGAGTCTCCTGTTGGAGTACTATTTTTAAAAAGGCAAACAAGAGGGAGACAAATTACAAGGAAGTTGCATTTTTATAGCAATCGGGAGAAAAAGCTAACTTCTTACCAGAAATGGAAACCCATATGATATCACTGTACTGCCTATGAATTATTAATGTTTATAATTTTTTTTATAAATTAGTATTCAGGAAGGTTCCTGTTGACGTCATGTTTGACATCATAATGCTTCATCATTCTAAAAGCTTAATGAGATGAATTATTGCTAGAAAAAAGGAGAGAGAGATCAAGCACACATTTTTGCACCCTGGGGAATACCAGAGACCAAGTAGATAATGAGAATATGGTTTATAGTTGATGTACAAAGAGGAAATTAAAAAAAAAAAAACTATTATGACCCACCACCACTGTAAACAGGACCAAATGGCAAGGACTTTATTTTTTTCCCCTGAGCATTTTGGAAAAGGGGGATGGAGGGGGGGCAGGCATGACTAGCAACTATCTCAAACTGTTAAGGCAGAAGAATTCTCATTCTAAAAAGAAATGCAAGCAAAGTTTTTATAAAATTGCCTCATCCTCAAAAGAGTATGGAACATGTGAAGATTGAAAAAGATAACAATGAATCACAAGTCCTAAAAGGGTACTATTAAATATATTAAGGCAATTCTGTGATAATAATTCTGTATGACTTGTATAAATAATAACTCTGGTCTCAAATGTAATTTCAAATATATAGTTTCTGAGATCTACACATGCAAATTAGTGTTGAATCACTGAACCAGCAGTTTCATTCCCAACATTCTTAGTAAAAGGTTGGAATGAATTAAGCTCTTATTTGAAAGTCCTTTTGATAAAGCAGTGTGAGTTAAATTCTTATTTAGGTCAAGCCTTTAACACTTCAGCCAAGTAGCAATGATATTTCTACAAGTTTATACTAGCTGCTAATAATTGGGACTCATTTTCCCTCCAGTTTTTCCTCCATTTGCTAAGTAGCCTCTTGAGGGAAGTATTAAAACATGGAGAATGAATTCATTCATTATTCCTTCTTTCAATACACAAACATGGAATATCTAGAGTTGCCAGGTATTAAATTAGGTCTTGCTACTCTAAAAGGCAGAAATATACAATTTCTCTTACACAATCAAAAAAAAATTATCACAGAGTTCATAAGTTGTCACCATTCTGAACTACTTCAAGATCTTCAAATTGCCTTTTCAACAAGAAAGCAAAAGGTTATTTTTTAAAATAACATCCCTAATTATTCCACGAAATATATCATTTTAATCCCCTAAAATTGCTTCTAATGCTTTTTTCTTTCTTCCTTCCTTCCTTTTGTGTGTGTGTGTGTGTGTGTGAGAGAGAGAGAGAGAGAGAGAGAGAGAGAGAGAACCAGTGTGGGGGGAAAAAAGCTTGACAAAAGAAAAATACAGTGTTTGGCACATGCCTCTATAACAAATGTTCAACTGGTAAGTTGTACTGTCACGAATCCAGGGCTCTGGTCTTTGGATATTTTATCATCACACAGTTAAGATTCAAAAGCTAGAAGAGAAAGCTTATACCTGGTACATAGTAGGTGCTTAGTAAAGGGTCTTTTTTATTATCATGATTATTGTATTATCGTGTTATATGACTATTACCAGAGAAACACTGCAACTATAAATAAACTCAGGTAAGCTTCATGTAACAAAATCCAATAAAGGCTAGGTGCCTATTCACCCTCGGCCAACTGTTGAACAAGTTTTCAAGTACTAAACATACAATTTTCTTTGCCACATAATCAATGCAAAGGTTCCTGGTAATCTATTGACCATGTAAAAGCTGTGATTCTAAATAACATTCAGAGTCATAGGGATGTATTTTTTTCCCATGGGATGTGCCACTGTCATTCTGTTTCCTATAACGATAAAAGGCCCAGTGGCCAGACTCACACAATGAAAACCCTCTTGAATTTAATAGTATTTTGATAACATACAGGAGGGCACTATTAACACAATCGTTTTTCTTTTGCCATTAAGATATTGCTAGTGACTGCTTTAATAATTTAAACACTTTTTTTTCCGCTTCCTCAAAATTCCACTCTCCCGTGAGATGAGAGGTATGTTCAGAATCTTCATCCTCAGACAGCTGCACTGCACTGGAAACCACGGCCCCTCACTGTAGCTCAGCTGACCCTCCAAATTCACAGCCAGGTGCCCTCAATTATGCCCAGGATGCGGTGAACCCAAAGAAGTGACAAACAACAGGTTCCACTCTGGTCCTCTTCCTCTATTCCCTTCCTACCTCTGTCCACACGACACAAACACCCTCATTCATTCACAAATCCCCACCACATCGCTGCCCGTGGCTAAGACTCCGTGCAGCCTGGCTGCCTTTCCCAGGTAAAAAGCTGAATCCTCGCCCCGGGTCTGCACCGGGTCTCACCTACGAGGCGGGCCAGTTCGAGCCGGGGGCTGAGATTTCGTGCAGCAGCCACGGCAGGCTCTCCGTGAAACCCAGCCCACCTCCCGAGTTAACGGAACCACAGCCTGCCTTCCCTCAGTGAGAAACGGGGCCAGCCCACCGGCCTCCCACGGCGCTCCCTTCTCCACCGGCCCCCCAGAAGCAGCTCCCAGGACCCCTCCAGGGGTCTCCTCTGCTCACGCTTCCCGGGCCCTCACCGCTCCCACACATGAAAAGTAAACTCCTCCTTAGTGACAACCTCCCAAGCCAACCGCGTCACGGCCACTCAACTCCGCCGGAGCCCCCTACTCAGGCCAGCCCCGCCCGGACGGGGCGGGCAGCCCCCCACCAGCCTGAGCCGGTTTACCTTGACGCTGGTGTAGCTGGTCTGGGTCTCGGCCTCCGCGCTGCTGCAGCAGTGCCGCCTCCGGCCCCTGCAGGTGGTCGCGGCGGGGGCTGCGGAGCCCGCGCTGCCGCTGCTGCTGCTGCCGCCGCTGCCCAGCTCGGCGCGGGCCCTGCGGACGCGAGTGGCGCCCGGGGGTCCCGACGCGCGGCTCGGGAGAATAACGTCGGCGGCGTCGGTCTGGACGAAGAGGCCGTGCAGGGGGGCCGCGGGGCCCTGCGACACGCTGGTGGTCTGGCGGGGCGAGTTGGACTCGTCCGAGTCCCGGCAGTAGATCACGCCGCTCTGCGAGACGTGGATGCTGGGGGCGCAGCCCATCCCTCAGCCGGGCTCCCCCGCGCGCCCGCCCGGACCCGGGGCACCCGCGGCCACCTGCAGTGAGGGGGCGGGCGCCTCGGCGGCGGCGGAGGCACCCGGACTGCGCGCCCCCCCGCCACCCACCCCCACCCCCCCGGCCTGCCTGGCTGCCGCTCCGTCGGGCTCGCCGCGGCGGCCCCCGCCGAGCCTCCGGGGGCTGCTCGCGTCACCCCAACTTTCCCTTCTGGGCCATCTTCCTCCCCGAGAGGGAGAGCGCGCACACACAGCGCCCCGCGCGCACCGGCGGCCGCCACCCTCCCTGCCGCGGCGCCCCAAACACGCTCCCCGCGCCTCCGCCTTCCCCTCCTCCCTCGGCTCGGCCCGCGCCGCCGCCCAGCTCGACCTGGCCGGGCTCCCGCGCCCGCGGCCCCTGGGCCAGGGCGCCCGCCCGCCTACACCTTCTTTCCCCACTTTCGGTCCGCGCGCGTCCCCCTCCCGCCCTCGCTCCCGCCCTCCTTCCTCCCCGGGAGCCCCCGCTCCGCGGCCGCGGCCGCTCGCGCCCCACTGCGCCCCTCCCGGCCCCGCCCGGCGCTCCCCGAGCTCTCCCCGGCTGGGCGAGTGTACCCGCCGCTCGGCTCGGCCCGCGGGGCCCGGGCGCGCTGCAGCTGGCACCACGCCTCCGCGCCCGCCCTCCTCCGCCGCGGTCCGAGGCCTCGTCCCTTCTGCACGCGCTGCCCCTCGCCGCACGCACCCCGGGCCGGCCCTGAGGGCTGGGAAGCCCTGGGGAGCCCTGCAATATGCCTCTCGCCCTTCACGAACACATTTTACCACAGCCTGAGCAAAAACACCAGGACGCCCCTCCCCAACAGCCCAAGCCCACCCAACTGACTAGCTCTCCCCTTGGCACACTCAGGGAGTTAGGGAGAGACCTCATGCTTCCGTAGTCGGCCCATCACTTCCCCCACGTACTCTGAGGGCTGAGTCGTCACAAGTCCATTCCATGTCTAACCTCAACGTTTGGAGGTTCATGCCAAGGGATGGGACACCCTGCAGAGGAAGGAACCCTTAAACACACAAATTCCCCTAAGATCCATGCAAGGAACGGAGGAAGCTGTCCTGTGGTTCTAGGCTTTCCCCTCCAGAGATTTCACCTCCTGCTTGGATGTCACCTAATTTTCACCCTGGCTTCACCCCCATCCAGCCTCCTGCTGTCAAGGCCTCTTCCTCATACTCTGGGCTGGGCATTCAAAACTGCCTTCCCTTACTTGTCCGAGTGAGGCATACATGGGCCACGCTTGAGTAAGAATACCTTTAGAAGCAAGGCTGCCATTCAGTCTCCCCATGATATGGAATGTGGATTCGAGATGCGAGACAGCACTGCCATTTATTCATTGGCTCTTTTAGTGATTCCTGCCTGCTGCCACAGTGGCAGAGGGGACAAGTGGGGTGGTCTAAGAAAGGACTCCATCTAGAGTTGTTTACAGGGGCAAGGGCAAGAACACAGAGTCCTAATGCCAAGGACAAAGAAGTACTCAATTTGAAATAATTTCTTTGCTTCTTCCCTTCCTTTCTCTCTCCATACTATCAACTTTTAGAGTGGCTGAAGACTTCAAATGACAGCTCCTAACCATTATAGAAAAGCAAGATGTCACCCCATATCCCAAATGCAGATATGGAGAGGAAAAAGAACTAGTCTAACCTAATTCTATCTTTGTTTCTCTGCTTCTCAGTTTAGTACTCCAACCTTCCAACTTTTGTCTTTTTTTTTTTTTTTTTTTTTTTTTGATGGCATGAAGAAGTCTGTCTTTGGTTATTGCAAAAAAAGACTATGCTGTATTTCTAATGGACAGGCAAATTGCTCATAAAATTTCTGTGCAGGTTGGGTTCTCCAAGAAGCAGATTCCAGGATGGTGTTTAGCAGGCAAAAAAGGTTTATTAGGAAGCTTTCTTGAAATCTACAACTGGAAGGGAAGGAGGGAGGATAGGGGGGAGGAGATTGAGCTAGGGTATGGTCTTAATGAAAGCCTCAGCCATCCCTGCAAGGAGTCGTGGGGGGGGGGGGGAGGGGATATCTGTAGTTGGGATGAGGATTCAAAGTTGTCCTGAGGTGAGGCTGGGAGGATGGGCCTTTATACTCACGCAAGATGACTTGTAGGTCACCTCAGCAACTGTGGGCAAGGTGGCTCTCTTCAGCTGAGCCAATCCCCTTATGAGACGGACAGCTGAACTGAGCGCTTCCTGCTGGTAGCTCTCCCCCAGCTGGAGTGGTATTTCTTTCCCCAGCATCATGGCTTCCTCCACAGGTCCCTCCAGGCTCCCTGGGTCCATGCTTCCTTGGCCCTATCCATGCCATAAGAGCACTACATTAAATGGTCAAGACAGAGAGATAATCATTCATTCGAAAAAGGCCCAAGTCTCACGGCTGCCATCTGCTCTGCTTCCAAGGGACTGTTCAGAATCTGAGCAAATACCATCATAGTTAAATTCCAAAACTGCTACTCTCCATACCAACCCCAGATTCATGTTAGACCAGGAGTTAAATCATTCCTAACGCTTATCTATGATTCTCTCATATATGCCCATTTCAGTCATCCTTCAAGGGGCTATCGGGGGCAGCTTTTTGTGAAACTTAGAGCCATGTTAATTCTTATGCTACAGTGTCCACTTCAGAGTTTCCTCTAGGAATGTGGTCACTATGAGGAAACCACTCAGAAGAGAAAAGGGCCAGTCACTGGCTGAGGCTTTTGAAGACAAGAAGATAAAACAGAAATTACAAGCGGTCTTCTGGTGGAGAACGCTGGAGGCCGAATCATGAAGGGACAAATCACCCAGAAACCAATTTAGCTTGATCTTTCTACATTTAAAGAAAAAAAAAGAAGAAGAAGATTAGGCCTTGAGAGAGTAGATAACATCAAGGTAGCTATTAAACAGTACCGAGCGGCTTTAGCGTATTAATTGAACACTTTGTACTGGGACCAGTGCCTTTCCCTGAATGCAACTCTTCTGAGAAGATGGAATGCACTAGGTATACGTTTTTCCTCCCATCCCCAGAGCAGCAAGAGTTCCAATATCTTCCTTAGACACAGCTCCCACTGCCAATTCTGACTTAGAAAAAGGAAAAAAAATAATAATGCATCCCTATCATCTCCACCAAGTGTTCTCAGTGGGAATGTGTAATCTGCCCTGTTGTGGGCACCGTTCTGGTCACTGAAACATGTGCAAGTATGCAAGTGAAGGAGAAATGGTTGACCTGAAATCATTCCCTAGCTTCGCTCTGAGGCCTGAGTTCTTGCTTGTATACGTGATTTCTGGACTGATTGCCATGCCACAATTTCAATGCATTCCAAGACAATAGCAAAGCCTACAAGCTCAGACACTGCAGATAACATTTAGGCTTAAGTTACATAATAGGGCCAGAGAAACCAACATTATAAAAAAATTAAATTAGGTGGGAAAAAAATTTAGTTACAGTCAATGTCCAAGAAACGAATCAAAAGAAAGCAAACGAAATCAGAAATTTCTCCAAAAACTAAACCTCAAATATGTCCAAGTTCAGCTGAATGGCCTGTATGTTTTATACTGATGTCAAATAAGAGCTTATTTCAGAAGTATGACCCAGAGGCACTGCAAGTTCATGAACAGTTAAGGTCTTTTCCCATTCTAAAATGGCGTGACACTTCCAGAAATCCTCTAAAGCAGAAAATGTGATTAATACATTCTAAATGATTCTTAACCAAAAAGGTTAAAACAATAGCAGCTTTCTGATTAATCTTTAGACAACCAAACATTTAATCAACCAATCAACCTTACAGAACTTCTGGATTCAAACTACATTCTTAATGGTGGAGCTTATTGGAAATCTAACCACCTGATCAGTGAAATGAGAGTGTGTGTTAAGTAGCGTGGTACGTGGAAGGTTCACTGAACTCAGAGTGAGGAGGGTGAATCCAAAACGTACGGCTGCCTCTTAGAGCTCTATAACCTCGGGCAAGTCACTTAACCTCGGGGCCCCAATTTCCTAGATAATCTCCAAAATCTCTAAATCACCAACATTTGGGGATGCTGTGAAATTTCTACTTCCTTTTACTAAACTACTTTTAATTTAGAATAGTGGAATCCTTGAACAGAAAGAGTGGTGTCAAACCTGACTGCACATCAGAATCATCCTAAAGAATTTGTCAGAAATAACAACAGTTCCCTGGTCCCTTCCCAGAGACTTGGATTCAGGGGTCAAGGACAGGTCCAGCATTTGCCAGCAAAGAAAGCAAGTCCAATGTGCCCTTTCCACAGACTCCTTTGGGAATTAGAGTAGAAATCACAGTCCTTATAAAGAACCTACAAACCCCTACCTGATACGGCCCCTGCCTGGCCTTTCTCAGCCCTCTTCCCTCTTGCCCTCGCTCTCTCTGTGTCAGCTGCACTGGCCTCCTTGCTGCTTCTCCAGGAGACCTAATATTATTAGCCAGGAGCTCTTCCCTCTGACTGTTACTCTATTCCATCAAATATCACATGGCTTACTTCCTCACTTCCCTTAAGTCTCTGCTCAAATGCCGCCTACACAATAACTCCTGTTTAAAATCACAAACCACTTCCCTCCATTGTCTCTCCATCACTCCTGATTCCCCTCAGCCTGCTCTATTTTTCTTTCTTCGTGGCACTTATCACCTTCCAGCTTATTATATAATTAGCTCATTTATTATTATGCTGATTGTCTATCTTCTCCCACTAGAACATAGGCCCTACTAGAGCAGGAAGCTTTTGTTTCTTATGCACTAAAGGATCCCAAATTCCTAGAACAGTGCCTAGCACACAGTAGGTGCTCAAATATTTGTTGAATAAATGAGTGAATTTTTTCTATTTCTTCCTCTTTTGCCTTTCTCTTAACTGTTATGACTCAAAATTGGGTATTTTTTTTCTTTTAATGAGTAGAATTTGATGTTCTATGCTCTTAGTTTTTAAAGTCAGTTTGATCTGATAATCCTCCATTTGGTAATATACATCAGAAAAAGCCAATGGAATAAAATAATAATTTATACAAAAATGTTTGTAACAGTCTTTGCAATAATGAAACTGGAGATAATACAAACATCAAAGACTTACTAACATATTAGAATACCACTACTTAAAAGTACATAATGAAATAATGTTAGGTGGGGCACCTGGGTGGCTCAGTCTGTTAAGCGTCTGCCTTCGGCTCAGGTCATGACCCCAGGGTCCTGGGATCAAGCCCCGCATCCGGCTCCCTGCTGGGCAGGGAGTCTGCTTCTCCCTCTCCCTCTGCCTGCCGCTCCCCCTGCTTGTGCTCACTCTCTATCTCTCTGTCAAATAAATAAAATAAAATCTTAAAAAAAAAAAGAATGTTAGTTTAAAAATATATGGTATATGGAGATTGATTACAACTATGGAAGATGTGTATCCACCTGTCAAGGTTCCTAAGTGGATGTAAAGCGACACAGATGAGAAACAAGAGCTTAACAGATCTCGTTTTCTGAAAAACTGAATACAAAAACAATGCAAATGAATAAGCATTATGTTTCCTAATATCTCCTCAAAACAATTTAGCTCAATATTTTCTTTTAGGAACTTCCACTGAGTTTTTGTCCTTCAGACAGAAGATGGAAGATGGAAAAAAATAAAGAATCAGAGATAGATGGAAACAAAGACAGAAATTAAATGCATACACATTTACAAAGGAAATACTGAGCCCGACACACAGTACAGAGGCAGAAAGAAAGTGAAAGATTAAGAAAGACACAGGGAGCCACTGTTGTGGTGAAATATTCCTACCAAGTGGGTGTACAGATATAGGTCCTTTAAGAATAAAAATTTTAAAAAAAGAAAAAGATGTTATACATTTATCTATAGGTGCATCACTTCTTGGATCTTTTGCCATGGACCAAATGAAATTTAGGAGAAGGTTTGGCTGGCCCATAGGGCAGTTTTCCCATGCCGGTTGTAAAAGATGCAAACAGAGAAGATGTAGGAAGAGATTCAGCTAACATCTGACTTCCTGAGGTCAACATCATCAAAATGGAATCCACTGTGCACTGGGCCCTGAATCCATGTAATACAGAAGTGATCTGTCCTTCCCATTAACAAGGACACCCTGGAGAGGGACTCCAGAATATCCTCACCACTCACCTTCAGAATTCTCCTGCACCCAAATAGGCTATGAGAGGTAAAACACTCACTTCCAAAAAGCTTGTAAATACATTTCACAAGAGTATCAGACATTAAAAATATGTACAAATAAAACACTCAGTATAGCCCTACTCCAAAGGAGTCTATAGAGCGATCATGTACACGGGACTTATAAGAAATGACAGAGCATAATCCATGAGTGTTAAGGTATGAGAAAAAAATGGGTGATACTGTCCATTCTCTTTGGTAGTTACGAAGGCTGGGGAAGGCTTGCTGGAGAAGGGCTGTGACAGAGAGACCTCCACCAGGAGGAGACTTTTCAAGTGAGGGAAATAGCATGAGCAAAAGCATCGAGGCAGAGCTAACTTTGATGGATCCAGAAGACAGTTAGCAGATGAGCTAACTAGACAGTGGCTCCTGAGGTGGGGATGGTAAAAGTAGAAGGGGAAGAAAGAGACAAAAGATGGAAAATCCTGATACTCCCATATGTAGGTTCTACCATCTGTAAGGAAACTCCCAATGTGAAAATCTGTATTTACAAAACAAATCCATTGCCATACACAATAAATTTGTGTTTGTCAAGTGATTAAGTGTTGGCTTTTTAAAAACAGTACACTGCATGGCTTCATAAATCCTCATATAGCACTTTAAGTTTGGGCGTATTCAAAATCAGGGTACAAATTATTAATTCACTAATTCATTAATTCAATCTGACAAGATATACAATATATAAAGCAAAGCACATTTATTTCTACATTAGTGTACAATTTCCTGAATGCCTCATGGGTAAGAAAAAATGGTCAGGTTTCTAAGCAGGTCCTCCTCTGCCCACATGCCCTTTGCTAGGCATACCATCTGCTCCAAAAAATTTCATTCCATGAGGTGAGGCCAAAGTCATCCATTCATTCAGCAAATATCTACTGAGCAGCTACCATGTATCAGACCGTAACTGGGCACTTGAGAAACAAGACAGAAACAGTCTCTTACATCTAGGAGTTTAGGTTACAGAAGGTTGGAATGACAAATAGTGGTGAAGGTTATACAGAGATCTAAAATTCATTGCTGCGAGAGAGACTGGGGGAGGGGTACGGATCTTTTCTCAGAGGGGATCACACGTAAATGAATATTCTCAGAAAACCTTATCAAAGGAGTGTCGTTCTTTTTCATCCATCCATCCACCATTCTCAGTGAGAACACTGCTTGAGTACCCACCCCTGTACCAGGCACTAGGAGGGACACACAGTAAGAGCCTCAGTACTCGCTCTCAGTTCCATCAGGAACACAGACATACACACAGAGAAGTGTGTTCACACTTGCTTTGAAAAAATAATCCAAGCCCAGAGAGAAAGATCACTGTGGGTGGAAGTGATGGTGAGGAGATGGAGTATGGCACTTGGAAGGAAGGGCAGGATTTGAATAAGTGGAAAAGAGAACATTCCAGAAAGGATATGAGCAAAGACCTGGAAGTGGGAGCGAACACACACCAAACGCTCACAGAACAATAAAGCAGATTATTCAAAAGGCGTGTGGTGTGGGGGAAGAGAACAGCATTATTTTGGCTATGACCAGGGAATCAAACACCAGATCAAGGAGTTTGGTAAAATCCTAGTTATTGGGGGTCACTGACGTTTTTCAGTAAGACTGTACATTAAAAGTGCTATTTCACTTGAGTGAGCCTGGTTGCACATTCAAGAAGAACTGGTGAATGGAGTCAGGAGTGGGGGTTAGCAAGGAGCTATACTGAGCCAGGGATGACATAATAAGGAATGGTAGGAACTGAATCGTGCCCCCCCCACCCCCCCACCACCAATTTGTATGTAGGGGCCCTCACCTACAATGTAACTATATTTGGAGACAGGGCCTTTAAAAAGGTAATTAAGGTTAATGAGTTCATAAGGGTGAGACCCTAATCCAGTAGAACTGGTGTCCTTACAGGAAGAGGAAGAGACACCAGAGCTCACTCGCTCAGGCGCTTGCGAGCGCACGCGCACGCGTGCTCTCTCTCTCTAAACACATACACCCAGAAAAGGCCATGTGAGGACACAGTGAAAAGGCACCATCTGCTCCAGAACTGTGAGAAAATATATTTCTGTTGTTTAAACCACCCAGTCCATGGTACTTTGTTACGGTAGCCTGAGCAGACTAATACCAAGACATTGAGTTGATGGAATTTGTAAGAATGGAAAAGAAGGGCAATTCCAGAGACCTTACCGAGAACGAATCCCTGGGATGAGGTGCCGACTCAATGAGGGGCCAGGGAGCCAGTGATATCAAAACCAATTCCAAAATTTCCAGCTTGGATATCAATGTACATATGAGAATGGGGAGAACTCGCAGGAAAAATAAGTCTTGTTTATAAAAGGGATTCTTTACCAGGATTTGCACTCTCTGAGGCCCAGAATCTTGAGTCTAGAAACCAGAAAGTATCCACCCAATACCACCACTGACATTTCACCATCACCAGAACACAGAGAATGTGAGGGACGTGAGGCCTAGGTCCTCTTCTGTGGTCACTGCTGGATCTCTAGTGCTCAGATCCAGAAACAGCACATGTTCAATACCTGTTCAATGAATCATGGACTTTTATGAAGATGACAGATTTGTCCACCTCTAGGTCCTCCACACTAACAAGTGCATGCCCACCCCCCTTCCCAGTGTGGCTAAGAAAACAGTCTCTTTGTCAAGACTTCCTTGGGCTTCCCTATGGAATGGTCTACACAGGGTTAGGAGTTTCTTGCTTCGCGTCCAGATTGCTAAATTCAGTCTTTTGATACTTCTGTTCCAAGAACAGCTTTTGAGCCCTGGGATTTTACTTCTTAAGTAGCTAAAGGTGCCTCAAGGCTGCCGCTCAGCCTGAGGGGCCTGCATTAGCACCTTCTGAGGTTCTGATGTCTTAATCCTCTCCCTTTGGCGGCTAGGGCTGTGAAAGGAGGTGTTCTAGAAGGTTTTTGGCTTGGGAGTCTCTTCCTTCTCAGAGTTTGACATTTGCTTAGCAGCATGGCACTTCCCGTGTTACACCATTAAACATCTCCAAGGCAACATGACTGATTACATCTTCATATCTCGTATGATGTGGTTTACAATAAATTAAGTCAGATATAGGAGACTTTCTGGGGTTCTCCACCCCAGCAGCTGTTAAACTTTAGCATACACCAGAATGATCTAAAATATAGATGGAAGGGCCTACGAATTTACATTTCTAACTAGTTCCCAAATGATGTTGATGCTACCGATCCCAGGTCACACTTGGAAAACCACTGCTATGCATAAAGTAAGATATTGAAAAACAAAAGCAAAGACCAAGAAAACCCCTCACCTGTGATGTTTTATTTTCTGAAGCATAATATAACTTGTGCTTAAACATGAATGTTACGTTACACAAGGGAATGTCACAAAGCACTATCATCCACAAACTTATAAGAATTGTAAGGTTGTAGATCTCAAGGATGTCCCACCGAGGCGGGGACTTTTAAGGACATGTTTTCAATAGTCTTCATTCTCCGTGAGACATGGGAGTGGGGGTGGGGGGTTACTTATAGAAGTAAACTGAATGTTTGAATATACACCTGCAGAACTATGTAATTTTCAGTAGAGTGACTTTCCTTATCTTAATACACACTGCTCAAGCCAAGGAAGACAAAAGTCCATTAACTTTTAGGAGCACTAAATAAAGTTCCAGGAAGCAGTGGCCTGGGAGTGGGGGAAGGGAGAGAGTATGAATTCAGTCCACTGTAAGTACACAAAGCAGATAAAATTATTTTCAGAACAATGGTTGAATAATAATAGTAATGTCTACCACTTGGGAGGAAGCTTACTATGTAATAGTCTTATAGTTCACATGTTCTACCTTTGTATAAAATCTCTGTATGTATGATGTCTCTCCATATGCTTCTCTTCCTTTACCCTTTGGATATAAAATCTCTCAACACCTCCTCTGTTTATATTAACCTAAACTCCCACCTAGCATGTTTGAGTAATCACTTGCTTTTTCCAGAGCAAGGAATCATCAAATTTTCATAGGTTATAAAAATCCTACATAATCCTTTTTTAAAAAATATATGGCTAAGGCTATATATACAGCATTTCTCACAGAGATCTAGAAGATTAGGTTCAGATCCTTCTTAATGATGGATTTTAAAAAATCACCAACATAAACATCAGCTTTAAAAGAAAAAAAAAAAAACCTCCCTAGACTTTAGAAATAAAAATGACATGTTAGGCAAAATGTAGTATAAGAATTGTCCCTTGTTGTTAAATTAAGAAATCAAGCCAGTATTTAAGATTTTCCTTCTCTTAACACTTTTTTTGAAAGCTGGAGCCCAGCCACCAAGCCCAAACATTTATAAGGCATGTTAACCAATCAGCTGCAGAAAGTTCTGTGAGAAATTCATAGCCCAACACAATTCAGATGGCATAAATATCCACATTAATTGTACATTTAATATCTTGTTTCTCCTGTACATATAGTGAATGTAAAACTTATGTAATAATGAGTTAGGGATGCCACAACTACAAGTCATCTTCATTTTTAGAAAATAGAAGAAGCAAGTCTTGAATGGCCATTCTTAGAATTTCAGCCATGAGGGGCTTAGAAAATCCCTGGGAAAAGGTCTGAGAGCCATTTCAGAAACTAAATACTCTATCAAAAAATCATGTGTGTCCCAGTTGGAGTGGGTGCGTGGGAAAGAGAATAAGGCATAGGAATCATTGTGGGAATACAGACAGTTCTGCAATAATAAAACATAAACAATGCAGTGCAGTTCTTTAAATTTATTTGAAATATACATAGTTCATTTTTTTTAATTATGGAAGAAGAAAAAAGAACACAAAACATCTCAGATTTTATTTTCAAATTGAATAGCATTTTAAGATGGCAACTTTTGTGTAGGATGATGAATAAATATTTGTAGAATGGACTTATTTCTAGCCATGATGAAGAAACAGGGACCAAAATTTACCTTCCTTCCACTAACAACTAGAAAATCAGATAAAATATATGAAACAACTATTTTCAGACATTGGACAATAGGTAACTCAGGACTGTCAATGCTGAAAGAAGAAAAACAGATGAGATATAAAATATTACCTCAGCTTTCACCCTGGAGGCACATTCCCAGGCAGGGACGAAATCCCAGGCAGAGTCCAGGGTTTTCACTGAGTTGCAGTGACAGAAATCAGAGTCTGGAAAGGCCTACGTGGTGAGAGTTTATATGGCAGAGTTTCAGAGAGAGGAAGCTATATATACAAGGCACTCTGAGGAGCACGTGAAAGTTACTAAATACTAAGACATGCATGGATAGGGTGAAATTCCACACACCAGGAAGAGAGTGACTGGAAAGCTATAAACTGAACAATTCACAGTGCTCCCAATGAACTAAGAGCCATCAAGTTCTCACCAGCCAGAATGGAGAGTTCTTGTTGATAATTCAGGGCATTCATTAGAGAACCCAGTGGGTCATGCCTTAAGAGTAAGGCTAAAGAACACTTAGAGAAAAGACTACTCCAGATCGACCTTACGAGAAGTTTACAAATAAGCCTTGAAAGGATCATACTGAACCAAAATTAACTTAGTTGTCTCCCAGAACAAAATCCAACATTCTTCAAAGAAAACAAAATCTAAACACAACAGTGTAACATTCAAAATGTCTAACATACATTCAAAATTACTAGGTATGCCAACATGCAGAAAAATATGAACAAAAATCCAATGAAAGATCAGTAAGTGGAAGTAGAAATAAGAGAAGAAGAAATAAGCAGATAAGAACAATAACCATTATCCAAGTACGAAAGGAAAACATAAGCACTGTGAGAGGAGAAATGGAAGATTTTCTAAATGGAGCCTCTAGAAATGAAAAAAACAAGTTCTGAAATGAAATAGTCACGGACTAGGACTAAGAGCATATTAGACATTGAAAGAGAAAAGATTGGTGAACTAGAAGACATTTTAATTCAAACTATTCAAATTAAAGAGGGGGAAAAAAGCTAAAAGAAAATCAACAGAGCCTCAATGATGCACAAATCTAAGAAATTCAGCAAACCTCAAGCAGGATAAACCAAAAGTGCTCCACACCAATGCACAATAGAATATAATTTCTGAAAACACTGATAAAAAGAAAATTTTAAAAGGATCCAGAGAAAAAGGACAGAGTAAGTACAGAGATAAGAGTGCCAGATTTTTCCAGGGGCGCCTGGGTGGCTCAGACAGTTAAGCATCTTCCTTTGCCTCAGGTCATGATCCCAGGGTCCCTTCTCCCTCTCCCTCTGCCCTTCCCCCACCCCACCCCATGCTCATGCTCCCTCTGTCACTCTCTCTCTTGTACTCTCTCAAATAAATAAATTCTTAAAAAAAAAATATATATATATATATATACATATATAAACCAGAATTAAATGGAGAATAATCTTTAAAGCACTATAAGATGAAACTGGCAACCTATATGCAGGAAAATTATCTTTCTTTCAAAAAATGAAAGTAGGGGTGCCTGGGCTCAGTCATTAAGCATCTACCTTCGGCTCAGGTCATGATCCCAGGGTCCTGGGATCGAGCCCCACATCTGGCTCCCTACTCCATGGGAAGCCTGCTTCTCCCTCTCCCACTCCCCCTGCTGTGTTTCCTCTAGCCCTGTGTCTCTCTCTGTCAAATAAATAAATAAAATCTTTAAAATAAATAAATAATAAAACTGGGTCAAAATTTTGGAATAGACGCTTCACAATATAAGACACTAGAAGGATTAGAAAGCACATAAAAAATGCACACCATCATTAGTCATCAGTGAATTACAAATAAAACCACAATGAGATACCACTATATATCCACTAAAATGGCTAAAATGCAAAATACTGACCGTATCATGTTAGTTAACAGGATGTTGAGCAACTGGAACTTTCCACATTGCTGATGGAAATGTAAATTAGTACAATCACTTCTGGAAAACAGCTGACAATTTCTTATTAAACATATACTTACCATACAACCATGAAATTTCATTCTAGGCATTCACCCCAGAGAAATGAAAACACATGCCCCCAAAATTTGTCCATAGCAGCTTTTTAAATAACAGGCAAAAACTGGAAACAAGCGAAATGTTCACTAGCAGGTGAATAAATACATTGTGATACATCCATAAAATGGAATACTACTCAATGATAAAATGTGACAAACTTCTAATACAAAAAGCAACAGAGGGAAATCTCAAAATCATTTAACTAGGTGGAAGAAGACAGACAAAAAAACCCTACATGTATGATTTCACTGATAAGAAACTCTAAAAAAGATAAATCCAGTCTACTGGAATAAAAAGGTTAGTGGCTACTTAGGGACCATGGTAGGGGCTGAGAATTCACTGGGAAGGAGCACAAGGGACAGGGTGATAGAACTGTTCTATATCTAGACTGTGTTAGCGAATACATGGACATATGTGATTATATACTTTGTCAAAATGCACACTTTGAAGGTGTATATTTTCCACTAACAATGAAGCAGCAGAAAGAGAAAATAAGAAAACAATCCCATTTATAATTATACCAAAAAGAATAAAAAACTAAGAATAAACTTAACCAAAGAGGTAAAAGATCTGTACTCTGAAAAGTATAAAACTAATGACAGGAATGGAAGACGACACAAATAAATGGAAAAATATTCCATGCTTATGGATTGGAAGAACAAATATGGTTAAAATGTCCTTACTACCCAAAGCAGTCCACACATTTAATGCAATCCCTATCAAAATACCAACAGCATTTTTCACAGAACTAGAACAAACAGTCCTAAAATATGATGGAAGCACAAAAGAACCTGAATAGCCAAGGCAACCTTGAAAAAGAAAAACAAAGCTAGAAGTATCACAATTCCAGATTTCAAATTATACTACAAAGCTGCAGTAATCAAAACAGTATGGTAGTGGCACAAAAATAGACATACATATCAATAGAACAGAATACAGAGCCCAGAAATAAACCCATGATTATATGGTCAATTCTTCTTCAACAAAGGTGCAAGAATATGCAATGGGAAAGAGGCAATCTCTTCAACAAATGGTGTTGGGAAAACTGAACCACTTTCTTACACCATACACCAAAATAAATTCAAAATGGATTAAAGACCTAGGTGTGAGACCTGAAACCATAAAAATCCTAGAAGAGAGCACAAGCAGTAATTTCTCTGAAATTGGCAGTAGCAACTTTTCTCTAGATAGGTCTCCTGAGGCAAGGGAAATAGAAGCAAAATAAACTATTGGGACGATATTAAAATAAAAAGCTTCTGCGCAGCAAAGGAAAGAATCAACAAAACTAAAAGGCAAATTACTGAATAGGTGAAGATATTTGCAAATGGCATATCTGATAAAGGGTTAGTAACGAGAATACATTAAGAAGTTATAAAACTCAACACCTAAAAATCCAAATAATCCAATTAAAATGGGCAGAGACATGGACAGACATTTCTCCAAAGAAGACGTCCAGATAGCCAAAAGACACATGAAAAGATGCTCAACATCACTCATCATCAGGGAAATACGAATCAAAGCTACAATGAGATATCAACTCACACCTGTTAGAATGGCTAAAATCAACACCACAAAAAACGAGTGTTGGTGAGGATGTAGAGAAAAAGGAACCCTCTTGTACCGTTGATGGGAATGCAAATTGGTGCGGCCATTGTGAAAAACTATATAGGGGTTCCTCAAAAAGTTAAAAATAAAACTACCCTATGATCCAGCAATTGCACTACTAGGTATTTACCAAAAGGATACAAAAACACTAATTCAAAGTGATAAATGCACCCCTTTGTTTATAGCAGCATTATTTACAACAGCCAAATTATGGAAGCAGCCCAAGTGTCCATCCACTGATCAATGGGTAAAGAAGATGTGATGTGTCTGTATATATATAATGGCATATTATTCAGCTATAAAAAGAATGAAATCTTACCATTTGCAATGACATGGATGGAGATAGTATAATACTAAGTGAAATAAGTCGGAGAAAGACAAATACCATACGATTTCACTCACATGTGGAATTTAAAAAACAAAACAAATGAGCAAAGGAAAAAAGAAAGAGAAAGAGACACACCAAGAAACAGACTCTTAACTACAGAGAACACACTGATGGTTATCAGAGGCGGGGGGATGGATGGATAAATAGGTGACGGGGATTAAGGAGGGCACTTGTGATGAGTACTGGGTGATGTGTGGAATTATTAAATCACTATGTTGTACACCTGAAAGTAATATAATACTGTATGTTAACCACACTGGAATTAAAATTAAAAAAATTTTAAGGTGTATATTTTATTGTATATAAACAATACCTCAATACAGGTTTTGTTTCATTTTTTTAATTCGCAGCATTTGCCTGATGTTATGAACGGAAATGTGTCCTCCAAAATTCTTAGGCTGAAGCCTTAACCTCCAATGTAACTGTATTTGGAGATAGGACGCTTAGGGAGGTAATTAAGGTTAAATGTGGCCATAAGGGCCAACAGGACTGGTGTTCTTATAAAAAAGAGGAAGATACCATTGAGTTCTCCACGAACACACAGCGAATACACCACGTGAGGACACAGTGAGAAGGCAGTCATCCACAAGCCATGAAAAGAGGTCTCACAGAAACCAACCCTAAAGCTACCTTGATCTTCTTCTAGCTTTCAGAACTGTGAGAAAATAAATATCTGTGTTTCAGCCACCCAGCCTGTGATATTTTGTTATGGCAGCCTGAGCAGAACAACACACCTAAGCATCAAGCCCAAGACAATAATGAGCTCATCATTCCTTACTAATCATCTTATTCTTGGGCCTATTATATATTTAGCCCACTGAAACTTTTCTAGAATACGTATAGAGAGATCAGCAGTTGTTATAATTCCATATAAGGTCTTCACCAACAGGTAGCCAACAAATCAGATAGCTGGTTTACATGATAGACCCCGAGGGATGATGGGAACACAACTTTTAGGCCTGTAAGAGCAACCACTGAAGCCAGACAGACATTCTGGGGGCCAAACAAGAGGAGGAAGATCATAGCAACATCTCAGTCACATCCTAGGTGTGTGTCAGATCTGACATTAGTGAAAGAATTGCTTTCTCTTGGCTTTCCGTTGAGCCTCACTTGGCACTGACACCAAAACCATGGGTTGTGGGCTTCTCTCTCTCTTTTTTTCTCCACCATCTCATTTATTAGATGAATTTCTGCAACCAATGATTCCATTGGTTGTCATCTTTCTACTGATTATGGTTCAGTTATCAGGAGTGATAATTTTTAGCTGACAAACTATGATCCATCCTTCTCCTTTAAAGCTATCTTAGGGGACGGGGTGCCTGGGTGGCTCAGTCAGTTAAGTGGCTGCCTTCGGCTCAGGTCATGATCCCAGGCTCCTGGGTTCGAGCCCTGCATCGGGCTCCCTGCTCAGCAGAGAGCCTGTTTCTCCCTTTCCCTCTGCCTGCCGCTCTGCCTACTTGTGCTCTCTATCTCTCTGTCAAATAAATAAATTTTTTAAAAAAATCTTTAAAGCTATCTTAGGGGAATTCAAATCTGGTTATAAAGAAAGGTTTCTAAGGGGAGGTGAGCCTTTATTCTGACCTTGGCTTATTGAGAAGAGCTGTCACAGTCAGTGCCTGGCCTTGTATCTCCCTTGAAAGGTTTCTCTTCCAGGAAAACCAAGGGGCAAGAACTAAGCCATGCCATGGTCGCTCCCGATATCAGCCCCGATCATCAGAGTTGATTCATGAAGAATTCATTAGGGTACAAAAGGTCAGGGACCAGGTGGCAAGGACCAAAGCCTGATAACAAAAACTGACACCATGTTAGTGCTGCAAGGAGTCTGAGAGATATCCTCAAGTTATCCTATCCCATCTGTCTGCAAATCCTGTTAATTCCATTTAAAACTTAAATCAGAATCTGACCATCATTCACCATCTTCACTGCTATCAGGTTGGTCTCAGCCACCACATCTCTCACCTGGATTACTGTGATGCTTCCTACCAGATGCCCTAGCTTCCTCCTGACTCCCCTCGGGCTCTTAGTGCAGCAGCCACATGGGTGACCCACCCACACCTGAAGTCAGATTCCATCACTCCCATCTCACTAGGTCTTTATAGCAGATGGCCAGGCCCTCAGCTGTCAGGCCTCCATGACCTCCCTGACAACCGTCTCTACTGCCCTCCCCTTGCTCATGCCCTCCTTGCCACACTGGCGTCCTTGCTGCACCTTGAACTTCTGGACATGTGGGGCCTGTGCATCTGCTATTCCTCCTGCTTGGAATGTGCTTTCCAACCAGCCACATGGTTCATTCCCGACTTCCTTCAGGCCTCCCTTCCGCAGGGAGGCTTTCTCTGATTTAGTAAAGAAACATTCCCCAACCCATCCTGGGAAGTCCTTAACGCCCCTTCCTGCTTTATCTTTCTCCCTATCTTTCCCTAGTTTCTCCCTAGCACTCTCTCTCCCTGGCACATATGGCCAGCCGACCTTCTTTGTAATTTTCATTCTTCACCTTCTCCCCACACCAGAAAGTAAGCTCCTAGGAGAGAAAACTTGGTCTGGCATGTGCTGGGTGCTCAGTAGTTACTTGTTGCATAAACGATGGAAATCTGCTCCTTCTACAGATGAGAAGTTACAGGGAAGATGTGACCATCCTCACAGTGCTCATCTTCCTCTGCTGCTCACAGCTCTTACTGACCTCCCGACCCTGCATGGGCAGAGACAGAGAAAAGGCCAGCCGACCAAGCATGTGCCCCTAAACAAGGGGCTTAGGGAAGGATGAGGAAGGCCAGCTACACCTGGGCCAGGGTTAGAGGCCATCTAGGTACGAGAAGCAGGCAGGGGCCCATGATGCAGTGGCTCTGAGCTCTGCCCCTTCCTCCTTCCTCCTGAGAGCTACACTCTCCACCAGTGGACTGGCCAAACTGCTACAGCACGACAAGATATTGATTCTCTCAGCCCTCAGGCCACCCATGCAGGGCCTTGAACAACCCCAGTCTCGCCCACTGACTCCAGTATCTCAGACAACATTGCTATTGTCCTCTGTGTGCTGGGATTGGGAAACACTGCTTTAGCCTTCCTCCAAGCAGCCTTCCCCCTCTACTCCTTCCACCATCTTCTCTCACCTTCTTGCTTATTTTCTTCTCTCGAAGTTCCTGAAGCCACAGGATCTTTTCCACCGCTGCAGAGACCAGAGGGTGACCTACGGCCTTTCGGACAGAATTTATTCCCACGATGAGTGACAGCACGTTGAGAACTCCAGTGCATGCCATATTAAAAGGTGTGAAATGCCCTTCCTTAAACAGAAAAGCCTGCTCACAGATGGTGAAAATACTTCAGTGGCCACTGTCCCTCTGAAAATGCCATCCTGGGGTAAAACTAACTTCTTCCTCTTTGAAACATGAAAACGGGTATTACAGAATGATGCTCTTCAGGCAGAAATGATGTCCAATGGGCCCTTTGACAAAGATGCTCATAGTAAACCCTTTGTCAATATTTTGTATTTCGGGGCGCCTGGGTGGCTCAGTCGTTAAGTGTCTGCCTTTGGCTCAGGTCATGATCCCAGGGTCCTGGGATCGAGCCCCGCATCGGGCTCCCTGCTCAGTGGGAAGCCTGCTTCTCCTCTTCCACTCCCCCTGCTTGTGTTCCCTCTCTCACTGTGTCTCTCTCTGTCAAATAAATAAAATCTTAAAAAAAAAAAAACTATTTTGTATCTCAATCTTGTGAATATCATTCCATCACCAGCCAGGACAAGATCTAGAACTCCTCAACCTTCCAAAGCACTCTTAGGTTACTAAGAGGACCTTCTGTGCCGATTTCAAAACAGAGGGGATTTAATGAAAGCTACCTGAGGAATTTATTTTCCTCTTTATATTCCAGTCCATTGCAAGGAAGATGGTCTTGAATTTTCTTTTAAAAATCACTAAAAGGAACTAGAAAACAGATCCTAAAAACCTAGAGAAATCATTTGTTTTCCTATCACTTAATCAGCCATGACTAATTGTACAAAGGTACTATTGTAAAGAATGCATGCAGTGTGTTAATACACTTATTAGGTCACTTTCCTGACAATGTCCCAACTGCTTTCTTAGTAACATTCTCCATAGATCTCATCCAGGAAGAGTAATATTTACACTGGAGGATACTGGCTGACCATGTGTGTTAGATGAGTGCATTTTCATCCACTTATATCTCAGTTTAATTTTCTTAGTCATTTAGAAACTGATTCAAAGATCAAAACCAGGGCTGGGACTATGGTAAGCCAAGCAAATCAGGTAAGCCACAGCATTTTTTTAAGATTTATTTTTATTTTTATTTATTTGAGATAGAGAGTGAGAGAGCACAAGCATGGGGCAGAGGAAGAGGGGGAAGCAGGCTCTCTGCTGAGCAGGGAACCCGACTCGGGGCTCGATCCCAGGACCCCAGGATCATGACCTGAGCTGAAGGCAGACGCTTAACCAACTGAGCCACCCAGGTGCCCCTAGGCCACAACCCTTGAGGAGGTCCTCACACTCACATGCTGACCCTGTACTTGGGGGCCTCCTTACATTTTGCACCCTAGCCTCCTCACTCCTAAGGAGGCATGCACACTCTGGGTCACGCAAGTGACCTATGTCACCAATCTGGACGCTGGGATCAGATAACACCTGAGTCAGGGATGTGCACCTTTCGCAGGCAAGGGACCTAGGTTCCAGTCTCTTCCTTGCCGCTTCTGCTACATTTCACCAAACTAAGACACCACTGACTATACAAAACACCATCACTTCGTGTACCACTAAGAAAAACATGCTGCCCATTAAACTATGACATAATGGTCTAATGCCAGTCCTATAAGATGTACAAATTGGTCCCATTAGCCTCTCACAGCTTTGAATTTTTTCATCTATACCGATGAATTAGGCAATTTCTCCTGCCTTCAGTTTAGTTACTTGACATGTGATAAGTAATCCTTCAGCACTCATCTCAATAACAAAGCATAAATCTAGCTTTATGTACTTGTGGGTATCTTTTCTTTATTGAACACCCTTGGCTGCTACTTGCAAAAACGAACAAAGCAAAGCTGAAATTGCATCATCCTTCAATGACAAATATTTGCTCTATCAATATCAAATTTATGCCCCATTCTCTATTTCCTTGACTCTCTGTGTAACTGTGTAAACAATAACTTTTTTGTTTCAGTGCTGAATCACAGTGTAACCTTTTGGAAGTCATCTTAATCAGCAATTAAACTCAACCCCAAGGATTGACAGCAATGCACCCACCTCAACTGAAAAGTTGAAAATATCAGAAGTTAAAACTGAGTAAATACATCCCCCAGGGGATGACAAGTACTTTCACAACTGCTGTCTGGCTGACAGTAATTTATAAGGTGCCGCGTCCTCCCCACCCCCACCCCCCAGAAATGGTGATCACAGATTCAGACTGGTAATCGACACACCCTCGGCTTTAATCCAACACTGCCTTTACTTGCCTTTAGAGTAGGAAACACGACGGGCAAGACAATTACGACAGTCTGCTATCTCGTGGGAGGGCCGGCAACTACCCAGGATGCAGTCTTGGCCTCCCCGCACCACATGCGGGATGTACACGGTGCCTAGGGATGAGGTGCATGGCTCCCCTTGACCCAGAAACGCCACCCACTGGCTTGTCTATTGCTCCAGTACCGCAGGCCCAGAAATCTAGAGTTTCCCAGTAATCAAGACAGATCATCTACACCAGGTGTAGAGCAGTCCGAACTTATCTTAACTCGTTATGTTTCCAAGGGAAAGATGTGTCAGAAGGAAAGTCGGCAGCTGTCCTTCCAGGCCCGTTAAGGGGAAAAGGTTTCCAGGCCTAGCTCTCGGGCCCCACTGACTGAAAAACACACCCTGATTCTAGGAGCAATTAGAAGGGGACAGGGAACATCTCAGAAAAACTGAAGTGCTGCTTTTACATACTTAACTGCCAACCCTAGCTGCTCAGCTGGAATGGGGAGAATAATTTAAAGGGCTACTTAAGTGAATGGTCTCTTGTGTTCCCTTTGGGCTCACAGATCTAACCGTGAACCTATGACCTAAATGTGTGCGCGCTATTGGGAGTTTTCAAGTGGTCACGTGATTGCTTTCCTCCAAAGGCACACATGCCTCCCGGGCCGCCTGGAAGCCCTGGGAGCTCAAGCCGCAGAGCCTCTGGGTTGTCTGTGCCCCTAGGGTGCAGTCTGGGACAGGCACACTGGGCCTGGACAGCTCCAGGAGCTTCTGAAGTTGCAAATAATCAAAGGTCATCACTTGGTCCCCCAGTATATGCTGAGCACTCTACATACATTAACTCGTTTAATTGGCACCCTAACCCTGCAAGTACTATTCTTCCCATTTTACAGATGAGGAAACATTGCTGGTATGGGACAGGGCTGGGATTAGAGCTCAGGCCGCCTGCTTCAGTATTCATGCTTTTAGCCCCCACGCTCATGGCCTCACCTGCAGTCACTGTCTCACCTTAAATCCACCGCCACTAGTAAAGGTTACTTGATGCAAGTAGTAACGTTGGGCCACTTGAAAACAACACCCAGGGAATTCAGAAAAACCACACTTTCTTTGGTCAGGAGGTGAGGATGAGATGTGAGAGATGGCTCTGCGATGTGGCTTCGGAAACACCCCGACCTCCTCAAATAAAAATGGGGTGACTACACCTCAGTATGGGCCACATAGTGACAGAGACAATGGTTTATGGGCTGAATTGTATCCCCCCAAATTCATAGGTTGAATTCCTAGCGCCCCTCCCCCACCTCGGAATGTAACCGCACTTGGATAGGACCTTTAAAGAGGTCAGTAACATTCATCGAGCTCATTAGGGTAGATCCCAACCCAGAAGGACCAGTGCCTTTATAAAAAGAGATTGGGGGGGGCACCTCGGTGGCTCAGTCAGTTAAGCATCAGACTTTTTATTTCGGCTCAGGTCAGGATCTCAGGGCATGAGATCAAGCCCCGAGTGGGGCTCTGCGCTCAGTGGGAGTCTGCTTAAGATTCTCTCCTTCTCCCTCTGCCCCTTCCCTGCGCGCATGCGCCTGCTCTCGCGAGGGCTCTCTCTCCCTCAAATAAATAAATCTTAAATAAAAAAATTTTTAAAGAGATTATAACAGACACACAGAGAGAAGATCATGTGAAGATGCAGGGAAAAGATGGTGAAGGGGAGCAGAATGTGCTACCCCAAAATACGCCTCTTTAGCATAAGGATTATTCTGAGCTGATTATTTTTTTAAGGAACTGCAGACACAAAAGAAGCTCTGAAAACAGGGTAGCAGTTACCTTTTGTGAGGGAAATTTGCATTAGAAAGAGATCTTGTACCAGGAAGGGAGTTACTACCAGAGATAACTTTCCCCTGAAAGACTTATCTGCAGGGCAGGGCAACCTTTGTTTACCAAACATTCACTTTTCTCACCTTCCCTTGAATTGCCTTTTCCCCTTGGAAACCCCAGACCCCTTTCCCTCTCCTTAGCTCAGATGATATATAAGCTGCAATCCTGTGGCCGCCTTTTGACAGGTCTCATTATCTTTGTGGGACTCTGGGATGTGCCTAAGTACGTGTACGTGATTAAAATTTGTTTTTCAGCTGTAGATCTGTTTTTTATTTCAGGGGGCAGGGTCTCAGCCAAGAACCTAGAAGGATAGAGGGAAAATATGTTTCCTCCCCTGCGGTGGTCATCTATAAGCCAAGGAGAGAGACCCTCCGAAGAAATCAACCCCGCTGACATCTTGATCTAGGACTTCTCGCCTCCAGAATTGTAAGAAAATAAATTTCTGTTGTTTAAGGCCCCCAGCCTGTGGTACTTTGTCATGAAAGCCCTAGCAAACTAATACAAAATGCTATGTATTTACCATTCCATTTCCTCTTTCTGGACATAGGAAAACAATATTTTCTACCCTCCCTGCATTGGGGTGAGGTCCTTGTGACTAGTTGTGACCAAAGGACCATAAATAAAAGAAATACACTTCATCCCTGGGCTGAGGCATTTAAGGGCAGGTGTTAATTACCTACAGTCTTTCTCTCCTCCTCCTCCAAACTGCCATGGGACCAGGGAGACAGTATGTTCTAGATAATGCAGTTACAAGATGGCAGAACTCCTGTCAGCCTGGCTCCCTCAGTGACTGTGTGGAGCAGGGAACTCTGTTAACCTGCTTGGGACATATAATATGAGAAATAAATAAACTTTTTTTTTTTTAAAGCCACCAAGGTTTCAGGGTTGATTTGTGACTGCAGCATAGCCCAGCCTTACCTCACACACAAATCCACCTTAGAAAAGACGAACTACCAAAAACCTATTTCAGGACTTCATGTGCCATTAGGTGAAACCATATTAAATTTCTGTTTTTTGCAGGTAAAAATGCTCACATATGAACAATTTCATTTGTTCACACTCTAATTGTACATATTTGCAGAAACAACCTTAGAACCAACAAGTTCTGCCACCTCTAGTTTACAAATGATACACGTGAGACCCATTCAGATTCCTGGTTTACCAAAAGCCCAGAAACATGTTAGTGGAGGAACTCGACTCCAAACCAAAAATTATATTTCTTTTTGTGACAGCAAGTTGGCAATATCTATTAAAAAGTACATACCAAATGGTAACCATGCTCTTTCATCTAGCAACTCGACCCTTAGTATTTATCGACCAGAAATAGCTGAACAGATGTGCAGAAATATATAAATAAGAAGATACACTATGCTAGCACTATATGTGATTGTGAAAATTCAGAAATAATCTAAGTGCCCACTTAAAGGAAATTGGTTAAATAAATTATGGTTCATCCATCTGCACTCAAATCTACATAGTTAAAAAAAAGAGTTCAACTTTTTTGTCCAGATGAAAAGATACCCAAGTCATATTATAGAAGCATACTGATAAAAAGTAGAAAAAGAAAAGTAAATTAGCACTCACGAAAGATTTCTTAATCTCCATGCACTAAGGTGTATCAAGTACCTGACATCTGGCAGACACTTTTTGTCCTCCCAACCCTCTCTTGCATTTTGCTTGAATCATTATAAATAAACCCAAGTAGGTGATCCAACTCTACTATGTACCAGCTGTGTGACCTCAGGCCAGAACTTTCAGCTCTCACACCTATAAAACGGAAAGAAATAATAGCACTTCCTTCAAAAGGTGTTGATAGGATTACATTAGACTATGTACATAAGGTGCTTAGAAGGATGCTTGGCACATAATAAGTGCTTAGTAGATATTCACCGTTATGGTAATGGTAATGATGATGATATTCATCTCTGGAACCAGAAGAAACAAGGTCTCTTGCAGTCTGTTACATTTACTTCTGCTTTTTATGTCTTTAAAAAAAATTATCTAGTAAGAAAACATAATAAATCATTCTGCTTATTTCCCTTCCTGAAATTAAATAAAAAGACAATGTTTTTTAAAGCAGTGCTTATCCCAATAAACTCTAGCAATGTTAGGTATTCTAATATTTCATGTGGCTTCTAAAGACAATTTCATTATTTCATTACCAAACCAATAAACTGCTTTTCTGGGGAGTTAATAAAAATGGAGTCATTCCCAGGTAGATAAAGTGTTTATCTCTAAACACTTTATCTGAAGTACCCCCACTAGATGTGTGGCATATTTGCCCTCTTCTGCTGAGGGATCAGCTTGGGGCTTCTCCTCTTCTGATTTCTGTAACACTGTACTTATGGCAAGGATCTTTCAAATGCACAGAAAGAACTTTTTATGTGACCGCACTCTAACTTAAACTGGGGTCCTACCCAGTGCATTCTAAGTATTAACTCAACCCACCAGGCTTATTTCCACAGACCTTAAGCCTGAAAGATTTGTGTGGCTCTATAAACAGACTGGAATTAAAATTCAATGCACCCACCGTTCTGATCCAGTATCTCTTCAGTCCATGGATGCTCTGTGGAACCAAGTATAATGCAGATGCAAAGAACTAGTGAGCATTTGTGGGTTATCTAAGCTTGGCAAATTGCTGCTACAGTGGACCCCAGAATTAAAGGTTCTTTTTGGAGCCTTTCGTAGCAGCTGAATCCCAGCTTTTGTGTGGCTTGCCCAAAAGTTTCACAGCTGGTCAGTGATAGAGCTAGGGCTGGAACCCAAGGACTGGCTTCCCAGTGAATGCTCTTTCCACTGCTGCTGGATTATCATTCTTCCGTTTTTGCTTCTTGGAAAACCGAGCAAAGTTAAAATACCTCATTCAAGGTCAGAGGGGCAGTCAAGCATAACTGGCAATGCCGGCGGCGGATTATAAAATCCTAGAGGGAAGATCCTCGCACCTCACCTATCCCCAGCGGCCCGACCCGGCCCGGCGTAAATGTTTTTGTTGACTGTCTCCCAACACAGTTTAGAGGAAGTTTCTCTTCTAGGTTCGTACTAGGTGTGTAACTTCAGGTCCTGACACACGTGTCTGTTACCGGCCGAGCAGGCACACACGCCCCGTCCCCTCCGGGGCCCGACCTGGCAGCTGGCAAACGTTGCGGGGGGCAAATGCCCACCGTGGCACTGCAGTGGTCGTCCTGCCCCAGCAACTCGCCGCTCGCCGCCCGCCCATTGCAACTATTCAGCGACCCTTTTTCCTGGGGTTGGCAACTTGGAGACTGCAAACTGTGTCAAACTGAGCCGGAAGCAGAATGGATGAGCAGGGCTAGTCTTGAGGGTACAGAGGAGCCTGTTGCAGACTTAAGACCGCTAGCCGAGCCTCATCTTCCGCCACAGTCCGGGGACCGCGACTCCTTGATCCTGGAACTAAGTGCACTCCGGTGACACTCGGACGCCCAGCAGAACGCCCCCAAGTTCAGAGCGGCAGCTGGCGGGTGCAGCTTCCCCCTCGCACGAAGCGCCCCTCCCTGAACTGCAGACTGTTCTCAGCCGCACTTTCCTATGCCCCCCGGTGTGAGAGCCTCCTTCGCACCCACGTTTCATCTCCCCCACGGGAGGCGGGTGGTTTAAACCTCACGCGCAGTCTGCGTGCCCAGCGAGCGCGGTGGGAGCGGGTCCCCGGGACCGTGGAGTCCCGGGCGCCGAAGGGAGGCCACGGAGGCTTCCAGCCCCAGGACGCCTACCCTAGCTTCCCCCTGCCCCCCGCCCCCCTGGCTGGGGCTGGCGGTGGTTCGCTTCCCGGGAAGGGGGGCACCGCGGCCGCGCAGAGAAGCGTGGGGAGAAGCTCGGGGTGCAACAGGAGCGGGCGGACCTGGCCCGTCGCGGCGCTCGCTCGGGGTAACGCCAGGAGAGCGGCGCGGCCGCTGCTGGTGGGCGATTGTTATCATTCGGAATTATAAGCCGGGCGGTTGCGCCGGACACCCGAGGTGCTCTCCTCCTGGGAAGGAAGGAGGGAGTGGGGCAGCAGGACACGCAGAGACCGGGGCGGGGCGGGAGGGACATCGCTCCTCAGCCGCGCGGGTGTCCAAGAGGAGCTGTGGGGGACAGCTCTGGCCTGGTGCCCGCGCACCCAGCGCGCCCAGCCCGCCCCGCCAGCCGGCCGCCGAGCCCCGGCGCCGGGGGGTGTGGGGAGCGGGGGAGGCGGCGGCCTCGAACGGCGGCGGGGCGCGGTGCCCGCGGGACGTGCGGACCCTGCGCGAGGGACTCACCTGGCGAGCGCTTGGCCGGCAGCGCGTCTGCTCCATGCCGGCGGCGAGCACGCGGCTGCGGCACCCCGCGCCCCGCGCCTCGCGCCCACGGGAAGGGTCTGGTCGTTCCGAGGGACTCTGGCCGGGAGCCTGAGCCTCTTAGAGCCTTCACTCCCCAGGCACGTCCCGAGGCCGGCGGGTGCCTGGGTCCTAGCGCCCCTCCCGAGGTGAAAAGCCCCGACTTTGAGCCCGCTTAGCGCCCCTCTAACTACTCCGCTCCCCGCAAGGCCTCTCCCGCCCCTCGAGGGAAGTCGAGTCTCGCTAGAGCTGCCCAGTCTGGCGCTGCTTGAGATTTAGGGTTTGGGCACCCAGGTTTCTCCTCATCGTGCCCACCTTCTCCACTCTCTTCTGGCGTCTCTACCCCCAAGAAAACCGTGAAGGATCTGCCCCATTCCTCAATTCAAATTCGTATATGTTATTATTTTAAAGAGATTCTAAAGTCAGGGACATTAGTTATTTTTTTTTAAAGATTTTATTTATTTATTCGAGAGAGAGAATGAGAGAGAGAGAGCATGAGAGGGGGAGGGTCAGAGGGAGAAGCAGACTCCCCGCCGAGCGGAGAGCCTGATGCGGGACTCGATCCGGGACTCCAGGATCATGACCTGAGCCGAAGGCAGTCGCCCAACCAACTGAGCCACCCAGGCGCCCGACATTAGTTATTATTAATACATAGACGATAGCATATGAAAGATCATTCGCCCTCAAAGTGAAGGAGAACTTTTGTATTTATATGAGTATGTTATCGATATCCTATTATGTATGTGTTGTGGGGGGGTGGACGGTAGGTAGGATTATCCCTCAGTCTTAATTAGTGCAGACAATTTACCAACTGTGGATCAAGCCAAAGGTGCTGCCACCCTTCCCCCCCCACGCCCCCACTCCCCAATCTGTTTGAAGAGCTGGAATCAAAGGTCTGGGCAGAAACTTCTATGAAGCTTGCAGACATTTTTTTTAAAGTAATAAATTGTATCTACTTAAATGCGTCAGCTGTAAATAAGCCTGGCTTCTTGCTTGTGATTATTATCATGCCTGCCCCATACCTGGCTCCCTCTGAATGCAGGGATTTCTAACAAAGACCTAGAGAGCATTTGCAAAGACTTTTCCTTTCTCAGCTGCCCACAGGGCTGAGTCAGTCCAGTTAAAACCAAGATCAACAACAGCAATCTCTTCCTGCTGACTTTCTCATCCAGAGAGGCTGATGAGATTTCTAATGACAGAAAAGGAAAACAAATAGTATGAAACTAGTCTATAGGACATGGAGACAAAGAGAGACACTATTATTTTGGTGTTAGCCATAATCCATAAAGGCCAACCGTGAGGCATGCCAGCAGTATGAATATAGCCTTTATAGTCTTTTTTCTAAGGAGCTCAAAGTGTTTCCCCTCAAAAGCATTCCTCTCTGTGTGGACAGACCCTAATATGGTCACCGATTATCCCCATCTCCTGGTGTTCATGCATTTATGGAATACCCTCTCCTTGAGTGTGCCGGAACCCTGTGACTTGCTTCCTACCCGGAGCGAATGGTGACAGGATGTCACTTCAGTGATTATGTTACATAGCCTTGCTAGGAGACTCTCTCTTGCTGGCTTTGATAAAGCAAAGAGCCACGATGAGAAGGCCCACGTGGCAAGGAACTGAGGGTACCTCTGGCCAAGAGCCAGTAAGAAACTGAGGCCCTTAGTCCAACAGACTAAAAGGAACTAAGTCTTGCCAGCAACCAGGAGAGCTTGAAAAGAACTCTTCCCTAGTCAGACCTTGAGATGAGACTACAGCCCCAGCTAACACAGAGGATCCAGGGAAGCCATGCTCAGACTTCGGACCCACAGAAACTGAGATAATGTGTGATGTTTTAAGCCACTAAATCTGTGGTAACATATTATGCGCAATAGCAAAACTAATATACTTCCTCCTTCCACAGATGAAAAAGTGAGGCAAAAGGTAGAAGGGCTAACTAAGGTCATTTAAATTGGCAGCAAAATCCCCCATTATGTCATAGTCACAGCCTTTTCAGGCCCCGTACAGACAAGGAAAAGCAAAACAGCAAAGACATCAGGAGGTGAAAGAGCAATGTCAGTCTGAGATTTGGTGGTGGTAGAGTAACAGAAGAACTTGAAGAAAAGTCTGAGGCAAAAATAACCCAGCAGGTAAAAAGATGGCTTGGAAAACTCAGGGTCAATTGACCCAAGCAAAAAATACACATGTTTTCAGAAAGAAAAGCAAATAAATTAAAAGAAAAACAAGAAAGAGAAAACTAATAACAAAGAGACAATGAGGAAAAGCAAAGATACTAAATCCTCTGAATCCCCTTTCTGATTATCTATAAAAGAAAAACAAAAGCCATACTTTCTCTTGTGAATGTGGGGATTTTCCAGAAGAGCTGCTCAAGAAGTCCTAGCAGTCTATCTGCACACAGCACCTGCCCATGGCAGCTAGCAGGTTGTCTATGGTTCCCAAGAAATTGCATATAATCAGATGGCATCGTGAAACTATTAGCCAGGGTTTGGAGGGCTTGCACCTTTTAAACTTTGGGCATCCAAAGACATTTTAAGTGTCTTTGGATGCCCAAAGTTTAAAAGTTTTCTATCCCACCCTGGCTGATATACAGCACAATCAAGCCCAACACTTAACCCACTGGACATTTCCTGTCATGTACCTTGAAAGGTATTATAGAGTGGTGTATGATTTTCAAAGAGAGGAAGAGGAGGAAGAGAGGGAGGAAGAAAAAGAAAAGTTAGGAGAAGGAGAGGGAAAGGAGGCAGAAAGAGCAGAAAAGAGAACTGAAACAAAGAGAAGGAAAGAATGAAGAAAGAAGAAGAAGGAGGAGGAGGAGGAGGAGGAGGAGGAGGAGGAGGAGGAGGAGGAGGAGGAGAAAGAAGAAAAAGGAGGAGGAGGAGGAAGCCGAGGCACAGAGCTCCCAGTCTAGCATGATGTACCATTTAGGGTATTGGAGCACGTCACTGGTCATTCTTTGAAGACTGAAGATGTTGATGTTGCTGACAAGCTGGTGCTTGTGTGATTGCCACCGTATGAAAGCCCGGTAGAATCAGGTGCTACCAGTGTTTGGTAATTTCTGGAGAAATTAAGTCCATGGTGTACTTCCATGATCATCAATGTCACTGGCAGCAGATGTATTAAACTCCTTTTGTAATTCTTCCTTTTAGCTGGCATAGCATTATCCTGTTCCCCCATCCCTCTCCTGAACCAAGGGAATATACAAACAGTCCATAACTGTCCTCCTGACAACAGAGGAACAGACTCTGAGAGGCCACTTGGTGACACCTGTGACCTCCCTCACTCCATGAGTAGTTTCAGGATCCTAGCCATCCCAGTTTTTCCTAATCATAGGGATTGGTAATGGATGGGCTGTGAGTGGGCAACTCCTGGGTGCAGCAGTTCCACTAAAATAGCAAGTACTCTCAAGTGAGCAGTTTCCTAATCAGACAAAATCAACCAAAGCTACTCTGAGGAAACCAAACATACTTCCTACAGAATTTGAGTCCAGACTGGATCCCTGGCCCCAGGACGGCTCAAGACAAAAAGAGAAAGGAAAAGCAAGTTATCACGTGGATAGGCATTAGCCCTATGGCCTGGAATTACAAATTTGCAAAGACTAAATAGGAACTGGGAAGTTCAGTGTTATCAATAAAATATCTCATTATTGTTTATTAGCAGGAAGTCATAAGCGTTAGTGATGAGAGCCTTGCCCTTGTATCTGAGGAGAGGCCCCAGTGACTGGGGCCTTTAAGTGTGTTTGAGAGTTGAACCTCTCCCACTCTTCATTGATACTTACACTACCCTCAATATATCTGTCTATCACGGTATTTCTAATAGGGGCAAATTTATTCAATTTTATAGTTGACCCTAGAACAACACGGGTTTGAACTACAGGGGCCCACTTAACACATAGATTTTTTTCAGTAAGTACAGTACAGTATACTATAAATGTATTTTCTTTCTTCTCTTCCTTATTATTTTCTGAACACTGTCTTTTCTCTAGCTTACTTTATTGTAAGAATACAGTATATAATACACAGAACAGATAAAATTTGTGTTAATCGACTATTTATGTTATCAGTAAGGCTTCTGGTGATTAGTAGCTAAGGTTTTAGGGAGTCGAAAATTTCAAGTGCATGGGTGACTGGGTAGAGGGAGGGCGGGGTGTCAGTGCCCCTACCCCCTGCACTGTTCAAGCATCAACTACATATTCATTCATCCACCCAAAAGATCTTTTTGAGCAACTACTGCATGCCAGGAATGATTTTAGGTGCTGAGGAGAGATTGTAAATAACATGAATCCATACTGTCATGATGCTTACATTCCAATGGAGGGAAGAGAGACAATTAAGGAAAAAAAGGAAAACAAAAGATCATTTTATTATGATCTGAAGAACTGAAGCGTAGGCCACTTTAGTTTGGGAGGTCAGAGCCAACTGCTCTGGGAAGGGGCATTTGAACTGACACATGCAAAGAGCCTCAGGAGCCAAGGCCATATAATAGGAAGAAAACCCACCAAAGAGAATGAAACTATTTAAATGGGTTTTCCACTGACATGAAGAGCTAGAAAATGGAAAACTCTGGAAATGATTTGACACAAGGAACAGACATGGAGGTTGCACATTATAAACATATCTGATGGTAGAGGAAAGCATGGGTTGAGAAGACAAAGAGGGATAGAGAAATAATTAACAATCCAGAAGGAGCTGAGGAGAGCCTGAAGAAGAGCATTGGCCTTAGGAATGGAGGGGAGGGGGAGAACAGAAAGGATACTTGGGAATGGACTAGGGACTGGTAATGGATGGGCTGTGAGTGGGCGACTCCTGGGTGCAGCAGTTCCCACTAAAATAGCAAATACTCTCAGGTGAGCAGTTTGAGTCTGTTGGGTCTGAGGTGCCCATGGAACACACAGGAAAGATATCTAGTCAGTAAGAAGAAACAGGTCTGCAGGTGGTGGGAAATATTTGGGCTGGAGCTAAAAATCCAGCCATCATCAATACACAGATATGAGAGGACACGTGAGCAGGAGAGTTAAGGATCCAGCCTCAAAGTGTTTCCAGAGGTGAACACTGAGAGGACTGGACAAAGGAGACTCCCGCAGATGGCAAGTAAGATAACCTGCCCTCCGACCAGAGGTTGATTCCCCCCTAACTTCTTCCAGGCAAGGACATCAAAACTCTCAACACCTTAAATGGAGAGTTACTCCCTAACAGAAGTAAAGTTCTTACAGAAAATGAAAGATAGCTCTGCATGCACGTGCACAAACACCCACCCACCCACCCACACACACACACACACACACACACACTTAACTTCCCAGGGCTGGAAGTTTTTCCTCCTTTAAAAAATAAGATGGAGAGAGGTAGTAGTTTTAAAAAAAAAAATACTTCTGTTTCCCAAATTTATCTAAGAATTAAAATACATTTCAATCAAATTCTTACAACTTGAGTAGGCTTTTTAAAATATAACTATAAAAGCATAGATACAGATAAATTAACAAACAATTGCCCTTAGATTCTGACCAACACTCTATTTCTGCCCCCCCACTCCTCCCCCAACTTATGTTTTCCTCCTATTACTAGTAATAATACCCAAGTTAAAGACAAGAAATGTCCCAGTTAACAAAACCTCTGGGAAGAAAGCGATTTTGTACGAGAATTGTCCGTGTTTTGAAGCCAGCCATGCACCTTTGTAAATCAGGATCATGCAGGTCCGTAACAACACTTTTGAGACTGTGCCCCTACATCACAGATGCTAGAGGCTAAAAAACAACCGTGCAAGCGCAAGCAAACAAACAAACCTCCTCACATATTTTCCACTTATTTGCAAAGAGAGATAAATAGTACTGACCCGGGGCGCCTGGGTGGCTCAGTTGTTAGGCGTCTGCCTTCGGCTCAGGTCATGATCTCAGGGTCCTGGGATCGAGCCCCGCATCGGGCTCCCTGCCCCGCAGGAAGCCTGCTTCTCCCTCTCCCACTCCCCCTGCTTGTGTTCCCTCTCTCGCTGTCTCTCTGTCAAATAAATAAATAAGAATCTTAAAAAAAAAAAAAAATAGTACTGACCCTCCCCCAAATTCTGGTCAGTGAGGTTTGTCTAGATGGCCCCCTGCTTCCCTTCTTTGCCTGTCCTCTCTTCTTCCCCAATCCAGATGCCCACATTGTGCCCTCCTGACCTCCTGCTCCTCTTCTCTAGGTGGAGGAAGGGCTGTCCCCTCCACCTGCTCTCACTGATTGGCTTATGGCACTTGTGTGAATGCATCCCAGTCAAAGTGTTGCCTCAGGAATTTGCATTACCCATCATTTACTTACTTACTACTTTCTTACTTATTGGGGGCTGGGGTGGGGTGGGGAGGGGTGCCAGAGATAAAGTAAACAGGCGGAAGAGTGCTTCAGGACTCAACACACCTAGGCTATGCCCTCCAGCCTGTGCGGGGTGTCTCCCAATTTCTCCCATAGTGCCCTGCACTCCCGGTAGCCAGCACTATTCTTTCCTAACGGCCTGTCTAGCTCCTACCAGACTGAGCTCCTTGAGGGCTGAGTCTGTGTTTGTCTTATTTTTGGATTCCCAGGCACAAAATAAGCACTCAGTAAATGTTCACTGAATGAATAGATGAATTAATGAAGTTGGGTTGTCGGAGTTAGAATGTTGTCCTTTTAAGTGACTGAAAAAGATGGAAAGATTGTTTAAAAACAAGACTATTCTTTATCTCCCAAGACCATGAGATGGCCTTTGTTCCCTAGCAGGTGCTAGAAACTGTGACCTAAATAAAAAGTACTAGAGGTAGAAAAACAAACGCTGTCATCCCCTGCTTCTCCGAGGTCCAATATGTTAGCGCCTGACCCTAACTTTGGATTCTCCTGTCCTAAGACTCCCAGATGCACCTTTCATGTTGCTTGGTGTTCTTGGTGTTTCATCTATCATATCATTCAGACAAATGATATACTAAGTATACTAAGTTCCAGGCACAGCGCTATGCATCGAGGATTTGACAATGAACAAACCCAGCCTAGTCCCTATGTTCACCAATCTTGCAATCTGGTTGAGTTACTATTTAATGAACTGTCGCAGCAAAAGACTCCTTCACCATCCACCACTCATCTATCTATCCAACCAATTCCCTGTGTTTCTTATTTATAAATTTCTGAGAACAATACAGTAAATGAAGGCTTACTGTAGTTTGTGTTGTTTTGGAACAGAAATATTAAAGCTAAAGAGGATTGTGCTGCAATCTCTCTGTCTGCTCTCCAGATGGGCTCTACGTCCTTCCTCCCCCACCCTGTGCCCTGGGAGGGGGACCTGGACAGAATACAGCAATGGGGCCCTTGCCCTCTGACTTCCAGTCAGTTGGGTTCAGCCAATGCGGGGCATCAACACAGGGTGAGAATGTGGACAGTAGCTATGAGACTCCATGAGAGCACAGAGCTCTCTCCAAGTTCCAATGTTTGCTGTGTCGCCTGTCCTAAGGGTGTCACCATCAGCCTAGAGATGGTAACAGCTTCTAGACTCTCACTAGCTCATGGATACTGCACCATCCCTTGTGGGTTTCCTTACACCTGCCCACACTTGTGCAGGACAAGCCTTCATCTGTTTCCTGAAGGGACTGTGATATAAAACCCTTCTCTTTCAACCTCCAGACATGGAATTATAAATTCCTGAAGAACAAGACCTACTTTAATCCATGGCCTTTAGGGCAAGTTGGAACCACAATGGGATGGTACTTCTATCAGCATACACAGACTGATTTTTTAAAAACATATCCTATGGGTTGGACGAAATTATGCCAAGATGAAGGTCAGGCCTGAGATGCCAACTAAAACAAGTGTACAAGAAACCAAGTGACAGATGCTCGGCATTTCAAATTCCAAGAAGTCACAGCCAGGGGAATCTAGTTCAAACTTGGCTGTGAGGCTGACATCTACCTATTCTAGTTCTTTCTCCAAGCCATACCCCTGAACAGGCCAAAGTGCCACTTCTCAGTGATCTCCCACCCATTTGGTTCGCAAACCTACCTCTGTCTGGAATATCCCCCCCCCCCGCCCCCACCCTGGTTTCTGTATGTCCAATCCCTTTCCAACCTCTAAGGCCTAGCCCAAATGGCTTCTCCGTCAATGTTCAAGCTTTCCATGATTATCCCAATCAGGAAATAACTTGTTTTCCTCAAGATACTTGGAGCGTTTTGCTTGTACTCACTCATATTACTTACCACCACTTATGTTAGAGTTATTTACATTCAGGTGTTTTTCTCACTCCTAAGCCCTGAAGAATCCTGAGGGCAGGACAGTATCTTGGAGTCTTTGTTGCCCCTAAAGGGCCTCTTGCAGTGCTTCAAAAACCGAACTTACCAAATATTTGTTGACTAACTAAATACATGAATGAATTAGCAGCCAGAATTATTTTCACTTGGGATGGCAACAGAATTTCTTCTGTGTCTCAGCAGACCAAACCGTATTTTACTTTTTCATCCAGAAATAGCAAATTCATAAAAGCAAATGGCACTATATTTGAGGAGAAATATTTTCAGATTGTTTCCATATGTGTTTCTATATATACCAGTTTATGTGATATTTTAAATCATATTCAATACCATGTGGCCATGTATCTTCTAGAAGCTCATAATGATGATTTAGGTCACAGCTTAAAACAATAACAATAAAGTTCTTAAAGGAGGTTTGTTCATTTGTCCCTCAGTTCTGCTCATTCTCTAGATGTTTCCTTTCTAGGCCTGGCTCCAATGTCACTTTCTGTCTGTGACCTTCTCTGACTTCCCCCGGCAAAACTGCTCTGCCCGAGTTTCTAGTGCCCTTTGTACGGACCTTTGTTATGGCTTTCATCCCGCTGCTCTGTGTTACTTATGTGCCCATGTCCCAGTGAGAGTAGGAGCTCAAAAGCAGGGACCTCGCCTTGTTCACCTACCTCTGTCTTTCCAACACCTAGAATAGCACCTGGCACAGAGTGAGCACTGAGTAAATGTGGTCTAAATTGAGTTGGCATAATGTCAACTGTGCACTTTGGCACCCAAAAACCCAGCCCATGCTTTCTTTGGTTTAAAATTCGTGACATTAATGAATTGCAGGAGATGTAAGAGAACACACACACACACACACACACACACACCTGCTCTTTGGAAGCGGTATCCAGATTTCTTATCTATACCCAACTATTGAACCTTATCCCCATTTAGATAGCATGGATCACTTCCACATTAACTCCTTTTGCTTGCAGCTCTAGGTTAACACCTGAGCACCCATTTGGGAACATGTCCTCTTCTAGCTAAACTATAGACAGGGTCATGTTTCAAGTCAGGGAAAGCAGGAGGAAAGACATCTAGAACAGACTAAGCATTTAGCTTAGCCTTTTGCATACATTACCACTTTGAATCTTCACAGTACCTCAGGGGCAGCACTATTCCATTAGCCTCAAGTTGTAGCAGACATCTCTCAGGGTCAATGGAACCATTCATCTTAGACATGCTACCACTAGAGAGTCTCCCGTGGAGTAAGTATCAGGATGGGAATAAGGGTCAGGTTCACCTCTAATATCATCTCATCACCACTGGTTCACGAATTCACGGTCTTGCAGACACACTGACCTTTCTATTACCTGAACCCCCCCCCCCCAGATCTTTTCCAGATTGGGTGTTTGTACATGTTGCTCCCTCTGCTGTACTGGTGTCCCCACCCCGCCCCACACTCTTTACCTGGCTACTTCCTACCAATCCTCCAGCCTCGTGGTTCTCAAAGTGTGGCCTCCAAACCAGCAATCTCAGCATCACCCAGGAATTTATTAGAAATGCAGTCTTGGACCCACCTCAGACCTACTGAATCAGAAACTCTGGTGGGGGTTACACAGAAATCTGTTTGTTTGTTTTTTTTAAACAAATTCCAGGTGATTCTGATGCACATTAAAATTTGAGAAGCACTAAAAATAAATAAAATCTTAAAAAAGGGGGGTGGTGCTTGGGTGGCTCAGTCGTTAAGTGTCTGCCTTCGGCTCAGGTCATGATCCCAGGGTCCTGGGATCAAGCCCCACATCAGGCTCCCTGCTCAGCGGGAAGCCTGCTTCTCCCTCTCCCACTCCCCCTGCTTGTGTTCCCTCTCTCACTGTGTCTCTCTCTGTCAAAAAATAAATAAAATCTTTAAAAAATAAAAATAAAAAATAAAAATAACTTGAGAAGCACTGTTCTAGGCTTTATCTGTCAATTCCTCAGAAAGAACTATCTTGACCCCAGCTCCCCAATCTGTATCATATCCCCATTGTTACTCTCTCATATAATTATTCATTTATCACAAACTGCAAATTATGCAACTGTTGGTGGGTTTGTTTAAAAATCTACCTTCCTCAGGGCACCTGGGTGGCTCAGTCAGTTAAGTGACCAACTCTTGGTTTTGGCTCAGGTCATAATCTCAAGGTTTTGAGATTGAGCCCCTTGTTGGGCTCTGTGCTCTGCAGGGCATCTGCTTGAGAGTCTCCTTCTCTCCCTTTGGCCTTCCCCTCCCCCCTCTCTCTAATCAATAAATCTTCTTTTTAAAAAATCTACCTTCCTCACCAGATCTGAGTTCTGTGAAGGCAAGGACCATGTATACTCAAAGCCTTACACCATGCCTGTCACAGAGTAGGTACTCAATGCTTATTGGTCAGTCTTTCCTAGCCAACCTGGTGTGAGACCCCAAAGTATTTTTTGAGTTCACCATGTGAACTTTTGCCTCCAGTCAGAAAAGGCATAGCATGAAAAATAACCAAGTCTCATTTATTCACCATCTAGAGTAAAGACCACTTATGACTCCCTGTCTCTCAGACTTCCTTCCCTGTCCATTGTCAAGATCCCTCTTGACAAGTGTGTCACTCAGTGCTTTTCCTAGTTGAGACTTCACCTTACACAAGAACACCCAGAGGATTGTGGGTAGCTGGCAGCTGGGGGCCATGATGGGCGATGGGGGTCAGGAGAAGGGGATACGGTCCTGTCCTGGGTAAAGTGTGCTAGGGACCCTATAGCATACTTCAATGTTCCCTTCCTGAACCCCAAGACAAAATCAGGTTCACTTGAACCTTCAAGGCAGACTTAAGGCAGAGACAATCTGGGCAGGGGCAGCCCCACCTGACCCAACTCTACCTTGGGCAGCATGGCAAGGATCAGGCTGGCTGTGTTTCTGTGTTCCTCAGCTCTGCTCTTACACTTGTTCACAAAGACAATTCTTCTCTCCACACTGTGTTCACTGAGTTGAGAGGCTCACTTGTCTCTTCACCCCAGTCTTAATCAGCACAATCATATCTGTTCAGTCAGCATACGGATTCTCAACCTTTGCATCTGTCACAAAGAAAACTCATAGAAGTGGACCCACCTGGCTGGGCTAAGACTTAAAAGCAGGCCGCCTGTGGGGTTCTCTGATCTCCAGTCCAAGGAGGGAGTCCTTACTCTGTGTTCAATGCGGTAGACACGCTTTGTTTTCCTAATCTCATTTAACCCCCACATTAACTCTATGTGACAGGCTCAGTATCTCCTTTTTACAGATGTGGGAACTGAGGCCTAGAAAACTTAAGTACCCTCCCAAGATCATAGAGCTACTAAGGAAGCATTTGCACCCTGGACTATCTGGCAACAACTTTCATGCACTTGTCCCAAGCAACCTTCCACTGAGCCTTGGGAAAGGGACTTCTAAGTGACACCAGCCTCCCAGTAGAAAACCTAGAGCATGTCCAGTTATACCCTGAGCCTGTGGAGCCCACTTAGTATGAACGTACCACCAAACTTGTATTTCCTGCAGTCTTGTGTTACTGCTGTCCTTTTTTGGCTGAGGAAAATGACCCGGGTCTAATTCACACCTCCTTTGCCCTTGGACCTCACCTCCACCCCAGCACCTGGTATAATCACCCATAGGAAGGGGAAGCATGTGAGACGGGCTGATAAAACAGACACAGGCTTTCAGCATTGGTATAAGGTGGGTTCTGTTGCAAATAGAATTGTGAAGGCCTGGCCCCAGCTGGGGCACATGAAGACAGCCCCTTCTTCCTCAAGCAACTCTCACACTGCTAGGCCAGTTTGGGGTGAGATACCACAGCAGCTTGGAAGGTGTCCCCTGTTTTCCCACACTGTATTTCTACACAACAGCTTACTCTGCCAGCTTTACCCAAACTGACTGAGAAAACTGACACAGAGGCGGAAAGCAAAACCAAGTCAAGCATAGGAACTGCAGGAGAGTCAATAAAACACAGATCTGATTTTGTTGGTGCTATGGGAAACTCTTGTTTCAAAAACAAAACAAGTAAGACATCCAGAGTAAACGTAGTAAAGCCCTGCTAACACCCGTTTCTAAATATCTTGGATGATTCCAGGTGACAGGACCTGGCACTGGGCCACCTCTCAGGGCGTGGCTGTCCTTATGCTTCTCGGTTTTCAAATCCTTGGACTTTGTTGGTTTACGAACTCAGAAGGCCTGAGGCCTCTCTTATCACACCTCTGCATCAGAATCCTGAATAGCAAACATCTTCTGAACTGAGTACAAGGAAGTTGAGATTACTCTGGGGTCAGAGGCTGAAAAACAGGGTTGAAAAACTGGCGGCAGGAGGCCCTCCTGAAAGAGACAGGCTTGCCGGGACCCAGGTGGAGCTTTCGTTTCAGGACAGTAGAGACACTGTGTCTGGATTGGAGGCCCTGGCAGGTCATGGAGGGAGGCCATTGGTAGGGCTGAGGCCCCTAGTCCGCAGCAGAGCAAGGAAGCGGAGTAAAGCCTGCTCTGCCCGCTCGCTGGACACACACCCATTCTCTCCTCTGTCCTAGGCACACCCCCAGAGGCTGCTCCTCTGCGTGGAGACATTACTTGCTTTTGCCACAGCATCCTCTACTAGCTTCTGCCATTCCTTCCAGATCCATCTCTGCTCCTGAACCTGCCCTGCCTGAGGGGCAGAAGGACTGGGCCTCACCAGGGCCTGAGGGCTGGGGTGGTCGCTGCACAGGCAGTTCTGGCTCAGAGAGCTAGAACCACGCTCCTGGTGCCAGAGCCCAGTTTCATGCCCAGACAGCAGCCAGGGCTCTGAGCCAAGGCTGCCTCGCGGCCCCATTGCTCCCTGGCCTCCCGCCAGCGCCCATGCCAGGAAGGAACAGCCTGTCACCCGAGGGAAGTGGGCCACTGGGCACCTTGCGCTCTGACTTCTCGGGCAGCCTTGCCCGGTAGGAGCATGATGCCTTTTGCCCAATTTGATGGTCAGTACAGAGGTTCAAGGGAGGGGCAGGCGGGCAGTGAGATAGAAATAGACACCGAATCCTGCAGGATCCCAAGCTTCGAATTTGAAATGTTGTTTTCCAGGCTCAGGCACAAAATCATTTGTCATCACTCGGGTCCTAACAGAGGAAAAAATACAATGGAAAATTAGATCCCGTGTCACAATGTCATGGGTATAAATAAAATGAAAGGCAAGCTTGACGTCAGTAATGAGGATTCTCACATTCCACTTCACTTCCTCATCATCAAATATGCAGCTCAATTTACCCCCTCGGGTGGTGGAAACCGGTTAGTGTAAACAGGTGGGGGCTCTGATGTTGTGGGGACTGTGTTTCTTTCTCCCTCAAAATTCCCCAGGAGCCCTGGGCAAACAGTCCCAAGGGTGGGCCTCACTCTGTTGGGTGTCCCCTGGGTATGCAGCAACATTCTTAGCAGATGTCACAAATCTTTCCACTCATCCCCTCTGCTTCCCCAGTCAATATTCTTGCACTCAAACTTCCCTTCTTGGGGGCAGCCAGCTTGTCCCTTTCCACCAGACTTCCTGAGATTAGTTGAAGGGACATTTCTCTACCTGGAGAAAAGAAAGGAGAACAAAGGAGGGCAGAGCTGAGTGCTCCTTTGCACGGGGACAGGGCCGGTCTAGATGGTGGCTTCAGCCTGGAGAATATGGACTCATATTGATTCATATTTTGAACACACTCTGGAATATGATGCTCTAAAGGAACCCCATGGTAAATAATTTTGTAGCACAAAATTACTCCTCCCTGCCCTACCGCCAAGTTCTATCTTCGCAAATCTAGCTATTATTCCTCTATTAGGTTTTTCCCAGAGTGTAAAGCATCCTTGTACCCCAAAGCCAAAAACAGACATGGCCTGGTACACAATCTAACACACCTTTATCATCAAAAGTCACGTGACTTCAAAGCATGCTGAGGAATGCTGACAAGCAGTGCCACTTACGAGAAAACCAGTAGCCATTCATACAAGACAGGGATTGGTGTCTGCCATTATCTGGTTTTATGTCCTCTCAAGCGGTATTGCTGGGCCTGGAATAGTTGTGGAGTCTCTGCCCAATTCACACCCTGCCAGGCAAACCCTCAGATGTTAACTCATTGTTCTGAAATAACTACATCCAACAAGGATTTGTGGACTCTCCTCTGTGCTGGGGACCGTTCTGGAGCTGGGCACAGTGCTATATGAGTATGACCCAGCTCCGGACATTCCTGCTCTGATCTGTGAAGGGTGGGACCAGCAGCGGCACAGTGTAGGGTCTTTGGTTTCTAGCAGATCCGTTTAAAACACAGTTCTGGAGCTTCCTGGCTGTGCAACTGCCCACCTCAGAGGTCCTCGAGCACTGTGCGGGGTAAGGGATGGAAGATGCTGCACGTGGTGCCTGGGTCCTGATGAGTCCTCAGCAGCGTCCGCAACCTTCTCCCAACTCCCCTGAATCTGCTGCCCGGAAAGAAAATACGAAACAAGAAAGAAAATTACTGTTGCATATATGCACAAGGTAGTATTCATTTCCTCATTCTAGCCTGCACACACATGAGCACATGCACGAGAGACAGAGCGTGCACACACACACATTAACCTGGCTTTTGATAGGTGTGATTATGCCAAGCCACGGATTACAATGATATTTTTAGAACTAGATTTCTACTCTGCTGCCACTCAAGAAGTAGATTGGACTGATAATGGACTGAAATGGCATGTGGTCATTTTCCTCTCCATGTGTCCTCAGCAGGGCAGAATTTGGTAGCACCTAGGCCTCAGGCACTTCTCATTTTGTGTGTCATTATGGCTGCTGAGGACAGCTCTGTGGCCTGAATTCTGGGAGACCTATTTTATAAGATGTGTTTCTGAGACCACAGAAGGTTTTTTCCCTTTACCGTAAGAATCTCGTGAGGAAACGTTCTTCAAACTTTGTGCCAGAACGGGCCCAGGGCCGAACTGTGAAGGGCAAGGAGTTAGTTTCTTCCGTTATCCTTCTGGCTTTCTCTCACCAACTTAAGCATCCAGTGTCCAAATACCATACCTGGCTTCTAGTAACTTCTATGATAGTCTCTGCCCGTTTTGACACTATGCAAGCTCCCCTCTTCTTTCCGTCTCAAAACTTAGCCTTCCTATAAACCTTCCATCCCAGACCTGCTATCTGCTAGATGGATATGGGTTAACCATGAGGTGGATGAAAATTCTGTGCCAGCAGGTAATGGTTTTGGAGTTTTTTTGTTTTACTTTTTGTTATTGTGGATGTTAAAGGAGCCCAGCTGTTTGTTGCACACCCATTTTAGGGCTCTTCTCCTGTCAGGGTAGAGATAAAATAGAGGAGGCAAGAGCCTTGTATTCTCCTTGGAGTTTGGATCTTCCTCTAACATACTGAGTGTTTTGTTCTCCTTTAGACCCAATGTCCAAAACCAGCTTGTACTGGAGTCATGAGAGCTGAGTGCCAAAATTTCAGGAATTTAGCCAGATGGATGTTGAAACACTGCCATCATTAAAAATTAAATTATATAGGCATACAATTAAAGAAATTATATTAAAAATAAAGACAATAGGGTGCCTGGGTGGCTCAGTTGGTTAAGCGACTGCCTTCGGCTCAGGTCATGATCCTGGGATCGAGTCCCGCATCGAGCTCCCTGCTCAGTAGGGAGTCTGCTTCTCCCTCTGACCCTCTTCCCTCTTGTGCTCTCTGTCTCTCATTCTCTCTCAAATAAATAAATAAAAATCTTTATAAAAATAAATAAAAATAAATAAATAAATAAATAAAGACAATAAATACTTAAATCTCATCACTTCCTAATTATTTCATTACGCCTACTCTTATCTATGCACTTGAAGTTATTTATGTCTCCTGGATCTCTGTGTGGGGATACTGTATATGGGGTGTTACCGCTCATTTCCTCCCAACTCCATGTTCCATGATGTCACACTGGTAGCTGGAACTCAGCCATGGTGGTGGTACTGACACCCGAGAATTCAGCAAACACTGTAGATCAGGGCTTCATTTATTGCCTCTTTCCCTGCCAAACCAGTTGTTAAGCACTCATCAGCATACCCCTATTTTGCCCCACACTGGGCTCAGGAGCCAGGCCTGTAGTCATCTAGGAGTGCTAACATCCAACTTCATGGATGTGGGGAGACATCTTCAGAACCTCCCCAAAGCTCTGCCTGTGCCTTCCCAAAGCCATTTTCCCTAGATAGCTTCTGACACTCTCAAGTCATTCTTGCTATGTTCCCACCACCACCACAGAGACACATGTGCCCCCCACCACGGACACTCTCCCTTTTCTGTCTGTCTGTCTGTCTCATAGTCAACATAATCTGCTTGGGTGTGAATTCTGTTAACTCCAACACAATTCTAGGGAATTTGAGAGTCTGCAGCCTGGGGCTTGGGGGTTCTGAAGTATGAGAGGGGAGAAGCAGCAACAAATGGAATATTTTGGATATAAGGTTACTGTGCTGGGATGCCTGGGTGGCTCAGTCAGTTAAGCATCTTCCTTCGGCTCAGGTCATGATCCCAGGGTTCTTGGATCGAGCCCCACATTGGGCTCCCTGCTCAGTGGGGAGCCTGCTTCTCCCTCTGCCTGCCACCCCGCTGCTTGTGCTCTCTCTCTTTCACTCTCTCTCTGGTAAATGAATAAATAAAATCTTTAAAAAAAAATGTTACTGTGCATACAATCGTTTGGTCCCACAGGTTGACTTCCAAACTGGGAGATGAGTGGTTCTCCTCAGTTCTCCACTGTAGACATATTTTTTTTTTTTTTTTGGCAAATGCATACTGGAACTGGAATTTTTACAAGAAAACCTATAGCTTTGACCTCTGATTTTCAAGACACTCAGCTTTTTTTTTTTCCCTCAGAGTGAATGGGGTCAAAAAGTATCACCCTTAAAGGAATACACAGTGTTTTGCACTCTACGGAGCCCCATCACATTGATCATTATATCTAGCTTTTAGAATAACACTGAGATGGGAGCAACACACACATCCCTATTCTCATTATGAACAAAAGAGGCCCAAGACACCTAATTTAGCATTGCCCACCTACTTAGTTTGTGAAATGGCTGGGATTAGGTCCCACAATGCCAGGTGGAATTGAAAATGCCATACCTGGAGCGCAGGGGTGGCTCAGTTGTTAAGCGTCTGCCTTTGGCTCAGGTCATGATCCCAGGGTCCTGGAGTCGAGTCCCGCATTGGGCTCCCTGCTCAGCAGGAAGCCTGCCTCTCCCTCTCCCACTCCCCCTGCTTGTGTCCCCTTTCTCGCTGTCTCTCTCTCTGTCAAATAAATAAATAAAATCTTAAAAAAAAAAAAAAAAAGAAAGAAAATGCCATACCTTACAAAGATCAGAAACAGACATGCAATTATTTTAACCTGAAGTCAACCATGTCAGCCCATGTGCTATTCTCTCTTCCTCCTCCAAGGACTCTCAAGTCTGCTTTCCACCTGATTCTATGGCATTGAGCTATTTAGAGATTCATCTTGGCCATGCAAACCATTTATTTACTAGAAAGTGAGATTAGGGGTTGACCTTCAGTGTCCTTAACAGATGACACCAGAGTACAAAGAAGAAGACCACAAGGCCGTGGCATTGCAAGGCCACACATTCAGTGGGGGAAGCAGGAAGTGGTGAAAACGCCCCACGTCTAAAACAGAGTACAGGTTTCTTAAAGTGTGAATCCACGTACCATCAACATCTAAACAATTTCTTATGAGACTATGGTTTATTAATTCCTGGCTAAAAGACTGAATGACATTAAGCCTTATTAATTTGCTGGCCAATTGGGCAGAGACTGCGAAAGGGGAAAGGAGAGAGGCCAGTTTTTGCAAAACAGCTGCTTACCCAGTCCTTGGGCCAGACCCAAAGAACCGGGGAAAAGAAACTCCTTATTATATCCTTGTAAGTGAGAGGTTTTGTTTTACAAACTGTGACTGGAAAACTTTGTACCAAAATGTTAATGGTGGTGATTCAAGGAAAAATGAAGACTTTTTTTTTAATTCCCACTATCAGCATACAGTTTTTAGCTGATAATCACCTTTTTCCAGTCTTCCTTATACTTTCAAAAACACAATAATAACACCTTAAATTTATAAAGCATGTCAGCCTTTGCAAAGTGTTCTTGTCCGTTACTTCAAATGAGCCATATGAATATCCTGTATCAGAATTCCATCCTTAAACCAAACCTAAACCTCCCCCAAGACAAAAAAAATGTAGAAGGGACTTCATACCAAGGGGAGGGATTGCTATGCTGGCCATCGCTCCAACTCCCTCTCCTGAATTGCTGTGCTCCCTTAGGATCCACATAATTTTACTCCTAATCCTCAATCCTACCACGAAATTGAGTTCAGAAGATACTCTGTTTGGTCTTTCTTTTGGTGTTTATTTACATGCCTGTCCCCTGGCTAAAATCAATGACAAATGGCTACTTTGGAAAGTAAGACAGAAATCATTTTAATGTAACTTTCCCATGAATAAGAGTAACGCTCCCTTTCCACCTGTCCTCTTAATTTGAAATCAAGTAGATTTAGTCTTTAGGTCTGGTTAAAGCAACTTTGGGATTCAAGTCTTTGTACAAATAAGAACTACTGTGAATGGTAAATAATTCTTTAGGGGGCCACCTGTAGACTTGTACCATGGGAAAGGCAATTTACCTCTGTGATTTGAAAAAGTGGCTGATTTTCTTTCACTAGTAAAATCAAATCCACTGAATTATTGGGTAGTAATGAGCTAGCTTCCCAAGAACTTCAATACTCCTGTTTTGCATCACTCTCACCAAGCAAACATGACTTCAATATTAAAATCAAGAATATTTTCATAGGTGATAGATGTATTATCTTGATCTTGATGATCATTACACAATATATATGTATATCAAACCATCACATTGTACATTTTAAGTATATAAAATTATATTTGACAATTATTCCTCAGTAAAATTGGGAGGAAAGAGGGGGAAAAGCATATTATCACTAAACCCAAGCATCAAGATGACTTGATAGAGAAAGGTGTCTGCCTTGGCGAACATAATCATATTTTCCCATATCATTGAGGAAAAGAGAGAGAAAGAGAAAAAGAAAGGGGGGGAGGGGAAAGAGAGAGGAGAAGAGAAGTCAGTATTCACAGGGCACAAAACAGAAAAAATATTACCACTAATAAAAGTGTTCAGTTGTTCCCATGGCTGGAAAATAGAATAAAAAGACCAGAACTGATTCACGTGTCTGTAAATACTTCAATATTTAATAAACATGGCATCTTAAATCGGGGGGGGATACAATATAAATAAATGGTATTGAGATAATTTCCTTTTTTTTTAGGGAGAGAAAAAGAGAAATAGAGAGTGAGCAGAGAGGGAGGGGCAGAGGAAGAAGGAGAAAGAATCTTTTTTTTTTAAACATATAATGTATTATTTGTTTCAGAAGTACAGATCTGTGATTCAACAGTCTTACAAAATTCACAGCACTCACCATAGCACATACCCTCCCCAATGTCTATCACCCAGCCACCCCATCCCTCCCACCCCCCACCACTCCAACAACCCTCAGTTTGTTTCCTGAGATTAAGAATTCCTCATATCAGTGAGGTCATATGATACATGTCTTTCTCTGATTGACTTATTGAAGGAGAAAGAATCTTAAGCAGGCTCCACGACCAGTGTGGACCTTGACATGGGGCTCGATCTCACTACCCGAAGTCATGATCTGAACCAAAATCAAAAGTCAGATGTTTAACCAACTGAGCCACCCAGATGCCCCACAATTTGCTAATATTTTTGAAAAGTAATTCAGATAGAATAAAAATTCTAATTTTATTTTAATTTTAGATTAAAATTTTAATATTATAAAAATATCAGAAAATTATAAAAGGGTAGTTGTCTAATGTTGGGCATAACAGTGTCTTTCTAAGAATAACACCAACGCTATCAACATAAAGAAAAGACAGATATATCTGACTTCTTTAAAATTTAAAAATTTTGCATATCAAAAGCATCCATGATACCAGTCCTTTGTCAGAAATACGTATTAAAGATATTTTCTCATATCTTTGAGTTGTCTTTTCACTTTCTTAAACATTTATTTTGAGAACACAACAGCCTGGATGAATTTCAGAAATGTGTTTTGTGGAAAAAGTATACATTGGATGGTTCCATTTATATGAAGTTCTAGAATAGGAAAAATTAATCTAAAGTGATGGAAATTGGGGCACCTGGGTGGCTCAGTTGGTTAAGCATCTGCTTTCGGCTCAGGTCATGATCCCAGGGTCCTGGGATGGAGTCCCACACCCAGCTCCTTGCTCAGTGGGGAGCCTGCTTCTCCCTTTCCCTCTGCTGCTCCCCCTGACTGTGCTCTCCTGCTCTCTCTCTGTCGAATAAATAAATAAAATCTTAAAAAATATAAATAAAGCAATGGAAATTAGATCTATGTGAAATGGCACAAGGGAACTTTTTGGGGTGACAGAAATGTTCTATAATTTGATAGTGGTCATGGATACATGGGTATATACATTTATCAGAACTCATATTGCACATTTAAGGTAGATGCATTTTGTTGTTTATAAATTACAGAAAAAAGAATCCATGGTAAATATCAAAGAAAATGACAAACTGAGAATATTTGCAACATCTAAGATAAACTTGTGAGGCCCTCATACACAAAGAACTCTTAAAAATCAGTAAGAAAAAAATTAACATCCCAATAGAAAGTTGCAAAAGGACCTAAAGGAGTAATTCAGGGATGCCTGGGTGGCTCAGTAGGTTAAGCATCTGCCCTCGGCTCAGGTCATGATCCCAGGGTCCTGGGATTGAGCCCCGCATTGGGCTCCCTGCTCAGCAGGGAGCCTGCTTCTCCCTTTGCCTACAACTCCTCCTGCTTGTGCACTCTCTCTCTCTGACAAATAAATAAAATCTTTTTAAAAAAATAAAGGAGTAATTCATAAAAGAAGAAATAAAAATGCACAGTAAATATGAAAAAGACTCCAACTCCTTGGAAATCAAGCAAACATAAATTAGAAAAACAACAACAGGGGTGCCTGGGTGGCTCAGTCAGTTAAGCATCTGCCTTTCGCTCAGGTCATGATCTCAGGGTCCTGGGATTGAGCCTGCTTCTCCTTCTCCCTCAGCTGCTCCACCTGCTTGTTCTCACTCCATCAAAATAAATAAATAAAGTCTAAATTATTATCTATCAAATTGATTTTTTTTAAAAATATTAAATACTTAGTTTTTTTAAGGGCAGGGAGAAAAAGACATCTTCAGATCCCTAATGGGGTGTAAATTGGTACAATATTACTGGAAGAAAAATTGTCCATATACAGCCAAAGTCTTTTTGCTTTAACAGGATGTCTAGATGTAGGGACTATGGGTGCACATGCCTATTTTGCTTCTTCAAATCACCACTGGTACAAAGATCCTTAGGTTTACACCTCTGTTATGTACTTCTGTCCCAGGAATTAAAATATAACCTTATTTGATATAGCGCAGAATAAGCACTGTGTAGACCCCAAAATATTTATCAACTAACACTCTCTGAATGTGTACCCATTAAGGGACTAGAGGGAATTTACTCTTCAAATCATAGATGGGCCCCCGGTTCACACTGGGTCCTGCCATTATGAATGGCACTCTCCTATAGCTCAAGGCTAGCAGGCTCGAGGGCAAGGGGCCCACCTGTCACCAGGCTTGGCCCAGTCACCATGGCCAGGAGGATGGAGTCATCTGGGTTACAGCTGTGGTAGGGGATGACATATTTGATTGAGTCTCATCTAGATCAAACAGAGTAGGGGAGGTGTTCCCAAGGGAAGGAATGATGGTCAGGCTAAAAAGAGAGTTTACTCTGGGGATAAGCAAGCATTCTTCTCCATGCTCAGACTCATACCTCCATGCTCAGACTCTCCAGCTTCCTCCTGCTCTGGGCCATTTCTCCAAGTTACCTAAGGAATGAGCCATCAAGTGAATCAACTTAAGTCTCGTGTGTGGGATCTGTCTTCCCTGCTGTGGTCACAGGTGATGTGTGAAAAATAGAGTGGGAGAGGCTACATCTAAAGGGAAAACTGGAGTCACAGAAAAAGCCTGTTTCAACCTGGGAATGTGTATGTATGAAATGAGTCTGCTACGGGGTATCAGGCAGAGGAGTTAGTGAAACGTATTCCGTACCTGGGCCATCCATACTAGGCTCCATCCACAGGTGCTCAGAGCTGGAAGATTAACTAGATGCCTTTTCCAGTTGATACTAACCTCTCCCTTCTTTAATTTCACACTGCAATTTGCATCAGCCCACTAGTGACCTTCAAGTTGTTCTTGCATTGTTTCAAAGGAATTCAGTGTGTCTCCTTAAATAGCAGGAAAACCACAAGACAAATTCTACCTCCTTCCTGAAGCGTCTCCTGATTACCCCTGTCTGGGATGATCTCTCTCTCTCTCATTACCCCTACCGTCATATTGGCAATAATCAAATCCTGGTTTGTGGCAATTTTCCTTGTGTTGCCTTGAATTACTATATATTTTTAGCAGCAAGGTTTACTCTTTGTGTATTCACATCCTTCCTCCGCACAGATCTGTCTGACGTGTCTTTAGATCCCCAACAGCACAGCGCTCACCATGCCGGGCAGTATAACCTAGTGACTCGGAACCTGGGCATGAATTCCAGTTCTGCTCGTCACTAGCTGTGTGACCTTAACAAGTTACTCAGCCTCGGTGTGTCTTCCTTATCTATAAGATGAGGCCAAAAGTGGCACCGACTTCACTGGGCTGTTATGAGGATTAAGACATGCATGGCAAGTGAGTAGCCCAGTTCCTGATGGTGTTGTAAGTGCTTGGGAAATGTCAGCTATTAGTATGTAAGTGCTTCGTAAATACCCGCTGATTGAATGGCTCTAGTGGGGAGGAACTTTAAAGAAAGAGAGGGCTATTCTAGAGTGGCACGAACCCCTGAAAGGGGGAAGGAAAAACCTACTGACCTTGTTGAACAGGTTACATGGGCCAGGTCAAATATTATCATGGCACTGAGGGTTCGGGATGAGGTGGGAGAGATGTAAGGAAGGGAGGGCACACCTGAGGTTTTATAACACAAATAAATTATTAGAATATTATTAATTCATTCAACAAGTATATATTGGGCACTTATGGTATTGCAGGAAAACAAGACATTTCCTTTTTTTTTAAACGTTTTAATTTTTAATTTTTTTAGATTTTATTTATTTGTTTGTCAGAAAGAGAGCGAGAGCGAGAGCGAGAGAGCACAAGCAGGTGAAACTGTAGGCAGAGGGAGAAGTAGACTCCCCGCTGAGCAAGGAGCCTGATGCAGGACTCCATTCCAGTACCCTGGGATCATGACCTGAGCCAAAGGCAGATGCTTAACTGAGCCACCCATGCATCCCAAGAAATTTCCTTTCTTGGACCTAACGAAGAATGTAATAGGCAGGATGTATCATCTCCTCTCCGTGTCTATCCATCAGGCTGTTATAGTTCAAGCCTCTATGGCTTCTGACCTGAATCACTGTCAGAATTAACTAGGCTTCATGCCCACCCTGCTCTTTTCTTTACCAATTTACTGAGCAGAATTAGGTGAGTTTTCAAAGATACCTGAATACTTGATTCCCTTTCTGAAAATCTCTACTGGCTCCCCGCTGCCAGTGGTCTGTCCCTCTTGGATCTCCATATTCAAGCTTCTCACACTTCCAGGTGTATTTAGGATGGTCTTCCCCAGGCTCTCTATCTAGGGAATTCTTTCTTTCCCTTTAAGAACCAGCTCCAGTATCAGCGCCCCCGGGAAGCCCTCCATATCCATCAGAGCCCAGCCAGAAATATAGAAACCACTTTCTATATTCAAATAGAGTGAATTTAGTACAGGAGATTGATTTCCAGGTGATGGAAAAACTGAGCCACCAACCAGGGGACAGTGAGGCAAAGCAGAGATTAGTACCAGCAAGAAGCTGCTACCATTTCTAGGCTGGACGTGCAAACAGAGGTTACCAGATCCCAGGGCCTGTGATCACCCTGCTGAAGCTGGACCCCAGTGGGCCTTTTCAGCAGGAGATGGAGTTATGGCAGAGACCCAGGGGCTTTGCAGATTTTGAAGACAGCACTCCAGGCAGAGAAGGAAAGAGAGATACCTTGACTTTCCCTCTCTCCCATCCTCCAGTCTGTCACCTTTGTCTCTCATTGGCTGAACCAGCCAGAAGCCAGCTGCCCATGGTCTGCAGGAATTCCCCACTCCCAACCCCAAAACAGAGCAAAGCCAAGGGAGAGTGAGGGATGGAGCTGCCCCCCTTCCTGACTCCCTTAGGCACATTGTCATGGTCTCCCCTCTGCTCCCTTAACTCTGATCCCATCTTTTTTATAGCCCTAATCTACTAAATTGTGATTTCTGTGTTTATAAGTCTGTTTTCCTTAATAGATTGTGTAATTCCAAGGGCAAAGACAATGGCCTTATTCATCTTGGTATCCTTAGCTCCTGCATAATGCATGGTACATAACAGACATTTACTCTTTGTTGGATATCTGTTAAAAGGAAATCCTGGAGTCACCTCCAGCTAGTCCTCCTTTTCCATCTCCTTGCTTGATTTACCTACCTTGATTGAACTCTCAGTACTAAAGAATAAACAAGAAGGAGCTTGGGGTCCACTGAGCTCTCTGGGTCTGCAATCCATAGCCTTATATTTAAGTACACCCATCAACAAATTACTATAATTATTTATACTCAGAGCATCATCCACATATCAACCTTCTACCTTCCCATAGCTACATAAAAATTATCCATGGAAATTCCCCCCGAAATTTCAAGATACCATCCCTCCACCACCCAAGATGTTTCTAGGCCACCTCTCCCTGCTGTTAATCAGTGTGTGCTCAGGGTAAACAAACTAATTTTAAAATCAGCTTAAGCAAAACATAATTAGGAAGATAAATTAGCTGCCCCCCCAAATTGCATAATGAATGCCCAAGGAGAAATTATTTTTATTATCTACCATTGTTATTATCTGTGTAACATTTTCTCTTCCATCATTGGAGATGATACTCAGCTGACAGTGTAGAGAAATACCACAGAACCTAACTTCTGACCTTGATCATCTGTACAATGATTACCAAAGGAGAAAAACGAGCTGTTTTTGTTTTTCTTATCTTGAATTTACAACACCAGCCTAGCTATAGAGGAAAAGAAGCTTGTAATTACAGTCAAGACAATCAGGGTTCAATTCTCGGTTCTCACTTATTTCTGTACAATCACGGGCAAGTTAGGTCACCTCTGAAAAATCGGTTTCTTCACATGTAAAATAAGGATGATGACAAAGCCGACCTCAATGAGAGCCCACACATGCTTCCTATCTGGTTCTAAGCACTTCATGTGAACTAATTCCTTTCATCTTTGCCATGAATTACCTACTGTTATTTTTATTTTACGCATAAGGAAACAGGCACAGAGATTAAGTAACCTCCTCAAAGGGTTGTTGTAGAAATTTAGTGTGATTTTATACATTGAAATCATTAAGAAATTGTCTGAAACAGAGTAGGTGCTCAATTAATTTTTTCCTTTACAAGCCCCCCCACCCAACCCACCCACCCCCACCAAAATAACTAGTGTTTGTAGAAATTGGTTTGTTATTGAAGCTTCTTTGTTAAGAAGCCTGGATCCTTGGGGCGCCTGGGTGGCTCAAATGGTTGAGTGTCTGCCTTCGGCTTGAGTCATGATCCCAGCATCCTGGGATCAAGCCCCACGTCAGGCTCCCGGCTCAGTGGGGAGCCTGCTTCTCCCTCTCCCACTCCCCCTGCTTGTGCTCTGTCTCTCTCTCTCTCAAAATGAATAAATAAAATCTTAAAAAAAAAAAAAAAGAGGACTGGATCCTTCATTCCTAGCTCTGTACTCCCTGTGCCTCAGTTTCCCTCTGTGTAAAATGTCAGACTATATCAGCAGCCACCAATCAATGGCCTATGAGAGGAACCTGGCCTGCAGTTACATTTTGTTATCTTGCATAATATTTATATTATTATTATTATTTATATTTATATTAAAAAGTAGCTGTTAACATTTAAAAATCAGTAGGTCTCTCCCCCCCCCCCCCCCCACACACACATTTTCAGGCTTCTCTTGAAAAACTGACCCATATGACCAAATGGGCTCTTACTCCAGCAGGTCAACATTCATTTCCATTTGTGTGTGGCCACCTCCTTTTACAAAGGACACCTATTTCCCAGTTTGCTCTAGTTCCCATTTCTCACAGCTTCTTGCAGACACAGGAATCTTTCCCCCTTCCATCACTAAGGGTCCATGATTCCCTGACACCTGACAGCACTTTCCAGAGGAAGTACCCACTGTAGGGCACCAGAGTTTTTCACTGAATGCTGTTGTCCCAAAGGGTGAGCAATTCATCCCAGTTTCATTAGGACTTACCTCCTTTTGGACTGAAAGTCCTGCATCCAGGAAACTCCTTGGTCCCAGGCAAACCAGGTTGGTCATTCTGTGTCACAGCACAAAACAACCCCACAGTGGACCCTCCCATCTAGGACATGAGGATGCCACACTGCTCCGGAGTCTCCTTGGGCAATTCTGCAGGGCTAGAAGAGCATGTATCTGTGTATCTTGTGGAGGGGGCGGGGACAAGAATTAGAGACCCTAGACCTCATTACATGACTGGTTCTCCTGATGGGGCTCTGTATGACCTTAGGTGGGTCACTGAGTCTCTGGGCCTCTCTGCTCTGCCATTCATTCATTCAACATCTACTTATCAAATGTCTTCCACATGCCAGGCACCATTCTAGGCACTGAGGACACAGCAATGAAAAAGCAAGAACAGCGTCCTTGCCCTTAGAGAACTCACATCTGCAAGAAGAAACAGATATTAAAACAAGTAAACAATATCTTAACAATATCTGATAAAATTTCAGGTGGTGATAATGCCATAAAGAAACCACTGACCACAAGAAAGAAGCAAAGGCTATGGGGGCCATCACCAATTTTGGTGGGTGCCAAGGAATATCAGAAATCGGTCAAAATTCCACCTAGCCTCCTGTTTTGGACAGTATGTAATTCTTAACTTCAGGATCTTTTGGTACAAGGGATATATGTAACAATTTAATTTTTCAGTTACAAAATATTTCTCAGTAAAAAACTGCTTTATGGCGACAAGCCATAACAATATCAAATCCAGGTCTCATACAGATGGATTGGAAATGTATCAAGTCAAATCCACCCAAATAACAGCACAAGGGTTGAGAAAAGAGAGAGGCCCAAGCTTATTAACACATCGGACAATATTTTATTAAACAAAGTGTAGCTAGAGTCAGGGGCCCATGTGCTAACACCAGAAGCAGAAAAATAAATGAATGGACAGACTGTCCAGTACCTGTCTCTCTCCCCTCCAAAGAGCTGGATACTGCCTTAAAGAAGGAAATAACCACTTTATACAAATTCAGTAAGGGACACCACTATAGTATGCCATTCATTCATTCATTCATTGCATAAATAGATACTGAGTACCTACTATATAACAACATTATTATACATAATGAAAGAAGGTAATACTCGGGAAACCCAAAATATTTCTCTAGATTTAAAATAATCCTTATTGGGGGTACCTGGGTGGCTCCGTCCGTTAAGTGTCTGCCTTCAGCTCAGGTCATGATCCCAGGGTCCTGGGACTGAGCCCTGTGTTGGGCTCCCCACTCCTCCAGGAGCCTGTTTCACCCTCTCCCTCTCTGCCTCCTGCCCGCTCGCCCCTGCTTGTGCTCTCTCTCTCTAATAAATAAATAAAATCTTTAAAAAATAAAATAAAATAACCCTTATTTGATTTTTCTGGTTATAAAATAATAAATTGCTTTTTATAATTTTGAAGCTTAAAAATGCAATATAAGTCATCCTGTAATAAGCCGGGGTTTTTCAACCTTGGCACTATTGACATTTTGGGATGGGAAATTCTTTGTTGTGGGGGCTGTCTTGTATGCATCGTAGGATGTTTAGCAGCATCCCTGACCTCTACCCACTAAATGCCACCAGCATCCCCCTCCCCACCACCACACAAACACACACCAGCTGTTAACACTAAAAATGCCTCCAAGCTTTGCAAATGCCCCTAGGAGTCAAAATCATGTGCTTGAAAAGTGCTACTATAAGCAATCTACTTTGCTCATACAATAGGGAGCTCAGAAATGAAGGCCTATGGTGAGGCCCCTTTTTCCTCCAGGCAAATAAATAGGAGATTTCCACCTGGAAGAGCCCTGGCACTACCCTTCCCTCCTTGATGCCAAGACACCAGCCCTCTGGAGAAAGGCAGCACTGCCCCAAGTCTGGGATGAGAGGACGGGGAAGGCGGTGGGGATGGGCAGGCTTGGGCACTGCTAAGGAGATCAGCGAGCTTCTGGAGATTATACTGTGTGCGTCATGCCCGCTGATCCAGGCCATGCCCCAGACCTGCACTCCTCCAAATGAGCTTTGCTAACAACTCTGGGAGAAAAGCTTCTCCTGTTCCAGGCTTACCCACATGGAAGTCCAGCAGTCTGTGGCTGCTCTAAGCTAGGCAGATTACAATTGTACCTGTCTACCTTGAGCACTGATAGGAGTGAGTCTCCAAAGCTGGAAGCAGGGCACGCCTACCTGTCCTTGCCCTTCTACAAAGACTTGACAAAGAGTCCATTGTGCACAACCTAATCTGATATAGAATTAATGCACCTGCCTGGTCATTCACCCCCACCTTTGGCTGGTGCTTCAGAGCAAATGCTAGTTGTATAGAAGCAAACATTTTCAGTTGATAGAAAATGTCAACATGGGCCCAAGTCAGGCACAACGTTTTAAGTATGTGTAATCTGAGTCCTGGCTCTTAGAACAGAAGGGAAATTAGTCTTGTGTGTCACCACTTAGTGTCTCAGATTCAACCGTTCCCAGTCACAAAAAGGAGAAGAGTTGAAGAAACAGGGATAGGGTAAGAGAATCCAGGTTCTGCTTTTATTCATTAATTTCCTAATTATTTGTTGAGTCCCTGTTATATGCCCAATGCTGTGCTCTATGCATGGGGAGAGTTTAGCTTTAGGTGGAACCTTTAGGGACCACGCTTCAGCTCCAGCTGCTTCTTGCCATAATCGTCTATAAGCCAGTTTTGCCAAATCTTCTGACTTTCCAAAAGAAACTGGAAAACATGATTTTTATGTAAAATCTTTTAATTTTTAAACATAGGCTGAAATTTTAAAATGAAAACAAAACAAAAAATCCCCGCATGGACAAAACCAGTCCAGTTTCCAAGCCTTCAAACTATAGTAGTGGTTAAGAGTAAGGTACACTGGGGCGCCTGGCTGGCTCAGTCATTAAGTGTCTGCCTTCAGCTCAGGTCATGATCCCAGGGTCCTGGGATCGAGCCCCGCTTCACTTCGGGCTCCCTGCTCAGTGGGAAGCCTGCTTCTCCCTCTCCCACTCCCCCTGCTTGTGTTCCCTCTGTCAGATAAATAAATAAAATCTTAAAAAAAAAAAAAAAAGAGTAAGGTACTCTGTGATGAGCACTGAGTAATGTATAGAATTGTTGAACTGTTATATATATATATAACACTGTACTAATATAACTAGTATAACTAATATAACACTGTATGTTAACTAAAATGGAGTTAAAATTAAAAAACTTAATTAAAAAAAAGTGAGGTACTCTGGTTCTACCCCTTGCCTGCTGTGTGACCTTGGGCAAGTTATCTAACCTCTCTGTGCCTGTGCCTTACTTTCCTCATGTATAAAATGAGTATGATAAAAAACATACTGTCGATTTTTTCATTATTTAAACTCAATTAATTAGCATATAGTGTATTATTAGTTTCAGAGGTAGAGTTCAGTGATTCATCAGTTGCATATAACACCCAGTGCTCATCACACCACGTGCCCTTCTTAATGCCCATCACCCAGTTACCCCATCCCCCCCACAAAACTCCCCTCCAGCAACCCTCAGTTTGTTTCCTATGATTAAGAATCTCTTATGATTTGTCTCCCTCTCGATTTTGTCTTGTTTTATTTCCCCCCCTTCCCCTATGCTCCTCTGTTTTATTTCTTAAATTCCACATATAAGTGAAATCACATATTGTAGATTTAAATGCGAGAATATATGTGCATGCCCTATCTATAATATCTCAATAAATGTGAGCTATTATTTTTGTAGGTCACCTGGTCCACTCTCCCAGGAATCTCTTTTACAATAGCCTTGAGAGTTGAACATTTAATCACTGCTCATGCGCATCCTGAGACAGGAAGCTCATGACTTCTTAGGAAATGCCAGTTGTATAATAATCACCAAATCACAGTGGCTTAATCCAGTGTATGTTCATTTATTGTTCATGTCCCAATCCAATGTGCTCAACACATAGACTGCTTTGTTCTACTCTTTGCCCTGTGAATGCATGGACCTCCTATCTGGTGGCTCAACCACCCCTAAGGACCTTCCCAGAATCCTCTACTGGGTTCTCTGCTTTCAGCCAGGTAAGAGAGAGAAAGAGAAAACGAAAGAGAGAAATTGAGAGAATATCAGATGTATCACATCTGCACATTCCCATTTGCCAGAACCCTGTCACATGGTCCCAATCTAACTGTAAAGGAAGTTGGGACACGAAGTGCTCCTCTGCATCCAGGAAGAAAAAAGAGCATTGGTGAACTTCGAAACTATCTCTACCATGCTCTGCATTCATACAGACACAATTCTGCAGACTTAGAATCTCTACCTGTTGGTCCCAGTCTTGCCCTTCAGGGCAACACACACATGACAGCAGGAGGACACAAGCCTGGGGACAGACAGGTTTGGAGATGAAACTCTGTTTCTGTACTTGCTCAGTCCACTATTTTGGACCTCGGGCAAATTCTTTGAACTCTCTGTGCCTCAGTTACCTCATTCAAAAAATGAAGATTGTCATTACCTCCCTGGGTTGTTGGAAGGATGGAATAAGATAATGTATGTGTTAGCACACTGCATAATATCTAGCACATAACCTAGAAGGTGCTCATTTAACGCCAATGTCTCCTCTTTCACGTGAAAGATTTCCAGGTACTTAAAGACGACTATGATTGTTTCTGTCAGTTTTCTCTTCTCACGGTTTCATCATTATTTTCACTATTTTTATATGGTATCATTGCCAGCCCCCTCATTCTCCTGATGGCCATTTCATGGAAATATCCCAATTTGTTCAGGGACTAAATACGATACCTGCCTTGGTTCAGGTTTCTCCGAAAGCAGACCCTGAAATAGATTGGTGCAGATAATTTGGGTATAGATAATTGGGTGCAGATAATTTTTGGGAGAAGCCATTTTAGGAAACACAAGTGAAGGAAAGGAGAAATGGAGAAAAGTCAATAAATGAGTGGGTTACGGCTTTGGCAAACAGGTTCAACCCCAAAGGAGGCTCTGAGGAACCACGGAGAACTCATCTTAGAATTGCCCCACATTCTCTGCCCTGCTGGATGGGAAGATTGGGCCATTTATCCATGAAATCCTGTTCTTGTTGGTTTAGGGCTGCCTCCAACCAGGGGGTGTTAACTACCTTGAAATTATGGGTTGTGCCTACATGTAGCTGAGCAGGCTTTTCAGACTTCTAGGATGCAAAGGCGAGAGATACTATGATGTGATCTTGTATGGACAGTGGCAAAGTACATGGCAGTGTTCACGCCACAGCTATGTTGAAATCTGGTGGCTGAAGGATATGGCTCAAAACACCATAATCTGTGCTACAGTGCCTCTAGCAAAAATGTCTGGGAGAGTCCACCCCACATGTTCATAAGGGTTGTGGCTGGGTGTAGGGATTATAATGATAGTGGTTTTATCTTTTTAATTTTTTTTCCCCAAGGAACATGTGATGGCCATGAATAAATACTATGATCCAAGAAAGGTTTTGACAAATGCAGAATAGAAGATACAATATTTAATTAAAAGCAGACTGAAGGTGAGGATGGCTCAGTCGATTAAGCGGCTGCCTTCAGCTCAGGTCATGATCCCAGGGTCCTGGTGTGGTCGAGCCCCACATCAGGCTCCCTGCTCTGTGGGGAGTCTCCTTCTCCCTCTTCCTCTGCCTCTCCCCTGCTTGTGCTGTCTCTCTCTCTCTCAAATGAATAAATAAAATCTTAAAAAAAAAAAAAGCATGGGGTGCCTGGGTGGCTCAGTCATTGGGCGTCTGCCTTTGGCTCAGGTCATGGTCCCAGGATCCTGGGATCGAACCTTGCATCGGGCTCCCTGCTCAGCGGGGAGCCTGCTTCTCCCTCTCCCACTCCCCCTGCTTGTGTTCCCTCTCTCACTATCTCTCTCTCTGTCGAATACATAAATAAAATCTTAAAAAAAAAAAAAGGAGACTGAGGGTAGAGGGAGAAGTAAAGCTGTTTATAGTCATAGATGACATCATGCTGTGCATAGAAAATCCCAAGAAATCCACATACAAAATGACCAGAACTAATAAATGAGTTTAGCAAGTTTGCATGATACAAGATGAATATTTAAAAATCAATTGTATTTCTGTATTAGGAATGACAAATCCAAAACTGAAATTTAAAAAATTCTATTTATAAAGCATAAACTGAATAGACTATGTAGGCAAAAATTTAATAAAAGAAGTATAAGACTTGTATGCTAAAAATTATTAAATGTGATTAAGAGAAGTTAATTAAGAATCAAATAAATGGAGAGACATTACCCATTTATGGATTGGAAGACTCAATATTGTCAAAATGGCAATTCTTCCCAAATTGATCCATATATTCATCACAATCCCTCTCAAAATCCCAGTAGCTTTTTATTTCATTTTAGCTTTTAAGTTTATTTTTTTACTAATCTCTACACCCAATGTGGGGCTTGAACCCATAACCCCGAGATCAAGAGTTACATGCTCCTCAGGAAACAAACTGAGGGTTGCTGGAGTGGTGGGGGGTGGGAGGGAAGGGGGTGCTGGGTGATGGGCATTGGGGAGGGTATGTGCTATGGTGAGTGCTGTGAATTGTGTTAAGACTGATGAATCACAGACCTGTACCTCTGAAACAAATAATACATTATATGTTAAAAAAAAGAAGAAGAAGAAGAAGATAGTAGGAAGGGAAAAATGAAGGGGGGAAATTGGAGGGGGAGACGAACCATGAGAGACTATGGACTCTGAGAAACAAACTGAGGGTTTTAGAGGGGAGGGGGTGGGGGGATGGGTTAGCCCAGAGATGGGTATTAAGGAGGGCACGTATTTCATGGAGCACTGGGTGTTATACATAAACAATGAATCATGGAACACTACATCAAAAACTAATAATGTAATGTATGGTGACTAACATAACATAATAAAATAAAATTAATTAAAAAAATGACAGCATAAAAAAAAAAAGAGTTACATGCTCTCCTGACTGAGCCAGGCAGGGCCTCCCCCAGCTTTTAAAATAGAAATTGACACAATGGTCCTAAAATTTATATAGAAATGCAAAGTATCGTCAAAACATTTCGAAAAAGAAAAATAAGTTGGAAGACTTATCATACCTGATTTCAAAATTTACTAAAATACTATGAATTGACACAGTGTGGTAGTGATGCAAGGACAGACATACAGATCAGTGGATGAGAATTGAGACTATAAAACTTCTAGAAAAAACCTTAGGAGAAAATCTTGGTAACTTTGGGTTGGGCAAAGGGTTCTTAGATAAAGCATCAAAAACATGACACTTGAAAGACAAAAATGATAAATTGGACATCACCAAAATTAAATGTTTGCACTTTAAGATATCATTAAGAGGGTGCCTGGGTGACTTAGTTAAGCGTCTGCCTTCAGCTCAGGTCATGATCCCAGGGTCCTGGGATCATGTCCCACATCAGGCTCCCTGCTCAGCGGGGAGTCTCCTTCCCCCTCTGTCTCCCTCCCCCTGCTTGTGCTTGCGATCACTCTCTTGCTCTTTCTCTCTCTCTCTCAAAAATAAATAAATGAATGAATAAAAATCATTAAGGAAAAAAACTTTAAAACAAGCTACAGACTAGGAGAAAATATACAGACCATATACAGAAGAAATAAAAAACTCTTAAACTCACTAATAAGATAAACAACCCAATTTTAATTTTTTAAGAGATTTTATTTATTTATTTGAGAGAGAGAGCATAAGCAGAGGGGAGCAGTAGAGGGAGAGGGAGAAGCAGGCTCCCCTCTGAGCAGGGAGCCAGAGGCAGGGCTCAATCCCAGGACCCCAGGATCATGACCTGAGCCGAAGGTAGATGCTTAACTGACTGAACCACCCAGGCACCCCAACAATCCAATTTTTAAATGAGCAAAAAATTTGAATAGATATTTCACTAAAGAAGGTATACAAATGTCTGATGTGCATGTGGAAAAATACTCAAATCATTAGTCATTAGGGAAATGCAAATTAATACCACAAACGAAATTACTATACCAATGAAATTACTATACCGGAAGAGCTATGACGTAAAAGAGAGAAAATACCAAGTGTTGGTAAGGATGGGAAAGAAATGGAACCTTCACACATTGTTGATAGGTATGTGAAATGTTACAGACACACTGGAAAATAGCTTGACGGTTTCTTTAAAAGTTAAACATATGTGTACCATACAACCTAGTGATTCCATTCCTACGAATCTACCCAAGAGAAATAAAAACATACGTCCACACCAAGACTTGTATGTGAATAGTTATAGCAGCATTATTCACAACAACCAAAAAACTGGAGACAACCCAAATATCTGTTAGCTGACAAATGGTTAAACACAATGTAGCACAACCACATGAGAGAAGACATCACTCAGCAGCCAGGGTGAACTTCTGAAAGTGCAAATTAGACTTGTGATTTTAAGGTTCAATATGTAAGAGAATTGTGCTAACTTTGTTAACAGTTTTAAAATATGCAAGACTACATTAGTTTATATGATGTTATACTTTGGTACCCATATAAGTCATCTTGGAGCTTATGCACATCAGTGCTGATCTGCTGACTCACCTCATTGGTGTGAAGCAGCATCTGGACTTGCAATTACTGTACTTCTTTGGATTCTCGTTCGGTTTTCCTCACTCCTGTGCATGTGTTTAGGTATATGTTTAGATGAAGGATGCCAGCTTCTATAGGATACCCGTGTGGACAAGGTCAAAGGCAACAAAAACAACAAGTTTTAATCTGTCCCGGTGGGACAGTATTCCTTATGTTCATGAGATACTAGCCTGCTTGTGATGTTCCCTTCCTGACTACAGACTTCAAAGGTTTACCTGGGATCGGGTCTGCTTCCAAGTTCATGTAGCTATTAGAGCATTTAGTTTCTTGCAAGTTGTCAGATGGAGAACCTCACTTTCTTGCTGACTATCCGTTGGAGGCTGCCTTCAGCTCTTTGCTGTGTGGCCTCTCCATATGGCAGCTCAAAATGTGGCAGCTTGCTCTTTCAAAGCCAGCAAGCGAGAGGCTGTCTTCTAGCAAGGTGGATTACAATCTTAGGTAATATAATCATGTACAAATAATCACATACATCCCATCATCATTGCTAAATTCTACTAGTTAGAAGGAAGTCCTAGGTCCCATTAACATGCAAGGGGAGATCATACAAGGGTTTAAACCGGGAAGTGGGAAATGTAAGTCTACCCTAGAGTCTGTCCATCACAGTCCACCCTCTGGTTCCCAGTGATGTGTGTTCCTCCCACATTAAAAAAAAAAAAAAAAAAAATTTACCCCCTCCCAAATTCCTCAAGAACCTCATACCATTAAAACATCTGCTTAAAGTCTAGAATTTTGTTATCTAAATCAGGTCCGGTTATGGATGAGGCTCTTAGGCATAGTTACTCTCAATCTATAAAACTAAAGACAAGCTATTTGGCTCCCAGATACACCCAACATACAATGGAGGAACAGATACAGTAAAGTAGTTACAGACATTCCATTTAAAAGGGGAGGGGAGGAATGGAAGTAAAAGGAGTTAAGTAGTTACCAGTCCAATGTAGTTTTTGAAATTCAGCCTAGCAAACTCCTTCCAGAGCTCCTTGATTAGATTTCAGGGCCTGGGAATAATCCACTCTTGACTGATAGCTCTTGGTTCTGCTCTCAGTCATCTTTCCTTTTTCATGAAAGTTACCACAAGCTTGCAGCTGAATAGTTTTACCATCCTGCTTCCTGCCAGTTGAATTTTGGAGATCTAACAGCCTCCTTTGATTTTGTACTCTTTCTGTCCCATTCAGTTTAAGCTGGCAGTACTTTTGCTGATATAATGCATTTCTTAAAGGCACTGTGGGTCTCCTATCAATTTCCCTTTACACAAAAGCAACATTTACCATCTTTCTGAGACAGGCCCTCCTTTACCTACAGTCAGGATGCTGAGATGGTTGAAGGACAACTCAAACATGGACAGGTCCTATTGTTTGAGGAGCTGTATGAGGCACAAATCTGTGTGGAGAGGGCCTTTTGTGAATGATTACTATTCTGATCCTCTAATCTTCCTGAGATTTTAACAAAAGCTTGCACAATCACTACTTGGCTTTTTCTCTAGGCCAGGGCTTTTCTCTATGCCACAAGCTTGAAAGTCATTTCTTAATTTTAACATCTTTTGCCATTTGGAGAGACTGAGAATTTTCAAAGTCATCAAGTCCTGGCTCCTTTCTGATTAACAGTTCTTCCCTCAATTTTTCTCTCTCCCCTTGCATTTTACTACATGTAGCAAGAAGGACCAGTTGGCACCCTCAACACTTTGCTTAGGAATCTTTGCTAGATGACCCATTTTATCACATACCTGTTCTGCTTTTCCCATAATTGCAGGAGACAATTTGGCTACACTTTCTGTTACCACCTAACAAGAAAACCTCTTCCTTCAGTTTCCAATGACATGTTTCTTATTTCCTTTTGAGCCCTCCCTGGCAGCATCCTCCAAGTTTGAGTTTCTGCTGACAGTCTATTCAAGACAACTTGGGCTTTCTCTACACAGCTCCTCAAAATTCTTCTAGCCTCTAACCAGTGCCAAAGTCATTCCCACTGTTTTTTTTTTTTTTTATAAAGATTTTATTTATTTATTTGAGAGAGAGAGAATGAGAGACAGAGAGCATGAGAGGGAGGAGGGTCAGAGGGAGAAGCAGACTCCCTGCCAAGCAGGGAGCCCGATGCGGGACTCGATCCCGGGACTCCAGGATCATGACCTGAGCCGAAGGCAGTCGCTTAACCAACTGAGCCACCCAGGCGCCCATTCCCACTGTTTTAAGTATTTGTTATAGCAGCACCAGATTTTCAGTACCAAAATATAACCTTGTGTTTATACGTTTCATTGATTAGGTCTATTAGAATTTCAACTACATGGGAAGGTTTTGTATCTTGGTAAGAAATTTCAAAACCCAGCATCTCCTTCCTGTGCTACTCAGAAATGATACTGTTTGCTTCTGATTTTGAGAAAATTACTATATCATCAAGAAAGTAAAGATACGTATTTTATTTTATTTTTTTTAAAGATTTTATTTATTTATTCATGAGAGACAGAGAGAAACAGAGGGAGAAGCAGGCTCCCAAGGAGCGGGAAGCCCGATCCGGGACTCGATCCCAGGACTCTGGGATCATGACCTGAGCCGAAGGCAGACGCTTAACCATCTGAGCCACCTAGGCGCCCAAGATACGTATTTTAAAAAGATACACTATCCTTTGGAAGAGTACAAGAATACTTTTAAGAATAAGTATAGTGGGATGCCTGGGTGGCTCAGTCGCTTAAGTGTCTGCCTTTGGCTCCTGGGATCAGTCCCACATGGGCTCCTTGCTCAGTGGGGAGCCTGCTTCTCCCTCTGCCTGCCCCTCCCCCTGCTTCTCCTGCGTGCATGCGCGCACGTGCTCTCTCTGACAAGTAAATAAATAAATAAAATCTTAAAAAAAAAGAATAAGTATAGTGATAAAGGAGAAATAAATTTAAATATCTAAGTACTTCACAACAGTTTAAGTTTAATAGTAAGTTCTGTCATCATTGTGATGTTTCATTTGTGTGTGTTTCTGCTTTTTAAGGCATTCATAGCCTTTGAAAGATTCAGATATAGGATATTTGTGATTTTAGGAGAATCCGATTAGTTTGGAAGTCAATGTTAAAATGTCTGGAAAACGTATTTGTTAAGTTCATAAGCTTTAATTTTTTTAAGTTTTATAATAAGGAGAATTTGAATTTTTAGAGAAATACTGCTTAATCTATTTGTATAATTAATAAATTAAGCATTAAGCAAAGTACAGGTAGCAGCGACTGTGCCTCTTGTGGACACAGGCCCCCTCAGACACTAAAGAATTTAATCAGATGTAAGCATTCCTGAAAGATTCATGGAGGAGACACGGAAAGTGGCAGGGTGCAGGAGACCTGAGCCACAAGCCGAACCAGTCGCTGGTGGACCGCAGAGCACGGAGGGCAGCTCTGCAATGCCGCTGTCCTGACTCCCTCTAGCGGCTCAGACTGCAAAGCCCGCCTTTCCTGAGCACCAAGAGAAAGGTGCTTATTGCTAGGTCATCTCGCTCTCCAGGAAGTTTCATTTGATTGGTGAGATCATAATAATAATAATAGTAATAACAACAACAACAATAATAACACAATAATAAAAGGTCCAGAATTTCTTCCGCCAAGGTTCTTGTGAGGCATTCATCCAGACTTTGCACAAACACTCCCTAGTCACTAGGCGCTGCAATCCGCTTTGAGCATCCCTAATGATGATAAAATGCTTGCTTCTTTTCAGCCGACACTCTCTCCCTGTAACCTGTATTCACTGGCTCTGCGTTTGCCCTCCAGAGCTGCACAGCACAATTCTAAGCTCTCTTCCACCTGACAGCACTTCAAATATTTGGAAACAGCTTCTTGACACCCCCCACCCCCACCCCTTTTAAAAGGCTTATCTTCTCCAAGCCAACGGAGCTAGTTCTTTCAACTGCTCTTCCTTTGACCCAGTTTCCAGTTTCTGTTCCAGTTACTTTCCTCTGGAGGCATTTCTGGTTTGTCAACATCCCCCAAAAATGCACTGACTGTAGGAACTGCATTTGCTCCCTGGAACGGGACCCACCTGTCCCAGACGTGGCGGGGGCTGCCGCAGCCCTCCCCACACATGCTACTACAATGGTTCAGTGCTCTTTGGAGGAGCTTTGTCAAATGATGGAAGGGAAACTGAGATTTCTCCTGTCTGTATTTTCCCCACATGAGGCAAGTTCACACTTGCCTTACTTGACCCTCTTTGTAGTCCTGAAGCATTTTTATTGTTGGGCAGAAATCCTCAGTTTCTCAAATAACAATGTATGCAAACAACAGAAGGCAGACGACCAGGTCCCAGTGAACTTCGCCTGCCCCTGATCAGAAAGCTCAAAAAACCCCAAGAATGACCTATTCCCTTGTGAGACCTCTTTCCAAGAATGACCTATTCCCTATTCTAGAAACAGCTTGGCCACCTGAGAATGGGTTCTGATCTTCAGGTTGGGACATCTGATGAGCCCAAATTCCTTCTGCTTTTGTTTAAACTCACTTTTTCTCATATTGCTCTGCGGGGACACCGAGGGAAAAAAAGACTTGGTGTCAATAATGTAACATCTCTTTATAGTTTCAAGACTGATATTCAGTCTACTCACACCTCTCTTCTCTGAACTAATGTAGACTTTTTCCCTGAAGGGCTATTTTTCAAAACCTTTCATCATTTACTTTGTCTCCCCTGGCTCCTTTCCAATGTCTCTGTAACATCCTCCACTCATGGGTCCCAGGACTAAACAGTATGTTTTAATGACTAATATTGGCTATAGATTAAGAATTATATCTGTGAAAATATTTCCATTATAACATAGCTCATTGTTACTAAGATTTATATACCTAAGGAGTCCCTGGCTAGCATATATAGGTTATGTTTCCAAACTTTCTTTGTAGATCAGATACCTGGGCACATTTTTCCACAGAAACAACGTTATATCTGATACTTGGGCTCCCAGCCCAGCCAACAAAAGCCAATTTAATTCACAGAGCAATAATGATATCAGGCTGAATTTACAGAATAAGAATTCTCTGATCTTAAGAATAAGAGACACAGAAAGACAGAATGGCAATTTCTTCTCCAGTTTCTCAGCAAAGGCCGCTGCTTGGGAACATTTTGAACTGGGAGACTCTTAACTTTGGGTATTTCCCTCATTCTTTTCTGGCCTTCTCTCACCTCTTTGGGTCCTTATCCCAGGAGCCCAGTGTTACCCAAAGTCTCCTACTGTACTGCCACACTCAGATCTCCCCACATTCCTCAATTCTCCCTGCTTCAGTACATCTAGGTTCCCCTCTCCCACAACACAAGCAACCCATTCTTCTGGTGAAGCTAAACTCAGGTAGGTGTTAGGATGAACCATTTGCCATGGGTGAGTTCTCATAATGCCTCTGGTTTTCAATGGGTATGTTAGTTCTCCACAAGACTCTCATTTGTGCACTTTCAGACAGGGTCAGGAAATGAAAAACTACAAGTATATGAGAGAAGATTTTTGTGAATCTGAAAGCCATTATATTAGGTTTGCTTGTTCTGTCTACTTGGGAATCTATTCCAAATGGTACCTGCTTTCCACAGATTCCCTCCCTCCTCCACTTCTGAATCACAGATCATATTCCAGATGGTTTTTCAGCAGTTACAAGGCTTTTAAAATTGTTTTTGAGAAATTGCTATTCTTTGGAGAAAGTTAGTGAAAGCAACCAGACCAAAAAAAAAAAAAAAAAAAAGACACACTGTAGGATTCCATTTGTATAAAATTCTAGAAAAAACAAACTAATCTATAATGATAGAAAGCAAATCAATGGTTACTCAAGTTCAAGGGAAAAGGGAGAAATGGATTACAAAGAGGCGTGAAGAAACTGTTGGAGGCAATGGAAATGTACATTGTCTTGATTGTGATAAAGGTTTCATGGGTATATACCTGACAAAATTTATCACACTGTACACTTCAAATATGTATAGATTATTGTACAGCAATTATGCCTCAATAAAGTTATAAGAAAAGGGAAAATGCAAAAAGGCTAATCTGTATGCACATATATATTTTCCCCCTCAGAACTGACATTTTTTGTTTATCATATTTGCCTCAAGTGTTGTTTACAGAAAAGAAATGAAATAAAACAGATAATAGTGAAGTCTCCAACCACAGTTCCATTTCTTCACCCCAGTCCCTAGAAGCAACTATCAGGAATTTGGTATGTATCCCAATCAGTCCATTTGTAATAACTTCATATGCATACATACATATTCTTAAACAATATATATTATTTCTGTGTGCTTTAAAATTTACATAAATGACACCATATACATTTTATTCCACAAATTTCTTTTTTCTTACAAGTTGACATTATGGAGAGAGAGAGATTTTATTTTATTTTATATATTTTTTTATTTTAAAGAAGTTGAGATATTTTATTTTCTATAAGTTGCATGAAATTGGTGATTTGAATAAATATTCAGATTCTAAATTTTTCTCTACAGTTAAAATTCACTAAAATAATTGGACTATTTTTTTAAAATTTTATTATGTTATGTTAGTCACCATACAATACATCATTGGTTTTTGATGTGGTGATCCACCATCCATTGTTTTCATGTAACACCCAGTGCTCCACGCAGTACGTGCCCTCCTTAATACCCATCACCAGGCTAACCAATCCCCTCTCCCCCCTCCCCTCTAAAACCCTGTTTGTTTCTCAGGTCCATAGTCTCTCATGGTTCATCTCTCCCTCCAATTCCCCCCACCCATTTTTCCCTTCCTTCTCCTAATGTCCTCCATGTTATTCCTTATGTTCCACAAATAAGTGAAACCATATGATAATTGACTTTCTCTGCTTGACTTATTTCACTTAGCATAATCTCCTCCAGTCCCATCCATGTTGATGTAAAAGTTGGGTATTCATCTTTTCTGATGGCTGAGTAATATTCCATTGTATATATGGACCACATCTTCTTTATCCATTCGTCTGTAGAAGGGCATCTCGGCTCTTTCCACAGTTTGGCTATTGTGGGCATTGCTGTTATGAACATTGGGGTGCATATGGCCCTTCTTTTCACTACATCTGTGTCTTTGGGGTAAATACCCAGTAGTGCAATTGCTGGGTCATAGGGTAGCTCTATTTTTAAATTTTTGAGGCATCTCCACACTGTTTTCCAAAGTGGCTGTACCAACTTGCATTCCCACCAACAGTGTAAGAAGGTTCCCCTTTCTCCACAACCGAGAGAGAGATTTTATATATGGATATATTATGTTATAGTTAAGTACAATCTATTCCTTCTAATGACTATTCTAATAATTCATATCATAATATAATGGAATATTATGATTCTTATCACAATATACTATGGTATTATGATAATTCCTATCACAATATAATGTGAATATATCACATTTTACTTACCCATTTCCTCTCTGATAGGTATTTCAGTTGTTTTCAATTTTTCATAATTATAAGCAATATTGCAACAAGCTGCAAGGTTTTCAAAACAAATCTCATGGTACTGGCAGTAGGAGTTACTGGGTAGTGACCACCAAGTAAGTGTACAGATAGGTTTTCTATGAGTCAGAGGTTGGTAAGGCAAATGTCCTGCTTCAAAGATCTATGAACTGCCCAAAAACATCCAAAGTTGGATATGAAGCAGTCTCTAGATTGCAACATAACAAAGCAGCTCTGTGAGGTATCCTTACAGAGTTGAAGATGATTCAGAGGACATTCCAGTGGCTGACAGAGTTTAAATCTGACTTGGACACACTAGGAACCCAAAGAAGATGACCTTCCATGAAGCAAGTGGGGCAAATGCCTTTAGCAACAAGCCATGAGCCATTCAACTGTATCCATTGCTATTTAAATTCTTGAGAGTTTTAATGTTAAGTGAGCATCAGAAAGAGTATATTCAGGGGCACCTGGGTGGCTCAGTCAGTTGAGCATCCAACTCTTGGTTTCAGCTCAGGTCATGATCTCAGGGTTGTGAGATCAAGCCCCATGTTGGGCTCCATGCTCAGCATGGAGTCTGCTTGAGAGTCTCTCTTTTCCTCTCCCTCTGCCCCTCCCTCCACTTGCACACTCACTCTCTCTCTCTCAAATTAATAAAATCTGGGGAAAAAAAAAAAGAAAGCATATATTCACTGCTTCTAGGTTATTAAGTTTGATATTTATGTATTCAAACTACCTTGTTTATAGCAATATTCAGATCCCTCCACTGTGCTTAGTTTTTACTTTCTTGATTTGGTAAAGTTTCCATGGAGCATGTTAAAACCTCCATTATTGGGGCACCTGGATGCCTCAGTCGGTTAAGTGTCTTGGCTCTTGATTTCAGCTCAGGTCATAATCTCAGGGTCATAGAACTGAGCCCTGTATCAGGCTCTGTGATTCTACTTGAGATTCTCTCTCTCTCTCCCTCTGCCTCTCCCCCTCCACATTCTCTCTCTCTAAAATGAATAAATATTTTTAAAACATTATTAAAAAAACAAATGTCCATTCCTATTGCATTTCTAAAAATTACTGCTTTATGTATTTTGATACATAGTGATTCAGCATATACATATTCCCAAATGTTTATATCCTTGTTGTTTTACCTTTCATTATTATAAAATTGTGTCTCAAGAGTGTGGAGGGAGAACATCCAACAATTCTGTGGAGTGAGATGATACAGAAGAGTTCCCCTTCTGCTACTGTTTACAGAGAAACACTGGACAAAATAGTTACACACGTAACAGAGAGAAAACAGGAACTCTCCAGATTACAGAAGAAAAGAGGGAAGTCAGACTGGGCAGTATATAAGGACTAACGACTGTAGCCTATTCAGGATTTGGGCCAGCTCTAGGCTGTAAGAGTTCCTGGGATTTTAATACCCTTGCAAGCCAACATGGTGTTGTCTGGTGTGAGCAAGGAAGACAACTGGAATTGAGCACTCTGCAAAGTCTGAGTTCCTGAGAGCTAGGCTGTTGGCAAAAACAAGGTCAGACAAATTCCTATGTCCTCGGGTTACAGGTGAAAACAAAAGTTCATCCAGAAAAACATGAAACCAAGTCTATGCTGTATATTGACGTGAGTTCTGAGTTTCCACTGTGCGGTAGAAATATCAAGCTGAGAAAAAACATAAAAGCTGGTTGAGAACTGGTGATATCTCTAGGACTCGAGCAGAAGCAAACCTGCAAACACAGTCAAGGGACAATCAAAAACCCCAAGGCACACAGTTCTTTCCCGGGGGAAAATATCCACGCTGACTATATAAGCTCATAATAAAAATTACAAACCACAGAAGGAAAGCATCTTGAATGTGGGATCACAAAATTAGGTCGGATCAGGAGAATTGATCCCCCCCAATTTAGAGAAAATAGATCTATAGATGATGATACAGTAAGTATGTTTTAAATGACTTACAACATTTTTTTAAAGGGAATAGAAAATAGAATGAAAAATAGGAAAATATGTAAAAAGAAAGGCAGATTTAGAAAAGGACCAAACAGTTCTTTTATAAATGAAACTTAAATTAATTGAAAGTCAAAACTAAAGATATTTAATAACTGAATAGAAAATAAGGAAACTGGAACTAAGGAAATGACTCAAAATGCAGCAGAGAGAAAAATGGAAAAAAATGAATGAGAGTTTTAAGAATCACAAAGGACAGAATCATAAATGATAGAAAGGATATCCAATAAGAGTTATAGAAGGGGTGAGGGGTGCCTCGATGGCTGTCGGTTAGGCGTCAGTCTCTTGGTTTCGGCTCAGGTTATGATCTCAGGGTCTTGAGACCAAGCCCTGTGTCAGACTTCATGCTGGGTGTGGAGCCTGCCTAAGATTCTCTCTCTCTCTCTCTCCTTCTCTCCTTCTGCCCCTCCTGCCCCAACTTACTCTCTTTTATTAAAAAAAAAAAAAAGGTTACAGGGTGGTGAATAGAAAATGGGAAGGAGGTAATATGTGATTCATAATTAGTTTTTTCAGAACTGACAAAAGACAGGGATTCTTCAGTAGACAAGTACACTATATTAGTATCTACTGCATAACAAACCACCCCAAAACTGAGTGGATTAAAACAACAATCCTTTAAATCATAATTCTGTGGAATTAAAACAACCCCTCATTTAAATCATAGTTTTGAGGGAGAACAACTTGGACTTGGCTCAGCTGAGAGGTTATGGGCAGATGTGGTCACTGGGCAGTGGCCTCACTCACATTAGCTGACTGAGAAATCAAGGGGAAGAGAATGAGGCTCAGCGCATGAGGGCTCCCAGCAGAGCGCTCTCTGTTTTACTTGGCAACTGTCAGGCCAAAGACAAGTTCGCAGCGATCGAAGGCCTCTGTGTTCTGATTTAATGTTCTGCAGCTGGGTTTTCAAATGTGCTGCTGTATACATGTTCTGCCCTTTTATACAGATTGCGACAGATGTTGACTTACTGGGAACAACCTGGTTTTAAGAGGGGAGTTGGAATCATTTTCATTAATAACCTGGTGTTTCTTTGCCTCGCTCTATTGCAAGCTTGAGGTAAGCTAATTGTTAGTTTTACCTATGACCATTTCACCTTCCAAATTCAGTTCAAAGGAACTAAAAAAAAAAAAAAAACCAAATCTCTTTGGTCAGTGTTAAAATTTGCTCTGCTAGGACTGCAGTCCGAAGATTTTTTTTTGGATTATGGTTAATGTTTATAAGAATCAACAGGAATTATATTTACATAGTCTTGTAGGTTGATGGATGTGAAAAATAGGAAAGATGGGTCTGGATTATGAGAAGTAAAAGGAAGTAAAAAATTGGAAGTACAGATCAAATAAGAGGAGAAAACAACAAAATTTTCCTATTTGGGATTTCCTAAACCATAAATCGCTATTCCTCTCAGCCAAGATGTGGAAGCTAGAAAGTAATTTGTCTTTCCTAAACTAACTCCACACTCGAGTCTTTGATAAATTCATAGGAAATAAGGAAATCTTGTTAATAATCACAACAGATTTCAGAGTGAGAGTAGCCTATATAGGTCTGTTCTGAAAACCCTTTGTTCTGGAAAGAGCTCAAGGGCAGGTAATCCCCACACAACTGTTCTACTCAAAATATATAAGCTATTGGGCAAAAAACTAGTGGCAAGAGAGAAAGGTGTCACCAATCCTAGCAAACCACTAACGTAATCCATTTAGGATTAAGGCAGGACTAGAAGATGAAGAGTTAGGGAAGGGTGGGGACAAGAAATCATTGAGGTGCTTCAGGGTGACAGGGGCTGGGGAGATGGCACTCCAGGCTCCAAATTTCCCAGGATGACACCTGTTTCAAATATTCAGACTGGAGTGCCCTTGTACCTGTCATATTAGATGTTCAGATCTACGATTTTGAAAATTTGGTCAGTATCAACACAGGGAGTCTAAGGGGCTGGGGAAGTGCCAGGAGCCTTTCCTGCTGCCTGGGCAACCATTGCTCTTTCAATGATTCTGGGGTGTCTGTGCCTTTGCTCTTATTAATCTGTATTTGGTGTTCCCCCTTGAACTTTTTAGACTTTGAAGTCTCCTCTTAGCTTTAATGATGACCAATCTCTAGCCATATGACCCCGCATCCCCCATATCCTATTTCACTCCTGCAGAGGAAAACACCCAAATTAGACAAGATCCACAAAGTGTGGGGACAAAGTAGAGCTCATAACTAGAACAAGAATGTGACTTTCTGAAATTTCAGTAAGAAGACCTTTTCTGCAGGGTACTCAGAAGGCACTTGGTGACCACCTGTGCTTCTTCCTTTGTGTTAAGACAGTGAGAACCAGAAAACAGTCTTCCCTGGGGCAGTGGCATCAAGGCAGGCCTGACATGGCCCCTCGGAAAGCTTGGACAGAAATTCAAATAAGCTGCTTCAACTTTGACTCTGCTTTGCCCAGCCCATCCATACTAGTGCATCTCATCTCTGTTCCTTCTTCCACATAGGACTGAGTCCCCTCTCAACCCACTTGCCATTCCCGTTCCATTTCTTTAAAAAGATTTTATTTACTCGACAGAGAGAGCAAGAGAGAGAGCACAAGCAGGGGGAGTGGGAGAGGGAGAAGCTGGCCTCCCACAGAGCAGGGAGCCCGATGCGAGGCTCGATCCCAGGACCCTGGATCATGACCCGAGCTGAAGGCAGACACCTAACTGACTGAGCCACCCAGGCGCCCCTCCCCCATTCCAGTTTTGAACTGGTCATTTGGAAAAGTGCTCTTTCCCAGCTCATTTTCCTGCTTTTGGCATTCAGTCCAGCTGTATCTATGGACACCTCCACTGCTGGACTCCCAAGCCTCCTAGGCCAGGCCCTCCTGAGATAATCTACACAAGCTAGTTATGAACTAGGCATTTACTCTTTTAACATGAAAAGAGCAGAGATTTACAGTTTTAAGATGGTAGAAAAAATATTTTATTCTCCTTTCCCCTCTCAGGAACGAGTAAGATGAAAACAGAAACACACATGCAGCATTGATCAAACTAGTAGGCACTTCTCTTCTCAAATCATAATATATGAAGACAGAAAGTAACTGGAAGATTCCAGCCTTAGCAGAGAAGAGAAAGGTAGAAGACCTGCACCTGCAGAGAAGGAAATCACCAAGAAGCAAATGGATTTTGTACTGTAAAACCCCTGAAAACCTCAGGTTTGAGGTACTAGTTGGGGTGAGGCAACTGACGAAATAGGGAGATTTGTTCCAAATCTACTTAATGAGCATTTGGTCCTCACTCTCGACCTAAAGAAAGGGATAAAACCCTTTCCTACATATATTTTTTTGAGGAAAAATGAACCAGAAGTTTTCTAGTATGGTGAGGTTAGATTCGGCATAAAAATATTGAATGATGCAAATGTCTCTTTCTTGTAGTCCTATGTTATGCAGCTAAATACAACTAGCTCACACTTTCGTCATTTCATCTGGAGATCTCTTGGCAGAAATCCAAATGTTTTTAGGTGCACATTCTAACTTCCAAGTTACCAAATATTTATAAAGCAGTTCATCCCTATATAACACAGATCATTTTCTTTCCAGCCTCCTATTTGGCCTTTCCAGTTCCCAAAGCAATGTCCCTTATGTTTTGTTCTTCTTATGTCTCTAACCCACTACTAATACCAATTCCTAATTCCAATTAGAACCAATTTCTGATACCAAAAGCTATTGCCACAAAATGTTACATGGCAAATATCCAAAAACTCAGTGCCTTCAAAGTAAATGTAACTTATTATCATTGATCTGTGAGTCAGCAGAGGGTTGGTAAAGCTCAGCTGGCCTGCTCTGTGATTTAGGTTGAACGTGGCTAGGACCAATTGGCTTTGTTCTTTGTATTAGTCATCCTCCTCCAATCATCAACATGTTCTGCTGCTTCTGATGGCACAGCATGAGAGAGCAAGCTCAACCACATAAATGCTTTTCAACCTCTGCTTGCAACATAGCTGTAATATCCCATTAGCCAAAGTAAGTCACATGGCCAAGCCTAGAACCAAAGTGCAGGGAAGTACATCCCACCCACATAAGTGGGAGGGGGACAGAGAACAATAAATATTTTTGAACAATAATCTGATCTACCACACATGGTATTGTGGAATTTTAGATCACCTCCAAAGAGGAAAAGTTATCAGATCCAAAGAATTCGGAATTAGAATGGCAAAACTTCTCAGAGCAATTCCAAAATTTAGAAGACAATGGAATGCCTTCCCAATTCTGAGTGAAATGATTTAAATCTAGAAGCCTATATCCATCTAAATTAGTCAATTATAAGGCTAGAATAAAGACATTTTTGAGACATTCAGAGTCTCAGTCAATTAATTACCTCCTATATATACCCTTCTTCAGGAAGCTATAAGAGAATAAAATCCACCAAAAAGAGGGACTAAAACCAAGAAAGAGCAAGATGAGGAATACAGGAAATAGGAAATCTAACATAGGAGAAAGATGAAGGAAATTTCCAGCTTGACAGTGTATGGAAGTTCCATACAGTTGCATGGTGAGAAAGAGCATTCTGGACCAGAGGGATGCTCTGTGGCTCTCTGCAGTGTGGGCAATTTAATATTGTGAAAAATGTATATAAAATGCTACTGTACAGAATGGGAAAACTCTATATATATGTACAATGAAAAACTAAGCAAACAAAAAATGGTGCAATTATTAACTCTAGAAAAATACAAAAAAAGTGTATGAAAAATATAATCATAGTTCACTATGGTTCAGTTGTAAACAATATTTCATATTAAGTAGTCATAAAAATTGTACTATTGGAAGAATGGGAAAAAGAAAGTGAAATCCTACCTACCACAGTAGGAAGTCACTAGATATTATCCAACATGGATACATCAAGAAGCAATATATCAGTAAGTAATATAATACAAATATTTAGCAATATGGAAGAAATGTATTGACTCTGGAGAGTGGAATTAGAAAACATGAAGGGTGGGACATAGGATTGCTAGTTTGGGGTTGCAAGTCTTTTCTCAATATTTGGATCTTTTGTAAAAATGTGTGCATATATTATTCTGATAAATATTTTAAAGGCCTAGGGAAAGGTAATAAAATAAGCCTGCATAATACTTGGTGAGAGCGAATTTTGTCCATTTTGTCATTTATTGAATAATCATTTATGCTTGGCTCTGGGCATCAAAATAATGATTAACAATGCACAGTGTTCAGTGATTACAAAACAGGTTTGCATATATTTACTCTTGTGATTTGATTCTCACAAGTTTGTGAGGTTGATACAGAAGCAAATTTACCATGATACTGATCAGTCTTAAGCTTCAGGACCTCTCAATGAATGAGCTGCTTCCTAACTCTAGGAAGGGTCACTAGCAATATGCTCACACAAATGGCCTTTTGTTAAGATGACTGTTTCTTTCCAAATTCCAATGCATCATACTTCCCTTTATGTAGGCTTGGGTATTATTTCTAAATGAATACACATTTTGAATACACCTAATGTATATTCACAATTTTGTATTCTTTTGTTTAAAAAGCCCCCCCCCAATAGTATCAACTTCAAAAGGCTTCATAAATCTGAATTAATCCCTGGTAAGTATTATGTATTCCATTTTAAAAATTAATGAATAAGGGTCAGTAGCTTTGCCCAGATTTTCACATCTGGATTTAAGTGCAGGTATTTGAATGTCTGAATTCATTTTCTTTCCACTACTCCACAATACATCTCTGGATGGTGAAAGAAAGGTGAAGAGGTATCAGCTACTTTCCTGGGAAAATCAGGCCTGGAACATGGGTGGAAAGGGGGCAAACCTGAGCCATCAGGATTCATGTGGTGGTGTTCTGGGTAGCAGGTGGTGGCAAAAGATACAAAAGGAAAGGTCACTGAAGACAAACCACGATGACACATAATCTGTCTTCAGCCGGCTCTGCCAAGTGGTTGGAAAGCAATTACACTAAAACACCTCCTGTGAGATACCACGTACTTGGAGTAAGAAGAGGAGGTCTCTTTTTTTCCAGATGTTTCTCCTTTTATCTATTTTTTATTTTTTTATTTTTAAGTAGGCTCCATGTCCAGTATGGGACCCAACGTGGGACTTGAACTCATGACCCTGAGATTAGGAAATCAAAGACTCACGGATTGAAAGAGACAGTTGTGGGGATTTAGCCCAAGTCCTCAATGAGGGGAGGCAGAGCATAGTGAGAGGCATCACACATAGTGGTTAAGAGCACAGCTGAGGGACACCTGGCTGGCTTAGTTGGTGGAACATGGGACTCTTGATCTCAGGGCTGTGGGTTGGAGTCCCATGTTGGGTGTAGAGATTACTTAAAAATAAAATCTTTTAAGAAAAATGAGCACGGGGGCACCTGGGTGGCTCAGTCGTTAAGCGTCTGCCTTCAGTTCAGGTCATGATCCCAGGGTCCTGGGATCGAGCCCCGCATCAGGCTCCCTGCTCAGCGGGAAGCCTGCTTCTCCCTCTCCCACTCCCCCTACTTGTGTTCCCTCTCTTGCTGTCTCTCTGTCAAAAAATAAATAAAACCTTCAAAAAAAATGAGCATGGTTGAACTTGGCTTCTGTCTAGAAGCTATATAACTCTGAGCAAGTTATCTGAACTCTATGCCTCAGCTTCTTCATTTATAATCTGGGGATAGCAAAATGAGTCCATATTCCCTTATGTACAATTCAGAATCCATAACCCTAAAATTACTTCAAACCTTATTTGGTAGATAGAGCTAATCTGAACTGATTTGGAAGCAAATCCTAACTCAATTCATGTAAAGTTATTAATTCCATTTAATGTAAAAATTCATATGCCTCGGGCGCCTGGGTGGCTCAGTTGGTTAAGCGACTGCCTTCGGCTCAGGTCATGATCCTGGAGTCCCTGGATCGAGTCCCGCATCGGGCTCCCTGCTCGGCAGGGAGCCTGCTTCTTCCTCTGACCCTCCCCCCTCTCATGTGCTCTCTCTCTCTCTCATTCTGTCTCAAATAAATGAATAAAATCTTTAAAAAAAAAATTCATATGCCTCTGGGTGACAGGTATTAAGGGGGGTATGTGTGGTGATGAGCACTTGGTGTTATACCCAACTAGTGAATCACTGAACACTACATCAAAAACAAATGATGTACTGTATGGTGGCTAACTGGATATAATAAAAAAAATTCATATGCCTCCAACAGACACAGGAAAAGATGCTCAACATCACTCAGCATCAGGGAAATGCAAATCAAAGCCACAATGAGATTTCACCTCACACCTGTCAGAATGGCTAAAATCAACAACACAAGACATAACAGGTGTTGGCGAGGATGTGGAGAAAAGGCAACCCTCTCACACTGTTGGTGGGAATGCAAACTGGTGCAGCCACTGTGGAAGACAGTATGGAGCTTCCTCAAAAAGTTAAAAATAAAATACCAGCAATTGCACTACTGGATATTTACACAAAGGACACAAAAATACTAATTCAAAGGGATACATACACCCCGGTGTTTATAGCAGCATTATCTACAGTAGCCAAACAATGGAGAGAGATAAAATGTCCATCGACTGATAATGGATAAAGAAGAGGTGGTATATATATACACAATGGGATATTATTCAGCCACAAAAAAGAAGGAAATCTTGCAATTTGCAATGACATGGATGGAGCTAGAGAGTATTATGCTAAGCAAACTAAGTCAGACAGAGAAAGACAAATATATGATTTCATTCATATGTGGAATTTAAAAAACAAAACAAACAAGCAAAGGGGGTAAAAAAGAGAGAGAGAGAGGGAGGCAAGCCAAGAAACAGACTCTTATAAGAGAATAAACTGATGGTTACCAGAGGGGAGGTGGATGAGGGGATGGGTTAAACATGTGATGGGGACGGGGCGCCTGGGTGGCTCAGTTGGTTGGGCGGCTGCCTTCGGCTCGGGTCATGATCCTGGAGTCCCGGGATCGAGTCCCGCATCGGGCTCCCTGCTCGGCGGGGGGCCTGCTTCTCCCTCTGACCCTCCCCCCCTCTCATGCTCTCTGTCTCTCATTCTCTCTCTCGCAAATAAATTTAAAAAATATATTAAAAAAATATTTAAAAAAATATTAAAAAAAAAAAAACATGTGATGGGGATGAAAAACTGCACTTGTTGTGATGAGAACTGGGTGTTGTATGGAAGTGTACACCTAAAACTAATTTACACCGTATGTTAACTCTACTCAAATTTCAATAAAAACTTTTTAAAAGTTCATATGCCGTACAACAGAAGTATTAATTTATTTAATTATGGGATACAGTCCCCTGAGGGTGCTTTCTAACACAAGATAGATGTGCATGTGTCTTTTCAAATCTAAATATTTTTGAAACACATCTGGTCTTATGAATTTCAGATAAAATACCATGGATCTGAAGTACCTCTCTCATAAGGCCATTGTGAGGATTAAATTAGTAACACAGGAAAAGTGCTTAGAATAGTACTTGGCACAAAATAAGTACTCCATACACAGGTGTGCTATTATTGGGAACCCCTTCTATAAGCATATTCCTGAGAGATGTTATCTGACATCTACCTGACTCCTCAGGAGGAGAATTCACTTGTTTATGAGACAACCAAGTTTAAATGCTGGACATTTCTGGGGTGCCTGGCTGGCTCAGTTGGTTAAATGACTGCCTTCAGCTCAGGTCATGATCCCGGAGTCCCGGGATCGAGTCCCGCATCAGGCTCCCTGCTCAGCGAGGAGCCTGCTTCTCCCTCTGACCCTCCCCCCTCTCATGTACTCTCTCTCTCTCTCTCTCATTCTCGCTCTCTCAAATAAATAAATCTTAAAAAAAAATCAATTCTTAATAAATTAATCTATAAATTTCACATGGTAATAGTTTCTTGACATCTTTATGGCATAAGAAAAGGCCAATTTTAAAGTCACATGGAGGGTGCCTGGGTGGCTCAGTTGTTAAGCGTCTGCCTTCAGCTCAGGTCATGATCCTGGAGTCTCGGGATCGAGTCCCGCATCAGGCTCCCTGCTCGGCAGGGAGTCTGCTTCTCTCTCTGACCCTCCCCGCTCTCATGCTCTCTCTCTCATTCTCTCTCTCAAATAAATAAATAAAATCTTTAAAAAAAATAATCTAATCTTATACTAGCTGAATTTTGCCTCCCTGTCACTTCCCCTCACTGTCACAGCTAGATTTCAGTACAGTCCTTGGGGATAGCTGCCGTGTCTGCCCTGAGTCTTCTTTTCTCCATGATTAATTGTTCATCACACACTGCCCCCAAACCAACCAGTTAGCTCTGCCCCGACACACTCCAGTTTGCCAATCTATCCTCCCAAATGCGGCGCCCAAAATAAAACCCAGAAATCCATCTGGGTTCTGAGAAGCATAAGTACAGTCCATGTTTTTTTTTCTGTGCTCCAGACTGTGAAAAACAACGGTGTCTCAGTGTGAAAACAGAAGTAAGATGGGAGGAGATTTGGAAAAACACAATCAAGTCCACATCGCAGAGTTTCATTAGAAAAACACACTAAAAAAATTCAATTTCAAAGCAATTTTTTCTGGTTTCCCTGAACGATGATGGAAAACAGCGAGCAGCTTGGACTGATTCAAATACAAGAGTCAAACAGTGTAGAAGTAAGGTGAGTGACGCTACACCAACTCATGGACTGTGAGATCCCACAGACAGCACTCTGGTGCCTGTGTGAAGGTCACGGACCGTATCCCACAGTCCAAGAAAAACTAACGATATGCCAACAGGAGGAGGAGAAGAACAGAGCTTAAAAAACAAAACAAGACAAACAATAACTCTGACAAGTATCAGCACCAATTTACAGTGAATTACTGAGAAACAGAAGGACACTGCTCCCTCTGGTGGGCAGCTAGACCCTTCCTCGTCACCGGCCTCGACCCCTCTGGTTAAAAAGAACCTGAACGAATAAATCCACTGGTGGGAAAGAAATCCATTTCCCAGACAGGCAATGTGATCCCTTACTCGAGCTCTGATGGGGAAAACATTCTTCTCTTGCAGTGGCCACCTTGGCTACTTGCATAAGGTGCCTAGAATTCTAGATTCTTTGGAGTCGTGGTAAAAATCCCCCAAGAGCTGGTTGGTGGGTACATGGGGATTTGTTATTCTATACTTTCTATTTTATGTATGTTTTAGATTTTTCTAAAAAAATGTTTTAAAAAATCCTCAGGCAATTACAACTTTTAAAACATTTGTTTTAAAATGATGACAGTCTAATAATTCAATCTGTCCTCCTTTTCCTCTTACAGAAATATCTTTTTTCCCTTTTTTTTTTTTTGAAGATACCTTTTTTTTTTTAAAGATTTTGTTTTTTATTTGAGAGAGAGAGAGAACATGAGCACAGGGGAGGAGGCAGAGCGAGAGGAAGAAGCAGACTCCCTGCTGAGCAGGGAGCCTGATAAGGGGCTCGATCCCAGGACCCTGAGATCAGGGCCTGAGCCAAAGGCAGACGCTTAACCAACTGAGTCACCGAGGCACCCCTTGAAGATAGTTTTTAAGTCAGAAGTTACCTTCATTAATAAACTGGTTGGGAAAATGTTGGTAATTTTTTATGTAGGCCTATTAAATCATATACTAGGTTCTATATCTAATAACTAAACACAGAAATAAACGATCAGAAAGAGTTCTGACACTGAAAGTATGTTCAAAGCCATGTTGTGAATGAAGGCCATCAGGTGAATGTCTGGCTAAAGGCAAGGATGTTAGAGTGAGAATGTTTAGCCTGGTTTGTCCTTTAGTCCACTGAGGAAAGGCTTTGTGATCATATTCCTCAGACTCACACCAAACCTAAACCTAGAACCACACAGATAAAAGAGTAGTCAGAAAACTGATTAGGCAAATAGACTTTGACCTACTTCTGCTCAAGTGCATCTAGGAATGGACCTCCATTTTACTTGGGCTCAAGTAAATGCTCAGAATGGGCTGACAATGTTTTGCATATGGACACTCAGAAGCAGAGCGTCCGATGTCCCGGAACTCTTGAGTACCACTTTTCATCCTGGCCCTGCCATTTACTCCAGTCGCTGCTGCCGCTAATCAGTTCCACACAGGCTTGGACTAGCTCCACACAGGAGCTGCACCTGGATCTTGCCTTGCAAGGTGATGCTTGTCCTCATCAAGCCCCTAACTCACCTCTACTCACTATCTCCAGGATAACTGGAGCCAAGTTTTGGCTCAAATAGGCAGGAAAATATAGCCTTGCTCCCATAGGAAGTAGTTTACTGAAGAAACTGAAGGCCCTGGCTATTGCATACAGCCAGGAACCTCGAGATGCTAACAAGAGTGGATCTTGAGGATGCTGGACCACGGCTGGTGAGCAGAGAGCAGACAAGTTACTGACAGTGGAGCACTCTTCCTTGATGTAAGCTGACCTGGCAAAAACACCTGGAGCAATTCACTGCAAGGATGGTTTCTTGAGGCTCGGGCAAAATGATGGCCTACAATAAATAAATTGCTGGAATTTGCCTGGCAAAGCTCTGAGGAAGAAATTACAAAGCTCAGGCGAGTGGCAATATTAGACTTACTTTTTTTGATTATTCACTTAGGACAGATTACAAAAAGTGTTGATTAGCAATTAATAGAGGCAACATGTAATTTCAATTTCTACAAGCACTTATGTTTTCAAAAGTTTGCAGGAAACACACAGAGATGCCACTTTACATAACTGAATTCCATCAAACTCTTTGATCTCCGTCACCATAATCAAATGACCGATACTGGCAAATAAGGCGTAGCTTATTCTTGAACAGTGGTGAGTAACTTAAAAAAATGTATTGTGGTAAAATATACATATATATAACTTACCATTTTTACTATTTTTAAGTGCCCTATTCAGTGGCATTAAGGACATTCACATTGTTGTGCCACCATGAGCACCATGATCTCCAGAAAATTTTCATCCCAAACTGAAACTCTGAACACATTAAACAATAACTCCACATTCTCCCTCCCTCCAGCCCCTAATAACCTTTACTCTACTTTCTGCCCCCAAGAACATACCTGTTTTGAGTCCCTCATTAATATGATTTGTGGACCCATACAGTATTTTCTTCTTTCACTTAGCATAATGTTTTCAAGGTTCATCCATATTTTAGCATGTTTCAAAATTTCATTTCTTTAAAAAGATGAATAATTCTCCATTTTACATATATACTACATGTCAGTTACCCATTCATCTACTGATTGACATTTGGGTTGTTTCTACCTTTTGGCTTTTGTGAATAATGCTTCTAGGAACATTGGTATACAAGTATCTGTTTGAGTCCCTGCATTCAATTTTTTGGAGAATATAACTAAAAGTGGAATTGCTACATCATATGATAATTATGTTTAACTTTTTGAGGAATCACCAAACTGTTTTCCATAGCAGCTGCACCATTTTACATTTCCACCAGCAAAGCACAAGGGTACCAATTTTTCCACATCCTCACCAATGCCTATTTTCCTTTTGAAAAAAAAAATAATAATAATGGCATCCTAATAGGAGTGAAAAATTAGACATTTTTTACTTTTACCTCTTCAAATATTATTCGATCCCTTCCCTCTCTCCTTTCCTTCTGATACTTCAAATGCACAGATGGTAGACCACTAAATATTATTCCATATAGCTCAGTGACGCTTTGTTTTTCCAATCTTCTCTCACTGTGTTTCAATGTGGATAGTTTCTTTTTCTGTGTCATTATGTTCACTGCTCTTTTCTTCTGTAGTGTCTAATTTGTTATTATATCCAACCAGTGTCTTAATTTTGGATATTTTATTTTTATCTCTAGAAGCTTGAGTTGAGTCCTTCTTAAATCTTCCATTTCTCATCACATCATTTTCATGTTCTTCCTTAATCTTTGAGTATACTGAGCATAATTCTAATAGATGCATTAACATTCTTGTCTGCTAATTCCATAGTCTCTGTCATTTCTGAATCTGGATCTTGAGACTAATTTTTCTCTTGATTATCATTCATATTTTCCAATATGTCTATTCATTTATGTTGCATTCTAGATATTGTAAATTGTACATCGTTGGGTGCTGGACTTTGTTGTATATCTTTAAATAGTATTGGGCTTTTTCTTTCGGACTTTTAATTTAAGATTAGTTTGATCCTTTTGAGGTATGTCTTAGGCTCTTCTAATGTGGTTTAGAATAGCATTTACTTGAGATACAACTCAGTCCCACTTCAAAGTGTTGCCTTTCTGGGATTTCTACTGAATTTCATGTGTATTCAGTAAGGTCTCTTTACTCTGGATAGAGGGGATTCAAATGGTTTCCAGCCCTGTATAAACTCTGGCTATTGTTTGTCTCACAGCTGACACATAACTGGTCTTTCCTTGGAAGATGTTCTTGCCCAGACTTCTGGAATTTCACTGTATTCCTGAGTAGACTGATATTCAGACAAAGACTAAAGGGGATTCCTACAAAGATTGCTTGAGCACTTTTTTGCATAGTCACTCCTCTCAGGTATTCTGCCTTGGTCTTCTTATAGTTACTATAAATTATCTTGGTCTTCTTGAACTACAGTCTTTTATCTACTTAACTCTGTATGTTTCCTCTTTCTTAAACACAGTCTTGGAGCTACCTGCAAGCAGCCCTGGCTTCATATACTGGATATGATATCATGGGAGACCACGAGGCAGAACCACCCAGCTAAGTTAATCCTGAATTCCTTACCAACAGAAACTGTGGCTGATAATTGTTTGTTGTAAGATACTAAGTTTTGGGGTAATCCACTATGCAGCAGTAGGTAACTAACACCGTGCTTCTTCTGCAGCATGTTATATCCTCTTACCCGACTCTTAACTCCCGCCATTGCTGCACATGACAAGTTCTGCACCAGCTTTGACCAGCCGCACCCAGATTTAATCTGAAGCATCCCACCTTAGCCCATGCTGTGCACCTACAATGGGAATTCCATAAGGGGTTGGCAAGAGGCCTTCCAGTGGTCACACGATGGATAAATGCTTTCCCTTTCATCACCCACAAGCTAGGTTCTGAGTAGATTTCCTCAGAAGATTCCAATGGGCTTGAACACCACTTGCTCAGCTGTGTCTAACTTGACCTTGTATTTTTCTTTTTACTCTACTCTTTATTATGAAAATTTTCAAACATAAAGAGAAGTTGGAAGAATTTTATGGCCAAACCCATGTATCCATTACCTAGATTGCACAATTAACATTTTACTCTCTCTTCATTATATGTCTATTCATTTATCTACCCCTCCATCTATCAATTAATCTTATTTTTAATGCATTTCAAAGTAATTTGCAGGCAACAGTACAATTCATCTCTAAATACTTCAGCATGAATATCACTGACTAGAATTCAATATCTCTTTGGGATTTTTTTTTCTTTTAAGGCAAAATTTACATTCAATGAAATGCAACAATCTTAAGTGCACCACTAAATAATTTTTGAAAAATAAATTTGCCTGTGTAACCCAAACCCTCTGAAGATATAGATCACTCCCTCATGCCCATTTTCTGTCCATCCCCATTTAAACACACACATACCACTGTTTTGATTTTTCTTCATTGTAGAGTGCCTGTTCTAGAACTTCATATAAATGGAAACATATAGTACTCTTTTGTGTAAATGGAAACATGTAGTACTTCTTTCACCCAGCATATTTTAATATTTATCCATATGTTGTAGCAATAGTCTTCCTTTTTACTGCTGAGCAGTACTCCGTGGCGTGAATATAGCAGTTTGCTTATCCATTCTGTAAGTACGCTGTTTCTAGTCTTTTACTATTGTAAATAATGCTTCTATGAACGTTATTATACAAGGTTGTTTGTATCTGCATATTTGATATTTGCACTGAGTAAATATCTAGGAAAGGAATTGCTGGGCCACAGAGATGTGTATTTCATTTTATAACAAACTGCCAGACCTCGCTAAAGCCAGTGCACCCTTTTACACTTCTCCCAACAATTTATGAGAACTCCAACTGTTCCACAGACTCGCCAACATCTGTTGCAACCAGTCTTATAATTCAGCCATCCTAGCAGACATTCAGCAGGTATCTCATTTGATTTTAATCTTAATTCCCCCAATGACTAGTGATATTGGGTGCTTTCTCATGTGCTTATCGGTCATCTGTGTATTGAGAGTGCAATCTTGTACTGGTTTTTCCACCTTCCCTGTTTCACTCCCCCATTCCTCATTCCTGTGTCTAATATCCTTTCTCAAATAAAGTACCTGTTTATGATCCTTTGTCTCGACTTTACTTTAGGGATATCCAGGCTAAGGTGTCAGAAAAAGCTGACGAGCTAAGAGGATACAGCTCCATTGTATTCGCATTCCTATGAAAATAGCAAAGGGTATGTTTCTTCATTCTGGTGAAACTTCACTGTTCATATGTTACTAGGTGGGTTTCCATGTGATGTGTGTGTGGGGGGGTATCCAGAAGAATGCACCTATGACTGGAAGTATTCTGTATTGACCAAATGCAGATAGGTTTCTATAGCTTTCACAATTAAAGAAAACTTCTGTCTTCTAACTTTCTGTTTTCATTGTTAGAATCACTAAGATGGTCATTCACACTAAGTTCAAACACAAGGGACACTGGTCTGAGAAACAGGCAAAGAAATGGCTTAGAAAACTAAATTCTTCTTCTATTCACCACTTGGGCTTTACAGGAGACCCAGGTTGGCCTTCACATGGTGGACACCACCTTTCCTCTGCACCCAGGGTACCCTAAAGTACCCCATGACTCTCCAGTATCCAGGTCCAAGAGAACACGGCTGAGAGAGAAGACCCCCTCCACTTACTTTCTCCTTCAGCCTGCCTTACACTTACATTCTGCCCCAATAACAGAAAAAAAAAATACTAAAGTTTAACTGAGATTTCTAGACTTAAATACAGAACTATCATCCAAAAGAGTGTCTTGTACACATGCATTCAGTAACTGTTGGTTGAAAAATAATGAATGTATACGTGAACAGATGCATATTTAAATAATAGGACAAAATGGTATACGCTAAATACACCCATATCACACAGAATGACACAAAGAGCAAGTTCCATAGACAGGTCCAAATATGGAAGAGGAAAACACATGCTCCTCCTACCCCTCAACTGGTCTGGGGGGGGCAATCAAACCTGCAGCCCCCCTACTCCCAACCATGCCCGAAAGACCCGCATCAGTACCAGAGGTTCTGAGGAAGCCAGACATACAGGTGATGGCAGACGCAGGTGATGGCAGCTTGGGGACCAGTGCACTCCTACCACCCCAGCCCCCAGAGGACAGGGTGCACCTTTGGACTCTGCAGGCTGTGACCACACTGCCCAGTTCTGAGTCCATGGGGGTCATGGTCACAAAGCCACCAAAACAGAGCAGGAAGAGGCTTCACCCCTTACAGGGGACCTGGAAGCAGCCTCGGCTTGGGTGGCAATTAACAGCAGCTTGAAAAATGACTCTCAGAGTGGACAGCTGTGAGGCTCTGCCACGCAGAAGGCTCTAGAAATATGTGGCACAGAGGGGTGGGGGTGAAAGGCATGGAAGTGACAACTGGAAAGTGTACCATCTTCTTGGTCCCCGAAGAAGAGGAGGCAATGGAGGAGGAAGAAGCCAGTAGGTAAAGAAATGGCTATGTCCAAACTGAAATGTGCTGTAGGTGTAAAGTGTACACTGGACTTCAAACACTTAGTACAGAAAAAAAAAGAATGTAAATTATCTCAGTTTTTATATTGATTACATGTTAAAATGCTATTTTTGATATATTGTGTTAAATAAAATATGATTTAAAAATTTTTTTAATGGACGAAATCAGTAGGCAGGAATGGACATAAAAGATTTATGAAAGATGAACAATCCATCTGAACTGAGCCTTGAAGGATAAGTAGGATTGAGCTGGGTGGGAGAAAAGGGAAGCAACCTCTGAGAGAAGACCCAGCCTGTACAGACCTGAATTCTTTCTGAGGACTCTCTTCCTGGATGAAGTTAACTTTCATTGTAGCACTGAAAAGGTCAGGGACACTACAATCAAAGATTTAAGTTTAAAACCCCCTTTCACCATTGATTAGTGCTGGACAAATCAATAAATCTGAGGGGATGCCTGGGTGGCTTAAGCATCTGCCTTCGGCTCAGGTCATGATCCCAGGTCATTCTATCCCTGACTTTTGCTCAGCAGGGAGCCTGCTTCTCCCTCTGTCTGCCTCTCCCCCTGCTTGTGAGCTCTCTCTCTGACAAATAAATAAATAAAATCTTAAAAAAAAGAAAAGAAAAATTCTATCTCACATGACTGTGAGATATGTAAATTAGATAGTATGTTAAAGAGCTTTATTATGAAGCATCTTGAAATAGATCATTCTCACTTCTTCTCCGGTATTTCAGAATCAGCACATCTTCCCAACAATTTATCTCATAAGACCTGTGTTTCTCCTTCAATGTCCACGTGTAGTCGGAGGCCTGTGTATTTCAATGTATTTTCATATGCTTGAAAATACCTCACTCCCCTTCTGAATACATATGTCTTCCACAGATAGCACACTCTTCTAGTTGACTTTGAGGGGCCATTGTAGAGAGGGTAGGGTCTCTGCAGAAGAAAATGGACATTTCCCATCCTCCTGATTTTCCTGATCAATGAGTTGCAGCACCATCCATCCAGGTGAGCGAGCTAATACCTAGGAGTTCCCCGTGTACCGCTCCCTCAATCCCCACATCCGATCTGTGAATGAGCGCTACTTATTCTGCCTGTCAAACGTCTCTCACTTCTCTGGCAGCCACCCAAGTCTAAGCTTTCAGCTTTGCCTGATCTATTGCAATAATCTCCTATCCCTGACTTGACATTCTATCCCTGACTTTTGCCCACCTCTCTACAATTCATTCTGCATTCCACAGACAAAGTGATTTTCTCAGTATTAAGGAAAAAGCATTCAGTCGTGCACCATTCAGTCTGCTGTTAACTGTAAGGTTTTTGTAGATGCCCTTTGTTAGGTTAAGGGAGTTCTCTTTTGTTCCAAGATGGTGAAGTCATGAATGGATGTCCAATCCTGTCAAATGCTCTTGATATGGTAAATTACAGGAAGTTTGTCTGTTGCCTAAGTACTGAAGGGAATTAGCTAAATGCCAGATAGAGTTGGAAGGACGGAGCAGGATGGTATTGTCTGAAATAACTGGATGTATTATGGCCTGGTAAAAGGGAAATAACGAGAGGCCATCTGGCAGTCTCTGCTGTCTCCATGATTCAAAGGCAACTGGGTACATAGCATGTATCTGAAACGACTGATTCCATCTCAGTCTGTGGTGGACAACTGGGATCCATTCTCCAACTCTCAGAGCACCATCTTGGAATGCCCCTAGAAAGTTTTGGCTAGTATTCATTCCATCTGCCTTGCTATCCTTCAACAAACAGCAATTATGACATCTCCAACATGAAACTGGGGGTGCAGATTACTTATTATTTACAGGCAGTCCTTGTAATTAGCTATTAAGCGTCAAGTGCCAAACCCCAATGCAAATCTACTCATCAGAAGACAATTAATTAAACTTGACTTTCTCATTAAAACCTATAGTTTTCCTAAACTTGCATTCAGATCATGGATTCCATGTGATGAATGTCACCTTAAAATTTGTCTCATCAGTCAGAGCACTCTATTTTATCCCACAGAATGGGACAAAATATTTGCAATACATACATCTGACAGAGAACTTGTATGCAGAATACACAATGAACTAATACAATTCAACTATGAAGACAGAAATCAATTAAATATAGGCAAAATATTTGAAACAGATTTCACAAAACAAGATATATTAATGACCAATAAACACATGGGAAGACTTCAACATCAATAGCCATTAGGGAAATGCCAATTAGGGATGCCTGGGTGGCTCAGTCAGTTAAGCATCTGCCTTCAGCTCAGGTCATGATCCCGGGGTCCTGGGATCGAGTCCCACATCGGGCTCTTTGCTCAGCAGGGAGCCTGCTTCTCCCTCAGCCTGCTGCTCCCCCTGCTTGTGCTCTCTCTTCTCTCTGACAAATAAATAAATAAAATCTTTAAAAAAAAAGGAAAGAAAAAAGAAAAAGAAAATGCAAATTAAAACCAAAATGGAAAAAAAAAAAATGAGGTACTACTTCACACCCACTAGAATGATCAAAATGAAAGAGACAGACAATATTAAGTGTCAGTGAGGATGTGGATCCCTGGAACTCTCACACATTGCTGGAAGGAGTGTAAAACATTACTGCTACTTCCGAAAACATTTGGTAGTTTCTCACAAATTTAAACATATACTCACCATATTACTCAGTAATTCTACTTCAGGTATTTATCCAAAAGAAATTAAAATATATATCTACACAGAGACGTCTGGCTGGCTCAGTTGGAAGAGCATGTGACTCTTGACCTTGGTGTTGTGAGTTCAAGCCCCACATTGGGTGTAGAGCTCACTTAAAATAAATAAATAAATAAATAATGTTAAAAATATATATACATATGTATATGCATATATACCCACACAAAGACTTGTACACATATGTTCATAACAGCTTTTTCAAAATATATACAATAGCCCCAAACCAGAAACAACCCAAATGACCATCAACAGGGGAACAGATAAACAAATTGTGGTATATATAACTCAGCAAAAAAAAAAAAAAAAAAAGAATCCACTGATATATGCCACATAGGTGAATCTCAAAAGCATTATGAAAAAAGAAGCTTTCACATTCCATTTATATGAAATTCTAGAAAATGTAAACTTTTCTATAGTAACAAAAAACAGATCAGTGATTGCCTGGGAGTGGGAAGAAGGGAACATTTACTGAACAGGATATAAGAGAATTTGGGGGAGTTATGGAAATATTCTGTATCTGGATTTAGGTGGTGCTGACATGTTTGTATACATTTTTCAAAACCCACCAAACTACATTTAAAATGGGAGCATTTAATTGTATATAAATTGTACTGTAAAATTCATTTAAAAAAACAATAAAACACAAGCTCCTAAATGCTCAACTAGCTGCCCATTGTCACCTAAGACATAGGGTTTCAAAGGGGGCATCTACTACCCTGAGGCCCCTCCAGACAAACATGTCCCTGGCTCCCAGGCCATCATATAGTCTCTTACCACGGTGGATAGGACTAGCCCCACGTGAACCCCAACATAGGGACTGGACCAAAGGTTTGAGGGCCCGCTGTGCTCCCCTCACCCTCAGATCCCACTTAGCTTTCTCAGGGGAATGAAGGGTATTTCCTCCCAAGCAGGGAGCTCAGCTGGTCTCAGGAGGAAGGGGAGGAATGGTATAAGGAATAGAAGATATCCTTGTCCTGTTTACAACTCATTCAGGGACGACCATCATGGTTTATCGATGACTCACGCCAGGCTGAACATCGGGGTGAGAGTTTTCCACATGCTATCATATTCAATTCTTGTCCTAACCCTAAGCATGACTCCTTCTGTTAGGCCAGTTTAGAAAGGAAAAAGCAAAGGAAGCAGAGAAGCTAAGAAACCATTCCAAGCTTTCAGAGCTAGTATATGGCAGAGCTGAACCCAAGCAGCATGATGTCAAAGCCTGTGTTCTTAACACTGCCTTTGCTTGTGAGCTAGCTCTGCTTCCGACTGCTCGTGCCCATCCTTCCCCTCATCACCCTGCCTAAAGTGCACATAGCTGGGGGCAGGCCCAGAGGACAGGGTTCTGAACAAACAGGACCCAGGCCCAGAACATGGAGTCCTGTTCTCCTCCCTGCTGCAGCTACATCAAGAGTGCCCAAAGTTCAGAATCATATTAAGTCATTTTCTCTATAATTCAAGTACAGAAGTACTTTTGAGAGTCATACAGCATTCCGGCTATTCCTGTGTACTATAAATATGTAATTTATGGGGAAAATGGGAACTCTGTGTCACATTCAAACTGAGAACTATCTGAAAGAAAGGAGAAAAATATCCCATCCTATTGAGTCATGGGGAAAAATACTTACAGTATATCATAAGAGTAAATAAGAATGTAAAAACAGCTTCTGTTTGGAAGTGCAAATCAAATGTTAATGTGGCCTTGAGTTTATTTCAAGTATTTTTCATGAAGCATTTTCATTTTCACAACTCGTTAAGTCCCCCATATTAAACCAAAGTCAAATGATTTTAGATGCCTACTTGAAAACCCTTAAGATCAATGTATTCAACTCCCTTTGAAAAGAAGAAACAAACTGCAACTGTTCTTTGAAAACAGATTATCACGGCATATAGATCATTAGTCACTAAAGAACAAGATCCTTGAGCCCCGGGTTGATTTTTCTTTGCCTGGCACAAAGCTCAGTGTGGGGTGGACACCTCATTTTTCTTGGCCCAATGCCCCTTTTTCTCTGAGTCAAGTAAGAGTGGTCAAACCCATCCCCCTGACCACACAGGGGAGAAAACCAGCCCAGCCGGGTCTCAACGTGTCCTGTCCCAAGATTCTTCATACTTCCATTAAAGAAAGAGACTGAACAGGGACCCGAGATCCCAAGAGTTGCTGGTGCTGTGTTTCTGGCTGAGAGGGGAAAGTTGGTCTGAGAGAAAGAGCCCTCAGGCCTTTCTTCTCTGAGTGGGGATGCCCCCCAGCCACCAACTGGGTACCTTCCAGGGATTTGGTTACATGTGGGATCACACATCACAGACAAGGCACCATGGATCTAGAAGGTACCTGTGGTCTATCTCATTCTTCTCAGATCCAAGCTAAAAGCACAAAATCAAAGCATTCTTAGCGGCCATTTATAAAAAGTAGCCATAGTTTTCAGCTTCTATTCTGCCTCAAGTACCCTGGGAGACATTTCAGGCCATTCCTATCATGTAATCCTCCCAACAAATCTACAGGGGAAGGAAGCTACTATTATCATCCCCCTTTTACAGAGACACAAACCAAACAAAACTGGATGCTGAATATTTTGAGATCTTTAGTAACTTGCCCACATTCACACCATCACTACTAGCCTTTTGCCCTTACTCTGAGGGCAGCTGTAACACTGTGTGGTCTAGACTTGAACTCCTCCTAACCATTCTTGTGTAGGCATGAATTATAAAAATAAATCTAAACTAAAAGCCTGGTACGAATGTTCTCATTTAAAAACAACAACAACAACATGGAGCTAGTAAGTGGGCAGCTGAACCCAGTGTCTAGAGCTGACCCAGCAAGCCCATCAAACTGGAAATTTCATTCACACACAGTATTGATCCTATACGTGGGCACCAGGGAGGGCAGCTCAGGGCAGAACTAAGGAAGAGCCTTAGATTTTTACAGAATGTGCCTTTTTGAAAATATTTTTTCCTCCTGTGGTGAATGTACATATAACTTACCATTTAAGCCTTTTATTTATTTATAGACCTTATTTATTTATTTTAGAGAGAGAGAGAGAGAGAGAGCACGAGAAGGGGAGGGAGGGACGGAGAGAGAGGGAGAAGCAGACTCCCCGCTGAGCAGGGAGCCGGGGCTCCATCCCAGGACCCTGGGATCATGACCTGAACCGAAGGCAGACGCTTAACTGACTGAGCCATCCAGGCACCCCAAGAAGAGAGATTCTTAAGCAGGCTCCCGGCTCAGGGTGGAGCGTAACATGGGGCTCCATCTCACGATCCTGAGATACTTACCTGAGCCAAAATCAAGAGTTGGATGCTTAACCGACTGAGCCACCCAGGCACTCCTCCATCTTAACCCTTTTAAAGTATACGCTTCAGTGGCATTAATACACTCACATTGCTCTGCAACCGTCCCCACCATCCATCCCCAGAACCTTCTCATCTTCCTAAACTGAAACTCTGTGCCCATTAAACATGAACTGTCATTTCCATCCCACCCCCACCCCAGCCCCTGGCAGCCATCCTTTTACTTTGTCTTTATGAACTTGACTGCTCTGAGTACCTCATGTAAGTGGTATAGTATATGCTTTGAATTTTCAACTCCTCCAAGTACTTACTGAAACCGACTACTTGTCCAGCACTGTGCCAGGCCTTATGAAGGAATATATAAAACATGAGATCCAATTCCTGCCACGGAGATCATTATGCAGCCAACTCTTGTACAACACAGTTTGTACTGTGCAGGTCCATTTATATGTGGATTTTTTTTTTTTATCAATACAGTACTGTAAATGCACTTCTCTTCCTTGTGATTTTCTTAATATTTTTTCTCTAGCTTACTTTATTGAAAGAATATAATATATAATACACCTAACATACAAAATATGTGTCTGTTGACTGTTTATGTTATTGGTGAGGCTTCCAGTTTGCAGCAAGCTATTAGTAGTTAAGTTTTGGGGAAGTCAGAGTTATATGCAGATTCTCGACTCCGAGGGGGATGGTCAATGCCCCACCCCCTGTGCTGTTCAAGGGTCAGCTGTAGTTGAGCTGTGAAGGCAAGCCTAGATTCTAAGAAATGATGTGAATGTTCACATGCTTGATACCGACTGGAAGACAGGAGCAATGTAGGGGAGAGAGATCCTTATAAGCTGGTATAGTCTAAGAAAGCTTCATAGGAGTGATGACTTGAGGAATGAGAATGAAGTTTGGTTCGGCAGAGAGGAAGATTCTGGATTAATGAAATCATTCACAAATCCAGGCAGGCTGGATCTTCCCAAGAAGTCAGAGCCAAAGCCAATGGGCCACAGCATTCTGATCCAGTGTCTCTGAGGAAAGGATGGTAAACACTAGGTCTGTGAATCAGACTTCTGGTTGTATCCCCAAGATACACATGCAATGGTTTCCTTTTCTCCTACTGCAAAAGAGACACAAAAGAAAATCAAACATTCCTTATTGTTGTTATTCTTTATAATTATCTCAGAAAATAGCCAAACCAGCTCTTTTGTGCAAGTTTGTCTTTTTCCGTTGGCAAAAGGAGCTGGTAGGGACTTCTGAAACTTGCGTGGAGTGTCTAACAGCAGGGTCAGGTCCCGTCAACTCTGACCACCGATGGGGACACGGCCCTCTGGAGTTGTGGTGAGATAAGCCTCCAGATGCTCACTTTAGCCAGTCCCACAGGCCGTTTAAACAAGCGGTCCACAACACCACCCCAGCCCTGCCAGCACTTTGAGCAACTGGCCGAAGGAGCATCACCCAACAGATCACTTTCTGAGCATAACCCTCACTAGGGACTCTGTGTAAGAACAGGAAGGCCTGCATCGCTGCATCATATCCCTTTGTTTTTTCTTGTCTGTTCTTTCTCCCCTTTAAGATGTGGTCGTAAAGGGGCGCCTGGGTGGCTCAGTTGTTAAGCGTCTGCTTTCGGCTCAGGTCATGATCCCAGGGTCCTGGGATCGAGCCCTGCATCGGGCTCCCTGCTCGCTTCTTCTCCCTCTCCCACTCCCCCTGCTTGTCTTCCCTCTCTCACTGTGTCTCTCTCTGTCAAATAAATAAATAAAAATCTTAAAAAAAAAAAAAAAAGATGTGGTCGTAAAAAAAAAAGTAGTCCTTATTTTAGACATAAACATTCCTTACTGTGTCTCACAGCATATAGTTTTGATTCTGACTGTCCATTCAACTGTATGTAGGTTAACAGAAATTGCAAATGTGGGGCCAAATGAAGCAGCCAGAAAATGTACCATGGGCCTTTATGAGGAACTTGGCAACTCTAAGAGAAGAAAAATGTAAAATGGTAGCAAGTGGGTCCTGTAAGCCTCCCACAGTCATAGGCATGGAGTAGTCCATGGTGAACGGGTGCACATAAACCACAACAGAATACAGGATGGGGAACTAATGGATTCTGAAAAGGTATTGAAAATCTGAGATGACTCCTAGTACAATTCCTTCCTAATAGTTCTGAGAACTAGAAATCATTGTCTCATGCCTCCCTGAGTGTTCCCATAGGAGGGGCTGCTACCCATGCTTTCCTCTCGTTCCAGTGGCCTGGAAAAGGCCACCCTGGGGAGCACTACTTTCTAGAGGTGAGTACATGGGGGTGTTGCTGTCTGAGCAGCAGCTCAATCTCCTCAGGTACACCAAGGCAGGTAACAGATGTCAGGGAGATAGGAGAACTACAAACCATGTTGGAGCTACTTATTACTAACCCATCGTCCATTCTCTTGATTACTTTCTGCTACATATTGAACAGGTTGAATCTCAAGAAGATCTCAGTTCTGACCCACAATATTGCAATAGTCCAATTGGCCTACTGGTCTCTAGTATGTTTTCTTCAAACACATTTCCCCTACTTCCCCAAAGCGGTATACTTAAAATACAAATCTCACTATTAACGCTCTTGCTTAAAACTTCCTCCAGGATAAACTTCAAGCTTAGTTCACTATGTTTCAAGCAAAAAGAAATGTGTACTTATACGTAATTACAATGAAAATGTAGAGTTTCAAAGATATTTTTAAATAATTACAGAAGTCTTCAAGCAAAAAGCCATCCAATGAAATAAGCTTAAAGTCTATGTTAACATGTTTTCTAACACTGGATGATAGAAAATGATAAAGATAAAAAAATGAGGAAGTTGGGTCTGAAAAAGCCAAGAGGTAAGGATTGAAAATAGCCCACTATGTAGGAATAACTTTTCTTACAATTGTAATTACAAATATAAAATGAAGACATTATATGAAAGACACACATTCATACTTAACAAATTAAGCCTCTTCATTTTGGCAAGCATTTCTTTCTTACTCTCCCTGCTGCCCCAGACCTGCTTCCTGTGATCACCTCTCAGACGACCCGCATTTAGCTCTTGTCTCAGTCACTGCATTTGGGGGAGCCCCAGCTAAGAAAGTAGGTACCAGAGTGGCTCCAGAAAGTAGAAGCTCAAAAATTCTGAACCTCCAAACCTCAGGATGGGATTTTGGAACTGGATTATTTAGCCCTCTGATGGTAACAAGGACCCCATTTCTATGGGTAAGGACGTGATGATACCCTTGGTGTACTGTAACTGAAGGATAAAAGTTCTCAACTGTAATGGATTAAGATGAGGAACAGATGAAAGAGGAAATGCTGGTTTATTCAGTAGCTTTGGCTGATCCTATAAAATATATACATCTAGAAGCAGCTAGCCTGATACACCATTAGAACAGTTTATTAAACGTCAGCTAAGGTGTCATTTGGGGAATGATATCCCATGAGGTTAGGGCACTGGCCTCTAGGATAAATTGTATACATTAAATCAATGATATATGGGTCTGTGTCCCCAGTAACTAGAATACATGGATTCTGAACACTATATAAGCTTCCAAGCACCACAAAACCTGGATCCAAAATTGTCTATTAATATGGGTATTATAAGTAGCTAGGTCAAATGAAATCTTGCCACTTGCAACAACGTGGATGGAGCTAGAGTATACTGCTAAATGAAATAAGTCAGAGAAAGACAAATATCATGTGATTTCACTCATACGTGGAATTTAAGAAACAAAACAAATGAACAAAGAAAAAAGAGACAAACCAAAAATAGACTCTTAACTATAGAAAACAAACTGATGGTTACCAGAGGGGAGGTGGGTGTGGGGATGGGTGAAATAGGTGATGGGGATAAAGAGTACAGTTATCATGATGAGCACTGAGTAATGTATAGAATTGTTGAATCACTATATTATACACGTGAAACTAATATAACACTATATGTTAACTATATATGAATTAAGTAAGTAAATAAATAAATAATTTCTTAAAGGTCGCTAGATCATACCCTCCTCCCAATCCTCAGCTCCTCAAACTACATCCCACTTTTCTCTAGGTCGGCTAAGCTGTAGGCAGCTGCTAACCACTTCTCCCACTCCCCCACACCCACACACACGAGTAATTCTGAGAACACTTTTCCAGCCAATCTTCCCCATCCCATTGCCCATTCCTGCAACTCTGTTCCCCAAGTTCCAGGTCTGATTTTTCTTGGCAAACTTTTCTTCCTCCCTCACTTCCTCTACTGTCTTCCTTCCTGCCTGCCCTCTTCCCTTCAGATTCTGCCAAGAGGCATACAATTAAGAAAAAACTAAGTAATCCAGGGAATCAGGACAAAAGGAAAATAAAAGATTAGCACAAAGAAAGTTGACCATATGGAACTGGTAGGTAAGTGTTACAAGTTGAATTGTGTACCCCTCCCTGCAAAAAAAGGTGTTGACATCCTAACCCCAGGTACCTGTGAATGTGGCCTTATTTGGAAATAGGATGTTTGCAAAGGTAATCAAATTAAGAGAAGGTCATTAGGGTGGGGTTTAATCCAATATGACTGGTGCCTTTATATATTTATTTTTTTTAAGATTTTATTTATTTATTTGAGAGAGAGAGTGCACTCGCGCCTACAAGGGGGGAGAGAGCAGGGGTGGGGGGAGGGGCAGAGGGAGAGGGAGAAGCAGACTCTCCGCTGAGCAGGGAGCCCGACATGGGCTTGACCCCAGGACCCTAGGATCATGACCTGAACCAAAGGCAGACACTTAACCAACTGAGCCACCCAGCCGCCCCTATTTTTTATTTTATTTTTTTAAGATTTTAAGTAATCTCTACACCCAATGTGGGGCTCGAACCCACAACCCTGAGATCAAGAGTCACATGCTCCACCAACTGAGCCAGCCAGTCTCCCCCAACATGACTGGTGTCTTTACAAGAAGAGGGAAACTTAGACACAGATACACAAGGAGAAGGGCATGTGACAACAAAGGTAGAGACTGGAGTGATACAGCTGGAAACCAAGGATGGCTGGCCACCACCAGAAGCTAGGAATAGGCAAAGAAGGATTTTCCCTACAGGTTTTAGACAGACTATGGCCCTGCTGACACCTTGAGTTTGGACTTACAACCTTCAGAACTGTGAGAGAATAAATTCCTATTGTTTAAGCCACTTAATTTGTGGTAATTTGTTACAGGAGCACTAGAAAACTAATATAGAGTAGGCATCCCATATATTTGACTCTTAGTCTCTTCCTAGCAGCTGAAGCAGGAAACTGTTACATGATCCACAGGGCCCACAGGATTAAAAGATCCTTATTTGTTCAGGGGATACAGAGCTTTTCAGGACGCTGAGAGTTCAGAGAATGGTCTCCACTGGGTCCTACAGAAAAAAACTTCGGGAATCAATTCACGACTATAGTTGATGACATCATGACACTTGCCCCAATAATAAATTTTATGCAGCTATTTCCTACAAGGTGCACATCCAGGAATCAGAAATGAAGAAGAGACATTATTACCAACTTCACAGAAATAAAAAGGACTATAAAGGAATACTAGGTACAACTGTATACCAACACATTAGATAACTTGGATGAAATGGACAAATTCCTAGAAAGATACAAACTACCAAAACTGACTCAAGAAGAAAGAGATGATCTGAGTAGACCTAAATAATGAAAAGATTGAATTAGTAACCAAAAAACTATTCATAAAGCCCAGGCCCAGATGGCTTCACTGTGGAATTCTACCACTTATTTTTTTTTTAAGATTTTTTTAAATTTAGTTTATTTGAGAGAGACAGAGAGAGCAAGCGAGCACAAGGCGGGGAGGGGCAGAGGGAGAAGCAGACTCCCCACTGAGTAGGGAGTCCAATACGGGGCTCGATCCCAGGACCCTGAAATCATGACCTGAGCCGAAGGCAGACGCTTAACCGACTGAGCCACCCAGGCGCCCCTCTATCAAACATTTAAAAAAGAATACCAATTCTTCACAAACTCTTCCCGAAAAGAGAAGAGGAAGGAATACTTTTCAACTCATTTTATAAGGCCAGTATTACTCTGACACCAAAACCAGACAAAAACGTCACAAGGAAACTACAGACCAAATGCACATATAGAACGTACCAAAAGAGTATGTTCCAAGTACACAGCTCTATAATTTTATGTCTTTGAGGTAATCTCCATAAACAGTCTTCTCATGATGGGTTTTTGGTAAGGTCAGACAGCAGATTTCAAGGCTATAATCTTTGGGAAGCATCTGGGGGGTAAATGTTCTGTGTTACCAATGAAATGCAGGTCTTTATGCTTTGCCAACTTTTAGAGCAGGGGATAGAAATGAGGTCTTCCGATGAAAACGAAATGTTATTTATTTATTGTTAAATGGTTGACGAAAGTTAGGGGAACTGCCACTACCAAAGAAAGAACTAAAGAGCATTTTTCATGCTGAAACTTGAACAAAGAATGTGGGACAAAGAAGAGTTATTAGATATTTGAGATATATTTTATAATTTATTTAAAATTTAATTTAAGGGGCGCCTGGGAGGCTCAGTCCTTAAGCATCTGCCTTCGGCTCAGGTCATGATCTCAGGGTCCTGGGATCGAGCCCCGCGTCAGGCTCCCTGCTCAGCGGGAAGCCTGCTTCTCCCTCTCCCCCTGCTTGTGTTCCCTCTCTCGCTGTGTCTCTCTGTGTCAAATAAATAAATAAAATCTTAAAAATAAATAAATTTAAAAAATAAAATAAAATTTAATTTAAAACTACAAGAAAGAGATTTTAGCTTATAAGGAAGTTTAAGCATTGACTCAAACACAGAAAAGACAGGCTCCATTTCTCTAGACTTCAAAAATAAATCCAAAACACATCTTGCTAGGATAACAAACACGTAATTCCAGGAGTCCAAATCCTACACTTTTTCAAGTCTTGCTCAAATGTTGCCAGTTTAAAAAAAAAAAATGTAGCTGTTTTCAAATTAGTGTGGCGCTTGAAAGTTTCCTTTTACATCATTTTCCATTTTCTTCTTTGAGTTGCATTTATCTTACTATCTTACTGAACTATCTCTAGAATCTCCAGACTCCTACTCAGGTTTAGAATAGTGCTTTGCTCATAACCAGCACTTACTAAAAACTAATGAAAATACCATGTATCTCATTACATGGTCAGTCTAAAGCCAAATGGATTTTTAAAGTATTCAAAGTAATAAAGCCTCCTGTTAAAAGAACTGTCAGATACAATAATCTTTAAAAATCTGTTTTTGAATTAAGCAACAAATAAGAGATGACTTAACCAGATTCATTTATACTAGTTACTATTCTTTTAATTGACGTCCACAGCAGTAAGTGTCCTTCTGAGAAGAAAAATGTCAACCTAATAGTTTACTTTCACTTTGCAAAATAATCCCTTTTAAGATACCCAACCAGTTTCTTCCGAAACCATTCTTGGAATGGTAGGGAGAAACTCCATTAATGGACTTTGACACTTAGACATTTTTCTAATTTATAGAAAAAATGAGGTTGAAAAAAAATTACTTGAACCGAAGCATGTAAAGTGGATTATAATACTGTAATCACTAATTCCCTGTCCTCCTTTTAAAAGGATTATATAATCTCTGCCCATTGTTATACGACTTGCAAGGTTTCTTTTTTTTTCTTTTTTTTTTTTGAGAGTACACTTTCTGGCCCCATTGACAGCAAGCTTTGCCATATGACTTGCTTTGGCCAATAAAATGTGAACAGAATTGGGGTGCTCAGATGTGAGCTGTTTTGTTTTAGGAGCAGCATGCGCAGGTGGTGTATAAGAGCTGATTGTAACATTTCCAGAAATTTGGCAAGTCACTTGTTAAACTTGTTAAAAGTAGCTTGAAATCAGCCACGGTGGGAGTATTTACATCATGGAAATAACAAACACTACAAATCAGGACTCTTCTTCCCTAAAGTTGGTTCCAGCACACGGTGAAGTGAGTGTATCCCCCGCAAAAAGTTGATCTTTCAACCTGGAGCCTGGAGTAAAGGAAACTAGTGGAATAGATGTAGCAGATGTAATTTGCTTGAGAAATGAATCTTTCTTATTGTAAATCACCGAGTTGTAGGCGTTGTTACCACAACATAATCCATCGAAAGCTGATACACTAGCGTTATAAGTTCTAGAACACCAATGAGCCCTGTCCAGACCTTGGTTCGGCGGGTTTCTTTTAACAACTTGAACCATCAGATACCTTGAACCTGAAAGGATGCAAACTGCACTCAGACTCAAGACAGGAATCCAGGTCTTGGAAGGTTAATGTATAAGTATAAAATAAAAATTACATTTTTAAAAAGCACTAAACAACTGCATCATTTTTAAACCTTGGCAAACGAGGTCTGTCACTCGTGGACCTGGATGGCTAAGGAGTGACTCTCCAGCCCTTTCCCCTATAGGTCACATGTTACCCTCCCCCTTTCACCCCCAGATGCGTGAATTGAGCGCTGTGTCTTTAAGGGATACGCGCGGAGGTTTCTGCACAGAACAAAATGTCTGCGAGGATCCTGGAGGGGACCCGCGATCCCAGACTTCTAGCCCGCCTCTTGCTCCTGCCGCGCTTTGGGGGTGATGGGGTGAGTGTGCGCCGCCACGTAGGCGGCCGCGCTCCCGGAGGCCTGGGCGGGTCGCGGCCCACCAGGGGCTGGGGGAGAAGTGGGGCGGCGAAGGGAATGGGGACCAGTCCCGGGCCTCGGGGGCCGCAGGTGAGCCAGCAACCCGCAAACGCCACTGTGCGCTATTATCACAGGCTGGCTTGCGCACGGGCTGCCGGACGTGCCCTTCCTTCTCTGGGCTCGGGTTGTCCCTAGTATAAAAGACGCATGTGGCCCCGGATTCTGCCTAAAGGCACTGCTCAGCTTCTTTCAGCACCTCGTTTTTGCTCCCAGGCTCCTTTCAAAAAAGTTATTTGAGAATATCGAAAATCATCTGCTTTCCTAAGTAAAATTGCCTTTTTGCAGTCAGACTTTTAACAGTGGCAAATGGTTGCATGCCCTGTAGTGTGCTCTTTCTCTGAGACTTTCTTGATGTTTCTCATTTTGGAGAGGAGAAGCCAAATACGAGCCAAATGCTCAAACAGGAATCCCTGCCCCCATCTCCATGGTGCTCAAACAAAAGAATTTTCCGATCCTCTCTGAGTATAGAGAAGCAGTTTGCTGTAACTACTGACAGTAGCCAAATGCCCGAAGCTTACCAAACAAAATTATTTTTCCTTTCTTGAAAGAAAAAAATAACTACTATCCAAACTTCAAATTAGCCCAGACTACATGAATATGGTGTTAAACAGAAGCTATTGTAAAAAAAGCTTAATAAATTGACATAATTAGGGTAATTATTTTATGCACTTTGCGTTCATGTTATTATTTGTACACTCTTTTTGGCCAAAAATAGCTTGAGGCAAAGGACAATAAAAAGTATGCAACAATGTGTAAAATGGCCAAGAGCCAAAACAAGGTCATTCTCAATTAAAAATTCTTTGTATTACAAAGGACTTCAAAGTAGGGCAGCTTTAAATTCCTGTAATTCATATTAAAGTATGCGTTTTACAAGACAAAAGGAATCAACACCCTTCTTTTGAGGAACATGTATTAAAGTCATGTAGACCTAAAATAAAGGTCCAGTTTAGGGTAGAAGCTTTTCATTTTTAAAAATGCATTAAGAATACATCTGGCCTTTTAGCTAATGGTAGAGGTATCTAAGAGTTTGGCTTAACACATTCAGAAAACATCTCTGACTCATCATACAATTAGGTGTGGGTCCAGTACATTTTTTACAGTCCATGTGTAACATTTATCTAAGTATTTTCACACTTACCCATGTATTGCCTGAGCTAAGTATCCACACTTCACAGTTTGGAGGCATTTTTTTGCTTTTTCACTTCATCTAAGTCTTCAGCCTTGTGATTCCAGACTAATTTTTCTGATTGGCTGGATATGTTTATAAATAGATGAATCCATGGTAGTAAACTAATATTTCAAAGAGATGGACAAGTAACAGGTGAATGAATTGTGGTTTCCTTGATATTTCAATTGTCAAGGCTAATTATTTATTATGTTCTGCTTTGATTAAGTTACTGGTGGGTGAAGTAAATGAGACTTTCTTAATGTTTCTCATTTTGGAGAGGAGAAGCCAAATAGGAGCCAAATGCTCAAACAGGAATCCCTGCCCCCATCTCCATGGTGCTTTAGTGTTTCCACCCAAGTCTGTGTGGATTTCACATTAGTGTGAATTTCTTACCTAAGACCCAGGCTCAAAGTCAGGTATTTGTTTACAACTCTGCCAGATTAATCCATCTGAAGTGATTAGCCTTGGCTGTGGAAGGACAAACAGAGCTATAGTTCATTTGCTATTCCCTTTTGAGAACATTGCCTCGTTCTTTGGCCTTTAGCCTGCCTAATATTTTGTATGTGTTCAAGCATAAGTATAAAATAATAAAATTAACTTCCGTGGGTATTTTATAGGATGATTCTTAATGTTACAGTCATATATTATATGTATGTACACCCATATTTACACAAATTATTCATCTGGGTTTTGATCTCCCTTATTCTCTATATTAGTATTCAGGGAGAGGATACTGAAGAGTCTGGGTTTTAATCTGATAGATTATTAGAAGACTATAACTTTGGAGAACTGCAAATAAAACTTCAAATGCAGTTTGAAATAATTAATGTGAATTTATTATCTTCCACAGGCTTAAACTTATCATTCCTTCCAGATAATGGATACTCAAATGAAATTCACTATGGGAGAGTTTAGAGGTGTGGTACCAACAATACTACTCTCCCCCTTCCATGAAATAACTAAAATCTACTTTTCTCTCAGCTTTTTCCCCTTCCCCGAAATTGGACTAAAACATTTCCACTATTAAATTAATTTCATGCTAGCTACTTTCATTTAGCATCAGGAAATATTTTTTTAAAATATGAGCTTGGAAGCCTAGTTATAAGACTAAAGAATTGGAACTTTATGAGAGTCAGCACTAGTGGCAATGTGTTTTTTGTGAATTTGGGGCCCTGAAGGAGGTCAGGAAGGGAAGAGATGCTGAAGCAGGAGTGTCTGCTTGAGCATTTGTGTTAGGGCCCCCACGACCCACCCTTTCCTCAGTATGGACATCGCGTGATGGAATTTACCCTCATGAGTGAACAGTGCTCTGACCTTTAGCATATGTATCAGAATTATTGCTGGAAGCGTCTCTCCCCACCAGACGGTGAGCTTCTGGAGGGGATGGAATATGTGGTTCTCTTGTTGGCATCCTGGGCAGGCAGCAAGCCCTTGTCTGACCTCAGATGAGCAGGTGCACAATGAGCAATTTGAATGAGAGTGGATGGAGTGAATGGATTGTAAGCAAAATAATCACATTCACTGGCACCTTTCTGGTAATTTAAAAACTGTTTAAGAAAAAATTAAGGGAGCTCTTATTTTTCATTTTCTTCATGTTAGCTAACCATGTAGTTAATAGGTGTGCATTTTTCTTGGTTACTTGGTAAGGAAGTAATACATATCGCAGGGCTCCAGGTAACCAGACCTCCCCATTATTTTCTACCTGAGACAGGAGCAACCTATTTTGCATGAAAGTCAATTTACAAAATGAAAATAAATTTGGTTGGGGAGGGAAGGTGGATCTGTGATTCTTTTTTGCTTTTTATATTAAAAAATCCTCGAGAGAATTTTTCCAACTTAAACTGTCTACTCTACTGAGTAACAGTGTCAAAGAGAGAAATAACACTGTCTTTAACCACTAAGATCTTAATGTGGGTGTGTCTGAGCAGTAAATACTGGTAGCTTCTTTTTGTTCATGCCCTGAAGTTATATAGCACTGGAGAATCCAAAAGCGAGATCATTTGCATTATTTGATTTCAGCAACAGGTTTAGAGGCAGATAATCTTATCATTTTCCTTGACAGATGGAGAGATTGGGATTTAGTGAGCTGGGTCTAAGAAAAGTAGTCAAGTTCATTGCATTGAAGGCAGCATCCCTTGAGTGCCTGCCTGTGCCAGGGGGATGGGGCAGGTGGGCATTCCTCCCAGGTACTTCCATCTCTTATGTATACAGAATCTCCTTCTGTTCAAGCAGGGCCAGCAAACCTCCTGACGCCGAGCAACCTCACACACTGGGGTCCCTCTAGGGCCAGATGGCAGTGCTATGCCTCACGGGACTGTCCTCTCCAGTCTCCGTAGTTCAGGCTGCCTGGCCCAACATGGACTCAAGGGCCTGAGGACTGTTTTAGAAAATTACTTTGTATTTACATTGTTGGGGAGCTACTCTAAGAAGGCACAGACACAGATTGTGTCTTTCCATAATGTCAGCTTTATTGAATCATAAAGCAAGGTTAACATAATTGTAAAAGCAAGTTCAGAATTCCAAACTCAATGATATTTCACTGCGCATTTACCTTGGCTTCATATACAACACACAAAACAAAGTACAATATAAAAGTCACATAACAAACAAGATAAAATAGGGTAAGTTAATGAACCCAATGCAAAGTCAGTCTACAAGCACACAGATGAGATGAGGTCTCGACCAGTATGGGTCCACTCAGTGCTTCCTGCTTAGTATGTTCAAGCAGGGGAGGATCTCTATTATGTTCAGAGATCAACTGGGCAGGACCTTTGGTGGCAGTTGCCTTTCTGATGCAGTCAGACGTGGAAGGGTCAGTGTCTGGAGAATATGACAGTTTGCTGCAAAAATCTTCCCTTTTTAAAGGAGTTTGATCAGTCTAGCCCTTCCAGACTTCGGATTCTACCAATCATCAGTTCTCGGTTCATCCAGGCTCTCTTGGCTTTGCTGGTCATCACTTCTGGGTGCCAACAGGCTGTGAAGAGTTTTAGTGATATTTATTCTCAGCTCATCACCCTTGTCTGCTTTCCTCATTCATGACATCACTGCTTGATGTGAGTGACTCCATCTCGCTCTCCACATTATGTGTAGATCCTGCAATATACATAGTCTACCTAAATGTATCCACAAATGTGCATGCTTTCTTAGGACCTTTTTACTCTTCCTTCTGTGTTTACTTCTTCCCTTTCTCTTTTCACACCAGCTGCCACTCATCAACCGACAATGTATCTTCCTCATTTTTCTTCATATATATATAATCTTATATATCCTACACAGATCTGTATATTATTTAAGAATAATGACATCATATTATACATATTTTTCTGCATTTGGCTTTTCTCCCTGAAGAGTTCCTTCAGAAATCCCTCTAGGTCTTCTAGCAGAGCTCCAATCCGTCCTTTTTAATGGCTGCACAATATTCCCAGGTGTGAACACACATCATTTACCCAGCCATTCTCCAGCTGACAGGCATTGCCGTGTTTCCAGTTTTTTGCCGTTCCAGATAATACTGTAATAAACATCCTAATACATAATGCTTTATGTATTAGTACTTTTAGTTCTACAGAATAGATTCCCAAGAAGGGGATCCCCGATTATATCTATTTTTAATTAACAGAAATTGCCAGACTGCTTTCCTAAAAGCTTCCACATCTCCACTAGTAATGCATGAACATACCCTTTTCTCTGCCTCCCTTCTAACTTTGGCTGACAGACCTCTTCGTTTTTGTTAGTGTGATGGATCTAAAATGAGACCTTACTATTACTTTAATAGCACTTCCCTGAATGTAAGTGATGTGAATCTTTTCACAAATTTCTTGGCCATCTGATTTTGTTCTTAGGTCATTTGCCTACTCGTATTTCTTGCCCATTTTTTTTTTATTGGGTTGTTTGTCTTTTTCTTGTCAGTTTGTAAGAGCTCTTTGTGTATTAGGGTTGTGGCTGAAGTTGCTGAGGCCTCTGTCCCAAGCCAAGATAGCTGACTAGGAGGCTTCTCTCCCTCTGTACTGTAGGGATAGTTGAAACAAGCCCAGGGGTTGTTTAGCAGAACTAGGAAGGCTATGATGACCTATGGCCACAGACTGCTGGTCACTGTTTAAATACTTAGTCTGAACAGAAGACTGTATTGAGCCAGGATGTAGCTGTGTGCGGAGGACTGAGAAGGTGAGGCAGTTCAGTACTGTGCTGCCTTCCACCGGTTAAGACCTCCGAGAGTGAAGGCCTGCCAAGGCAGAGGATGTCCCTCTGCCGCCCTTGGAGGGGCAGTGCTGTGCTGGCCGACATTTACAGTGCTGCATGTCCCTGGCTCAGATGAGGCAGTCCACTAAATTTAAAGGATTAAGACATCAAAATCAGTGCTTCTCACTCTTGTTTCCACCCTCGCTCTTACAACAGATGGCATTCATGTATGTGGCACTCCCCTGGGCATCCCAGATTTTGAAGAAACCCAGAGACATCTTCCAGGGAGGTAAAGCATGACGGTAATTGGTCACCCTGGCACTTTTAGGGGCACATCAGTAATGATCACTCTCAGACTCTGGCACAGGTAAGACAGTCTGCAGCTTATATATAGTTTTCAACCCCCAGCTCAAGAAAGCATTATCAGAATGCAAAGCAATAGTCTTGATATTATAGAAAACCTTTAAATCTCTTTTAATTTATAAAAATACAAGAATTCATAATCCTATTCTCTCCCCCTTTGTGTCTATCTAGTAATAAAAAAAGGAACTCTGTAAAGAGAGGATTCTAATATAGAAGAAATGAAATTCTAAAAAAAAAAAATAGTTAGGTAAATTTAGGTTACCAAAAACAGTTTCTAATACTAAAATCTGGTCTGTTTACTAACCATAATGTTACATAACCATAATGTTTACTAAGCATAAAAAAAAAATTATCCTTGAAAATTGTAACTCCCCTCTTCATCCTATTACTCCCCCTTTGGGGACTTTGGAGATTTAGTAAATCTCTTGCAGGAAATGTAGCCTTTTAATTTCCAAAGACTTTTTATACTAATTGGCTTTCATGAGAAACTATATTCAAATCAATGCCCGTTGTATCACAAGATATGTAAATAGCTAATTCTTTTGTTAGAAGAGGACTGGTACTTGTCTTTTTTGATGATTCTGGTAAGTTTGTGACCTTTTTTTAAAATATGAGTGATATGTTTAACGTGATGCCTGATCCTGACTAGAACAGCTTGGTGGGGAGAAAAACGAGATTTAGAAAACTATAACGTATCTGTAACAAGACTCTCAGCAACTGAAATAAAAGCTTACACTAAACACTACTACTATTATAGCAACTTATTTTTCCTGTTCCCAACTGTGTCTTCTGTCATTCCCAGTTACGTTAAAACAAAAGAGATTCTGGAACTTTATCATCTCCACAGCTGTTGGTTCAAAACCTGACAGTACAAGTGGACACTGGCTATCTCACTATGTATCTTGGCCTTGATTTTCCCCCTGAAATAAATTCTCAGAAGACCTCCAAGTCTGCCACGTGTTCTCTTATTATTTTTAAATTTTCAAAACAAATTTGTTTAGAATTACGCATTTGGTCCTTTGTGAAGTTACTTCCGCAAGACTAAACTTCACCTTTTCTATCCCTCCTTGTCTGATAGGTTATTTCTGTGATAAACTGTTTTAATAGGAAAGACTTTGCAATGATAGTCACTGGGTTGTGTGTGGATCCTTTCAACCACAGATATCTGCTGGACAGAGAAGAAGCTATTACTTTTATTTCCTTCCTTAATTAAAAGCATTGACAAAGCTTTTTATCTTTTAAATATATAGAGGAGATGAGCAATACAGAAAACTTCTTTTTGTTTTAGAACTGGAGCAACTATGACAGGGCGAGAAAAAAAAAGAACACTAGAATAACATGGTGCTAGCCAGTATTCTGGTATCTGTTTAGGGGGCTGTTTACTGAATTTCTTTAACTCACTGCCTGTCCTCTGAATTTATCCTAGCACTGCTGATGGTTCTTTAGAACTCAGGATTCATGCTACAGTGTTGCTACCTGACAACTGACATTGGCTGGAAACTCTGAGGCAATGACAGGGACCCCCCAAGGCCCACAGGACATGGCCTACCAACTAATTTAAAGGTAAAAATTCAGAAAACTGCTTTGTGTATTTGTTTTCCTAAGTATGTATATTTTTAAAACGTTTTAGTGTTTTTTTAGTACTGCCATTTTCCTCATAAGCACGTTGTGTTTTTTGTTTTTTTAAAAGATTTAATTTATTTATTTGACAGAGAGAGAGAGAGAGAGGAATCACAAGTAGGCAGAGTGGCAGGGAACGGCAGAGGGAGAAGCAGGCTCCCCGCCGAGCAAGGAGCCCGATGCGGGACTCGATCCCAGCACCCTGGGATCATGACCCGAGCCGAAAGGCAGACGCCCAACGACTGAGCCACCCAGGTGCCCCATAAGCACGTTGTTTTTAAAGTCACAAAACAGAGACTTGTATTTTGAAAAAAAATTTCCTCACTGAAAGGTCTTTAAAAGGCTGTTCACCACGGGCACTTACACCCCTCAAGTTTAAGAAACAAATCGTCCGTTCCCAAGGCTTTCCTTTTGGCTCGTTCCAACAGTTTGTTCCCTAACACTGAGAGCAGCAAACAAAATGAAGCGCTTACTCTGAGAAGAGTAACCTTTTTAAAAGAGAGCGAAGGAGACTAGTTAAAACTCACACATACAGCACTTCTTTAGCTGGTGCTTCCCATTTCCTTAGTATCAGTACCTGTGAGCTGGGGACCCGTCTGATCTTGAAGAGCGCTCCTAGTTAAGGGCAGAAGGGCTGGACAGGGCTAACATTTCCCGAGGACCAAACCGTTCATAGTATGAAAAAGAAACCCAGGTACCCGCAAACGAACCGTCGGCTTTTTATGTGTAACAAAAAGGCCGCCACCTCTGGCCGCCGAAGTTGTGCATGCGAGTGTGTGTCTAGTCGGGCGGCTGTCCTTACCTTCTCCCTCGAAACGCAGGCGCGGCGGAGAGAATGCGGAGTGACGAGCTGCCGGCGCCCATGGACGACACCGGCGGGCCGGACGACGCGGCGGCGCGGGGCGGCCCGTTCCCCGGCCTGGCTCCGGCCCCTCCCGGCCGCCTGGGGGCGCCATACTGCGAGGCCTGGGGCTACTTTCATCTGGCCCCCGCGCGTCCGGGCCACGCCGCGGGCCAGTGGGCCACCTGCCGGCTGTGCGGGGAGCAGGTGAGCCGCGGCCCGGGCTTCCCCGCGGGCACCCCGGCGCTGTGGAGGCACCTCAAGAGCGCGCACCGGCGGGAGCTGGAGAAGAGCTCCGCCCGCCGCTCGCCGCCCGCCGTCCCCTGCCCGGCGCAGCAGCCGCCGCCGCCGCCGCCGCCCGGGCCCGCCGCGGCCGCCGAGGGCGACTGGGCGCGCCTGCTGGAGCAGATGGGCGCGCTGGCCGTGCGCTGCAGCCTGCGTGAGCGCGAGCTGGCGCGGCGCGAGGCTGCCGTGGAGCAGGGCGAGCGCGCCCTGGAGCGGAGGCGCAGGGCCCTGCAGGAGGAGGAGCGCGCGGCGGCCCAGGCGCGGCGGGAGCTGCAGGCCGAGAGGGAGGCGCTGCAGGCGCGGCTGCGGGAAGTGAGCCGCCGCGAAGGCGCCTTGGCCGCCGCCTCTGCCCCGCTGCAGACTCCGCTCAAAGAAGAGCCCGAGGGGGAGAGGGACGGCTTCATAATCACCAAGGTCCTCCTGTAGGCTGTGGTCGCTTTGCGACCCCAGTCCCTCCCATGCCAGCGCTACTCCAAGTGTGGTCCGCGGACCGGCCTCGCCTGGGACCTGAATCTCAGGCCCGCCGACATCTCCAAATGTGGGCCCTTGAGAAGCGCTTCGGAGGCCGAACCAAAAATCACTAACGCTCCGTGGCCCCCCCAGGATGCCTGGGAGCACAAGCTCCAGTGGCCTCCGTTGCTGTTGGCCTTTAGGAGCCGGTTTTCTTCCCACCGCCTTTGGAATGACAGCTCGAGCAACTTCGTGAGACTAGGTCACCCGGAGTCTCGTACGCGGTGACTTTGAAAGGAGAGAAACTTCCTTGTGTACCAAAGACTATCATACTACGTGCCTGTACACCAGCCAGGGCAACCCAGGGTGGAGGGGGCTTGGAAATGAGGATAAAGCGTTTTATCCAAGAAGAGTTTTACTCCTTTCCCAATGAATAAATCTTTGGTAACTGGTTTGCCCAGCACGAAGTTCTGAAAAGGGGGCCACTTAGCTTCCACAACGGCTCTTTACCCTGTCCTCTCTTGTGCCTCATTGGCGCAGTCTGAGCGAACCCCTGTGTACTCCCCTCCCAGCTTGCAGACTATACCAAGTGCACCCTGTCCCACCCCAGCTGTTTTCTTTCCGTTTCACACCCAGTGTCAGCTGTAGTGAGTTTCCCCACTTTCCCACCTCACACTCCCTTACTAGCAAAACATGACCTACTCCCTCGTTAGGAAGGGAACTTGGTTTCCCACATCTCCACAATCCTCGCTTCTGGGTCACAGTAGAAGGAAAGCATTCCTCCCATCTGAGGCCACCTCTGTCTCTTTTTCTGTTCCCATCCATTTCTCTTCCACCGTTACTGGACCTTTGCCCCATTATTGTTTCTCCTTTCTTCTGACTTATTCCCTCCCTTCCCCAGACTACTCTTCCTCAGCAACAGGCTGCCCCCACTGAACACTATCCTATACTTCCTGCTGCCTATACTTCCTCCCATACGTCAATTCTTCGCTAGTGGTCAGCTTCCCATCCTACCCTGGACCCTTAAGAGCTGAATATGATGATTTATTTTCAGCCTTTGTCTTGCTAGTACAATGAACACCCACATACACCCTCCACCTAGACTGAGCAATTGTTAATATTCTGCCTTATTTAATTTTTTGGCCCTCTGCCCCAAACATGCATCGCATTTCATCCAGAAATATTTCACCATATATATCTCCTAATAGCGTCTAAAATAATTCTTAATCAAAATTCCCCAATTGTCTCAGAAATGTCTTATCTTTTCTAAAACAAAACAAACCAGGGTCCAATCAAGGTTCATTCATTACTTTTTGATTATAACTTTGTCTCTTTTAGTCTAGAACAGCTCCCTTATATTTTTTTCCATGACATTTTTGAGAGTCCCAGCCATCTGTCTTATAGAATGTCCTTTATTCTGGGTTTGTCTGATTGTTTGCTTAAGCCAATTTATGCACTCATTCTTGGCTCATCTACCTCTGTGCCAGTGACTCCTGGCTAACTCCAGCCTCGAGTGTTCTTCCCAGTTCAGTCCCTCATGTCCAACCCCCTGCTGCATGTCTCCCCCTCTACTTGTATATCCTGCCACTGCTGAGGAAAGGGCAAATCTGTTCAGTTCCACATTCCCACCCCTTACCCAAGAACTAACATTTACTGGGCTCTTAAAATGTACAGGTACAGGGGCACCTGGGTGGCTCAGTTGATTAAGCAACTGCCTTCGGCTCAGGTCATGATCCTGGAGTCCCGGGATCGAGTCCCGCATCGGACTCCCTGCTCAGCGGGGAGTCTGCTTCTCCCTCTGATCCTCCCCCTCTCATGCTGTCTCCCATTCTCTCTCAGATAAATAAATAAAAAATCTTTAAAAAAAAAAAATGTAGGGCGCCTGGGTGGCTCAGTTGGTTGAGCGACTGCCTTCGGCTCAGGTCATGATCCTGGAGTCCTGGGATCAAGTCCCGCATCGGGCTCCCTGCTCAGCGGGGTGTCTGCTTCTCCCTCTGACCCTCTTCCCTCCTGTGCTGTCTCTCATTCTCTCAAATAAATAAAATCTTTAAAAAAAAAAAAAATGTACAGGTACATACTGCACACTGCATGCATTATGTCACTTCATTCTCATAGCAGCTCCCTGAGGAGGTATTAATACTATGCCCATTTACAGCTAAGGAAACAGATACAGAGGCGTTAAGTAGCTTCTACAAGATCACAGCTGGTAAGTAGCGTTGAGATCCAAACCCAGTCTCTACCTCCAGATGCGCTGTTCCTGGCTGCTGTGCTGTCTCCCTTGCTAGTCACTGAGCTGACACCAAGTTTCCTCCCTCTCATTCCAGGTAATATGTCCGTGACATTAACATGCACTGAGCATTCACCATGTGCCAGAGCTGTGCTGAGCTTACAAGAGTAACTGCCTACCATGCAGTAACTCCATGACATATGCCCATTTTGCAGAGGAAGAGTTAGGCTCAGGGAGCTAAGTAATGTTGAGGCAGAGTGGGATTTGAACTCATGTCACTGAATCCTAGGTTCCTGTTTCTACAAAGTGCCACATCTGTCTTCCTTCTGATGCCACCTGTCAACCTCAGGCCTCATTTATCATTCATCTAGGGTTCATCTTCCCATCCTTGTCTTTCCCAACCGTCCCCTTCCTAACACTCAACTTGACCAAAGGAACTGTTCTAAGCCAACACTGATTGTATCACAATTCCTGCTCAAAGGCACCCCAAGATCACCCATCATCAATAAGCTTCGATTTTGTAGCCTGTCATTCAAGTGCCCCCACCCTGCTGCCAGTCTTATCTGTCCCCTCTCCTACCTAGCCCAACCGGACTCCTTGTTCCTCCTGACATGTCCTCATCTTGGCTCCTCCATGCTTGTTTGCCTTCCCTCCACTTAAAAGGCCCCTTCAATCTCTGAGTATGAAGAATTCCACCCATTTTCAAAGACCAAGTTCAAATTCAACTGCTTGCATGAAGTTTTCCTTGATTACTCCTTATTTAGAGATGATTTTTTTACTTCTCTGGACTCCTTGGCATTTTATAATCTCATAACACTTCGAACAGGCCATCTGGCATATGACTCTATGGGTTCTTGTCTTCCCTCTCCTGCCAGACCTGCACCCTTGGGTTAGCCTTCTATTCCCACAGTGCTTTGTATATAATAGCTGCCCAATAAATAAATTTGAGGCATTGAACTCAGTGTTTTGAAGGTTTTACAAGTTAGTTTTCCCACAGTTACTAATATAATTATTCATTTATCTTTAAATCTGAATAGAATTCATAGCAGAAAAAAATAGCCTAGAAGGAAATAGCAGTAATAATTTAAGCTGTTTAGTCAATAAAGATTTAGTAAGTATCCATTATTGCGCTGTTTGGTTTGAATCCAAATTAGTATATCACTACTAGTATGTCATTATCAGGAATGTTTTTCTTAAAATGTTTTTCATTACACAAGTAACACAAATGCAATGCCCCAATCTAGGAAGAAATCAGAACATCCCCCAAATTCCTGTCACCAATAAAACTGCTACAAACATTTTAATGTATTTTATTCTTCTGTCTTTCACAATCTTTACATTATCCTAAAAATAGTATGTTATTTCTGTAAGTACTGAAATATAACTACTTCATGTGGATGTGTAACTTGGGCTATAAGAGGAATTTGAACTTTTTAGAAGAAATCTTCTGCAAATGTTACTCTTCTATTTCACCAACTGTTAGAACTATTAATATCAGCAAAGACTGACTTTTAGAATCGCAATTGCTTCCTCAAGAAAGATAAATAATGGGAGCACCAATAGCCTGTTTAGGGGACGGGGGAATAGTTAGCCTGACTAGTAACTTAGTGCTGGCTGTGGGAGTTAAGCAAAGAGATTTTACTTTCTGCTTTATATACTTCTGTACTGTTGTACTTTTTTTATACCAAGCATGAATTACTTTCATAATCAAAAATAAAATTTACATTCCTCAAATGAGAACTCCTGACCATGAGCATTCCACTTTCTTAGGTAAAATAAACAAAACCCAACACAAGGACTGTTGTAATCCCTACTTTTAGAGAAGCCTAGAGAGAAATGCAGCCCTTGTCCAGTCTAACACTATCATTTGACAGAAGAGAAAAATGAGCCCCAGAGTGGCTTGCCCACTATCAGGAGATAGTGGCTGTGGTGGTCACCTGACTCCAACCTCAACAGATATTGTGCCTCTTTGGCCTTAAAGACTTCTGCTGGCTCATCTGTGAAAGCCCAAGGGCTGTCAGGACCAATAAGCCAAGCTGGCCTCCAGAGGACGTAGAGATGGGTTATGGGGACTGCACTGGTCTCTCTGCCTGTCACCCAGTCGACTCACAGAGAGCTGTCATTGCTGATGGGTGACAGTGACACACCTTGCCTAGATCAGCAGGGCTTCTCTGACTTCTGTGACTGGCTTACTAATAGCGCCACCCACGTGCTGCCTTTGAGAGCAAGCACACAGTGGGAGGTGGATGGCTGGAATGGGGATGCAGAATGCCCTGAACCCAACTCCTGAACTCCTGCCATGATGTAAAGTGATCAGTCACTTCTTTAAGTTTAAATTTGGCAGAGAGGAGGGGGAAGCAAAGCAGGGCACTGACAACCAAAGTTGAAACAGCTAGAGCCCTTTATACACCTAAGCTGTCATCCATGGAGCTGGAGAGGGAAGAACTGGTTTGGGCTTTCTATTTTAAATAGCTGTTCATGTCTTTAACATCTTAGAAGGGATTCACAAAGACTGGACTTTTGTTTTGCTGCCACTCAATAGGGAATTCTATTTCTAAAGGTTTGAACTTCTTACCTTTCCACAACCTAAATCTGCTTGTCTGCAAAATGGATGAGGTGATCATTAAGGTCCTCTTTGGCTCCAACATGGTATGATTACATGAAATACAGTTTAACATCAACTGCCTTTGAGTCAATGAATTGTTTGGTTTAAATGATTTTCTTGGTCACTGCAAATTTAGAAGTAAATGTTGACAGTGACATGAGTATTCTCAAAAATAACAGGAGTGTATCAAAGTTCTTCCATAGTAGTGAAGTACTAACTTTATCATTCACTCCCTAGAACTGAAGATGTGTGCAGCAGTTATGAGTATGCTCTGTTGTATCCACTCCTTTGTCCTCATGACACCCTGCAGGCAGGGCAAGTATAATTTTCCATATTTTACAAATGAGGCCATACACTTCAACAAGGTGAAGTGACCTGCTGAAAGACAACAGCAGATTGGAGGCTGGAACTCAATCCATGGATCCCGGTCATACCTGGGGCCAAAAAGTTGCACTTCCTCCCAGGCCTCCCTTCTGGTCCACCTCTTGACCAGTGCTATCCTGGCTGGAGTGCCTACTGACACTTGGGTTGATGTTGGCTGCTTTCCACCCACAAGCTCTGGTGTTGGGGGTAAGCCAGACTTTAAGGAAGTGAGGTTGGCCATTGTATTAGTTTGCTATTGCATATGTAACAAATTACCACAAACCCAGTCCTAAAAACAACACAAGTTTATTATCTTACAATTCTGCAGGTCAGAAGTCTGAAATTGAACTCAGTGTCAGCAGAGCTATGTTCCTTTCTAGAGGCTCTAGGAGATGTTTTTTTTTTGCCTTTTCCAGCTTCTAGAGGCTGCCCACATTCCTTGGCTTGTGGCCCCTTCTGTCAAGGTCAGCAAGGGCCATTCTTTCTCACATTGCATCACTCTGCTACCCTCATCCACATTAAATGGACCCTTCTTATTTTATGGTCAGTTGGTTAACAACCTAATTCTATCTGCAACTTTAATTCTTCCCTGCCAGGTAACATATTGGTAGTTTCCAGGGATTAGGATATAGACATTTGCTGGGGGGGCAAGGGTGGGGGATCTATTATCTGCTTACCACATAGCAGTATCCTGCCTGGCTTAGGTTTGGAGGTATGTGAGAAAGGCAAAGTGCTTGATGGGGAGCCCCTATTCCCCAGAAATCAATACTTTAATGGGGGTCCTAATCTCCCCCACCCCTCCTTATAAATCTGCCTAGTGCAGGGAGTGCTCACAGACTTTTCTGAGACAGATCCCTGCAAGGTGGGTGTGAAAGATGCCTCTGGGGGAAAATCAGAGGCCTTCATAGTGTAGAGAACTAAACATTTAAATAACTGTGCACTAACTAGGATCTGATTGACTAGGAAGGTGGTGATGTTTGAGTTGTCAAGCCTTTGGAGTCAGATATGAATTAAAATTTAAGCTTCCCCCCAAAAACAGAATACTCAAATACTACGATTAATAAACATGTTGAAATATTTTTTAAAAAATCTAAGCTTCCAAACATGTATGTTACATGTCACCTTGGCAACCACCTTAACCTCTCTGAAACCCAGTTTCCTCATCAGTAAAATGGGGATAATATATACCTTACAGGGTTGTTACAATGATTAAGATATTTGGGTAAATTCTGACATATAGTTTAAACTCAGTAACTATGACTTCTTTCCTTCTCTCTTATCTGAATAGAAGCTCAAAATCAAGCCAAAGGATCTCAGAAAGAGAAAGTTCCCTGGGATGAATGCTGAGAGCAGCTGCTCACAAGCCACATAGGTTTGCCAAGTCATTTTCCTTCATGATAGATACCTGAGTTCTCAAATGAGCCAATCCAGTCAGAACTCATTATGACTTGTGACTATAAAGTAGTTTGACCGAAATTACAAGTAAATATATCAAACCCTATCCATCTAAGTACTTTTCCCTTCAAGTAGTTACCTTGAAAGACTAGTTTTTCCAAAAATGCTTCTATGCTTAGAATGTCTCTGGAACTCCTCTTCCAGAGTAACTCTCAGAGTCTTAAAAACTTCCTTCTTAAAAGCATCCTTAAGTTGGCAAATACTCATATTTCCAGGAAAATTTTGATTTTTGAAAAGAGCTGCCAGTTATTCAGAGCCCAGACTGGTAAATATGGTAGAACCAGATTAAAACATTTCTGGTTAATAAGGTGTGATTATAATAAAGCAATAATTATTTTAGTGTGGCTCATATATTGGCCTTGATAGTGTTATATATGAAGGTTAAGTAAAGGCAACATGGTCCTAGTAGACATTAAAGTCCACTTTAGTGGGTTTATGATGTGAATTAATTCAGATAGCACTGGGAGTCATTACATACTTAGATAGTATTAAATGTTTCTTTTTATGAAAATTTTAATTATGACATTCTCTGAAATCTGATTTCATAGTATTAAAATAAAGGCTTTAAGGAAAAGCATTAATGCTAATGAAAGCTTTATTATTTCAGTATATATTCTCCTGGGCCTTTGGTCAAGATAAGTAATGATCAGATGAAGGAGTTGGCAACCTTCCTGGCCTCTGCAGTCCACTAGTAACTGAAGGCTAAGTAACACACTCACATGTTTAAATACATTTAACAATATTTTACCAACTTCTCCCTCTCTTGCTTTTTGGACAATGAAAGACCATGGCATCTGAACACAGATGAAGAAAGCTAGCTTTTTGTTGAAGAATTTCTGAAAAGTCATTCTTACTCAAGCAGGCGGAAGTCATTTGCCTCCATTCACATTAACTTCCTCCAGGGACTTTCTGATTTACATGTTCTCCATCAACTCCAATTTCCAATGACATGATTCATGTTGCTTTTCCTTTCTTTCTTTCTTTCTTTTTTTTTTGGTACTTCAGTGATCTGTTGTTCAGACTCAGACCCAAAAAACCCAGGGTTTGAGCTGGCAGAGTCACTACTGTGCTCAGGTAACTAGAGGAGACACATAACTGAATGAGGGGCTGCAGCCTCAGTAAGGTTTTACTCTTGTCTATACATCCAAAACCCGGAAGAAACATTTTCTGAGGGCAGAGTTTATAAGATTCTCCTAAAAAGGTCTGGTTTAGGGGCAGACCTGAAAACATTTGAAAAACACAAACTGCTCCTTTCCCCTCCACCCCAAGAGCTTTGGCTTTTGCAAAAACTTTGAAATGAACAGAAACTGCTTTGGATTAATACTCTGAACTATCAAGGCCTTCATGTGACTACTTGGCCTTTACATTCTACAAATACTATCTAAAAATACATGTAAGATGACAGGGAGTCTTGTCCCATTTATTACTGTATCCCAAGTGCCTAGCATAGTGCCCGGACTTTAAGTTCCTCAAGGCTATCTGCTGAATGAATGCATGCTGTTCGAAGATTTTACCATCTGAAATCTAGTCCCTTTTGCAGTTCTCCCTATAGTTCTCCTGCTCCTACAGTGTACTGAGAGCCAGGGTGGGCCTGTTGGATGTCCCTATCACCTTCTCCAGATGGCTTCATTCCATGCAGAATCCACCCCTTCTTTGAGTAGGACCTCAAAAGGGTCACCTAACAAGACCCTTCTACCCTTTCTCACTATCATCTACTAGTCTCCTGCTCATTCTGCAGTACTCGTTTAAGTGTACCTCCTATCATCACCTGAAGGAATGAAGATGATGCATCCACTTACTCACCCCACCCTTCACCTTTCCTCTGACTTCAATAATCACCATAGCCACTCCAGGATGCTTCTCCTACAACTGTGCCCTTGCTATTGGTAGCATGGCATAATAACACTAATAACTGCTAATATTTGAAGGCTTATTATGCACCGGACACTGTTCAATACCACATAGGCCTTATCTCATTTAAAATTCCCAATAGGGGCGCCTGGGTGGCTCAGTCGTTAAGCGTCTGCCTTCAGCTTGGGTCATGATCCCAGAGTCCTGGGATCGAGTCCCGCGTTGGGCTCCCTGCCCTGCGGGAGGCCTGCTTCTCCCTCTCCCTCTGCTGCTCCCCTTGCTTGTGTTCCCGCTCTCGCTGTGTCTCTCTCTGTCAAATAAATAAATAAAATCTTAAACAAAACAAAACTTCCCAATAGCTGCATGAAGACAGTAAAGTATGGAGGTTTAAATAAATTTTTAAACATCGCTCAGCTCAGGAGGCAAATCCAAATCAGCCAGACTCCTTAGCCTGTGCTCTGTGCACTGGGATGAAAAGAATCAAGATTTAAACCTCAGCCCTGCCACTGTGCCACAGAGACTTTTTGATTTTGAGCAAAAGAAAAACCTCTCCAAACCTCAGTTTTCTAATTCATAAAATACCGGCAGGAATAAAGAAGATAATGTATGTTAAGTGCTTAGCAGAGTACCTGATATGCCACAAATGTGTGTTCCATCCATCCAACCAACACACGCTCCTAAACATTCAGCGCTGTGACAGGTACTGAAGATACAACAGTGAGTAAGACCAAAAAGGTCCCTGCCTTCACAGGTCTGCACAGCTCCTGATGGGTGCTCAGTAAGTATTTGATAGATGGAAAAAGCCCTCCAGGAGGTCTGTTAGCCTCCACTCTGCCCCTCTTCAATCAGCCAGTTATTTTGCTATAAAGCAATCTACTGAGAACACTTCACTGCTTAAAATCCTTCAGGAATTCCTCACTGTGGAAGAGATAAAAATCCAAATTTCTTTTTTTATTATTATTTTTCTAAAGTAGGCTCCACACCCAATGTAGGGCTTGAACTCACAACCCCAAGACCAAGAGTTATATGCTCTACAGACTGAGCCAACCAGGAGCCCCAATCCAAATTTCTGAACACAGTATTATAGCTAGGTACGTGGTTCAGTTCCCCTCCCCACCAGCTCCTCTTTAAGCAGTGAAACTCTTTATATGACACCTATCTGGAAGCCAAATTAATGTAGACCAATTCTGGTAATAGCATGAGAACTGGAGTCACGTTTGGCATCCTAACCCCTTCCCAGCCTCATCACTCATTCACACACATGCACGCGCGCATGCGCGCGCACACACAGACACACGCACACACTCACTCTTACCTGCAGCTCCTCTAAGGCAAAGCCATAGGTTCTGTCAAACCATTTGAAAACCAAGCTTTAAATCTGGGTATTTCTAATTGTAGGACACAACCCATCAGTGGATTATGAAATCAATTTAGTGGTTAGAATCAGTGATTTGGAAAACAAAAATAAAGAGTACATTATGTGAACTAACAGCTAAGTATTGGTATATAAAACCTGTTACAGGGGTGCCTGGGTAGCTCAGTCCATTAAGCGACTGACTCTTGGTTTCGGCTCAGGTCATGATCTCAGGTCATGGGACTGAACCCCATGTTGGGCTCCATGCTGAGCGTGGAGTCTCTGTCCCCCTCCCTCTGCTCCTCCTCCCACTCTCTAATAATAAATCTTAAAAAAAATAAAACCTGTTATAAATGTACACACAACACACTTATGTTCTGAGCCATGACATAAACTGTATTTCTTAACATGGATCATGGTCAAAATGGTTTGAAAGCCATTGCTTCACACCCTCTGTGTAGCCTCAGTTCCTTCCACGTTTCCTCAGTCACACAAAACCCCATCTGTATCAAGCCACTTGCAATTCCCCAAACCCACCTTGCTATTCCACTGCTTGCCTGTAAGCTATAAGCCAGTCATGGTGCTAGGCACTGGGAGTACAGTTCAGAGAAAAACCAAGGTCTTGCCCACATGGCACTTAAGAATCTAGACAGACAAATGCTATACTAATCACATTAATATCTGTGACCCAAAGTAAATAATCTAAATGGAACAAATACGATTTCCAAAAACACTTATCAAAGGCAATCAGTCTGTCTAGGGGACAAGGGACACATCCCTGAAGAGAATCAATTAGCAGAGATCTAAATGTCAGAGTTACCTAGGTAAAAGGGTACAGGAAGAGCAATGCAGACATAAGAGAAGATCAGTGGCCCTAGAGTAAGAGAGGGTGTGGTATGTTTGAGGAACTGAAAAAAAGGCCAGCCTGGCAGCAAGTGGGGATGATGTAACACAGGACGGCAAAAGCTGGCGGTGGCTAGACCAGGTAGGGTGTTATGGGCCAGGAGTTTGTTTTCCGTCCTCAGAGTAATGGGAAGCTGTGCACAGGAGGATTTAAACAGGAGATGATGAAAGAGGAGCTGTGAAGACACTGTGTCTGCAGTGTGGAGGATGCACGGGAGGGAGGACAGGGTGACTGCAGGGAGACCAGCTGGGAAGTTAGTAGCACAGTCCAGGTGGGTGTTGACAGAGAACTGATTTACTGTATGGGAAACTGGTGGAGGGGACGGAGGGTGAGTGTATGAAATAGCGGCTGACTCCTTGATTCTAGCTTACTAAACAACTGGATAGATGGTGCTGCCAGCTGAGAGAACAAACTGGAAAAGACCAGGTGTGGAGAAGACTATGGATTCAGTCTTAAACACTGCATTTAAGGTGACTGAGTTGGAGATGTATCCTAGCTAAGACAACCTGAAGTCATGGGTATATAAATGGTAAATGAAATGTGGCACACAAGAGTGAGGAAAATGCCTAGGGTTGAGCCCTGAAGGCCTCTCCACTTCCAAGTGCTGTATTCTTACCTATTATAAATGTGTAGGAGTACCCATAGGTAAGTGCACAATTATACCTGCTTAAAGGTCACATACAGATGGGGCACCTGGGTGGCTCAGTCGTTAAGCATCTGCCTTTGGCTCAGGTCATGATCCCAAGTTTCTGGGATCGAGCCCCACATCGGGCTCCCTGCTCCGCGGGAAGCCTGCTTCTCCCTCTCCCACTCCCCCCTGCTTGTGTTCCCTCTCTCGCTGTGTCTCTGTCAAATAAATAAATAAAATCTTTAAAAAAAAAAAAAAAGGTCACATACAGAGGGCCCCTGGGTGGCTCAGATGGTTAAGCGTCTGCCTTCGGCTCAGGTCATGATCCCAGGGTCCTGGGATCGAGTCCCGCATCGGGCTCCCTGCTCCTTGGGAGCCTGCTTCTCTCTCTCTCTCTCTCTCATGAATAAATAAAATCTTTAAAAAAAAAAAAAAAAGGGTCACATACAGAAATAATAAAATGTGAAAGTCTGCTCACTTCTTTGGCAATTAGTATTAACAATTTGACGTGTACCCTTATATTTTTTTAAAAATGAGATCAGGCTATACATACCTTTCTACAATCTGCTTTTTCAAGTCAGTAATGTAGTGAGAATATTCTTTATCAGGGTATAGATAATTCTAACTTACGCATTTGAATGGCTTCCAAGTATTACATAGTAGGACTGCAAAACAATTTAACCAACCCCACAGAATTCCCACTAATGGATAGTTGGGTTATCTGGCAGCCTGTTACCTGTCCATTCAATAAGCCTTATTACTGAACTCTGATTTTGTTTCAACAGCAACATGTTCAGCCCCAGGTGATGGTTCATGATTGGCTTAAGCCAAGTGAGACCATCCTGTTGCCCACCTTTTCAACTTCCTTTGCAACTATGGGTAGTCATGTTATCAGATTCTGGTTAATGACCCTAAGGAGAAGTTTGCTATGAGAGCTTGTGAGTAAACTTTTATCTTCCTGGTAAAACAGAACTAACACAAATACTGCTCTCTTTTCCCTTTCTTCCTGTTTTGGACATGAATATGACAGAGGAGTTCTAAGTCATCTGCAACTATAAGGCCATAACCCAACGCCAAAATTAGTAAAACAGAAAGGCAGAGAGCAAGCCTGGGCTCCGACACACATAGACACACACATAAACACTAACTCATTTTAAAGAACCCAAATGTACATATTTTCATTTTAAAGTCTGAAAAAGTAAAGTGTTTCAGATTAAAGATTCAGAGCAGAGATGTAAGTGATGCTCTGCAAAAATAAGAAGCATGCTTAACACAAGATGATGGGGAAACACTGCAAACACCTTTAGGTCTTGAGTCCAGAAACACCTTACTGGCTCCCTGCCAAGCACATCTCTCTGTCCTGCAACTTGACAGGATGGCCTTTCTACATAATCTCTGACACCTCGCTTTCCCTTATTTGAGATTTCTATCTTCTTTTGCATGTTCTTGGAAAATGTGCCAAATTAAGACATAATCTTTTACACAAGAAGTTGGAAGGTATCTGATTTGGGTGAGCCATTAAATTTCATAAGAATAAAAATGAAACATCAGAAATAAAAACTTTTAAAAGCCAGGGGGGTGGGGGGGCTGGGTGGTTCAGTCGATTGGGCATCTGACTTTGGCCTGGGTCATGATCTTTGGGTCCTGGGGTAGACCCCGTGTCGGGCTCCAGGCTCAGCAGGGAGTCTGCTTCTCCCTCTTCCTTTCCCTCTGCCCCTCACCCCACTTGTGCTTTCTCTCAAATCAATAAATAAAAGCTTTAAAAAAAGTAAAAATAAAAATAAAAGGAGGGGGAAAAATCCTTTTTGAAAAATGTGCTACCTAGCTATTTAATTCTAGAAAATAATTTGTTAGTTTACTCTAACTTTTATGGTTTCTTCCATTCTCAAATTTTGTCAGCTTCTCATGTTCTGGCAAAAATGAAAGATGTTAGATTTTTCAAAATTCAGCAACCTATACCTCCACTTAAAATAAACCCTAGGGGCTTCTCCCTCTCCCTTAACCGCCCCCCCCCCCCGCTCTGTCTCTATTTCAAATAAATAAATAAAATCTTTTAAAAAAGTGGGGGGGCGCCTGGGTGGCTCAGTCGGTTAAGCGTCTGCCTTCAGCTCAGGTCATGATCTCAGGATCCTGGGATCAAGCCCCACATCGGGCTCCCTGCTCAGTAGGGATTCTGCTTCTCCCTCTCCCTCCTCCACTTTGTTCATGCTCTGTCTGTCTCTCTCTCAAATAAATAAATAAAATCTTAAAAAAATAAAAAAATAAACCCTTAAAGACTACTACAATAAATTTATACTGTGTGAATAAATAATTTAAAATATGAGACACAAAACAATTTTATATGTAATCCAAATTGTACATAATTCACATCTTTGCTTCTAAACAAATAGAAGCTCACATCTCCATACTACTTTTACAGTTTACAAAGTACTTTTATATACATCTTCTCATTTTCTATTCAAAAGACATGAAAGATAAATATTATTCTTATTTCACAAATGGAAATAGACCCAGACATTATTCAGTCCTTTAACCACCAATAGTATAGCCCTGAGACTGTAGATCTGCAAAGGGTTTTAATAACGCAAATATCACACATATTTCAGTTTTTATCACCATTTTCAAGTCTCCATTTTCTTAACAAAAGAAAGCAATGAAAAAAGTCTTCCACAATCTAATAATAAAAATGGGAAATATTATATACACAGTTGTATACTTTACTGAGTGAAATCTACCACAATTCTAATTTGGGCCACCTATATACAGGGAACCAGTACCAGAACCACATTTAAATGAGTAATTTTTTTCTATTTTAGAAAAAAGAATGCAGAACACTCCTGTTGCCTTCAAGTTTAATGTACATATGTAAGTGTCAGGGTGTGTAGGTGGCTATGAAGGACACAGAAAATTACTTTTTGCAGATTTGGAGTTATAGGACCTCTGATGGTCCCAGCTTAGACCTAGAGGGTCTTGACAATTTGTTTGGTCATATGTCTCACCTTTAGTAATTTATTTATTTTTCTTTCCCCACCACCCCCTTTTCTTCTTAAGTACTCTGTTCCATTCAGAGTAGAAATTCCATCAAGTAGCCTTTCTTTCTGAATTATCTTCCCCATTGTATAATTTTTTTCAGAATTTTCTTTTCCCATTTCTAAATCTTGAAGACATTTCTTTACAGTCGATGAGGGAGCTATAGCTTATATTCACTGCCAGAAAACAGCCAGTTCCAGCATAATTTCCCAGCAAAAAGCTGAGAGAAAAGTTGAACAGAAAGGAAGAGAACAGTGATAGCCGGCAGAGCAGTGACATGCACTCGAAGAGCTGCACTGCAGTTCTCTCCGATACTTCAAGTTATCCTGTTGTTCCTGCTCTGCCAATTTAAAGAGGAAAATTCTGGCTGGTCCTGAGTTCAAAGCAGACCTATCTGTTTAAAACACTGGTTCAAGGAATCACTCTTTTTGATGTTATAATGTTTTTATTGCATTTGAAGACATTTTCAATAAATATCTTGTGTTTGAGGCCTTAGCTAGGTAATCCTTTTGCAGTAGAAATCAGATTTCTCTGGCACAACTCCATTGCCAGCAATGGGATTTATCAAAACTATAAATACCAGCACATGGAATATTTCAATACTGTACTCAATTGCTCGTATCTAAATATTTCAGCTATAAAACAAACCAAATGTAAATGCTTAATATATAGTACAAATCAACAAATTCTTCACAGAAGAAAACAATGAAAGACTAGTTTTCTATAACATATCACCTGTTCATTAGTTCTTCAATACTATTACTTAGAATATTTTAAGAATAAAATTTATGCACCACTATCCCTGTGTTCTCAACATTTTTTATCTAAGTTCTAAAGGACATAAACAAGGATGCATATAATCAGACTTGTTTTTATAAACTTTTGATGTTTTTCTTGTTGTATATCTTATAATAATGAATATATGAAGACAAGGACAAACGTACATTTAAATCATTACTGGTTATATGAATTTTGCATAAATGGGTCTTATAAATGACAAGATAAAATAACAAAGTTTGATAAGCTCAGCCGTGCCCTGTGAACTTTAGTCTGCTCACAGCATAACCTAATTCAATTACTATTTATTAGTTTTTTAAAAAATCTTTTTTTTAAAAGCTGCAAACCACAGTTTATTACACATTTCTGAATCATGAGGGGGTAAATTGTGATACAGTTCCCTCATGCCATGGACTCTTTTGGAAGGAAAAGTTCTGCAATAAAATAAGAGTTTCCAAACTCTTTTTTAAAAAAAGTGTGAATTGTGTTCTATGACTAACCTTCACTCTATGGTTCCTTTGACCCAAGGGACGGTTCCTGGCACATCTTTTTGAGATTTAGTTTCTGGGAAGTTTTCAGCAAACCTCTCTCGTGCTTTCTCCCAGTTCTTTTTGCTCTTGTTTTGGAGAAGGTGAACATCTTCAATCGAGGATGGTTTGCCTGTCCCCAAGCCTGCATGTGTTCGCCGAAGCTGAAGCTGGATCTGTTACCAACAGTTAAGCAGAGGACTTACTATGGAGTCTAAATACATTGAAATTTGCTGTACCCAACTTGGTACTTTAACTCTTTGATTTACAAAGATTGATGCAAAAGAAACCTGTCAAATCTATCAAATACATGCAGGAATGCACACATAATTATACATGGAACTTAAAGTCATTCTTCTACGCTGTCTTCCTTATCAGTAACTATAGCTGACTCCGTATAGAAAACAGAGTGCTCCTTAAAGAGTGGCCACCAAATTTCACCGAGATGCTGCAAAGGCTGCTGTCCCACTCTAAGCAGAAGAAAAGGCAATGGACATACTTAAACCTACTGCTACTCTAGCCTTGCCTAAGAAAGTGAAAGAGTAGATTAAACACTAAGAGTCATAAAGAGAGGGGTGCCTGGGTAGCTCAGTTGGTTTAGCAACCCACTCTTGGTTTTGGCTCAGGTCATGACCTCAGGGTTGTGGGATCGAGCCTGGCATCAGGCTCCGCGCTCACGCTCTCTCTAAAATCAATAAAATCTTAAAAAAAAAAAAAAAAAAAAAGCCATAAAGAGAACTTGATTGTTTATTTTCATAAAATGAGGGGGAGGACTTCTGATTATTTTGAGAACTATTAAAAGCTACCAGTTACTGAGTGCCTACTGTACGTTGGGCACAATACTAGGGGCCTTATCTTCATGATACCCCTTAGAAAACAGTTCTTATAATACCGATTTTTACATATGAAAACTGAAGTCCAAACCTGCCCTAAGTCACACAACTAGTAAGTGACAGAGCACCTATTCTAACAAAATAATTCTATTTTATAGGTTTGACTATAAAACCCATGTTCTTCTCATTGTACCTCATAAGTAAGAAAAGTCACATTAAACCTCACAATCATCCATCATTTCCTTAAGTACCAGGTAATTATAAAAAAAGTTCTTTAATCATGTTACTTTGTAAGGTTTTTGTAAAAGATAATCTAAACCTCTGATGAACCATGGGGACTGCAGAATTAACCACTGCACTGTTTTCCAGACAGTAATTCCCTCTACTGCTTGTTACATGACCTGATTCTTAAATCGAAAACAGATATAGGATCTGCCTGTTTGTAAAGTAACACTGTGGGGGCACCTGGATGGCTCAGTCGGTTAAGCATCTGACTCTTGATTTCAGCTCAGGTTGTGACCTCAGGGTCGTGAGATCGAGCCCCCATGTGGGGCTCTGCACTCAGGGAGTCTGCTTGAGATTCTCTCTCTTCCTCTCCCTCTGTCCCTCTCCCTGCTTGTGCTCTCTCTCTCTCTTAAATAAACGAATAAATCTTAAAAAAAAAAAAACACACAAAACAATGCATATATATATATATATTTGGTATTGTGAATGCCACAAAGACAGTAATCATGTCTATTTGTGCTTGATACTACACTCCTGGCACTAAGGTACACAGTAGGTACACAGTAAATACATCTGCTATAAGAATAAAGAATGAAAGAAAACACATGTCTTACCGGAATTTTCATTCCTCCACCATCCTTCCCTAGGCCCTCTCCTTTTTTCCAACCCATCTTCTCCAGCATCTTCCGACCTTTGTTGCTATCAGTAATTTCACTTTAAAGGAAATTAAGATAGTTGATTTCGAAAAGACCATGTAGATCACATTTATAATAAACTAATAAATTAAAAGTAACTGGTACAAATACTATAGAAAACTGTTTGACCTACCTAATACAGTTAAGATACATAAATTGTTCTATATATACTACTTAACAGAAAAGCACATACATGGTGCACACACAAAAAAATGTAGAAGAATGTTTCTGCAGCAAATTTAATAATAACTACAAATTGGAAATAATCCAGAGATCTATCAATGGTAAAATATATAAATTGTGGCATATTCATGTAAGAGATTATACAGCACTGAAAATAAAATATACCTAACAAAATAATGTTGGACAAAAAGAATATAGACACAAAATAAATACTAAATTATTCCATTTATTTAAAATTCAAAAACAAGTGAAATTAATCTGTTCCTACTGGAAGTCAGGAAAGTGGTTGCCTTTAGGGAGAAAACAGGAATAGTGATCAAGAGGGGGCACTAGGAGAGGATAGGTTTCTGGGAGTTACTGATCATTTTCTATTTCTTGACCAAGAAATGTATACTCTATAATGTGTTAACCTTACGATATACTATTGATAGCAATACTTATATTTGTGTACTTTTCTGTAAGTAAGTGTACATCAATAGAAAAATAAAAGTAAAATGAAACAAAAACTCTCATTCACTATTTGCATTTTATTCTATGATTTTATGTTCTGCTAGTTTAAGGATATTTTGATTTTATGTTCCATCACACTGTACTTTCAGTTCTACAAAATATGTTAAATTACCTCCTCAATAACAATAAACCAAGCAATGGCAGACCAATGTATTTCATTTTTTATTTCTGCCTTCTAATTTAACTCTAATGCAATCTTCATATTTTCCAGCTATTACATCAAAAATTAAACTTTAAAAAAACTTGTCATGTTGCTTAGTATATCTAATTCATAACGCTGTATTTCATCAAAGCTGATGGATGCAAGATGCACTGTTGTTTTATGTACCATTGAGAAAACACTGCTGTCATATGTAACTAAAACTCTATCCAAGTAGTGTATCTTGGAATTAATAAAATACATTTAATCAAAGTTTATGGTTAGTTGTCAGTCTTACACAAAAGATTTAAATTCTAACTAAACTCTGAATTTATATTGAGAAAAAAAAATGTAGTTAATATATGATTAAATGCAGAAATATGGTCATATCATATGGGCCACAAAATTACATTTTTCTTGTTATCAGTGCTACTTTACCAAAAGAAAAAAACTGAAAGAAAAATAAGAAAAATAGTATTCCAGAGTCAACAAGAACAAACGTAGGTGAGTACTGAAATAATTATAAAAAATACCAGCCCCCCCCACCAAAAAAAACCCCAGTCCATACTAATTTCTTACTAGCCCAAACTTTTAGATATCTAGTATATAAAAATATGTTCATTCAAGGGCTCCTGGGTGGCCCAGTCGATTAAGTGTCCGGCTCTTGATTTCAGCTCAAGTCATGATCTCAGGGTTGTGAGATCAAGCCCCGCATTGGGCTCTGCGCTGAGCAAGGAGCCTGCTTGAGATTCTCTACCTCCCTTGCCCTCTGTCCCTCCCTCCTCCAACTCACATGTGCTCTCTAAAAAAAAAAAAAAAGTTCACTCAAGTGGCTGGCTAGAATGTTAGCTATGTACATGTATGTCTGTATAAGTATTTGTACTTTCATATATGCTAAGTAATTTTCTAGGGAATGGAATTCTAATATTGAAAGAAAATGTAAATAGAGACAATATTTCCATCTTGTTAGAACCATTCCTTTAAAGACTAATTACCAGTATACATAGTCCTATAAGTCATATTACTCTACGAATGTGATTACAATACAAAGAATGTTTCGAGCAATTAAAACTTAGTACTCACGAATGAACAGATGCAGGAGCATCATCTCTTTGGAAAGTCCCTTCACTTCCAATCTGCTCCCTCCGTTTCCCAGCTCTATCTTTGTATTTTGGATTCTTCAATGCCTTTTCATCTTCATAGTCTGTATTCTTTATAAACATGAAATATTCATTGAAAAAAACAAAACTGATACATAAAAATGTACTGTCTGTATATTTGCTTTACTTGGCAAACACGGTTCAATGTAGTCTCTATTAAAACAACAAATTAAAAGAGGACATGATATAAATTAAGACAATCATGTAGAGTATGCTATTTTCATTCTATCTCCTTTAAAATGTTTATATTATTTCAAGTTGTAGAACATAAACTGCATATAGAAGATAATCTAAATCATATATGAATTGTAATATGCAATCGTAAGAGAATAGAGTGAAAATATAGTACATTTTGACTTAATACTGTGTACTCATATTCTCATGAACTGCCAGTATTCAAAGAAATATGCAGAACCCCTGGGTTTGGCAAAAAATCGACTTCTCCTTTTCTCTAAGGGACTGAAAGTTCCAACAGACCTAAAATAGTTTGGTGTTATTCCGTAGGAGGGAAAAATGTAGAAAGTGTTTAAAAAATGGAAAAGAGCAGGTACTCTTTTGCCGTGGCAATTATAATAGCTTTTTGCTTCAATATAGCTCCATTTATATGATTAGTCAGCCACTCAAGAAATATTTACTGAATAAAAAGTGTGGTATGCAAAGAAACTTGTAATCCCAGAAGGCAGACACATCTGATCTTCAGCATGCTACTGTCTGACTGATTCAACAATAAAAGTATGCACAAGAGGGGCCCCTGGGTGGCTCAGTCATTAAGCGTCTGCCTTCGGCTCAGGTCATGATCCCAGGGTTCTGGGATCGAGCCCCGCATCGGACTCCCTGCTCTGCGGGAAGCCTGCTTCTGCTTCTCCCTCTCCCACTCCTTCCCTGCTTGTGTTCCCTCTCTCGCGGTGTCTGTCAAATAAATTTTAAAAATCTTTAAAAAAAAAATTTTTTTTTAAAGTATGCACAAGACATAGCAGTGGCACAAAAGAAGAGGTAGTCAATTTAGCTTCAGGGAAGGCTTCTCTTTCCCTTTGTTACAACTTGTTGAGCTTTATATAAATTACGATGTTCCCTGAAAGATGCTAGGAAATGCTAATACAATTCAAGGAAAGTACCACAGAAATTTTTACTTAATTCTGATTTTAAACAGAGAAGAAAAATATAGAACCATCAACCCTAATGGGTTTTCCCTCAGAAGACAAGGGAGTTAAAACTTTTGAGAAAACATTTTATTCTTTCCTTATTATCTATCTTCTATTTTCCTCCCAAATTAGCCCCTCAACATTTTTTCTATTACAATTTCTTGTAGTATGAAAGTAACAACAAAAAACACAATTTTGCAGAAAAATATGTTATTCTGGCAACATTTTTCCCCACATCCTCATGAAGTTTAAAAACCACTGGACAAATCCACTTAAGCCCTAGATTCCAAGGGCATCTGGCTGGCTCAGTCAGAGAAGCATGCAACTCTTGATCCCGGGGTCATGAGGTCAAGCTTCATATTTAGTATAGAGTACTTAATAAATAAATATTAAAAAAAAAAAAGACTAGATTCCATATCTAATTCTGTCATTTAACAGCTGAGTGACCCTTAGCTTAGGTTCTCAAATGTAAACGAATACTAATTACCTTCCTGGTCTACTGATAGGATTAAATGGTAATGCTTTTTTAAAATGTTATTGTGATAGGGGCGCCTGGGTGGCTCAGTCGTTAGGCATCTGCCTTCGGCTCAGGTCACGATCCTCAGGTCAGGATCCAGCCCCGCAAGCCTGCTTCTCCCTCCCCCACTCCCCCTGCTTGTGTTCCCTCTCTCGCTGTGTCTCTCTCTGTCAAATAAATAAATAAAAAATCTTTAAAAAAATAAAATGTTGTGATAATTAACTATAATTAACATACAATAAATTACACATAAAGTATACAATTAGATACTTTTGCGATTTGTATATACCTATGAAACCATCACCACAATCAAGATAATAAATATATCCATCTCCCACAAAAAAGTATCCTTATCCTTTGTAATCCATCCCTACAGAGCCTCCCTCACCTCCTTCCTCTCTTATATCCAGGCAACCACTAATCTTTCTGTCATGATATGTTAGTTTGCTCTCCTAGAATTTTAAGATGTATGTATACAGTACATATTCTTGTTGTCTGGCTTCTTTCTCTCAGCATAACTGAGATTCATCCATATAGCAGCCTGTATCAACAGCTCATGTTTTTTTATTGCTGAAGAGTATTTGACCATATAGATATACCATAATTTGTTTATCCATTCATGATAGATACATGAGTCTTTTCCCATTTCTGGTTACTAGAAGAAAAGCTGCTAATACCACAATGAAATACCACTTCACACAGATAAGAATGGGTAGTATGCAAAAGACAAGAAATAATAAGTGTTGGTGAGAATGTGGAGAAAAGGGAATCCTCGTGCACTGTTGGTTTGAACGTAAATTAGTGCAACTACTGTGGAAAACAGGATGGAGGTTCCTCAAAAAATTAAAAATGGAAATACCATAGGATCCAGAAATTCCATACTGTGTATTTGCCCAAAGAAAATGAAAACACTAGGGTGCCTGGGTGGCTCAGCTGGTTAAGCGACTGCCTTCGGCTCAGGTCATGATCCTGGAGTCCCTGGATTGAGTCCCGCATCGGGCTCCCTGCTCAGCAGGGAGTCTGCTTTTCCCTCTGACCCTCCCCCCTCTCATGTACTCGCTCTCTCTCATTCTCTCTCTCTCAAATAAATAAATAAAATCTTTAAAAAAAAAAAAAGAAAAAAGAAAATGAAAACACTAATTTGAAAAGATATAAGCACCCCTACGTTTACTGCAGCATTATTTACAATAGCTGTGATATGGAAGCAGCCCGTGTCCGTCAAGAGATGAATGGATAAAGATGTGGCATACACACATACATACATACACACACACACACACACACTACAAAATGGAATATTACTCAGCCATAAAAATGAGATCATGTCCTTTGTGACAACATGGATGGACCTAGAAGTTAGTATGCTAAGTGAAATTAAGTCAAGAGAATGACAAATGCAACATAATTTCACTTATATATAGAATCTAAAAGACAAAACAAACAAAAACCAGCAACAGACTCATGAATACACAGAACAAGCTGGTGGTTGCTAAAGGGGTGGGGGAGGGGAGGATGGGCATAATAGGTGAAGGGGTTTAAGAGGTACAAATTTCCAGTCATAAGTTAAGTCCCGGAGGTGAAAAGTACAGCATAGGGAATATAGTTAATAATATTTTAATAACATTATATGGTGACAGATGGTAACTCCACTTATTGTGGTATCATGTAACAGATATAACTGTCAAATCACTATGCTTCCCATGTGAAAGTGATATAACATTGTATGTCAACTATACTTTGGTAATAAAAAATAAAAATTTTTAAAAACAGTTTTCAAAAGAAAGAAAAAAAACATCATGAGCATTTGTTTATAAGTCTTTGTATGAACACATATTTTCATTTCTCTTGGGTAAATACCTTGGAGTAGAATGGTGAATCACATGGTAGGCATACATTTAACTTTGAAGGAAACTACTATTTTCCAAAGCAATCGCACCACTTTATATTCTCACCAGCAGTATATGAGAACTCCAGCTTCTCCACATGCCTACCAACATTTGGTGTGGATAGTCTTTTTACCTGGTTTTAATTTGCAACTTCCCAGTAATAGTAGACAACTTTTCATGTGTTTAGCTGCCGCCTGTACACCTGCATTGGTGAAGTGTCTATTCAAATCTTTTGCTCATTTTTATTACTTTTTTTAAGATTTTATTTATTGGGGCGCCTGGATGCTTCAGTTGGTAAGTGTCTGCCTTGGGCTCAGGTCACGATCCCAGGACTCATGATCCCAGGGTCCTGGGATCGAGCCTTGCATTGGGCTCTCTGCTCAGCAGGGAGTCGGCTTCTCTCTCTCTCCCTCTGCCCCTTCTCCTTGCTCATTCTCTCTCTCTCTCAAAATCTCTCTAAGATTTTATTTATTTCAGAGAGAGGAAGAGAGCGAGCAAGCACAAGCAGGTGGAGGGGCAGAGGGAGAGGGAGAAACAGACTCACTGCTGAGCAGGGAGCCTGATGTGGGATTCAATCCCAGGACCCTGGGATCATGACCTGAGCTGAAGGCAGATGCTTAACCGACTCAGCCACCCAGGTGCCCCTTTTTTGCTCATCTTTTTTAAAGATTTTATTTATTTACTTGAGAGAGAGAGAGAAAGCACAAGCAGGGGAGAGGGGCAGATGGTGAGGAAGAAGCAGGCTCCCCCCCAAGCAGGGAGCCCAAGGTGGGGCTCAATCCCAGGACCTTGGGATCATGACCTGAGCAGAAGGCAGACACTTAACCAACTGAGCCACCCAGGTGCCCCTCTTTTGCTCATTTGTAAATTATTTTCTTATTAATGGGCAGAAGACATGAATAGACATGTTTTCCAAAGAAAACATCCAGATGGCTAACACACATGAAAAGATGCAAAATCACTCAATATCAGGCAAATACAAATCAAAACAAGATACCACCTCACACCTGTCAGAATGGCTAAAATTAACACAGGAAACAACAGATGTCAGCAAGGATGTGGAGAAAGGGAAACCCCCTTACACTGTTAGTGCAAACTGGTGCAGCCACTCTGGAAAACAGTATGGAGAGTCCTCAAAAAGTTAAAAATAGAACTACCTGATTATCCAGCAATTGCACTACTAGGTATTTACCCAAAGGATACAAAAATACAGATTCAAAGGGGCACATGCACTCCAATGTTTATAGCAGCATCATCAACAATAGCCAAACTATGGAAAGAGCCCAAATATCCATCAATTGGTGAATGGATAAAGAAGAGGTGCGCTCTATACACACACACACACACACACACACACACACACACACAATGGAATATTACTCAGCCATCAAAAAGAATGAAATCTTGTCATTTGCAATGACTTGGATGGAATGAGAGTATTATGCTAAGCGAAATCAGTCAGTCAGCAAAATGTAAGTATCATGATTTCAATCATATGTGGAATTTAAGAAGCAAAACAGATGACTATATGGGAAGGAAAAAAAGAGACGGGAAGCAAACCATATGACACTCCTAACGATACAGAACAAAGGGAGAGTTGATGGAAGGATGGGGATGGGCTAAATAAGTGATGGGTATTAAGGAGGGCACTTGTTATGATGATCACTGGGTGTTATACATAAGTGATTAATCACTAAATTCTGTTCCTGAAACTAATATTACACTGTATGTTAACTAGAATTTAAATAAAAATCTGAAAAATAAAAAATGAAATAAATAAAAATAAATTTTGAGTTTTGTGATTTTATTATATATTCCAGATATAAGATCTATGGTTTTTATCAGATAAAGGATTTGTAAATATTTTTCCAAGTCTGTGGCTTATCTTTTCATTCTCTCTTTTTTTTTAAGTAGACTCCATGCCCAATGTGGAACCCAAAGAGGGGCTTGAACTCACCACCCTGAGATCAAGCGTGAGCTGAGGTCAAGAGTCAGATGCTCAACCAACTGAGCCACCCAGATGCCACATATCTTTTCATTCTCTTAATAGTGTCCTTGGAAGAACAGAAGTTTTGGAGGAAGTGCAATTTAGTAATTTGCTCTTTTACAGATTGTGCTTCGGGTGTTAGGTAACTTAAAAAACCTTTGCCTAGGGCGCCTGGGTGGCTCAGTTGGTTAAGCGACTGCCTTCAGCTCAGGTCATGATCCCAGGGTCCTGGGATCGAGTCCCGCATCGGGCTCCCTGCTCTGCGGGGAGCCTGCTTCTCCCTCTCCCACTCCCCCTGCTTGTGTTCCCTCTCTCGCTGTGTCTCTCTCTGTCAAATAAATAAATAAAATCTTAAAAAAAAAAAAAAAAAAAAACCTTTGCCTAACTTTTTTTTAAAAGGGTTTGTTTCTAGAAACTTCATAGTTTAAAAAGTTTTAAATTTATATTTATGACCCATTCTGAGTTCATTTTTATACATGTTACAAGGTGTAGATCAAAGTTCTTTTGTTTGCTTTTGCATATGGCTATCCAAGTGTTTCAGCACATTGGTTGAAAAAGACCATCCTTTCTGCACCAAACTGCCTTCACACCTTTGTTGAAAATCATACACACACACACCCACCCCCACATACATCTATGTATCTATCTGTGAATCTATTTCTTAATTCATTATTCTGTTCCCCTCACCTATTCATCTTTATGCCAATACTATACTGTCTTAATTACTGTGGCTTATAGGAAGTCTTAAAATCAGGCAGTACCAGTATCCCAACAATGTTCTTCAATGGTACCATCTTAATCCAAGTTTTTTAAAAACCAGAAATGGCTATTTGAATGTTGGATATTATTATCATTTTTCTACTCTAGCCTCAGTAGTTGTTGAAGTAAACAGTAACCAAATTATAGAAACCTCAAAATCATTCTAAATAGCTGTATCTTTAAATATAAAATGGACTATGCATATCTAAAGACCTTTTTAGTCAAATCCAGATGCATAAATGATAAACATAACAATATTTAACATCCTTACCTGCAAACCATATTTTACTCGTATTTTCTTTAATTCTTTTCTCCTTTCCAACTCTTTTTCCTCCTTACTTAGCGTTGGACCAACTAAAAGGAAAAAGTTGAGTTTGGTTTAAAAAAAAAAATACTAAGTCTGACAGACTTTACACAAAATTAATATTGTTACTTAATAATAAAAAATTAATACTATTCCATCTGCATATTAACTAAAAGCTCAACTAAACATTAATATAAAGGAATCTTGGGTTGTGGTGATGTCCTTTCAGCATTTTGGTAAATAAATCTACTTGGAAAGTAAACCAAATCCCAAAGACTACAGGAATGCTACACTATAGATAACAAAAGAACACTGACCATCATCTTAATTTTTTGATATGATTATAACAGAATTTCAAATGCAGAAATACTGTTAATTTTCCAAAGTATTATAGGCATGTAAAAATCACTGAATCCAAGATTCACATTGCTGTGTAATGTACCATACTCATTTTCATAATCTAGTATCAGAAAACAAAAAATAAACAATGAACACATATAGTTGGTATTTGGGGGAAAAACTTGATGTAAAAAACATTAATTCTTACTGGTTCAAAGTATCTATTTAAAATTTAAAAGCCTCTGATGAGTGGATTTAAATAAGATAGCAACCTCTTACAGTGTTATTATAGAAAATAATGGTGTATATATATATACAGATGATATAGCAACAGAAGCTCTAAGTAGGAAAGCAAGCATATTGGGGTGCCTGGGTGGCTCAGTTAAGAATCTGCCTTCGGCTCAGGTCATGATTCCCAAGTCCTGGGATCAAGACCCACATTGGGCTCCCTGCTCAGCTGGGAGTCTGCCTCTCCCTCTCCCTCTGCCCCTCCCCCCGCTCAAGCTCACTCTCTCTCAAATAAGTAAAATCATTAAAAAAAAGAAAGAAAGCAAACATATCAACAAATAACTTTTATTACCCCAGCCTATTATTTTATATATTATTATATGACTGAGTTTAACCATGGATGACTTTTTCATATCCATAAACAGAAGTCAAAAGGAAACCAATCTTTACTATAATTATGTCACAATTACCCTTTTGAAGGACATTTAGCTATCACTGCTGTGCCGCTTCCAAAGTCTACTAAACTCTATTAGCAAAAACAGCTAATGATTACCTTATGGGTCAGAAAGCAACCTAATGCTATAATAGCACAACTAAATTGTTGCACAGAAAAATCAACTAAAATCGTAATCTACTAGCTTAAAAAAAATCAACTAAAATCATAAGCGACTAGCCTAGGTTTCAAATTTCAAATGCATGTCATTTCTTAGTCTCACGTAATAATATTTATCTCACATAATATTCACTAAAATAAAAATGTATCTCAATACAGTTTTATATCAATTAAATACGAAGCTGGTAGCTGATACTTTTTTAGAACACTCCAGTGAATTAAATAGAAAAGTTATCATGCCTACATATAACAATTATGTTTCACATACCAAAAGATTCATCTTTCTTATCAAGACGAAGGTGAGCTCGAACCTGTCCTGGTTCACAGCCGTCACAGGTATCACTGCCAGGGTGGATGTGAAAAGACAGTACAGTCTCTCCAATTTTCACTTCATCACCATGCTCAAGTACATAAGGATCACATTTAGTTTTAGGCTAAAGAAAAAAATTACAAAACAGAAACCCAAGAGAGTTATGTAAGATTATTTTATATCTACTGTAAGTAATGTCTGATTCAAACAAAAAAATATTTAGGATGGTTCTCAATGAGATAGACACACATATGCACACACAGTGCACATTTCCACAACTTGAGGATGATATAATGTTCAACTAGTGGAGAAGATACCTGCACTGAGCAACTTCTTTTATATTATCAAAACCCGCTAATCTCATCTCCATGCATAATCCTAGAGAAATACCCAACCCAAACATCAAACAATCTATTACCAAAATGAATAACCATCACAGTCAAAAAGATAAGTGTTAAGGGGCTAAGTGCATATTTCCCCTTTTTCCTCTTCTTTTCTGATAATTCAGTTTTATTTCATTTTTTATTCTTACAGACTAAGAATAAGGCCTCCCCCACTCCCTTCCATTTACTTTCTTCCATATGTTATGTGCCAAGCACCTTGCCAAATGTTGGTGATAAAAGAGTTAACTGGATAGACATAGGCCCTGTCTTCAAGGAGTATCCACTTTAGCAAAATTTCCATTAAAACAATTTTTAAAAGAACACAAAAAAAGGAGTGCCTTTTAAGTTACTATAAGAACCTTTGATTTGAATAGCTTTAAAATGCATTTACTTCTTTTTTATTATTTTTTTAATTTTTATTTTTTTTAAGATTTTTTTTTTATTTATTCATTCGACAGAGAGACACAGCGAGAGAGGGAACACAAGCGGGGAAGCGGGAGAGGGAGAAGCAGGCTTTCCGCCGAGCAGGGAGCCCGATGCAGGGCTCGATCCCAGGACCCTGGGATCATGACCTGAGCCGAAGGCAGATGCTTAACCGACTGAGCCACTCAGGCACCCCAAAATGCATTTACTTCTAAAATAAGGCATAGATACATAATTAGAAGATAACACTCAAGAGTTAAGTATCCACTTATTCTATACTTTTTTCAGTCCTTTCTGTGAATCCCCTTCCATGTAATACATTTGGGCTTGAATAGTAATCTGAAACAAATTATATGTATAATAACTATGGCCTTCAGAATAAAAATTTCAGTTCATTTTTTAAAACTTATGTGCAAGTAATTAATATATATATACTCACCTGAAGAATCTGTTTTCCATTAACAATTGTACCATTTTGACTACCTTGATCCACAAGGACATAACTTTGTAAGTCATGGTCAAAATAAATTTCTGCATGAAACTTAAAACAAAAAAAAAATAAAGAACGAGGTAATTATAAAGAATAATATTTTTTTAAACCACAGATAATTTCTATCATAGGATGTGAGACTTAAGTCTATGATAATTTAATTTTTATTATTTTATCTTTTTTTTTTTTTTTAAGTAAGCTCTACTCCTAATGTGGGGCTCAAACTCATGACCCCGAGATCAGGAGCTGCACGTTCTACCGACTAAGCCAGCCAAGTGCCCCAAATTTTACTATTTTTAATACCTTTTTTCCTGAATACAAAAGCATAACAATGCCTCTGGTAGAAATGTGAAGGCTACAGAAGAAAAAGTCACCTATAATTCCACCTACTACTGCCGTTAATAATTCAGTGTGTCTTACATTTTCTACTTTTACAATATAGCTGAGATTATACCATTTAGAACATTTGAAATTATTTTTTCACCTATTAAAAGTATTGGTCTTTATCATTAAAAATTCTTAATACAAAAGGTGACTTCAAACATTCAAGATGAACTTTTCCTTTTAAAGATTCTATTTTTTTAAAATAATCTCTATACCCAACATGGGGTTCAAACTTACAACCCCCAAGATCAAGAGTCGCATGCTCTACTGACTGAGCCAGCCAGGCGCCCCCAAAGGTGAACTTCTCAGAGAAGTGTTCCAGATTTTCAATACTCAGGACTAATCATTCCCTCCTTGTACTTTGTTTACATAACAATTACACTACACAAAGTTACTGCATATGTGATAGTTGCCGTATGGCTCACAATTACTGCTTGGTTGACATTTTTGCTTACCACTCAGTACATATAACAGAGAGCCTCACATATAATGGCATATACCCAGTACATGTCTATTTAATTGGATAAAGAACTGCAGACATTTAATTTATCATTTCATAAGTAATACACTGCTGGTGGGAATGTAAAACTGTGTACCTGCTTTAGAAGGGTATGGCAGTTCCTCAAAAGGTTAAACAGAGTTACCACAGGACCAGCAATTCTATATTTAGGTATATATCAAGAGTAATAAAAACATACATTCAAATACAAACTTGTACATGAATGTTCACCACAGCATTATTCTTAGCAGCCAAAAAGTGGAAACAATTCAAATGACAACCAACTGATAAACAAAATGTAGTATATCCATACACTGGCATTATTATTTGGCAATAAAAAGAAATGAAATACTGATATATGCTACAACATGAATGAATCTTGAAGACATACTAAGTGAAAAAGCTAGGTAAAAACAACTACATGTTATAGGATTCAATTTACAGAACATGTGCAGAACAGGCAAATCCACAGAAGATAAAAGTAGACTGTGGTTGCCTAGGCCTGTGGGAGTTAAAAGGAAATGAGGAGTGACTATTATGTTTCTTCTAATGGTGATGAAAATGTTCTGAAACTGTGCAGCCAAGTGGCTCAGTCGGTTAAGCATCTGCCTTCGGCTCAGGTCATGATCTTAGGGGTCCTGGGATCAAGCCCTTCATTGGGCTCCCTGCTCAGCGGGGAGTCTGCTTCTCCCTCTCCCTCTGCCCATCCTGCTCATGCTCTCTCACTCTCAAATAAATGAATAAAATCTTAAAAAAAAAAAAAAAAAAGGAAAATGTTCTGAAACTGACTGTGGTGATGGCTACACAACTCTATATAAAAAACCTTTGAATTACACACTTTCAATGCATAAATTGTATACAGGATATGGACTGTATCCCAATGAAGTTGTTCTTAAAAATTTTCATAAACAGGGGTGCCTGGGTGGCTCAGTCACTTAAGCATCTGCCTTTGGCTCAGGTCATGATCCCAGGGTCATGGGACTGAGCCCCAATTGGACTCCCTGCTCAGTGAGGAGCCTGCTTCTCCCCCTATTTGTGCTCTCTCTGTCAAATAAATAAATAAAACCTTTGAAAAAAAGAAAAAAAATTTCTCATAAACTAATTATAAAGTGTTCCAAACACACAAAAGAATACACTGAACTGGTCTACCCATGACACAGCTTTAATAAATTTTGCCTTATTTGACCCAGGTATTTATTTTTTAGATTTTAGTTTATTTATTTCAGAGAGAGAGGGTAGGAGTGGGGAAGGGGCAGAGGGAGAGGAGAGACAGAATCCCCAGCAGATTCCATGCTGAGCATGGAGCCCAACATGGGGCTCGATCTCAAGACCCTGAGATCATGACCTAAGCTAAAATCAAGAGTCAGGCACTTAACGGACTGAGCCACTCAGGCCCCCTTGCCTCAGATATTTAAAAGAAAAATTATTATTCATGGATGTATAACTCATTCTGTCCATCCCACACCCTTTCTTTTCAACGGTTCAATATTTAATCATGATGCCTCTATTACTTTCACCCCGTATGTATGCATCCATAAACAATTCATGGTTATTTTGCTTTAAACTTGACATAATGGGAATTACACTGTATGAATATTTTCTTGAGATGTAATTCATATACAGAAAATTCACAGGTCTTACATTTATAGTTTGATAAGTTCTGACAAACATATGCTACCGTATGTATTTCTTTTATTTTGCTTCTTTGGCTTAATATTATATTGTGAGGTACATCCAGTTGTGTACAGTTTTGCCATTTTGCTGAATGGTAAAACTCACTGTACGGATTCTTCAACATATTCTGATGATGAACATCCAGTTTTTTCCCCCAAGGTTTTACTATTTTTTAAGATGCTTCTATCAACATTCTTATACATGCAACATTCCTGTAGACAATGCAAGGATTTTTCAGGAGTATATTCTTAATAATGAAAGTGCTAAGTCACAGTATGTGCAAATCTTAAACTTTATTAGATACTGCCATATTGTTTTCCAAAGTAGTTGTACCAACTTATATTCCCAAAAGCAAACTATAAGAATTCTTGTTGCCAAGAATATAGTCTTAACCAATATTTGCTATTGTCGGAATCTTCAGTTTTTGCAAGCATAAAAGGTATGAAATTAAATCTCATTATCGTGATTTTAATTTGCATTTCCTCAATTACTACGAAGACTGAAACCTTATATTTTTTAGCCATATGGATTTCCTCTTCTGTATATTTTCTCTTCATGTCCTTCATTCATTTTTTTTCAACTGGGTTCTTTAGAATACTAACAACTATACCAAAGCATTTAAATAGTTTCAAGTCTTTCGACTTGAAACCTTATTCCAAAGAGCTGTTCTAAATTATGCTCCCAACAGGAGTGAAATTTAATAAATATGACAAATGAAAACTGACATTTTGACTTCATTTGTATTTCTTAAAATTTTTAGAAAGATTGAATGGTTTTCACATAGTAATGATATCCCCTGCATTGTGAATTGTTTATTTATAGCCTTTGCTCACTTATCTATTAGTGCTCACAGTGGGGTTTGAAAAAAATGAATTTGTATGAGATTTTAAAACATAAAAGATATACATTTTGTCATATTTGTCTTACTGTCCTAGTCTGCCTTTTTTAATTATTATTAAGTAAACCCTACCTCCAACATGGAACTCAAACTCACAACCTTGAGATCAAGAGTTTCACATTCTTCCAACTCAGCCAGCTAGGTGCCCCACGTAATCTGCCTTTTAAATTTGTTTAACATGACAAGAACTTAAAATTACTCAAAATTATGTCTTCTCTGATTTTTTCTCATTTTTTTTAAACTTAGGAGGTCTTCCCCTATCCAGTGACAGATTCCATTTTCCCCAAATATTAATATGAAGTGTCCAGCGTTTTTTATTTAATTTTTTTCATCTATCTGGATATGTGTAATATATATTGTCAAAATGATTTCATACAGTAACAAACCATTTACCCCACCAGTGAATATCTTAGTTTTAAAGAAAGAAAGAGCAGAAATGCCACTACAGAACTACCTATATTTTAGATTGAATTGCTATTTAAATCACAGAGTGGGTTTTCTTTGGAGGCAGAAGGGTCATAGTAAAGTAAAAAAGCAAGATAATTTGGTCAGAGTTAAGATTATGAAAATTTCCTCCCTTCTGAATGAGTTGAAACAAAGTAAAAATAAGTGGACTTTCAAACTATAATGGAAAACAAATTTCATCCTCAAAAGACAAAAATCACATAAAATGTATACTTTAGATCCATATTATAATCTATTAAATAGAAACAAATGGGGATGATGAAAGGTCAGAAAAAGATAACCAGCATGGAAGAGAGGGAAAAACTACAGAAAATACAGTAAAGACAAGGAAAACTAGCAAATATAGAGTATCAGTAGCAAAACCTTTTGTTTTTCTACTTGTAACTAAAGTTGCACCGCTGCTTTGTTTGTTTTAAAAACCCAAGTAGGGCGCCTGGGTGGCTCAGTTGGTTGAGCAACTGCCTTCGGCTCAGGTCATGATCCTGGAGTCCCGGGATCGAGTCCCGCATCGGGCTCTCTGCTCAGCAGGGAGTCTGCTTCTCCCTCTGACCCTCCTCCCTCTCATGCTGTCTCTCATTCTCGCTCTCAAATAAATAAAATATTTAAAAACAAAAAAAAAACCCAAGTATTCTTTTTCCTGAAACCATCAGAGGAGCAACTAGGAAAAGCTATAAAAGCCTTGGGTGGTAGAGGACAAATAGTTCTTGAGTTGTAATATACTCTGGACTCAACAGTAACCATCTAATAAAATAGCCTGAATCCAGGTCTGATTCATTTTTGAACGACCATATCAAGAACATTTAGTTCACTCAATAAATATTTGTTAAATGGGTATTATTTTAATACTTAATCTACATTTCTATTCCTGCTCCAGACTGTTAAAAATTAAACATCATTTAGTTTACTCTAATTTTGATAAAGAATTATTCTCGCAAGCAGTGGAATAAACAAATCTGAATTGCTTTCATTTCCATTAATACCTGGACTATTAAACTTTCTACTAAATAAAAAAGCCCCTAAGCTTCCTGTCATAATGAGGGTTTATAAAATAGTATCTAGGGCGCTATATTTGAAAAATCAAAGAACTTACCTTACTAACACCAACTTCAGGGATTCGGAGAGTATGCTCCATATCTTTTTCTCTGCAGGGTTAAGTAAAGTGTCTTTAATAATTTTTGAACCATATATAGATTAAACACAGTTAACACAGAAACGATATTTTTTAAGATTTTTGTCGTCGTTGTTTTAAAAGAAAATGTTAAAATCCAAGTCCCTCTATCACACTTAAGTCATTTCCTTAATCCTACTCTAAATTTCCTATTTGAAAGAAGTTCCAGGATTACTTTTATTTTTTGATACATCTACCCGAGGTTAATAATAGACATCTAGGGGTGCCTGGGTGGCTCAGTCAGTTAAGAGTTCAACTCTTGTTTTCCACTCATCATGAGATCGAGCCCCAAGTCAGGCTCCATGCTCAGTGCAGAGTCTGCTTGAGATTCTCTCCCTCTGCCCCATACTCACATGCTGTCTCCCTCTCTAAATAAAAATCTTTATAAAAAAAATAATAAACATCCAGAACAGCATATCCTTTGTACTAACATCAATCATTCGAGATCTGTTGACTACATTCCAGCTTCTATTACTATATGTAAAAGGACCATACTATTCTTCAAGAATTTAAAACTAAGATTTTGTACAGAATATGAATTAAGGATGGATTTTCTTTCCCACTGGGAAGTAATGAAATTATCCTACTCATGATTAAAACCTACCTCTCTACCAAGCTGGTTATGAATTACAAAGGGGTAAAAGAAACAGAGGAAGGGGATTAAATACTGGACAAACATGGATTTAATGAAGGAATTTAAACCAGAAACAGCAGTACAAAAAGGATGAAAATGACAAAATTTCTGTGACAGAGATAAGGGTCAACAATATTTTCTGAGTGGGAGAGGGAGGAACATGGATGTCATTCAGTGTTTGCCTATTCAACAAGTACCATGCACATTTTATAACTGGTTGAGGAATATACAATCCATTGGAGTAAGATAAATACACAAACATAATAACATTAAACATTTTTACCTTCCAATTGTAGCAGGGTTTACAGCTGTAATGATAAAAAGTGATCCTGTCTGCAATACTGGTGATCTAATAACAATTACTCTAATACATGGGGGCCAAATTTTTTCTTCATCTGTTAAAGAAAGAAATGTGTAAGTATTAATTCAAATGCTATGGAAAAAATTTCTAGGCAGGAATAGGAAGCATCCATAAAGTAAAACGTATTGAGGAGTGCCTGGGTGGCTCAATCAGTTTAGCATCTGACTCTTGATTTTGGCTCAGGTTGTGATGTCAGGGTCATAAGATTGAGCCCTGTGTAGGACCCCACATTCAGCACAGAGTCTGCTTGTCCCTCTCCCTCTGCTCCTCCCCACACCCCCGCTCGCGTGCTTCTCTCTTGCTCAAATAAAAATCTTTAAAATAAAAAAAGTACTAATCAAAAATTTTAATTATTTGAAACAACTTTCTTAAATTCTGCTATATGACATACTTGATAAGGCTTTAACACTTACCAATTTAAAGTGATCAACCTAAAGATATTCAGGGTCTATCACAATTACAATATAAACAATTCTCTTTTTTAAGGTGTTGGAATTTGAAAATATCCTCAACAGGAATTTTTATATTAACTTAGAAAAACTGAGTCCTGCTTTAAAAATAAAAGTGAGAGAAACTGCATCGAGAACAAAATAAGCTCATATAACCTAATATAAAATCCTGGGCTTTAAAAGTATGTCTTTATAACCTCAAATTTAAAAAATATAAGATTTGGGGTGCCTGGGTGGCATAGTCAGTTGAGCACCTGACTCTTGTTTCAGCCCAGGTCATGATCTCAGAGTTGGGAGATCAAGCCCTGCATCAGGCTCCACACTCTGTGGGATCTGCTCCAGATTCTCTCTCTCCCTTCTGCCCCTCTCCCTGCTCTCTCTTTCTCTAAAATAAATATATATATATATTTTTTTAACTTTTTATTTTTTATTTTTATTTTTTTATTGTTATGTTAATCCCCATACATTACATCATTAGTTTTAGATGTAGTGTTCCATGATTGTTTGTGCGTAACACCCAGTGCTCCATGCAGAACGTGCCCTCCTCAATACCCATCACCAGGCTAACCCATCCTCCCACCCCCCTCCCCTGTAGAACCCTCAGTTTGTTTTTCAGAGTCCATTGTCTCTCATGGTTTGTCTACCCCTCCGATTTCCCCCCCTTCATTCTTCCCCTCCTGCTATCTTCTTAAATATATATTTTTTAAATATAAGATTTACCATAATACCTACGTAGCTGAATTCATGGACTACACTTTTTTCTTTTCTTAGATTTTATTTATTTGACAGAGAGAGAGAGAGAGAGCACAAGCAGGGGGAGCAGCAGAGGGAAAGGGAGAAGCAAGCTCCCCACTGAGCAGGGAGCCCACTTAACCGACTGAGCCACTCAGGCGCCCCTGGACTACACTTTTTAAAGGCAACTTATTTTTTCCCTTCCTACAAAAGTAGACTACAAATATCTAACCCACCAAGATAGCCTTAGTATATACTTTAGAACGTATGTAACTTGGTTTTGTTCTACTGACTAGGCCATTCAATGCAATAAAATTTTAAGGTCCAACTATTAGTCATTTATTCAAATTCTTCCCTCTAAAAATAACCATAATGGTACTGAAGACCACTTTGTTGGTAGCTCACATAATTTTCAAGAATGTTATTAAAATAATCAGTTTAGGGGCGCGTGGGTGGCTCAGTTGTTAAGCATCTGCCTTCAGCTTAGGTCATGATCCCAGGGTCCTGGGATCAAGCCCCGCATCGGGCTCCCTGCTCAGTGGGAAGCCTGCTTCTCCCTCTCCCCATTTGTGTTCCCTTTCTCGCTATGTCTCTCTCTGTCAAATAAATAAAATATCAAAAAAATATATATATATACACACATATAAAAAATAATCAGTTTAAAACAGTCCGTTTATTTTTTGGCAAATACGTATTAACATTTTTAACTCTGTTGCTCTTTTACAATGACTAGACTGGGTTATTTACAGAAAATCAAACAATAGTTATTTACTTACCTTCGTCCTCACTATCTTCTGCAGTTACATTGTCTTCACTGGTAATGTCTTCATCATAACTGTCCTCTGTCTGAGAGTCTGTAATTTCACCTTCTTCTGGCTCACTATCAGTCTCCATGACTTTCTCATCTTTAAATGACGTCGAATTATAAATGTTTTCATTAAGAGAAGATTCTGTAATCTTTCTGCTAACTGGAACAGTAAATTTGGGGGGACTATTTTTGTAATGAATGTCTATTTTGGCCTTCTTTTTCATATTTGCAAAATCTTCTCCCTCACTGCAGCTTTTATGTTCAACACTGGATGTTTTTTGATCTTCTGAAGTCAAATCCTAGAAAGACATAGGTGGGGAGGTGGGAACAGGGGAAAATACCTTAAACATGACCATCTTCTAACGTTTAATGCTAAATATTTCAGAGAATTAGTGAAGATATATGTACAACATTATATATGAAATACCAATAGCTATTACCTATAACCCCCTCTTCCTCTCATGTTCTCTTTCTTACTTAATGACATTACCCATCCTCTTATCACCCAAATCAACAATCTTATAGTTATCTTTGACGTCCCCTTAACTACCACATGGAATCCATTTCCAAGTGCTATAGACTGTTTACACCTTATCCCAATTCTCCTTATCTATTCCCTAACTGTCCCAGTCCAGGCCCTTATCACATATTGCTTGAACCATGCGACAGCCTAGACCACTTCTGTCCATGTCCAACAAAAATACAATGCAAGCCATATACATCTATCTATCTATCTATCTATCTATACTTTAAAATGTCCTAGTAACCACATTAAAAAGGTAAAAGCAGGTGAAATTCCTTTTATCTATCCAGTATTTACAAAATATTATCTTTTATTATATATAAATAACATGTAATCACTATAACACTATTAATGAAATATTTTACATGGATTTTCTGTACTTCAAGACTTTGTCTTCAAAACTGAGTATACTGTAGTTCATACTTAACAAAACACCATAATTAGGACGAGCCTCATTTCAAGTGCTCAACAGCCATATGAGGCTAGTGGCTGGCTACTTTATTGGACAGTGCAAGCCTAGAGAATATATTTACCCTAAATTTTCTTTTTGAACTTCTAACCAATAATCAAGTCAAAACACATAAAGTACAGAATCAGCTTTAATTACAACAGCAATTTAAAGATCCAGATGTAGGACGCCTGGTGGGTCAGTCGGTTAAGCATCCAACTCTTGGTTTTGGCTCAGGTCATGATCTCATGGACTGTGGGATCGAGCCCCAAGTTGGGCTCCACGCCCAGCATCTCTCCCTTTGCCTCTCCCCTGACTTAGGCACACACACATGCGTGCTCTCTCTCTCAAATAAATAAATCTTTAAAAAAAATTTTAAAAAGATCCAGATGTACCTAATGTAGCAGAGCTACAGGTTCACTAACATTTAGTACTTTCATATAGTTGGTCTGATTATACAAAACAGTTTAAAGTATAGATGAATCTGTTATATCTCTTTTATTCTAAAATTCCAAATTAGCAGGCATAAACCTTTTATTATTTATTATACGTGTATAGTGGGCATACCTTATGATAAATAAACAAATCTATTATTTTAAACTTAAAAGAATCAGTTATTTTCCTTTGGTTTGTAACATACTCTGAATTTTCTTTCTACCTAAAGCAACATGATGGAAGTGAATTCATATGGTCTTCTGTTATTTTATAAAATATGAGAGCATCTTAAACACGTATTTTTAACAGTAACATAAATTCGGTTTGGAGACCAGCTAAACACTCACAGTATGATAAACTATATACACTCCCAGCAATACAAACTCATCAAAGGCAAGAACAAGGACAACAAGCTGAAAAACTATGAGAAGCTTTAAAGGCCACTGTGAATTATAGCCAAAAATTTCTATCTATATATACTTAAAAAAAAAAAAAGCAGTTTCCAATCCTGTATATTTTATTATTATTACTGCTTATAGGAAAACATATGTAGAGTGGGAATGAGTGAAAATGTCAGAGGTGCTATTCTTAAAAACCATCTACCAGTCCAGAATGTTGGATAAATATTCATTAAGAGATAAGAATGGAGGCCTACATGTGGACATTGAGGCATATATGCATATTTCAAGTTATTTATGCCAATTTCTTTCCACCATACCCCCACTCGCAAAGAGTGAGGCTCAAGAGTATCTTAATAAAAAAAAAAAAAAAGATGAGGATGTCTTAAATGGTCTCCCATGCTTCATAGCTACCTTTAAGAATCTTTGGGGAATTCTCAAAATCCTATCAGAATTGTTTTTAAGTTCCTATCCTAGAGTTCACACATTTTTGAAGAAGGATGGTAAAGAAGAGCAGTTATGGGAGCTAAAATCTCACAAAACACTTTCAAATTTCATTCTCTAGTTTGTCAGGAAAAGTCATTTAAGGACCCTCTATGTTCTTATTTATTGTTAGAAGGAAGTACTTTCAAAACCTATCCTTTCAAATAGTTCAACTACTAACAACAGGTAGAAATCATTAAAACAGGGGCACCTGGGTGGCTCAGTCGGTTAAGCGGCTGCCTTCGGCTCGGGTCATGATCCCAGAGTCCTGGGATCGAGCCCCACGTCGGGCTCCTTGCTCAGTGGAGAGCCTGCTTCTCCCTCTCCCTCTGCCTGCCTCTCTGCCTACTTGTGCTCTCTCTCTCTCTGTCAAATAAATAAATAAAATCTTAAAAAAAAAAAAAAAGAGCCCAGGGTTATGTATTTAAAAAAAAAAAATCATTAAAACAGAGGTCTTGAAAGCAAACAGAAAAATCATTTTTACTATTTAGTCACATTCTCTTTTATTCCTAGGTACATAAGTGAAAATAAGAGAAATACAAACAAATCAAATAGAGAAAGTAAATCCAAAGGAAACCTAATTCCATATGTGAACTTTAGTATTATACATTAAAAAACTTTTCTCTTTGGTTAAGAGAAAAACATTAGATAAAATTTTAAGAGTGAAGTATCTAGTAGTTGCCACAATTCACAAAATGCCAATATAACAAATAAGCCTCCTTTCCTGCATATAAACCACCAACCTTATCTGTCTGGGGAATACACATAAGAGCACTGGTAACGTTTTTTATATTTTCCTTCTTTAAATTTAACCTTGTATCAGAAGCATTTTTCAAATTCCCCCCATCTTTATGAATTACCATTTTAAGGCCTAAAGAACGCTTTTCAATTAAACATACTATCATTTTCTTAACCAATATCTTGCAGGCCATTTGAACTCTTAATTTTTTTCTGTTCTTAAAAACATTGCTATATAACTACACAAAGGCATTTTTCTTTCTTTGGATTTTTTTAAAAGATTTTATTTATTTATTTGAGAGACGGAGACAGAGCACACACATGCACAAACATGAGCAAGGAAAGGGGCAGAAGGAGACAGAGAATCCCAAGCTGACTCCATGCTGAGCACAGAGCCCAATATGGGGCTAGATCTCACAACCCCAAGATCATGACCTAAGCTGAAATCAAGAGTCGGACGCTCAACCGACTGAGCCACCAGACACCCCTCTTAGGATTTTTAAAAATATTACCTGAAATGAGATTTTCCACTTAAAGAATATTAACATTTTTACGGTTATTGATAGAAATGGCCAATCTATTTTCCCAAAAGACACCAAGGGCACCTGGGTGTCTGAGTCGGTTGAGCCACCAACTCTTGGTTTTGGCTCAGGTCATGATCTCAGTGTTGTGGGATCAAGATCTGCATCGGGGTCCCCACAATATGGGAAGTCTGCTTGAGGATTCCCTCTTCTCCCTCTGCCTCTCCCCCTGCTCTCTCGCTCTAAAATAAATCAATCCTTAAAAAAAAAAAGACACCAATTTCCACTTCTAATAAATACATACATATCCTATATTTGCTAGCAACTGATTTAATGTTTCCTAACATAATAGGTAAGAATTGCTCAACATGACTAAGAAGCAGAACTTTTATCTATGTCTACTTACAATCTGTGCTTTTATTGTGAATTGTGCAATAACATCAACTTATTTTATTTTTAGATTTTATTTATTTATTTGAGAGAGCAAGTGAGGGACAGAGAGCACAGAGGGAGAGGGAGAAGTAGACTCCCCGATGAGCAGAGAGCCTCACGCAGGGCTTGATCCCAGGACCCCAAGATCATGACCCGAGTCAAAGGCAGACCCTTAACTGACTGAGCCACCAGGCGCCCCAACAACAACTTATTGGTTGAGGGTCTGACTGTTCTTCTTCCAAATTATGTAACACATGAGTATTTTATCCACCCTAAATCTACCTCCTTCAAACTTTAAGGAATTCCTTTTATTTCTAATGACGAAAAATTTGTGAAAAAGTCCATCCGTGCCCCCTGTGAATGCTCCTTGGTTGATAGATTCTGATATCTTAATCGATATGTTTGAAATACAGTTACTAAATGATGATTTTCAGTTTCATCAAAAACTGACATAATTATATCATCAAGTAAATTTTTAAAATTATGAAGACATTACCTTTTCCTCATTTGTTACAGAAGAATCTGGATCCTTTCTTTTCTTCTTCAATTTTTTATCCTTACTTTGTTTTGTGCCACATGTTTGATAAGGCTGCAAATCAACTCGAGAATGAAATTGATAGCGACCACTTTCCACATCACAGTAGTAATAAATCCCAGTGGAAGGATCATAATATAGTTGATTTTCCTTTCAAAGTCAAGAAAACGGTAAGTTCTAGTCAGGTACGATGAAATAAAATAAAAAAATAAACTTAATAGCAATGCCAAATATATTCAAAAATAGTCAATGTTTCTTTAAGAACTCTATTTTCTGAAGATAATGAGTAAAGATGACAGAATGAAAAATGCTCCTAAGTTTCCAAAATACTTTACCATTCAATATTTGCTCTAATTTTCCTACTACAAAAAATGAATAATTTAAATATTAAATTGAATCTCAAGAAACTGCCAATATTTAATCATTTTCATACTTAGAGAAGCAGCAATTTCGTATGGTTCAACTTAATACATTAATGAAAATGATTACAAAAAACCTTTCAGAAGTCATGAAAACTAAGGCATGCATCAGAAAAAGCTGACCATAGAAAAAGTAATTCCAGACTCATTATCCTTATGATTACACAATAATGGTTTGGTATAAACTCCCCCAACCCTCCTTTCAGTGTCATAAAACCAATACTTGCTTTTTAGTGTTCATGACTAAAAGCCCTGAAGAAAAATTCAAAAATAAAATTAAGCTCAGAGATATGACATTTTATATAAAGAAACTGATAAACAACTGTCTTCATTAATTAGTTCTACTGTAAGTAATTAAATAAGTAAAAGAACCATGCAAAAAATGAATTTTGGCAAATTATGGATAAAAACCAGAAAGATAAAAAATTATGTAGTCGTCTGTATTTATTAGATACTGGCCCATACTCTATAAATAAGATTCAATTCAACAGTGTATATTTTATTTACATTATAAATCGATGCAGATAAGATATGGAAATGTCTTATGATATACTAAGGTTAAACAACTAAAACTGCCTGGAAAAGAATATTTTTCTGTGGTATTACTGCATTTATTGTCTTTAGTTCACGTTACAGATCTCTTACAAAAATATTTAGAATTCAGGGGCGCCTCGGTGGCTCAGTCGTTAAGCGTCTGAGCGTCCCAGGGTCCTGGGATCGAGCCCCACATTGGGCTCCCTGCTCGGCCGGGAAGCCTGCTTCTCCCTCTCCCACTCCCCCTGCTTGTATTCCCTCTCTCACTGTGTCTCTGTCAAATAAATAAATAAAAATCTTAAAAAAAAAAAAATTTAGAATTCAATCTTTTCCATAATTAAAAAACTGAACGGAAGCTTTCTAATCTTTATTACCAGTGATAATAAAACTTTCACAACTCAAACTTGTTTTTATCTCTTATGTCTTTCAGTCTAAAACACATTTTCAAAAATTTAAGAAAAACTATTTAATTACACTAAAATGAAAACTAGTACAATAAAAAGGGCAAAACAATGAAGTCCCTACTTTACTGAAACATATAACCAACAGAATATAGCTAACCATTTACAGAAGAGATGTCAGGAGGAAAGCTACAGAAAGGAAGGTAGAAGAATGATGAAGACTAACATCATATACTTGTGAACTCTGTATTTTCCTCAAAACCAAACAAGTAATAGCTAGTCTCTTCGGTAATAAGAGTTTAAACATTAAGTTCCTGGGTACTGATTAGCATGGTCAATTAGCATACTCCTGTGAAAGAAAATTCTCTCTTTATAAGGGATTTAGAAAGTATACCAAGTACAAACCAACAAGGTAATGAAATCCTTTTTTAACTAAGATATTTAGTATTATCATTATATTCCCTAGATTAGTTAACAATAGTTCCAGTGACTGGAATGGTGAAAATCTGCTTCACTTTTGGGTACTACATTCTATAATTTCTGAGGACCAGATCACATTCCTAGACCACTAAGGCTGAGGTATATAGGTATGTAAGTTCCATTGTCATTGTCATCAAATCCTGAATGAAATACAATTAAGTACCAGATGTCAACAGCCGTAACACTGAATTATAAATCAAGAACTTTATTTTTAGGTTCTGTCCTAGTTAGTGGTCCATTACATGTCTGATTCCACACAAATTCCCTAGTTCTCAGTCCTAACATTGATTTTTTTTTAAGTGAAATGCTTAAAAGCCACAGAACTTTTAAACTAATAATAAACATACTATTGAGAATTCAAAAAAAAGATTTCCTCTAGAGCTCGAATGGATCCATAAGTACTTGAAACAATTTTTAAAAACTTCACACCAAGCCTAGAATTAACAATGTCACTTCCTTAAAATTCTATGAAAAAATGTTCGTTTAAGTTCTTAAACACTTTACAACAATGTAGTTAACTGTCTGCTTTTATTAATAAATGCTCTAACATTTTTGTGTGTTACTTTACATATAAAACATTAGGTCTTTCTTAAGTATAAGAAATACTTATACAATCACAATTAACTTATTTTATTAAAAACAGAAATGTAACATCATAAGCTATTTTACAACTCTTTACTCATGTCAAATAGCTTTGAATCAAATAAAATTTTTCAATGCAGTTTCTTGCTTTTCTTAATTCAGCTTAGGGTTTAATACTTGGTATCAAGCAGCAAGTATACAACCATACAACAATAAACAGTCCAAGATACTTACAGAATCATAATAGAAACCAGTGCTGTGATCAAAATACAGTCCAGTGTTCTCATCATAACTAAATCCAGTCTGAGACACAGCAGCTTCTGCTGCAGCTCTCAAACTTTCAGCTAATGAAGAACCTTCTAAGGATGTATCTTCTGCTGCTAATACAGATGCTGGCTCCTAGGTAAGATACATTCATGTCAAATAAGACAAAAACTTCCTTTTATCACTTTAAAAGTTAGCCGAATTAGAACAATAAATAGACTTAAAACAATTTTAAACAATAAGGCTTCAATTTCTGCAATGGAAAGAGATGGCTATCAACTGCAGTTTGGTTCACCTCAAAAAACAGTTACTAGTTGTTTAGTTAATTCAATTTTAACCTAGTTTTGAAGATATTAAAGTGAGTGTGTGACCATTACTCAAAAACAGATGCCTGATACCATAAGATAGTTATCTACAAAATACAGACTCTGAAATACTCTAAGAATAATTACAGGTTCAAAGGGAAAAAAATTTGAAAAAGAGAGATGGAGGAAAAAGCTATAGATAATGTGAGATATCACACACCAAGAAGTTATACTGGATCTTAGGATCCTGGAATTACTGGGATCCTGCTTCAAACAAATTAAAGAAAAAAAATTTATATGACACTCAGGCAACAGTGGCAAGATATCTGACATAAAGTAAGCATTAAAAATATTTTAATGTGGGGGCACCAGGCTGGCTTAGTCAGTGGAGCGTGAGACTCTTAATCTTGGGGTTGTGAGTTTGAGCCCCATGTTGGATGGAGAGATTACTAAAAAATAAAATCTTTAAAAAAAAAATTAGTATGAACATGATATTGTGGCTGTTGCCCAAATTTTTTGATTGAGTGAAAATACAGTGACAAATTTTCTTTTAGTTTATGTACATCATTAATTTTTAGAACAGAGTAGAAAAACAATTACACATATTAATAAATGCTAATTTTTGTTTCTTAAAAACTGTAATATTCACTGTATCATTACACATAGAATGTTTATAAACCTTGTATACATTATAATGGACTAAAGAAGTCTCTTTTTCTATATAACAACAAATGATACATTTTGGGCATCAAGAGTTTATGTTAAGCATCTCATTACCTGTGAATCTGAATTTGAGGCAAAATGGTCCTCTTCTGCACATTTAACATGTTCTGTTATAGCAGTACCAGTGTAAGCATCATTTTCTATTTGTGACTGGTCTTCAGAATTAAAAGTAGAAGCTTCGATATCCTGATCTTGCTGAACTGAGAGTTCAGCCACTTTATTTGGAAGACTAACATCCTTATAGTATGTCTGATAATAATAATCTGTAGCAAAAGCAAATTAGGTGATATCATATTAGAAAAATGTACATAAGGAGAAGTTAATTCCAAACCACCAGCACTGAACATAAAACAGCACAGAATGCTAACATGTATTTTTACAGCAGTATACAATTTAACGATTAAATGGATGGTGCAGATAAATTGACAGAAGTATATATCTTTGATTCTAATGTCATCTTCAGTACCCTCGCTATCAAAATAAAGGTTAAAAAAAGGTAGATTTGGATTTTTCATAGCAAGAATAAAAAAAGAAAACAGGTAAATAGGTTTTGTTCTGTCAAAAAAAACAACAAAAAAAGAGCAACTCTCAATCACATACTACCTGAATACTGTTGCATTATCAAATGACAATGGAAATAAAGATCAAGAGTTGTGGGGCGCCTGGGTGGCTCAGTCGTTAAGTGTCTGCCTTTGGCTCAGCTCATAATCCCAGGGTCCTGGGATTGAGCCCCACATCAGGCTCCCTGCTCCGCGGGAAGCCTGCTTCTCCCTCTCCCACTCCCCCTGCTTGTATTCCCTCTCTCGCTGTGTCTCTCTCTGTCAAATAAATAAATAAAATCTTTAAAAAAAAAAGTCCAAGGGTTGTTTTTACTGTCATATTTCTCTCATAATGATGACTTAAAAAAAAATATATCGGCGCCTGGGTGGCTCAGTCGTTAAACGTCTGCCTTCGGCTCAGGTCATGATCCCAGGGTCCTGGGATCGAGCCCCGCATCGGGCTCCCCGCTACGCGGGAAGCCTGCTTCTCCCTCTCCCACTCCCCCTGCTTGTGTTCCTGCTCTCGCTGTGTCTCTCTCTGTCAAATAAATAAACAAAATCTTTAAAAATATATATATATATATCATAGAGGGCACCTGGGTGGCTCAGTCATTAAGTGTTTGCCTTCGGCTCAGGTCATGATCCCAGGGTCCTGGGATCAAGCCCCACATTGGGCTCCCTGCTCACCGGGAAGCCTGCTTCCCTGCTTCTCCCTCTCCCCCACCTGCCCCCCAACCCCCCACCGGCTTGTGTTCCCTCTCTCACTGTCTCTCTGTCAAATAAATGAATAAAATCTTTAAAAAATAAATAAATAAAATATACCATACAAATATGTAATGTTCATACCGATGCTGCGTTTAACAATTTAGTTAAATTGTTACTGAATAAAACAAGGCAAAACTTAATGGAAAGATCGTTTCTTCTGATCCCTATTTATTAAAACTCAGTTCCTCAGTTATTTTGCCTCACAATGTCACTCATGAGGTAATGGCTGTGAGTTCATCACTCCCATAAGGGCCTAAGACACTGACACTGAACACAATGCTAAGTGGAATGCATCAACAAGAAAATACATGTGCCTGGTCTCAAGGAAGGCCAGACACGAGTAAATGGTTCACAGCACAGCAAACATTAATGTGCCACCAAAAACACATTAGCATTATTATATAGAATGACATTTCTGTTTTCCCACCAGAAGAACATAGAGATCATCTGAAAATACCAAATCATATGAGAAGTCCACATAACAGTTCTCAGATCTAGATGTATGTCTACTTTAAATTTTTAAAAAACTCCAACTTAGCATGATGTGAATGTAACAGCACTAAGATATCTTCACTACAAGCCGAATACCTGAGACTGCCCAAGAGGGGTGGTTCTCTGTTTGAACTTCTACATCAGACTTCTTATTGTCTTCATTTCTCCCACAATGGAGTATTTTACTGAGCTCTTCTACCTAAAAGAAAACACAGCTTTAGGAAATTAAATCATTTAGCAATCTAATAATATACACATCATTCTCCTGAAATTACAATAATTATTTTTCTTGGTTGAAGTTTTAGTACCAAAGCAGCTAGTTTCCTTTTCAGAAAAATTAAAAATACTATAATTAACTTTCTTTCACCTTTCACATTTGTAGAAGGAAATGTTTTTACTCTTATACTCTCTTGCTAAACCTTAAAATATTCCCTCCAAAATGAATTTACATGAACTAAATTAATAGGACTTTGTGAAAATGATCACTTATTTCTAACAGTAAGAATGTTTTTATACTAAAATTTTTAACCAGTTAGCAGTTCTTCCTAAAGAATTAGTTTAAAAGGGCGCCTGGGTGGCTCAGTCGTTAAGCATCTGCCTTCGGCGGGTCATAATCCCAGGGTCCTGGGATCGAGCCCCGCTTCGGGCTCCCTGCTCAGCGGGAAGCCTGCTTCTCCCTTTCCCACTCCCCCGGCTTGTGTTCCCTCTCTCACTGTGTCTCCCTGTCAAATAAATAAAATCTTAAAAAAAAAAAAATTAGTTTAAAAAACCATTAATTCCCATTCATCAAATTATCTAGTATCATTCAGGGTCCTCCACCTGGAATTACCTATTCACTTAAATATATTAATACTCACTTGTATGCTTTAATGCAATTTATTTTTCTTTAAACAGAAGATGGTAGTCTTAGGACTACACAACTGCAGCAGAAGGGAAGAGAGGTGACTGCCTCAAAGGGCCTCTGTCTTCCCTGTGCCTCACTGAATGCCAGGGCCAGAGCAAAAGTGTGGAAATACCCATAAGCAGAGGAGGAGCAACACCATAAATACACTTCATTCAGAAAGGATCTGTGTGAGACAATATCTACTATAGGCATGAAACTAACTAAAAAACCAAGCTTTTAAATACTTAATGACACATAAAGCTTAAAAGAAAGGTGGTATAAGACTGACTACATACAGATTATCTAGGCACTTCATTAGTTATCAGCTCCTATTAGCACCCGTGCTAGAACTAGAGTGAAGCAAACAAGGCACCTAGAGCACAACATTTAAGGGAGCACTCATTCTTAGCTTCTCACAAGTACAGGGTCTGTACCAGACAATGAGTACTCCTTAAATTTTTTGCCCTGGGTTACTGATCGCCTTGCCCCAGTCCTGGCTCTAGTTACTACCACTATTACTATAAACTTGATAATTTATTTAGTATCTTCTACATGCTAGGCACTAAACTTAGTACTCTGGATAACCTCTCATAAATTCTTCCAAACTTCTTACAGTATAGTGGCCCTAATCATCATTTTACATGAGAAACCTGAAAAGACAAAGTAAGGTTCTTCAGAGTCCAAAACCTGTTTTTCTATCAGCTCACCCTCAATTCTCAAGCCAACTTTTTACCACTCCAGGTAAAACATTATTTAGTGATTTGCGATGACAGTTAACCAACCTCTACCCACCACCAAGGGAGGCTCACTAAGAAGAGGGTAAAGAGGAGTTATTACTATCACCAGTAGGGTCAAGGCTTTTTATGCATTTCAATTTTCGTATTAGACCACTACCAAATTCACACTAATAACAAAATGCTGGCTCTTCAAAGGCTAGCAAAAAATGTTCTCTTTTAGATCTTTAGATTAAAAATTTAGAGGGGTGTCTGGGTGGATCAGTTGGTTAAGTGCCTGCCTCTGCTCAGGTCATGATGCCAGGGTCCTGGGATCGAGCCCCGCCTCGGGCTCCCTGCTCAGCGGGGAGTCTGTTTCTCCCTCTGCTGCTCCCCCTGCTTATGCTCTCTCGCTCTCTGTCAAATAAATAAATAAAATCTTTAAAAAAAAATAAAATAAAAATTTAGAATTATAAAAGGGTTTTTTAAAAGGAATTTTAAGGGAATATTTTGCTCCCCTTTCCTCATGATAGTTTAACCATATGTGTAGTCTCCTAGCACAGTCCTTATGCATTCATTTTAAGTGTTCAAGGACTAGTTATTACACAAACATTATTTTCTATAACGTCATATTAACAACCTATACAACAGACACAATGCACTACATCTCAGCAGTTATTTTCATAGATCATTTGATAACAAAGCATAACAAAGTTTGCTGATTTTTCAGTGTACAGCCTTTATGTGCAATTTTAGGAAATATACCAATATATTACAAAGGACTACACAACCGTTTACATTAATAATTACAGGGAAATAACTTGTTGGGAGAGTGTAACTGCCCAACAAATCAAGCTGGAAAAAAATATTATGCTCCTTTTTAAAATTACCAAAAAAAAAGTGACAGTTAAATACTTATCTTTACCCCATTTTATGAACATGTAGTGTCTCTAACAAAGACAGTTTGAGCCCCCCTACTTACACCAGAAAACTCAAGCTGGTAAATGCCCAGAAAAACAACCTGACATATGCATAGTGTTCAACATTTTGTGAAATTCTAAAACTGTCTGTTCATGCTTAATCTGATTTAACCTTCACTTGTGTGGTACTAACTCATTTTATGGACAACTGAGCTCAGCATCAGTTCACACACCAAGTGAGTGATAAATGGCATTCTGCTTCAAGTCCAGAGCTTTAACTCAAAAGTGATGCAGAGAAAATAATATAAACGTTCCTAATGCCAAGGGAACGTCACAAGTGAGAATGAAAAGTAAGGTAATTAAGTTCACTTCCCACCAGCAGCTCGCGCACTAAATCCAGGAACCCGAACTCTTAGGCTAGCTTCAAATGTACTTGGAATTATAATACACGTGAACTTTTATTTCTTTCAGATACTCTATAGAGCAGTTCTGGGCCCCTGCCAGGGAGCCCTTCCGAGGCTATCAGAGGCTTCGGAAGCCTCCCCTTGGGCTGGACGGGGCGCGGGGCTGGAGGCGGACCGCGCACCTGGGTGCGGAGCTCCTGGTTGTTGCTCTCTGCGCTCTGGTACAGCCGCTCCGTGTGATGCAGCAGCTTCTCGATCTCCCGCACCTGCCGCTTGCAGCTCCGCAGCTCGCGTTCCAACTTCTCCACCTTCCGCCTTAGCTGGGCCAGCTCAGGTTCAGGGGAGGGAGGTGACGACGGCGACAACGAAGGCGACGGAGCCTCGGAGGCCATGGGGTCCAGCGCAAGGCAGCCCGTGGGCGCGGAGGGACTGCGCTCACGCTGAGGCGGACGCCGGGGGGACCAAAAGCCGTGAGAGCGCGCGGGCAACGAAAGCTGACCTCAGACCGGCCGGGCCGGACCGGCCCCTGGCCATGACGCCTTGAAACTCCTTGCCTGTAGCCTAAAAGACTGCGGGTAGTGAGCAAGGGGACAGAGGATGCGCCCGGCCCAATCTGCTAGACTTTGAAACGGGGAAACTTTATTGGCAACTACCTTTCCCAGCCACCGAAAGACCTGGAAAAACGTTGGAGAAATGGTCGGCCCAGGGAAGCGGAGGCCAGATACACTCGAAAGCTTCCTGGGCTGAACCGGAAACGAGGGCTCTGGTGGTGGGCGGGACCAAAACCTAAAGGGAAGCTACGGGTACTGGGAAGGGCCTTACGGCACATGCGCAGTCTCTCTACCTTAGCGCTAGGGTACCTGTGCGCTCGAAGAGTCGGTTTGAAAGCCTAGCTCTGGCGATAGTTTGAAGGTCGCTGCCTCTGGCCTTGGATTTTTGCACTTGCCTGTGTCGGAGAGCAAGAATTCCTGTCTCTTCAAAGGTCCTTCTAGCTGCACGAAGAATCAAATTCACATGAGACAGATTAACAAGAGAAAAATCAAATTTAATAGGCACAGGTATAAGGAACTCCACATAGACGTGGAAATTCCCAAAATAGGCACAATGAGGTATATATGTCATTCTGAACTAAAAAGGAGATAGGATGGGGCGCCTGGGTGGCTCAGTCGTTAAGTGTCTGCCTTCGGCTCAGGTCATGATCCCAGAGTCCTGGGATCCCAGGTCCTGCATCGGGCTCCCTGCTCGGCGGGGAGCCTGCTTCTCCCTCTCCCGTTCTCGCCGTCGTCACCTCCCTCCCCTGAGCCTGAGCTGGCCCAGCTGAGGCGGAAGGTGGAGAAGTTGGAACGCGAGCGGCGGAGCTGCAAGCGGCAGGTGCGGGAGATTGTGTTCCTTCTCTCACTGTGTCTCTATCAAATAAATAAAAATCTTTTCAATCAATCAATCAATAAAAATAGGAGTCTGGGACTTAAGATGAAAGGAATGCAATGCACTTTCATAGAGCGATAAGATGGTAATTAGATGTTCGCCCTACCATACAGATGGCTCACTCAGATAAAATTTATCTCTGTTAATAACCCTTACTCTGGAAAAGACCCCAATTTAGATTCTTCTGTGTGGTTAAGGAAGGACAAAAGTTTCTCTTGAGCTCTCAGGGTCTAAAGTGACTTAAGCTCCAGATAATCCACAAGCCAAAGTGGCACATGGGGGCGGGGGGTGGGGGGGGCGAGGGTCCTGTCTTGTGCCCCTTCACCTACTAGCAAAAAGTTTTCACACTTTTTGCACAGAGTTCACTTTACAGGTCTTCATTTTACAACACTTTGCAGATGAGAACACTGAAAAATAATTTGTCAAAGTTTATAGAGAGAATTCTAGACCAGGCTAGAACATCATTTTCTGATGCTCTGCTTTTATTTACCATTTCTGCTGATTTCGTGAGTTTAGGCCCCCAGGAAATGAAAGTAGATTCATTAGGTCTGAGTTGCAGAGAGGAGCATCCCTGGTGGGAAAATAAGCAGCTAGATTCTGTTAAAGTAGGAGAGAAAAATGCTCTGGTTCAGCGGATTTCTTTGGTGTAACAACTGTCTGGAACTGGCATTTGTTCACCGGCCTTTAAACTGATGAGGGCCTCCTGAAACATCTTTCCTTCACCAAGGTCGATTAGAATTATAGCCTGAGCTCAAAATGCTGTGCCTGAGACCTATGGAGGTCAGCGCCTATGTGTTGCCAGTCCTTTCCCAGGGTCCAGCACTGTGCCTGTCACAGAGCAGGTATCCTTAAATGTTTGCTGAACACAGCCAAACAAAAGAATCATGTTTGGTGTCCCAGTTCAGTGTGCTTTTTGTCACTTGCCCACATCTTCAGTCACAGGCAGTGAGTCCTGCAGTGGGGAATCTCCCTTTTTTCAGTCATGCACACATACTTTAGCCCCTAAGAGTCCTTCCACAAGGCACCCGATGTCAAGGCAACAGTGATCTAGCCATGAAAGGATGTTTAGTGAGAAGACACAGCATGTCATCCCTGATGTAAAACAGAGATGTGCTGAAAAAAAAAAATTCGGATTTGCCTTAATGCATTATGGCTCTAGTCAAGAATTTATCAAAACCGTTTAAAATAAAAACTATATTTTCCACTTTCTCCACCTTTGGGGGATAAGAAATCCCATGAATACCACCTATAAGGTAACTTTAAGATAGAGTGTACTTCCTAGGTCCTGTTTTTACAGATGAGAAATTTCAAGTTTTAACCTTTAATTTTGCAAGTGAATAAATACTTATTAGTTACTACTTGAAGCAGTGTTTCTTTGGCTTGTCTTAAAGGTAATCCATCTAAGCCTAAATTCTGGCCTCATCATGCTATTAGTCTATAACCTCTGTTAGTCTGGAAGAAAAGAGTGACTTTTTTTTTTTTTTTTTAAGAAAAAAGAGAAAGCCTTGTGTATCAGGAATTGCATTAAGATTAGAAACAGCAGTTAGTCTACAGTGGCTTATTAAACAAATTAGGAGGTTATTCTATTAAAGAAGTCCAGAGCTGGTTTAGTGGCTTCACCAGGTCTTCAGGACACAGGCTCCATCTGTCTCTGCTCTGCTAGCCTCAGAGCATTAGTTCCAGCCTTCAGGTCAATTCACTGTACAAGATAGCATCGGACAAGAAGACTTACCCATGGCTGGCTCAGTAGAGCATATGACTCTTGATACTGGGGTTGCAAGTTTAAGCCCCACGTCGGGTTTAGAGAATAATTAAAAATAAAATCTTAAAAAAAGAAAAAGACTTTTCCAAAGCCCCATTCAATGAGTTCCGTTTATATCTCAATACCCACCCTTGCTACAAGTGTGGCTAGGAATTGTGTGTGTGTGTGTGTCTTTCTAAGCTGGACACATTATTCCCAATAATGAGGGGTTCTATAAATATGGAAGAGAGGGGGAAGTGCATGGGGTGAGTAGGTGAACAGCAGTTTTTACCAGAGGTAGTTTTCAGATCAAAAGTGACTTACTGTAGTGGGCAGGGCCAGTGCCCTACAGATGCAAATTAGCTGACACTCTTCACAATTTGATTTTGATTCTGTAATATTTTTTTCTTAGTTATTATTTTGTACCTCAGATTGTAGTCACAGTTCTTAGTTCACAACATATTATCAACATTGGCCCATGAATGGCTCCTCTATCTTTTTGTTTTGGTTTGGTTTTAGTGTCACTCTATATCCCCAGTCCCCAGTCTCATTACCTCCTTTCTGCCAATGGGCACCCACTCTTACATGTCTGCTATATGTCCGTAAATATAAATTTATCCTTACATGTTTTGTATCTGTATTCATTTTACATAAATAGTATTTGGGTTTTTTAAAGATTTTATTTTATTTGACAGAGAGAGAAAGAGCGAGCACAAGCAGGGGGAGCAACAAGCAGAGGGAGAAGTACAAGCAGGCTCGCCACTGAGCAGGGAGCCTGATGTGGGACTCGATCCCAGGACCCTGGGATCATGACCCGAGCCAAAGGCAGATGCTTAACCAACTGAGCCACCCAGGTGCCCTTAGTGTTTGGTTTTAAATCTTAAACTGTTTCTTATTTTTTCCATGGTAAAAAGATGTTTTTAAAATTCGTATGTATTGCCATATATACACTAAGTGCTGTATAGTATTCCAAAGTGTAAGTATACCACATTTAATTTATCCATTAGTTGTCAACATCTAAGTTATCTCCAACTGAGATATAAATTATTCTCCATTGATACCACAATGAAAACCCTTATTCATTCCACTTTATTGGCCTGTGCATTCATTTCTTTGGAATATGTTGCAAGGCATGTGATCTCTGGTTTCTAGAGCAAACATTTAATTTCACTCTATTCCACTAGGCTGCTTTCCAGAATGGCTGTATGTTCCCTTTACTAAAGAGGCAAAATCTCCCTTCCACCTTTGAACCTGGGTTTGGCCATGTGATTTGCTTTGGCCAGTTGAATGAGGTGATTTCCTGAACAGTGGACCAGTTCTAATCCTACATCCCAAGAGGCCCCAGTATTTCTGCTTGCTTTCTTGGATTTCTTCTATTGCCAGAAGAACATGCTCAGGTGTGTCTGTTGGTCTTAAATGGGGGATAAATGACCATTGGAACAGATCTGTTCCAGCTGAGATAATCCAGCTAAGCCAGCCTACAGTAGAGGTCCCAGGAAACCCTCAGACTGTTGGCAATCCCAGTGGAGATCAGCCGGCTACCAACTCACCCCAGGCTTGGGAGAAATAATAAATGATGTTTATTGGAAGTGTGGGGGTATTTTGTATGTAGCAATAACTGATACTCAACCTGATCTAGAGCCACTCCAGGATCCTGTGAGTTTCAGCAGGCCAAGTACCAGGGATATTCCCATATTCTGCAACAGAGGAATATTGTCAATTAAATAAAACCTGATTTATATTCAGTTTCTTTCAGAATGTCTTCAATTCTATATTTAATGAACATTCACCTGTCATAATTTATGTTGCATTCAATGGGTAGCCAACACTCTCCTATCTGACCCTACTGTTTGATGTCACACAAGAATATCTGGGGAGCCATAGCATTTCAATAGTTCTGATTTATTGCTCCATATTACTTTTTTTTTTAATTTTTTATTGTTATGCTAATCACCATACATTACATCATTAGTTTTTGATGTAGTGTTCCATGATTCACTGTTTGTGCATAACACCCAGTGCTCCATGCAGAACGTGCCCTCTTTAATACCCATCACCAGGCTAACCCATCCTCTCACCCCCCTCCCCTCTAGAACCCTCAGTTTGTTTTTCAGAGCCCATCGTCTCTCATGGTTTGTCTCTCCCTCTGATTCCCCCCCTTCATTCTTACCCTCCTGCTATCTTCTTTTTTTTTTTCTTAACATATATTGCATTATTTGTTTCAGAGGTACAGATCTGTGATTCAACAGTCTTGCACAATTCACAGCACTCACCATAGCACATACCCTCCCCAGTGTCTATCACCCAGTCACCCCATCCCTCCCACCCCACCCCCCACTCCAACAACACTCAGTTTGTTTCCTGCAATTAAGAATTCCTCATATCAGTGAGATCATATGATACATGTCTTTCTCTGTTTGACTTATTTCACTCAACATAATACCCTCCAGTTCCATCCACGTCGTTGCAAATGGCAAGATCTCATTCCTTTTGATGGCTGCATAATATTCCATTGAATATATATACCACATCTTCTTTATCCATTCATCTGTCGATGGACATCTTGGCTCTTTTCATAGTTTGGCTATTGTGGACATTGCTGCTATAAACATCAGGGTGCACGTACCCCTTCGGATCCCTACATTTGTATATTTGGTGTAAATACCCAGTAGTGCAATTGCTGGGTCATAGGGTAGATCTATTTTCAACTTTTTGAGGAACCTCCCTACTGTTTTCCAGAGTGGCTGCACCAGCTTGCATTCCCACCAACAGTGTAGGAGGGTTCCCCTTTCTCCACATCCCCACCAACATCTGTTGTTTCCTGACTTGTTAATTTTAGCCATTCTGACAGGTGTGAGGTGGTATCTCATTGAGGTTTTGATTTGGATTTCCCTGATGCCGAGCAATGTTGAGCACTTTTTCATGTGTCTGTTGGCAGTTTGGATGTCTTCTTTGGAAAAATGTCTGTTCATGTCTTCTGCCCATTTCTTGATTGGATTCTTTGTTCTTTGGGTGTTGAGTTTGATAAGTTCTTTATAGATTTTGGATACTAGCCCCTTATCTGATATGTCATTTGCAAATATCTTCTCCCATTCTGCTGGTTTTCTTTTGGTTTTGTTGACTGTTTCCTTTGCTGTGCAAAAGCTTTTTATCTTGATGAAGTCCCAGTAGTTCATTTTTGCCCTTGCTTCCCTTGCCTTTGGGGATGTTTCTAGGAAGAAGTTGCTGCGGCTGAGGTCGAAGAGGTTGCTACCTGTGTTCTCCTTTAGGATTTGGATGGACTCCTGTCTCACATTTAGGTCTTTCAACCATTTTAAGTCTATTTTTGTGTGTGGTGTAAGGAAATGGTCCAGTTTCATTCTTCTGCATGTGGCTGTCCAATTTTCCCAACACCATTTGTTGAAGAGACTGTCTTTTTTCCATTGGACATTCTTTCCTGTTTTGTCGAAGGTTAGTTGACCATAGAGTTGAGGGTCCATTTCTGGGCTCTCTATTCTGTTCCATTGATCTATGTGTCTGTTTTTATGCCAGTACCATACTGTCTTGATGATTACAGCTTTGTAATAGAGCTTGAAGTCCGGAATTGTGATGCCGCCAGCTTTGCTTTTCTTTTTCAACATTCCTCTGGCTATTTGGGGTCTTTTCTGGTTCCATACAAATTTTAGGATTATTTGTTCCATTTCTTTGAAAAAAGTGGATGGTATTTATAGAGATTGCATTGAATGTGTAGATTGCTCTAGGAGCATTGACATCTTAACAATATTTGTTCTTCCAGTCCATGAGCATGGAACGTTTTTCCATTTCTTTGTGTCTTCCTCAATTTCTTTCATGAGTATTTTATACTTTTCTGAGTACAGAGCCTTTGCCTCTTTGGTTAGATTTATTCCTAGGTATCTTATGGTTTTGGGTGCAACTGTAAATGGGATCGACTCCTTCATTTCTCTTTCTTCTGTCTTGTTGTTGGTGTATAGGAATGCCACTGATTTCTGTGCATTGATTTTATATCCTGCCACTTTACTGAATTCCTGTATGAGCTCTAGCAGTTTTGGGATGGAGTCTTTTGGGTTTTCCACATAAAGTATCATATCATCTGCAAAGAGTGAGAGTTTAACTTCTTCTTTGCCAATTTGGATGCCTTTTATTTCTTTTTGTTGTCTGATTGCTGTGGCTAGGACTTCCAATACTATGTTGAATAGCAGTGGTGATAGTGGACATCCCTGCCGCATTCCTGACCTTAGGGGGAAAGCTCTCAGTTTTTCCCCATTGAGAATGATATTCACTGTAGGTTTTTCACAGATGGCTTTTATGATATTGAGGCATGTACCCTCTATCCCTATACTCTGAAGAGTTTTGATCAAGAAAGGATGCTGTACTTTGTCAAATGCTTTTTCTGCATCTATTGAAAGGATCATATGATTCTTGTTCTTTCTTTTGTTAATGTATCACGTTGATTGATTTGCGATGTTGAACCAACCTTGCAGCCCAGGGATAAATCCCATTTGGTCCTGGTGAATAATCCTTTTAATGTACTGTTGGATCCTATTGGCTAGTATTTTGGTGAGAATTTTTGCATCCATGTTCATCAAGGATATTGGTCTGTAATTCTCCTTTTTGATGTAGTCTTTGTCTGGTTTTGGGATCAAGGTAATGGTGGCTTCATAAAATGAGTTTGGAAGTTTTCCTTCCATTTCTGTTTTTTGGAACAGTTTCAGAAGAATAGGTATTAATTCTTTAAATGTTTGGTAGAATTCCCCTGGGAAGCCATCTGGCCCTGGGCTTTTGTTTTTTGGGGGATTTTTGATGACTGCTTCAGTTTCCTTAGTGGTTATAGGTCTGTTCAGGTTTTCTAATTCTTCCTGATTCAGTTTTGGTAGTTGATACATCTCTAGGAATGCATCCATTTCTTCCAGGTTATCTAATTTGTTGGCATAGAGTTGCTCATAATATGTTCTTATAATTGTTTGTATTTCTTTGGTGTTGGTTGTGATCTCTCCTCTTTCATTCATGATTTTGTTGATTTGGGTCATTTCTCTTTTCTTTTTGATACGTCTGGCCAGGGGTTTATCAATCTTGTTCATTCTTTCAAAGAACCAGCTCCTAGTTTCGTTGATCTGTTCTACTGTTCTTTTAGTTTCTATTTCATTGATTTCTGCTCTGATCTTTATTATTTCTCTTCTCCTGCTGGGTTTAGGCTTTATTTGCTGTTCTTTCTCCAGCTCCTTTAAGTGTAGGGTTAGGTTGTGTACTTGAGACCTTTCTTGTTTCTGGAGAAAGGCTTGTATTGCTATATACTTTCCTCTTAGGACTGCCTTTGCTGCATCCCAAAGATTTTGAACAGTTGTGTTTTCATTTTCATTGGTTTCCATGAATTTTTAAAATTCTTCTTTAATTTCCTGGTTGACCCATTCATTCTTTAGTAGGATGTTCTTTAGCCTCCATGTATTTGAGTTCTTTCCGACTTTCTTTTTATGATTGAGTTCTAGTTTCAAAGCATTGTGGTCTGAAAATAGGCAGGGAATGATCCCAATCTTTTGGTACCAGTTGAGACCTGATTTATGACCTAGGATGTGATCTATTCTGGAGAATGTTCCATGGGCACTAGAGAAGAATGTGTATTCCGTTGCTTTGGGATGGAATGTTCTGAATATGTCTGTGAAGTCCATTTGGTCCAGTGTGTCATTTAAAGTCTTTATTTCCTTGTTGATCTTTTGCTTAGATGATCTGTCCATTTCAGTGAGGGGGGTGTTAAAGTGCCCCACTATTATTGTTTTGTTGTCGATGTGTTTCTTTGCTTTTGTTATTAATTGCCTTACATAATTGGCTGCTCCCATGTTAGGGGCATAGATATTTACAATTGTTAGATCTTCTTGTTGGATAGACCCTTTAAGTAGGAATATAGTGTCCTTCCTCATCTCTTATTACAGTCTTTGGTTTAAAATCTAATTTATCTGATATAAGGATTGCCACCCCAGCTTTCTTTTGGTGTCCATTAGCATGTTAAATGGTTTTCCACCCCCTCACTTTCAACCTGGGGCTGTCTTTGGGTCTAAAATGAGTCTCTTGAAGACAGCATATCGATGGGTCTTGTTTTTTAATCTAATCTGATAGCCTGTGTCTTTTGATTGGGGCAATTAACCCCTTTACATTCAGAGTAACTATTGAAAGATAGGAATTTAGTGCCATTGTATTGCCTGTAAGGTGTCTGTTACTGTATATTGTCTGTGTTCTTTCCTGGTCTATGTTGCTTTTAGGCTCTCTCTTTGCTTAGAGGACCCCTTTCAAGATTTCTTGTAGGGCTGGTTTCGTGTTTGCAAATTCCTTTAGTTTTTGTTTGTCCTGGAAGCTTTTTATCTCTCCTTCTATTTTCAATGACAGCCTAGCTGGATATAGTATTCTTGGCTGCATATTTTTCTCATTTAGTGCTCTGAATATATCATGCCAGTCCTTTCTGGCCTGCCAGGTCTCTGTGGATAGGTCTGTTGCCATTCTAATGTTTCTACCATTGTAGGTTACAGATCTCTTCTCCCGAGCTGCTTTCAGGATTTTCTCTTTGTCTCTGAGACTCGTAAGTTTTACTATTAGATGTTGGGGTGTTGACCTATTTTTATTGATTTTGAGAGGGGTTCTCTGTGCTTCCTGGATTTTGATGCCTGTTTCCTTCCCCAAATTAGGGAAGTTCTCTGCTATAATTTGCTCCAATATACCTTCTGCCCCTCTCTCTCTTTCGTCTTCTTCTGGGATCTCAATTATTCTAATGTTGTTTTGTCTTATGGTATTGCTTATCTCTCAAATTCTGCCCTCGTGATCCAGTAGTTGTTTATCTCTCTTTTTCTCAGCTTCTTTATTTTCCATCATTTAGTCTTCTATATCACTGATTCTCTCTTCTGCCTCATTTATCCTAGCAGTTAGTACCCCCATTTTTGATTGCACCTCATTAATAGCCTTTTTGATTTTGACTTGGTTAGATTTTAGTTCTTTTATTTCTCCAGAAAGGGTTTCTCTAATAATGTCCATGCTTTTTTCAAGCCCAGCTAGTATCTTTAAAGTGATGATTCTGAACTCTAGATCCGACATCATACTAATGTCCATATTGAGTAGGTCCCTGGCAGTCGGTACTACCTCTTGTTCTTTTTGTTGAGGTGATTTTTTCCATCTTGTCATTTTGTCCAGAGGAGAATAGATTAATGAGAGAACAAAATGCTAACAGGGTAACAACGTCCCCAGAAAATATACTCTAAACAAATCAGAAAAGACCTGAAGCCAGGGGAAAAGAAAGGGAAAGAAAGAAAAAAGAAAAAGAAAAAGATAAAAACAAACAAAAACAGAACAAAACAAAAAAAAACAGAATATGATCAAATATGATTAGGCTGGTGCATAGATCAGTGCCACACACTAGATTTTGGGTGTATTTTGGTCTGTTAGAAGAAAGTGCCTCCCAAAATTTTAAAGAAAGAAAAATTTATATATGTACAAAAATAAGGGTTGATATGATGAAGGGATGGAATATGACTGTAAAGATGAAAATTATAAAAAATTAAAAAAGGAATTGATAAGAAGTCGTTTGAAAAAAGAAAGAAGAGGATTTAAAAAAAAAAAAGAAAAAAAAAGGGAGAGAATGTGATCAGGCGGGAGAGTAGAACAAAACCATACACTAGAGATTTACGGTTTAATTTGATCTATTAGAAGAAACTTATCTCAAAATTTTAAAGAGAGAACAACTTATATATGTGTGCCAAAAATAAGGGTAACTACTATGAAGGGATAGAATATGACTCTAAAAATGAAAAATAAAAATGTTTTTTTAAAAAGGGATTGATAAGATGTTGGTTGAAAAGGGAAAAAGAAAAATTAAAAAAAAAAAGACAGTTAAAAAAAAATTAACTTTGAAAGACTAAAGAATCATGGTTAAAAAAAAGCCATGAATTCTATGTGCAGTATTCCCCTAGAGCTGGAGTTCTGCCATTCTCTTTGATGGGTAAACTTGGTCTTAAGAGGCTGGCTGTTCTCACTGATCTTCTGGGGGAGGGGCCTGTTGCCGTGGTTCCCAAATGTCTTTGCCGGAGGCAGAATTGCCCCGCCCTTGCCCAGTCAGGGCTAAGTAATCTGCTCGGTTTGCTCTCGGGAGCTTTTGTTCCCTGAAAGCTTTCCCTACAGCTTTGGAGGCCGAGAGTGAAAATGGCAACCTCCCAATCTCCGCCCAGAGGAGCTGAGAACACGGGGCCTCGCTCCTCGGTGCACCCCAGAGAAAAGCAGTCAGTCACTCCCATCTCCCCGGTCTCCGACCACACTCTGTGCTCACCCGGCCTGTGACTGCGCGTTTCTATCTCTGGCACCCGACCCCGTGTGGAGTCTCCAAACCCAGCAGATCCTGGCGGTATGCTCCCGCGCTGCTCCTCCCGGAGAAGGAAGGTGAGTCTCCCCGGATCTGCCGCTTGTTGGGTCCCTGCTGGAGGAGCAGGGGCCTGACGGTGCCGCGGATCACGGTTTATGGCCACCCCGAGCTGAGAGCCCGCTCCTCGGCTCCACCTCTGCAGCCAGCTTCCCCGCTCCGATACCTGGGAGCTCTGCCACACTCAGGCACCCCTGGTCTTCCTGTGACCCCGAGGATCCTGAGACCACACTGTCCGGTGAGGGTTCCACTCCCCGCTTAGCCACTGGAGCAACGTCCCTCAGCGGAGCCAACTTCTAAAAGTTCCGATTTTGGGCTCCGTGGTTCTGTCACTTGCCAGTAGCGGCCCACGGAGGCCCCCTCCCCCGCCATCTATCCTCCCAAATATTGCCTCGGATTCACTTCTCCGCACGTCCTACCTTACAGAAAGTGGTCGCTTTTCTGTTCAGAGAGTTGTTGCTCTTCTTTTCTTCAATCTCTTGTTGAGTTTGTAGGTGTTCAGAATGGTTTGATCCCTATCTAGCTGAATTCCTGGGACCAGATGAAATTTAGGTCTCCTACCCCTCTGCCATCTTGCTCTGCCGCTCCATATTACTTTTGGTCAATTGACCATTACCTGTTTCCCTCCCCTGGAGACCTAAGGAAAGAATGGGTGGGTGTAACACTAAAACAATGGACTGGTGGTAAAGGAAGGAAGCCAAAGGAAACGAGGCAAGCCCCTCTTCACCCCCAGTTGAAATACTTACATTTTGCACTTTCATTTTATGATTGTATAATGAATTTTAAAATTACTATATTGTAAATTTTCCCATGCTACCCCTCCCCCCCCACCTCCCTACACACATCCCCGATATTGAGAATGCTGCTCTCTGAGGAGAATCCATCTTCACTGGACTGATTCTAGGCCTTCAAGAGGCAAAATCAATGCTTTAGACTAGAACAGTGCTTTCTCAAATTCTATGTTGAAGGACAATTAAAAAAAAGTTCTACCTCATTGTGGATTGATACTTTTGTAAAATACAACAAAATCTATGAGTGAATAGGAGAAAATAAGGGATGCAAGAGGTGTCACTGGGTAGTATGAAATGATTCCCCTTGAATATTTAGTTTTCAAGAGATGCAAGTTAAAGATTGAGTATTTTGTTACTTGGCTACTTGAGCAGTGCTTCTTTGAATGCTACTGGTCATCAGGTCAGGAATTCATTAGTATTAAAATTGGATAAAAAATGTGAAAGCTAGCAACCATGCATCATTGCTAAATTCTTTTGAGGCGTTCATCACTTGGTGGTGCCTTTTAGGCATCCTACAGCATAAGTGGGAAGGCCCTGGCTTTCTATTGTCTAATTGTCCAAAGCTGGGAACATAGATAATATCTTTGTCCTGAGACTGAGCCTGTAAGAAACTTTTATTCAAAATGTTAACTTCATTCATTTTCTCACTACCTCCAAAGATCCTGGGACTTAAACCCTTTCTGGATTTAATTTTAAAATGTGTTTTGTGGGATTCTGCTAGTTGTTAACCCAATAGCCATTCTCTTTCCTTCTTACAAGAGAACCTGAATTTTGTTCAGGGTAACAACACACCTAAGCTGGGTGACCATGTGACAGAGTTATAGCCAATGAGGTGTAATTAGAAGTCTAGAGGCAAGGTTCCTGGCAAAGCTATTACTTTCCCATAAAAAAGGACAGATTCAGCCTTTTGCCTTTGCCCTTTTCTTTCTTTTTATTCTTTCTACCTGGAAAGTGGATATTATGCTGGAGGTAGAGCACCCTCATTGTGACCATGAGGCAATCATGAATATGAACACCACATCTTAAGGAAAGCAAATGAGAAGGACAGAAGGATCCTGAGATATTGATGATACTGTGAACTGCCTGTCTCTAGACTTCCTCTTAGGTAAGAAAAATAAATCCCTTTTAATTAAGTCACCATGGTTGGATTTCTAGTGCATTCAGCCAAATATAAGGCCTAAATGACATAGTCCTTTTTATGTAGAGTAGTTCATCTACTTGTTAGATGTCTTCATAATTTTTAATAACCTTATTTTTAAATGAGTAAAGCATTTACTACACTGGTCTCTAGGCACACTTTATAAAAGTTTCACTCAAGCAATGACTGCTGATAAAATGACACTAAGTTTTAGAACTTCTGACTTCCTGGTGTTGTTTTGGTTTTTTTTTTAAGATTTTATTTATTTGACAGAGAGACATAGTGAGAGCAGGAACACAAGCAGGGGGAGTGGGAGAGGGAGAAGCAGGCCTCCCGCGGAGCAGGGAGCCCGATGTGGGACTCGATCCCAGGATCCTGGGACCATGACCTGAGCCGAAGGCAGATGCCTAACGACTGAGCCACCCAGGCGCCCCCTGGTGTTGTTTTGATTAGCAATGGAAGATTTGAGAATACGCAGGCTTTTTCTTTTGACCATCTTTTGTTTTTCCTCCATGTGACAGGTCTAGGAAAATTTCCAGTTAAGAAACATCTCTGTTGGCTCAGACATGAAAGTTTTATACCTTCCAAACTTTTCTCCAGGAGTCAAATATTAATTAACTGACAAGTCCCCAACAATTAATATCTTAAAACTTACTAGGAGTTTGCAAAGAAATTTTTGTGGATTTTTTCCACCTGATGTGATATAAAAGTGTTCCTGGTGTGTTTTGACGTTTTTGGCTTTTATTCTTCCCCTTTGCTAAATATTAATCAAGAAATGAGTATCAACGTTGTAACCAGGGTGGAAAGAGGAGGCTGGCTGACTGTGTGTGTGTGTGCGCGCGCGTGCGCATTTGTATATGTTACATGGGTTCAAAGTGCAAATTGCACTTTGTTACATCTGCAAATAACTGTTTGATTCAAGCTTTTACAAATGAGTAGTAAATTTGCTGTGAAGCTAAAATTGCTCTTAAAAATAAATTCCGTTTAAAAAATAAGTAGCAAACGGTATCCCTGTGTCAAGATAGCAAGTGTTCAGTATATGCTTGCTGAATTGAGGTAAAGCATGTAAAGTGCACAGGAGGACCCGAGTTATGTATTAAACAGATGGCTGGAGTGGTAAAGAACTGCTGAAGTCAGAGTTTACAAGCTGAAAAAAGATATGTGAAACATTGGAGATGTGTGATTGTTCCATGGTCTCACTGCTTCTCAGCACAACAAGTGATCCACATATATGTCGCAAGGATGCAGCCACTCTGCACTTGGCTCTTTCCATTGAGCCCAGGCTTGACTTCATAATCCTCGACTCTTCTCTTTCTTCTTATTCTCCCTGTCCTTCATAATCCTCAACACGACTACCTAGATGGCCATGACCCATCAATGACATGATCATGTGTGATAAAACCTTAAATCATCTGTGTAAGAACTAGAGAGTTGGGAACACAGAATAAGACATAGGCCTTTAATATGGTTCTGCTAATATTCTTCTTCATCTTTATTTCTAAAATATGCATGAGGGCGCCTGGGTGGCTCAGTCGTTAAGCATCTGCCTTCAGCTCAGGTCATGATCCCAGGGTCCTGGGATCGAGCCCCACATCAGGCTCCCTGCTCAGCGGGTAGCCTGCTTCTCCCTCCCCCACTCCCCCTGCTTATGTTCCCTCTCTCGCTGTGTCTCTCTCTGTCAAATAAATAAATAAAATCTTTAAGAAAATAAAATAAAATATGCATGAAATCTTCAAGATGGGCTTTAAAGGCCAACTTGGGTAATATCTATTTGTTCAACAAATATTTATGGAACACCAGCTATGTTCCAGGCATGGTGCTGGGCTCTGGGGGTACAATGGTGAATGAAAATAGAGTCAATTCATTGTCATTTACAGTCTAGTGGGGGAGAGAAACATTATTCAAGAAATCACACAAAAGTATAATTATAAAATGAGATTACTATACCACTAGAACCGTATCATCCATTGAATGCAATTTGTTCCATAGAACCACAAGTCTAAAAATGTAGTGGAAGATATGCTTAAAGGACAAAAGTACTAAAAATTATCAGAGAAAACAGAGTAAGGGAAATATCCTTAGAGAAGGTAAGGAGCTTGAAAAAAAAGGACAGGTTTAGGGGCTGGATTGGGAGCAAGGAAACATTGCTCAAGAAGGGAGAGCATGCATTGCCCTGGAAGAGCTAGGCAGGTGGGTCAGAGGAAGGACCACCATGAAGGCTATTGATGCAGGGCCCAAGAACTGCTTGGAAACTGAGCCATCATCACTTGCAGTTTGTCCTGCTTTCTTTTTTTTTTTTAAAGGTGGTTTTTTGGTTTTTTTTTTTATTTTTTTAAAGATTTTATTTATTTATTTGAGACAGAGAGAATGAGAGACAGAGAGCATGAGAGGGAGGAGGGTCAGAGGGAGAAGCAGACTCCCTGCCGAGCAGGGAGCCCGATGCGGGACTCGATCCCGGGACTCCAGGATCATGACCTGGGCTGAAGGCAGTCGCTTAACCAACTGAGCCACCCAGGCGCCCTGTCCTGCTTTCATTCAGGGGAATGTTTCTACCACCTACACCAGGGGACTCTGATGACTGCCTTCCCTTGGGATCCATGAGGACTCCATTCCTGCTGCATCCTCCCCCATGGATTGCCTAGGAGGACTTGAAGACCACCCCCTCTCCCCATGTGGCATTTCCCCAATGCACACAATACCTCAAGACACCGGGGAACATATAGGATAGGGAGAGGACTGATGGGATCCTATACTGGACCCCCCAGTGGAGTTAGGAGAGAGAAGCATCACACACTTGTACTTGAGGTGGGGGTTGCTAACTGAATGTATCTTGATGCTGGAAGAGCCTTCTTCCCTCCCTGCTCTTTTCTCCATAGGATAGAGTAGTAGCTATTAACAACTCTCTAGTAATAATTAAAACTATTTGAGAGTATAAAATAGAAAATTAAGATTAACCAAAGGAAGTGCCAAGAATACAGATTTACCTTCTTGATGTTTTGAGGTAGGGCCTAGATGCAACCCTATCATTTACTGAAATACATGTACTTCTTGCTTCACTTGAGTTCATGAGAATTAAATGTGAGCTCACAATGAAGGATTATTTACTCACCAAAGTCATAGCATTCATTTGTTGAAATGGTCTCATAAGAAAAAAGGCAGATTGTGGGCCTAACCACTTCTTTATTATCCTTGTATGTTGATGAGATGTAGTCATGGTATTCCATTTGGCATTAAATGTATCTTCATATGACAGAGTCATAAATAAATTAAGGTTCATCTGAATATATGCCAAAACCCTAAAAAAGAAACAGAAAATTGGGTGTTTATGCAGCTCATTGGGGTTACAGAGGACATAATTGTGTAGAATTAACTTGATAAATTAGTGAAGTGGTATAAAGCAACAGGGACATGTGTGGGTTAGTAAAGTAACTTTGTAAAAGATTTTATTTATTTATTTGAAAGAGAGAGAGCACACAGAAGTGGGGGATGGGGGTGGGGAGAGGGAGAAACTCACCCTGCTGAGTGCTGAGCCTGATGTGGTCCAACTCGGGCCAGCTGTGGAGCCCTGAGATCATGACGTCAGACGCTTAACCTACTGAGCCACCCAGGCGCCCTGTAAAGTAACTTTTAGATAGAGGCATGTCAACTGAATTTTGGCTCTGCTACATACTAATTGTGTGACTTTGGGCCAGTTACTTAAGCACACTGTGCTTCAGTTTCCCCATAAGCAAAACAGAGATTAAGTAATACCCTTCACGGAGGATGGTGGGAGGATGAAAAGCAATAATGCAGGTAAAGTGCTAAATGTAGAACCTGGCACATGGTAATATTAATTATTATGATGATTGTTTTCTTTAACAAATGTTTATATAGTACTTGCTGTATACCAGGTGTTGTCTAATTATTTTACAAAAATAATTCATTTACATACTATTATGTGGTAGGTATGCTTTAAGCACCAGGTAGGTATTAACTCTTTTCTCATCACAATCCTGTAGAATAAGTACTATTATTATCACTATCCCACAATCATGGGATAGGTACCTCCATTTCCAGATGAAGAAATTGCAGCCCAGAGATTAGAGAACTTCGTTAAAATAACCCAGCCAGTAAGAGTCAGAGCTGGCAGTTAAAATTCAGACAATCTGATTTCAGGGGGCAATGCTCTTAGCAATATGCCATCAGTTCTCCGCACCTTAGCATCATTGTCATCATCCTCATCAGCACCATTGTCTTGAGCCATAAACTGAATATGATGCACAAGGCATTAATGTATATATGTTTATTGATTAGTAAAGTTTTTTTCTACACAATAGATGTTTTCATAAAATGTGTATGTCACTTTTGAAAACAAAATTATATTTTAAGTGCAGAAGTAGGCTTACTAATGAAAAAAAGCATGTATGGAATCGTTCTAGAAAACTTAAAAAAATTAATAGGACAGGAGCAAGTGGCTGGCTTAGTCAGTAGAACATGCGACTCGATCTCAGGGTTAAGTTTGAGCCCCATGTTGGGTGTAGAGATTACTTAAAAATAAAAAAAAATCTTAAAAAAAAATGATTAGCCAAAGGAATGTTGAAAAAGAAAACCAAATCTGGTGGCATCACAATTCCAGACTTCAAACTGTATTACAAAGCTGTCATTATCAAGACGGTACGTACTGGTCCAAAAACAGACACATAGATCAATGGAACAGATTGGGGGGCCCAGAAATGGACCCTCCACTTTATGGTCAACTAATCTCCAACAAAGCAGGAAAGAATAACCAATGGAAAAAAAGACAGTCTTTTCAACAAATGGTGTTGGGAAAATTGGACAGCCACATTCAGAAGGATGAAACTGGACCATTTCCTTACACCACACATAAAAATAGACTCAAAATGGATGAAAGACCTAAATGTGAGGCAGGAATCCATCAAAATCCTTGAGGAGAACACAGGCAGCAACCTCTTTGACCTCAGCTGCAGCAACTTCTTGCTAGACACGTCTTCAAAGGCAAGGGAAACAAAAATGAAAATGAACTATTGGTACTTCATCAAAATAAAAAGCTTTTGCACAGCGAAGGAAATAGTCGATAAAACTAAAAGACAACCTACAGAATGGGAGAAGATATTTGCAAATGTCTAATCAGATAAGGGGCTAGTATCCAAAATCTATAAAGAACTTATCAAACTCAACACCCAAAGAACAAAAAATGCAGTCAAGAAATGGGCAGAAGACATGAACAGACATTTTTCCAAAGATGTACAAATGGCCAATAGACACATGAAAAAAATGCTCAACATCACTCGGCATCAGGGAAATACAGATCAAAACCACAATGAGATATCACCTCACACCTGTCAGAGTGGCTAAAATTGACAAGTCAGAAAACAACAGATGTTGGCAAGGATGTGGAGAAAGGGGAACCCTCCTACACTGTTGGTGGGAATGCAAGCTGGTGCAGCCACTCTGGAAAACAGTATGGAGGTTCCTCAAAAAGCTGAAAATAGAGCTACCCTACGACCCAGCAATTGCACTACTGCGTATTTACCCCAAAGATACAAATGTAGTGATCCGAAGGGGCACATGCACCCCAATGTTTATAGCAGCGATGTCCACAATGGCGAAGCTATGGAAAGAGCCCAGATGTCCATCCACAGATGAATGGATAAAGAAAATATGGTATATATATTCAATGGAATATTATGCAGCCATCAAAAGGAATGAAATCTTGCCATTTGCAATGACATGGATGGAACTGGAGGGTATTATGCTGAGCAAAATAAGTCAATCAGAGAAAGACACATATCATATGATCTCACTGATATGAGGAAACACACACACACACACACACACACACACACACAGTGGAATATTACTCGGCCATGAAAAAGAATGAAATCTTGCCATTTGCAACAACGTGGTTGGAACTAGAGGGTATTATGTTAAAAGGAATAAGTCAGTCAGGGGAAGAGAAATATCATGATTTCACTCATATGTGGAATTTAAGAAACAAAAACAGATGAACATAGAGGAAAGGAAGGAAAAATAAAATAAGACAAAAAGAGAGAGGGAGACAAACCATAAGAGACTCTTAACTCTAGGAAACAGACTGAGGGTTGCTGGAGGGGTGGTGGGTGGGGGATGGGGTAACAGAGTGATTAAGTGAGGGTGTGTGATGTAATGAGCACTGGGTGTTATATGCAACTGATGAATCACTAAATTCTACCTCTGAAACTAATAATACACTATATGTTAATTAATTGATTTTAAATTAATAAAAAAAAGATTAGTAGGACAAAACATCTGTGAGGAAGTTTAAGGGCTCCTTAATGATTCCCTGTCTTTTTTAAGGGACTGCTATAAAATTATTTTCTTGGGGCACCTGGGTAGCTCAGTTGGTTGAGCATCTGACTCTTGATTTCGGCTCAGGTCATAATCTCAGGGTCATGAGGTCAAGCCCCACGTCGGGCTCTGTGCTGAGCATGGAGCCTGCTTAAGATTCTCTTTCTCCCTCTCCCTCAGTGCTCCCCACCCTCTTTCTAAAAATAAATAAATAAATAAAATCATTTTATTAATCATCCCTACTTGCCTCTCATATTAATAGAATGACCAAATGTGAAAACATTTTATAAACTATTTTTTAAAAACCTGTAGAAATATAGGTTACAATGATCTGGTTTTGGGACCCTCACAGATTCAGAATAGTATTCATTTGTGTGTGATATAAATAGACATATACATGCATGCACATCCTTGGAAAGTTTCTCAAGAGTTATATACTTTTCTATCCATGTCGGTTGCTACTGGCAATGTAGGATTGCTGACCTGAAGGGGACTTTTCTCAAATCCTTTTTACCAAGACCAAAAAAATGAAATGAAGAAATACGACAAAACACATTTTGACCAGAAGGTGGCAGTAAAGCATTGGTATTTACCAAAGATTTCAGGCACAAGAATTAACTTCTGGTAGGTGTGGCATATCCAAGAGACAAAATATTGCCTGGAGGTTCTGATCATCCAGATCCTGTGGGCACCTCCCTATCCCCACCAGCCTAGTCCCTGCCCTAGAGGAGCCAAGCCTCAGACAACAGATTATGGGGATGCACTGTGACCAGCACTGCCATTGGAAAAACACAGGGGCTCTGGGAGCAAGGTCATTTATCTGAAAAGTATATCCCCATCTTGGAATCCTCATTTAAGTTAACTTTATTGCATAAATGGGATGACTACTGGGATATTGTGATCATCTTATTTTAACTCTTGGATGAAGTTTTTCTTTTTTTTTATTTTTAAAGATTTTGTTTATTTATTTGACAGAGAGAGACACAGCGAGAGCAGGAACACAAGCAGGGGGAGTGGGAGAGGGAGAAGCAGGCCCTCCACAGAGCAGGGAGCCCGATGTGGGACTCGATCCCAGGACCCTGGGATCATGACCTGAGCCGAAGGCAGACGCTTAACGACTGAGCCACCCAGGCGCCCTTGGATGAAGTTTTTCTATGTACCCATTTTTCTGTATCTAAAAATATGATTTCTCTTTGATTTTCATATAAGGAATGGCAAAGAACTACTGGGAGAAATGGTATACCCTTTAATTGGCCCCCTCACCATTCACTCCAGGCAATCAAGAAGACCCCTAGAAGGCTCCCTTAATGCTAGGAAATGCACATTGGTGTTGTCTAGTCTAGACTGGGCCTGGAGTTCATAAAGGAAAAAAGGTTTTCTGCCACTTGTAAGGAAGAATTTATTCAGGAGTATTGCCCAGAGTAGGGCAATAGGAGAAAGATATTTGACTCAACTCCAAAGACCATGAGAAGTGGAAATGTATAGCCAAGGAGCAAGGGTGGAGTTGGGGGGGGTGGGGGATAACTTCAGGAGTCTGATGAAAGGAGACATACGGGGGTGTAGTTTGCATACCAAAGGCAATTCTGCAGGCAACCGGTTTGCTATCTCTAGGAAGTAGCTAACCCTGGGAGGGGCAGCCACTCCTTTTGTGTGTCTACAAGGCCCCAGGATGTCGAAGCACCATAAAATAGAGGAAAAAAGTTGAAACATGATTAATATAAAGTGCTTTGCTTCTAGCTTCCAAAACACTCTTTCCGTCAACCGACCAACTCACGAAATTAGGAAGCACTGAATAAGCAAGACCATCTGATTTCAGCTAACTAATAATCATGATACATAACATTTACTTAGTTCCTTCTATATGCTACCTCTTGTGTATGCACTTTAAATGCTTAGTTGTATTTAACCCACATATTTGTATCTTGATTGTAGTGATGTATATATATGGTGCCTGGCTGGCTCAGTTGGTAGAACATGTCACTCCTAGTCTTGGAGTTGTGAGTGCCAGCCCCACATTGGGCGTAGAGCTTACTTAAGAAAAGAAAACAAAAACAAAACAATACAAAAATGAGTGTATGAAAAACTGGTGAAATCTGAGTAAAAACTGTAGTCTAGTTAATTAGATTTGCCAATTAATTTCCTGTTTTTGATCATGCACTATAATTAAATTAGATTCCCCCACTGGGGTAAGCTAGGTGATGTATACATGGGACCTCACTGTCCTATTCTTGCCACTTCTTGTGAATCTACAATTATTAAAAAAAAAAAAAAGTTAAAAGTCCTTCAAGGCCAATACTATTATTATTCCCATTTTACATTGGAGGAAACTAGGCTTGGGGAGGCTAAGTAACCTACCTAAGGATCATTGAGCAAGCAAGTGACAGAATGTGTGTGATTCCAACCCAGAGCTAATACACCAACAACTTCCCTCCAACACAGATAATCTTCAAATAAAATAATGATTCCTGCTACTCACAGAATGTTTCTAAGTTCCAGTAAGTTTTGAAAAATATGTAAATAAATTCAATTATCCTACACTGCTTGAAAGTTAATCTGTGCACACTTATTATAGGAATTGGGACGGGCCCTTAGCAAAAAACAATGAAATGACAACATTGCATTTTATGGGCTTCCTTCAGCAACAAATTATAGAATATCGACACTTTCTTTTTTCTTTGCTATTATAAAACACCAGATATCAGATTAATAGTTATATAAAGATTGTATTCATTTACCAAGAAAAATCTTAGACCTGAGTCATAAATAACAATGCATTTTTGACAATTCAGTCCTCTCTAATGGCAAAGAAATTGGCAACGTATTTCCAGAATTCTAATTCCATTGTAGGTAGATAAATCATAGCATTTTCTATGACACACTTGTTAGAAGCCTTTTAATTTCACTTAGTCTTAATTACAGTGGCAGGATATAGCGCTGGATTGACTGAGTATTCACATCTGATCTCAAGGTCTGTAAAATGTCAGAAACACATGGTATTCAGAGACCCAGTACCTTTTCTTTAATACATTATGCACCTATACAATTTAATTCATAAGGTATGAGTCAAAGATCTCTACAGGTTTATTAACTACTTTGTGTCATTTCCCAAATATTCTCAATTACTTTTATCTTTGGTTATTTCTTTTATTTGGTTTAGTGTGACATGGGGCTGTACTCTGACTAGGTTAATGGACAGAAAGAGACTGTGATATGTCTTTCTCAGCTCATCATTGCCATAGTCCCCAGTTCCTCACCCTAAACTGTCTCTATTGAGCAGGCTTTCCTATAATAGGGAGGGTGTGACCCATTGCAGGGAAGGACTGGCCAATAACTATCACCAACTTCACCCTGGCCTGCCTGCCTACCTGCAGTGAGAAAAACCAGCAGAGCTTTTTGTTTTGTTTTGTTTTTAAAAATTTATTTAAGTAACCTCTACCCCAATATGGGGCTCCAGCTCATGACCCTGAGATCAACAGGCACATGCTCTTTCAACTGAGCCAGCCAGACAACCCCCCAGCAGAGTTTGTTTTAATCAGCCAATGACTTAAAAAAAAAGTTTTTAGTGTGGGGTTTAAGTTTATTTATGTAAAATACTACACAGATTAACTAATGATCATTTTCAAAGAGGGGGGAAAAAAAGGAAAGAAACGAGTATGAAACCATTAACATTTTTGAGAATTTTGGGGCATCTTGGTGGCTCAGTCAGTTGGGTGTTGGACTCTTGGTTTTGGCTCTGGTCATGATCAGGGTCATGGGATCCATCCCACACAATAGGCTCCTCGCTCAGAGAGGAGTCTGCTTGGGATTCTCTCTCTCCCTTTCCCTCTGCCCCTCCCTCACCAAAATAAATAAATAAATCTTTTAAAAAAACATTTGAGTATTTGAATGAATTCCCACATTCATTTTTTGTCTTATTCATTGTGACTGATTTCAGTTTCTTCAGTGTTTCTTTACAACTGACCCAGAGTTTGAAGTTACTGAGAGACCTCTATAGACAATGAATCCCATTCAGATACTAAGTGTCATAGGATGTGAATGATTATTTGTTTTAAAGATTCTACTTATTTATCTTTATTAGAGAAAGAGAGAGAGAGAGTGGGGAGGGGGCAGAGAGAGGGGGAGAGAATCTCAAGCAGACTTCACACTGAGCATGGAGCCTGACTGGGGCTTGATCTCACAACCCTGAGATCATGACCTGAACCAAAACCAAGAATCAGATGCTTAAATGACTGAGCCACCCAGGCACCACAGTGAATGGTCATTTTTAAGTCTCAAATATCCCCAGATACATTTTCCTTATGAAAAGAATGAAGTAGATTTAATGGATTAATACAGTTTTCTTTACTGTATTCCATACAATTTGGTTAAGGATACAAAAAAGATCTTATGCAACCAACCACCAGGTAACTCTTCTGGGTCATGATGGATTTAAGGGTTGCTGTAACCACAAAGGACATTGTGGATCTCTTTGATGAGTGGACCTCAAGCTAACAAGATAGCTGAGGCCAAAAAACAAGATCTTAGCTGGCTTTGAAAGACAAAAATTAGAAAGGAATATAAATGTAGAACTATAAAGTACATCCGTACAATGAAACGCTCTGCAGTTGTCAAGATAGTAATATATGGATATATTGATTATGTATATTTAAAATGTTTTTTCTTAAGTGGGCTCCACACCCAATGTGAGGCTCAAATTCATGACCCTGAGATTAAGAGTCACACACTCCACTGACTAAGCCAGCCAGGCACCCCTTGATTATATTTAAATGCATACAGATTGCATATTTTTAGTGTGAAAAATCAGATTGCAAAACACTGTATCTCATTTCTACATATGTGCACACATGGATAGAAAATAGCCTAGATAGATAAACACCATAATGTATATCAGTGTTAAATATGGTTATATTCTAGCTTATTGAGAGATAATGGGTAATTTCCCTTTTGGGGAAGTGGGGAGAGTTCCCAGGTTCTAAAATTAACTTATATTAATAAAACTTTAGGGGCACCTGGGTGGCTCAGTCGTTGAGCATCTGCCTTCGGCTCGGGTCAGGGTCCCGGGGTCCTGGGATTGAGCCCCGCATCAGGCTCCTTGCTGGGCGGGAAGCCTGCTTCTCCCTCTCCCACTTCCCCCTGCTGGTGTTCCCTCTCTCGCTGTGTCTCTCTCTGTCAAACAAATAAAGAAAATCTTTTAAAAAATAAAAATAAAATAAAACTTTAAAGAATAAATGAAAGAGGGCGCCTGGGTGGCTCAGTTGGTTAAGCGACTGCCTTCGGCTCAGGTCATGATCCTGGAGTCCCAGGATCGAGTCCCGCATCGGGCTCCCTGCTCGGCAGGGAGTCTGCTTCTCCCTCTCCCACTCCCCATTTGTGTTGCCTCTCTCGCTGTGTCTTTCTCTGTCAAATAAATAAATAATCTTAAAAAAAAAAAAGAATAAATGAAAGAAAAAAGGGAGAACCTATAGTAGCAGAACTTATAGAAATCTGAAAAGTTAACACTTAATTCAGTTAGCATTATTCACTCAAAAGATACTCAGCAAATGTTTATTATCTACTACGTACACAGACCTTTGCTAGGTCCTTTTTTTTTTTTTAAGATTTTACTTATTTATTTGAAAGAGAGAGTGTGAATGAGAGAAAGCATGAGTGGGGGAATGGGCAGAGGGAGAGAGACAAGCAGACTCCCCGCTGAGCAGGGAGCCGGACGCAGGGCTCGATCCCAGGACCCTGGGATCGTGACCTGAGCCGAAGGCAGCCACTTAACCAACTGAGCCACCAAGGGGCCCCTGCTATGTCCTTTTTTTTTTTCTTTGTTTTTTTAAGTAAACTCTTTGCCCAACATGGGATTTGAACTTACAAACCCGAGATCAAGAGTTTCACACTCTATCAACAGAGCCAGCCAAGCACCCCTGATCTTTGCTATGTCCTGAGGGAGATTTAAATGTGCGTTAACAACTTTTCTACTGTCAAGGACTTAATTAGTAGAGGTGGAGGCATCCATATAAACAATGAAAATTAATCCAGAGGCAGAATGAAAGACACAGGAAAAGAACAGACAAGGGGCTGTGGGAAGACAGAGGAAGGGGTCAGTGACTGCTGATGAGACACTTGACAAACACAAAACACAAAACAGACTGAGAAGGTGACCATTCACCTGTGAGGACATGCTTTGGGGTGTGGCTTCAGTGCTACACCCAAACCAAGCTGGGGGGTCTCTGATGGCAGAGCTAAGTCCAGTCTTCTACTTAAATAAAATACCAACTTTATGCTCAGGCTCCTGAACTGTTTTAGCTATAAACTTATCAAAACAAGCAAGAGCTCTTGCTAAAGTCTGGTATTAGGCTTTCATTGGAAACTATCTGGATGTGTTATCATTTAATGGATAAGATGTATTTCTTATCACTTGAACCAATATGCCCAGCAATATGCCCAGTGTATCATGAACAGTAGGCTGATGGCTAGCAGACAGCTGCGAAGATGCATGGAAGACTTATTTAGGGACACCTAAATAAGTAGCCTGGCTATCGATAATTTGGCATCAGGGAAATACAGATCAAAACCACAATGAGATATCACCTCACACCAGTCAGAATGGCTAAAATTAACAAGTCAGGAAACAACAGATGTTGGCAAGGATGCGGAGAAAGGGGAACCCTCTTACAATGTTGGTGGAAATGCAAGCTGGTACAGCCACTCTGAAAACAGTATGGAGGTTCCTCAAAAAGTTGAAAATAGAGCTACCATACGATCCAGCAAATGCACTACTGGGTATTTACCCCAAAGATACAAATGTAGGGATCCGAAGGGGTATGTGCACCCCAATGTTTATAGCAGCAATGTCCACAATAGCCAAACTATGGAAAGAGCCAAGATGTCCATCGACAGATGAATGGATAAAGAAGATATGGTATATATATATGTATACACACACACACACACACACACAATGGAATATTATGCAGCCATCCAAAGGAATGAAATCTTGCCATTTGCAACGACGTGGATGGAACTCGAGGGTATTATGCTGAGCGAAATAAGTCAGTCAGAGAAAGACAGTTATCATATGATCTCACTGATATGTGGAATTTAAGAAACAAGGCAGAGGATCATAGGAGAAGAGAGGAAAAAATGAAACAAGACAAAACCAGAGAGGGAGACAAACCATTGGAGACCCTTATTCTCAGGAAATAAATTGAGGGTTGCTGGAGGGGAGGGGATGGGGGGATGGGGTGGCTGGGTGAAGGACATTGGGGAGGGTATGTTGTGGTGAGCCCTGTGTATTGTGTAAGACTGATGAATCACAGACCTGTACCCCTGAAATGATATATTATATGTTAATAATAAAATAAAATCTGGGGGGAAAGCAGGAAGGTGAATTTTTCCTTTCTGGGGACTCCATCCAAATTGAACTGTTTAGTTGCCCACTAGACGAAGAGAAAAAGGCAGTGGACTGAGAGAGCCGTGGCTGTTGAAAAGGGATCGACTGACTCACCAGATCACACCAGTGACCTTCCATCAGGGGACTGACTCACTGTTGCTTAGTAGCATGCACTCTGCATTCTCTCCCTTGCTTATCCAAGTGTTGCACATGGAGATAAAGCTCTTCTGCTCAATTTCAGACCCTGCTGCAAATTATCCTCTGTCCTTGGAGCTCAATCACATGGTTAAAAAGAACATGCAAATGGAATTGATAATTATCAAAATCATCAGAATGCAAAGGATTATGATAATGAATGTCCTCTTATGTATAAACTGGTACAAGGATTAGCAAATGAGTGCATCAGGCTATCAACAATATTATAAGAACATCAGATAATCTCACACCTTGTCTCACCCTTCCTTCATGACTCACCTTGCTCTCCTCAATTATGAGGCTCAAGAACCCTCTTGATCATTTGGCTGATACTAAAGGTACACATACTTTGTGGCAAAACTTCAGGTCTGGGATCATTTTCTGATATGCATAATACTGAGTAGGATGTCAACTGCAGCAACTTATTAAAGGTTGAATTTTCCTGTTCCAAGAAAACAAAATTAAATTGAATGAAGGTGTGAACAAAGGACTGGCTAAGAATTGTAAGTGCAGCACACCTAGAGTTTATCCTACATTGTCAAGTGCTTTTCTATCGCTAACAATACACCTGTCCATTCTACTCTGCAGGGCAGGCTGATCTCTTTCCCAAGCTGGTAGGAGAGTATTATGTTGCTATTCATGTGTAGTTAAGTATATATAAGTCATTTGCAACTGGAGATAGCTCATCCATCTCTCTTACAGCTTAACTTGCCACTTCGCTATAAAACATGCACAGATAGGCCTTTCTTTATGCAATGGGTATACGCTTGGCAAAAGCTACTTGACAGTTGGATTGTTTCCTCACTGAATTGCATTATAATTTAGAATTCAATGATTCTTTTTTGATTGACAATAATTTGCTTTAAAAATTTTTAACTTTAAAAATTTTCTAACGGGGCACCTGGGTGGTACAGTCACTTGAGTGTCCGACTCATGGTTTTGGCTCTGGTTGTGATCTTGGGGTGGTGAGATCAAGCCCCACCCATGTGGGGGCTCCCCACTGAGTGTGGAGTCTGCTTAAGATTCTCTCTTCCTCTCTCTGGTTCTCCCCACCTCTGTCTTTCTCTCTCTCTCAAATAAATAAATCTTTTTATTTTTTTTAAATTTTTTAAATTGTTTTAAAGATTTTATTTATTTGACAGAGAAAGAGACAGTGAGAGAGGGAACACAAGCAGGGGGAGTGGGAGAGGGAGAAGCAGGCCTCCCACTGAGCAGGGAGCCTGATGCAGGGCTCGATCCCAGGACCCTGAGATCGTGACCTGAGCTAAAGGCAGATGCTTAACTGACTGAGCCACCCAGGCGCCCCTAAAATAAATAAATCTTTTTAAACAATTTTCTAACAAACTATTCATTATGGTCTGATCACATATGTATATGTAGTTTTCTCAGGAAAGGACACAAAAAATGTAAAATATGGTCCCAGTCCTCCAATAGCCTAAAATCTAATTATGGGAAGCAAGACATTAGAGACTTTAAAAAGTTGAAAAACAAGGTAGGAAAGTAATGGTTAAGTGCAGACAGTACTTTGGAAAGAAGGGATTAGAGTAATCTGAAAGAAATAGGTCTCCAGCTGAACCTGAATGGCAGAGAATATTTAAATTAAAGGGAATGGAGGGGTGCCTGGCTGGCTTAGTCAATACAGCATGTGACTCTTGATCTCGGAGTTGTGAGTTTGAGCCCCATGTTGGGTGTAAAGATTACTTAAAAATAAAAAATCTTAAATAAATAAAAGGGAATGGAGAGGGCATTTTAGGCAGTGAGTTAAGCTGGGAACACATGTGAAGTCACTACTTAACCTGATTTATATGGAGGATGGAGGACTTTTTGGCAAACAGAAATACCTTATAATGTATGCAGTCATTTACCCCATATATTAGTTTTCTATTGCCACTAAAACAAATTCCCACAAACTTAATGGCCTAAAACAACACAAATGGTATCTTCTCACTTATATGTGGAATCTAAAAACCACCACCACAACAACCCAAGCTCATAAATACAGAGAACAGATTGGTGGTTGCCAGAGATGGGGGTGGGGAGTGGGTGAAATGGGTAAAGGGGTCAAAGGATATAAACTTCCAGTTATAAAATAAGTAAGTCATGGGGCACCTGGGTGGCTCAGTCAGTCGGTTCAGGTCATGATCCTGGGGGTCCTGTGCTCAGTGGGGAGTCTGCTTCTTTCTCTTCTGCTGCCCCTCCCTCTGGCTCATGCTCTCTTGCACCCACGTTCTCTCTCTCTCTCAAATGAATGAATAAAATCTTAAAATAAAGCAAAATGAAATAAGTCATGGGAATGGTGAAATTCATATTTGAAAGTTGCTAAGAGAGTAAATCTTAGAAAATCTTATCACAAAAGAAAAAGTCTGTAACTATGTATGGTGACAGATGTTAACTAGACTTATTGTGGTAATCATTTCACAACATATACAAATATCAAATCATTATATTGTACAATTGAAACTAACATAGTGTTGTACATCAATTATACCTCATTTTAGAAAATGTACTATCGTATAGTTCTGTAGGTTAGAAGTGCAACATGTGTCTCACCGACTAAAGGTGTCAACAGGGCTGTGTTCCTCTCTGGAGACTCAAGGAAACAATCTATTTCCTTGCCTTTCTCAGCTTCTAGAGGCCTGCCCCATCCCTTTGCTTGTGGCCCTCTTCCTCCATCTGGAAAGCCAGCAACATCGCAAGATTGCATTCTTCCAAGTTTACATCTCCCTCTCTCCACAACCAGGAAAACATCTCCATTTTTAAGGACTCATTGATTACACTGGGCTCATCTGGACAAACCGGGATACTCTGTCATCCCAAGGTCCTTAACCTTAACTACATCTGCAAATTTCTTTTGCCATGCAAGTTACCCAATGTTCTCTAACCCCTTTCTTTCCATTCTTATTCCCATGGTTTTAGTCAGGGTCATATACCCTCACTTGGGATTATAGCAAAACCTGCTAATTGCTCTCCTCTACTTCAATCCATCCTTATGCATCAGTTTCAGACAAATCATCTTGAAGCACTACTAAAAAACAAAATTCATCTAAGTCAATTTTAAAGAGCTTGTTGGCTTTATTCAGTGATTCATGAATTGGGCAGCACCCAATCTAGCAGACAGAAAGGAGCTCCTAGGAGCTATACAAAATGAAAGAATTTATAGGCAGAAGGGAGGGGGGACAAGCAAGAAAGTGAGTTGATTATTTCAAGGGTCCTTTCCTTTAGGGGATAGGAGGGAGTCTACCAGGCAGATATGACTAGTACTGATCAAGTGATTCCTAACTGACTGGTTTAAGATTCCATTTTTCGAAAAGCCAAAACTAATTTTTGCAGCTATTCATATATATTCCGGATACACATAAAACATTTCTGAAAGGATACCCAAAAAACTGTCATTGGACTGAGAAATGGAACACAGTAGTGGCAGAGGAGGGCGGTATAAAATGTTCTAGAAGGATATACTAGAAACTAATAAAAGTGATTAGCTATAGGGAGGAAGGGTAAGAATTCAGTCAAAAGGGGGATGAGAATCAGAAACATACCATTAAAAAAAACCATACTGTATATGTCTTTATATATTCAAACTTTTTGAACTATATGAATATATTCCCTATTAAAAAATAAACGAGGGGCACCTGGGTGGCTCAGTCAGTTAGGCATCTGCCTTCAGTTTGGGTGATGATCCCGGGGTCCTGGGATCAAGCCCTGTGTCAGACTCCCTGCTCGGCGGGAAGCCTCCTTCTCCCTCTGCCTCTGCTGCTCCCTCTGCCTGTGCTCTCTCGCTCTCTCCGTCAAATAAATAAATAAAATCTTTAAAATAAATAAATAAATGAAAAATTTAAAGAAAACAGGGAGGTGGATTAATGTTTATGCCAGTTGGCGCTATGGTGCAATGTTAGAGGTTTTGTTTTTGTCATTTTTTGACATGACTTTCTTTTCTTTTTCCTTTTTATTATCATTATTTTTAAAGTAGCCTCCATGCCCAACATGGGACTTGAACTCATGATCCTGAGAGATCAAGCAAGCGTCTCCGGCTCTACTGACTGAGCCAGCCAGGCGCCCCAAGATGAATTTATTTCAAGAGTTCATTCAAATTCAAGATTCAAACGGTAAAAAAGAGCACATGGAAAAACACTTCCTTCCCACCTTGGCTACAGAGTTCCCCTTCCAATGTTTAAAAGATTCCTGAACATGAAGTTTTTAGACATTTAGGGTTTTAAAATGTATGTGCGGCTGTGCCTTCAAGGGGGATTATGCTCTAGTGGTTTTGGCGAGTCAGGACTTTCTTATTAAAAGCTATCTGCTATTAAGCCGTCTTTTCTTATATTGCAGATGAGAGGCCGACCGCTGCGGACACCGCGAATGTGATGATGTCGGTAACAGGCCAAGAGCGACCCCTCTGGCGGCCGGAGGAACACAGGCACAAGGGGCTCAGATGCCGGCTCAGATGCGGGCCACCGTCCGGCTCCAGGAAGCGGGGGCCAGCCTTGTGGGGGGCGGCTGCACCGAGGGGCACGAAAGCCACCGCGGGCGGCGGGCGGGCGGGCGTTCTCACGCCGCAGTACGACTCCCGAGCTCCGCGCTCCGCACGCGTCCAGCCACCGCCCAGGCCTAGCAGGGCTGTCAAGGGGACGCCGAGGCAAAGGATTGGCACAGGGCAACTGTTAAGTCAGTGCTTCTCACGGTGTGTGGTCCCTACCACCCGAGAACGTGTTAGAAATGCGAGCACTCGGCCCCGCCCAGACCGACAAAATCGGGAACTCCAGGGGGAAGGGGCGTTTAACCAGCCCTTCAGGCCATTGTGGGGCGGGCGAAGTTTGAGAATCACCGGTTTAAATCTACCTTTTCTCCACTTCCCTAATGAAAACAATCACCTGGAGCGGGGAAAGAGGAGGTAGGAAGCTTGTGAAAAATGTACCCCCGGGGCCTACCTCAGACTTGCTAGATCAAAAGGGTCTGTAGAGGAACCTCAGAATGTACCTCTAGGGACCACTGAGCAACTAGTTTAAAGGATTCCCAGTACCAGATGCACGATGTTAGCAAAACAAACTCGGCTTATGGCTCCCTGAACATGTCAGATGTTTCTTTTTCTCCAAGTGAACATCTAGGCTGGCCTTACAGCTCAAACCAGACTCTTTCCGACTACCTAATAAGCAACAGCCTCTTCTGGGACATGCTTGTCATTTCCGACCCACAGCTGCGCTGTGCTCTACATCTTGGAATCCTAATTCGCCAGTCGTCCAAATAAGGAAACACAGATCCTTTGGCGGTTTTGCTGACACCACTCCCATAATAAATGCACGGGTGAGCCACCTAAGACCCACTCCCCACTGTTATCACAGCGAGGTCAGGAGACCTGAGAGGATGAACTTAAGGAGAGGTAAAGGTGGGATTTGGGAAGCCAGTGCCGCTTACTGCCCTGCGTGATGGCACACAGCTCCGAGGAGAGAAGCATGGGAAGGAAATGCTACACTCCCCTCCACTGAGTCATATCCTGTAGGCAGGCGGTGGACAGGCTGCATCACGCCTTAGTTCTAAAAGCAAGAGAACTTTCCCATGCTCAGCCCTCCATTCCAAACCCCCTCATCCCCTGCCCTGGGGTGGGGAGTAGGCAAGTGGAAGAGGAGCTGGGTGCATAATGTGCCCGTCTTAGGACCGGGTGAGCCCCACACTTTGAAAGCACTCTGAGAAGCTCCTTCCCAGAGCCTGGCTAGGAACCCAGGGGGAGAGAGCAGTGAGGCCCGCAAGGGTCCAACTCCCACGGGCAGTGGCTGCAGGAGATGGCTTGCAGACGGTACCTTCAGGAAAATGAAGGACAGCCATAACTTAAAGAATAACTCCATACTTCCTGTTCATAATACATACTGTGAGATCATCAGTGTCTCCAGCTGTTTTCTCCCAAGCTCAGCTACGCGTCACAAGTCAGGCCGCAGCTCACTGGTCCGGAGTCTGGGAGCGGAGGTCACAGGTTCCAGGGACAAGACTTTCGTCTGTGAGCATCACGGTAGCAGGTGAAGAATCCACAACTGTTAAACACAGCCAGTTGTTTGGAATGGCCATTGCCACGGAGTGTTTCCTGTCCACCGCACCGCTGAGCACCACTCCGCAGCTGGAAGGCTGGCGGCCTGTTTATTCTCTGCACATTCTGTCACACCTAGTTCTAAGAGCACAGAGGAAAGGGACATGATGAGAAGGGCGGCACAGGGCAAGAGCGCAATTGGAGAGGTAGCCAGGGTAAGGTGACTTCGGGAGGGATACCAAGAGGACTCTCAGCCTCCACCTGCTGAGGTGAACTGCTGTTCTGCTTTTGTTTTTCAACCTTAAGGTATCTAAGACTTAAGGTATCTTAGGCCATTTTTTTTAAGTAGGCTCCAAGTCCAGCGTGGGGCCAACACGGGGGCCTAACTCATGACCCCGAGATCAAGACCCCAGCTGAGATCAAGAGCTAGGCACTTAACTGACTGAACCACCCAGGCGCCCCTTACGCCATTAAAAAAAAAAAAAATCCACATTCGTCGGCCATTTTGTCCCAAGAAGAAGAAAGCTCCCAAGCTGAATCTACAGCAGTACCAATGCAGACAGCCCGGGAGATGCCTGGGAGATGCTCGCATTGGCACAGGAGATGCCTCACCTCATGGTCGTCCCGCCGCAGATATCTCGGGCGCCATTACTGGTCAGAGAATCGGGGCCATTTGTGGTGTAATGCCTTTGTTGCCTCATTTTATGCAACTTGCCGAATTTTACCCACTAAGAGGACCCAAAATACAAAGAGGCATCTGAACAAAAAGAACAAAGAGTGGCTCCATCTAAAATGAATATGAACTCCATGAGAACAAGAATCTTTTTCACTTTTGTTTACACTATTGACTAAATGTTTGTGTCCCCCTACATTCATGTGTTGAAATCCTAACCCCCAAGGTGATGGTAGTGAGAGGTGGGGGAATTAGGTCATGAGGACAGAGCCCTCATGTTTGGCATTAGTGCCCTTATGAAAGAGACCCCAGGGAGCTAGCCCACCCCTTCCACCATGTGAGGTTATAATGAAAAGAAAGTCATCTATGAACCAGGAAGAGGACCTCATCAGACATGGAATCAGCCAGTGCTTGATCTTAAACTTTCCAGCCTCTGCAACAGTGAGAAATAAATTTCTGTTGCTTCTAAGCTATTTGGTTTATGGAATTTTTCTTCTCTCTTTTTTTTTAAGGTTTTTATTTATTTGACAGAGAGATAAGAGAGCACAAGTAGGCAGAGCGGCAGGCAGGAGAGGGAGAAGCAGGCTTCCCTCCTTGCAGGGAGCCCGACACAGGGCTCATTCCCAGGACCCTGGAACCATGACCTGAGCCGAAGGCAGTCACCCAACCAACTGAGCCACCCAGGCGCCCCTATGGCATTTTTCTTACAGCAACCCAAATGAACTAAGACCTAATCCCAATGTCTAAAACAGTGTCCAGTACATAGTAAGTGCTTTATAGGTATTTATTGTATAGAAAAAGGTGATCCCTGGTCAGGAGTAGAAGCCAGCACTCTACAGGATCATTAACAAAGAGCTGTCATGAGCTTTGTCTTCCATGTTAATGCCTGTTGCATTTGTCATACCTAGGAGAACCAACAAATGCCTGTATCATTTATCCATTTATATGGGTTTCATGAAATTTCTTTGCATTACTCTCCATCAGTTGTGTCTTGTTTTGTCACTACATATATGTGTTTTACTTTATTGGCCTCTTGTCCTTCACACTTGCTTCAAGAGCAGTCCAGAATTGTAGATGAATATCAAAGAGCCCTGGGAAGTCATGGGCCCACCCCACAACCTTGGGAAACAGCGATAAGCCAAGGTAGGTGGTAGAGGCATGGAAGGAACATTAGCCATCATGTAGTCCAAATTCCCTGTTATATAGACAGGGACACTTAGACCAGGAGAGAGAAACCATTGGAGCATCCCACTTGTTCAGCAACATTGTGGCCCACTAATATCACGGTGATTTATCATGACTTCTTTGGCTTTCCAGAATCCTTGCTAAACAAAGTGTGCTATTTGGGGAAAGCTAATTGCTACTGGAGTCCCTTAAACTGTTGGCTTCCCATGCTCATTTTAGGGTGCAGGTTTTTAATGATAGGCTTTATGAATAAGCTTATCCAGTGAACTAGGAAGGGGACAAATTAATTCTAAAAAGGTGTGGAAAAGGTCTTAATTCATTGTACAAGAAAAAAGAAACTTTAACAATCATTTTGGAGAGGCAGTGTACCATAGAGAGTAACAAGGCTGGAGCCAGACAGCCTGAGTTCAAATCCCAGCCTTGCCACCCACGAGCTTTGGAAAGTTACTTGCTCTTGGTCTCGGTTCCTCCATCTGTCCTTATCTGTAAATAGGAGGCAGTAATAGTGGAGTTTGTTTTTATAAAGAATTTAGTATAGCACCTGATACTTATAAGTTCTCAATATATGGAGGCCATTGCTTTTTCTTTCCAGATCTCTTCAGGTAAAACTTTGCTTACATTTGTCACTCATTTCTGGAATAAAGCACATCCAGATATGTGGTGCATGACCCACCTGCCATGTCCAAATTGTTGTCCTTCTACTTTAACCAAGGGTACAAGGAAGAAAGCTCCAGGGAGGAAGTGGTGCTAGAGGGCCATGGATGGTATTTGCTCTAAGGGCCGACTTCATAGAAGTTAAACTTACAGTTTAATAACACCCCCATTTTAATCTATTTGAGGATAGTCTTAAGAGTCTGTATTGAGTTTAGTGTTTATCGTTATTACTTTAGGTTTTGAGGGGTCTACATCTAAAGAATGTAAACATGGGGTCTCACATTACAGTTGAGTAATTCAATTAAACAACTATTTGTGGAACTCATATCAAATACAAGGCAGTGTCATGTACAAAATTCTGAGGGATGTGAAGGCAACTAAAAAACAGATCTCAATCTCAGGTTTAAACAATATAGTCTATTGAAAAAGATAGTTGGATGCATCTAATGACACTCCCATATAAAAATAGTCAAGGACAGAATCATTTATAAAAGATTATCACATCGTCACGAATTCCTTCCAAATGCCGCTTATCTACCTCGCCTCTAACGTCATAACATTATCCTAAACATCCATCTCTGAAGTTCACTTCGCTACAATTATCCTCTGGTGAACTGAGAAGTAAATTATATGATCAGAGATTATTCTGGGTGTCATCAAAAAGGAATGAAGGTTTATTTTCTGAGGCAAAAAATAAAGTGACATTTCCACAGCACAGAATATGTTCTCTTCCCAGCTCATAAGGATATAGAGCTATAAAAGGCAGAGCAATTTCATGTTAGTTTTCTCATGAATACCCAGGACAATTTTATTTTAAATTTATTTCGTGAAATCCTTACAGGTCTGTATTGTCAATATTCATTTTGGGGTTTTACTGTAGGCTTTAATTAGTTACTTGAAACCAAATGTATTAGAATAGAAAACTAGGGGAAATGCCTTTAAATGAAATGTTTTATTACCTATATTATAATTCTTTCATGTTCATGCTGCAGAAGTTTGAACTTCATTAGCATTATACACTGCTGAGCTCTAAATACAAGACTTCAATGACAGGTGGTTAGACAGTAGTCTTTCTAGAAACTTGGGAGTTTTGAGTGCAAATTCTAGTTTGGCATTAATTCACTCTCAATTTTTCGATCTCGTGTTTGCCTACGTCTTTTTTTTTTTTTTTAAGATTTGCTTATTGGGACGCCTGGGTGGCTCAGTCGGTTAAGCAGCTGCCTTCGGCCCAGGTCATGATCCCAGAGTCCTGGGATTGAGTCCCACATCGGGCTCCTTGCTCAGCAGGGAACCTGCTCCCTCTCTCTCCCTCTGCTTGTGCTCTCTCTGTCAAATAAATAAAATCTTAAAAAAAAAAAAAAGATTTGCTTATTTATTTGAGAAAGAGAGAGCACAGAGGGAAGAGGCAGAGGGAGAGGGAGAAGCAGGCTCCCTGAGCAGGCTCCCCGCTGAGCAGGAAGCCTGATGCAGGCTTGATCCTGGGGCCCCGGGATCATGACCTGAGCCGAAGGCAGATATTTAAATGACTGAGCCACCCAGGTGCCCCTCATGTTTGCCTATGTCTTAAGTGAAGACACCCATGTTCTCCCGGTTCACAGAGTTGAGTCCTTGCACACTGTAGGGAATAAATAAAGATACACAAAAGCCCCTTATGAAACATTAAAAAAAATACAACTAGTAGTAATAAGTCACTCCACCTGTTAGAGCACAACTGTGCCAAGCAACCCGAGTCATACTAATACGGCATACATAAATATCATGCTGCATTGAGCAAAACATATCCACAGTATGATTCTGCCTGTCATAGTGGCACCCAAAGAAAGCCTTGTTGATACATATTATGTGACTCATATTATGTAACATGTTTAACTTCCTTTAATAAGCAAATCCATTCATTCAACATATATAACTGTAGGTCTGATAGCATAGCACTGGACAAGATACACAGGGTCCCCGCCCTATGTAGTTTACATCCTAGTGGACAATTCCCTGTGGATTTGCCTTCCTCAAGCTTTAATGGGCATATGAATCATCTGGGAATTTGATTTAAATGCAGACTCTGATTCATTAGGTCTAGGTTTGAACCTGGGGGTCTGCAGGTCAAGAACACCACTTTGAGTAGCAAGGAACTAGGTAACCAATGCATTAAACTCTCAAGCAACAGGACACCTTAAGAGAAGAATCCTTAAGGACTGACAATGATATTGAGAATTTCAGGCAGCTGGTGACAGAAGAGGAAGAGGAGACGCATAGGAGCAAATGGACTCTCTGTAACCGATCAATAAAACGGCTACTCAGGGAGCGCCTGGGTGGTGCAGTCGGTTGGGCTTCCGACTCTTGGTTTCAGTTCAGGCCATGGTCTTGGGGTCGTGGAATCAAGCCCCGAGTTGGGCTCTGCTCTCAGCGGGGAGTCTGTTTGGGATTCTCCCTCGCTCTCCCTCTGCCCCCTCACCCCATTCAAGCTCGCTCGTGTTCTCTCTCTCTTTCTTTCTCAAATACATAAATAAACCTTAAAAAAAAAAAAAAGTTGCTCAGAAGAACCCAGAAGGATAAGACCCAAGTGCAATGACCAGCCCCAAGTTTTCTGAAGGGAAACTTGACCCACAAGTAGCCAGCTCTGATTAAGAGGATTGATTTATATATAGCAAGGACTTTGAACCCTGGCTGCACATTAGCATCTTGAGACCAGTCTTTTGTGGGGCTAGCACCCAGACATCAGTACTTTTGAAAGTTCCTAAAATGCTTCTTATGTGCAGCCAGAATTGAGAACCATTATCTAAGAGGTATGGATCTTTAGGAAGAGTTATTTCAGGAATTTTTACTATTTTCTTTAAAGGCAAATTATTAAATTATAACTGGAATTTATTTTTATAGATTTTTATAATTCTTTCTCTACATATACATTTGTAAATCAGATAAACATCCTTTCATATAGCATTTATCCTAGTTTTTAGCTTGGGGAAAATATGACAACTAATGGGAGAATAATATGCACGATATAAATGGCAAACAGTGTCATTACCATATAAAGGCTTCTTAAAAACCTTCAAAAAAAGACAATCACCACAATTAGAAAATGGGCAAAAGAAATGAAAAGGTAATTCAAAAAGGAAAAAAGTGAATGTGACCCATAAGCAGCTTTAAAAGGTTTAACTCATAGTTAATGAAATAGAACCAAATTAAAATAATGACACTTATGAAAGAGAGCAAACAAAAAATCTTGGAGGAAACAAACTATGGGAGGAGATGAAAACTGAAAAGGAAAAAATATTATTAATATTTTTGGAGAAGGAAGAGAAGACATATTCTCGGAACAAAAATAAGCTAAGTCGTTAAAGGTGTTGCCTTATTCCCTTGCTGTTAAAGCCTTCAGTCCATATGAATGGCTCACTGCTACAGGGCCACAATGCACTGAGGTGGTGCATGCAGAGAAACCACATGGAGAGGCCCTGGGACTACAGGTAAAGAGAGAGATGCCTGGCTAGCCCCCAGCTGCTCCATTCCCCTGCTGTTCCAGCTCCGGCCATCACCTGATGCAACCACATGAAGACTCTGAGCCAGAGCCTGGCAGTCAAGTCCTTCTTCCCAAATCCCGCATATACAGAAACTATGAGAGATAATAAAATGATTATTGTTGTTTGTGGATGATTTTTAAGCCAGTAATAGATACCAGAAGAAGATTCGGTACCTGGAAATTGAATGCTGCCATAACAAAACCCTAAAACAAGTGGCATCTGCCATTGGCATTGGCAGACAGAAATGGAAGGGCCTTGAGAAAACCATTAGCAGAAGTCTAAAAGCAGGGACCAAGACAGAGCTACCACACTAAGAACTTACCAAATACCCAACCCACAGTAATCATGAGATTTAATAAAATATTAGTTTTAAGTCAATAAGTGTTGGGATGTTTTGTTACACAGCTATAGATAACCAGGACACCCCACATCTGGTACCAAATTCTGGATTGGTTACTGTTCAGTAGGAGAAACAGAACCACCATGAGTTATACATAGGAACTAGACATTATACAGTTGTGGGAGCTGGTTAAGGCTGCAGCATCTGCATCTGCTTCTGCTTCTGCTTCTGCTTCTGCTTCTGCTTCTGGGGTTGGGCTTGAAATTGGCAAACCAATCCCTAGTGGTTGTGTGGGAAATTTCCCAAGAGGTGGTTAGAGATCTGAACTGTGGAGGTTTGAAGAAGATGCTCCCATGGGAAGTCCTGACTTGAACCTTGCACAAGGTGAGGAAATGGAGCTCTATGAAGGGCTTCTCAGAGACTTTTTCTTTAGATTGTAAGAGAAGTCACATTTTCCACACCGCTTTAAATTCTTTCCAGCGTACCTTTTAATGCCTTTAATTTCCCTCACTCATGGTATCCTTTCCCATGGGCGCCGTGACAAAGTACCATAAACTGGGTGGCTTCGAACAACAGAAATTTATTCTTTCATGATTCTGGAGGCTAGAATTCTGAAATCAAGCACTCCCTCTAAAGGAGAATCCTTCCTTGTCTTTTCCTCACTTCTGATGGTTGCTGGCACTCTTCGGAATTCCTTGGCTTGCATCCAATCTCTGCCTCCACTGTCACATGGCCCTCTCCTCTGAGTATGTGTGTGTCCTTTCCTCTTATAAGGACCCCAGTTATAGGATTTGGGGCTCATCCTAACCGACTGTGACCTCGTCTTTACCAGTTACATCTACAAAGACTCTATTTCCAGGCAAGATTCCATTCTGAGGTTCCTGGTAGAAATTAATTTAAGGGGACACTATTCAACCCAGGACACTCATTAATGAAAATATCAATGCAGTGTGGTGATGTTTTGGAGGGAAGTAAAACAGAGAACCAAGAGGGGAAGTGAGAGCCGCATCGCCCTCCTAACCCATATCTATCAGGTGTCAGATGCGACAGCAATCCACGAGTCCTGTGCGCCACAACCAAAAGTGAAGTGAGTACGGTGGTGAGGAGTGGGCGAGTGGCAGGGGGCCCAGGTCAGGAGATGTCTCAGAGAGGGCTGGAGACAATCCTCTTTCCTTTCCCCAAACTGAGGCTTCATCCGCAAGCATAAAAGAAGTTGCTAGAAGGGAAGTTGTGTGCCCTTCTTATTTCTCCGTCTATAGTCAAAAGTCACTGAGGCATAACAAATAACGAGGAGTTTCAAACAATTCAGACTAGCTGCATGTAGAAGCTTTGGCGTGTGCAGTGGGTTGGGACTGCTGATAAGGAGCGATAACTGAGAAGGTAGTTCTCCTTCTCAGGCAAAGCGTATCAGATGTTTGGTAATAAATGGTCAGGGAGTATACTTAACAAGACAGGGGTATCGATCAGGAAATAACTGTTTGCTGGGAAAGGGGCAGTCTTTTCCATGGGTAATTAAGATGGTGTCACTTGATACCTACTCCTGAGAGAATCACTCTTCCAGCGCTGTGTCTTTAACCTGGCGTCATGGCAACAAGCTGGTCGTGGGTTCTCCCTCTGGAGCTTTCTTTTATTAATATGTCTGCTATTCACAAGTTACAGCTTGCCCTCTCGTTCTGTTGCTCCAAACACAAGTGATAAGGTGGAAAGAAAGTGAGGTAGCTTTTATTATGTAGCACCAGCCTTCAAGAAAAGAAAAAACAAATAAACCAACCATGGGCTAGCTACATTGAAAGGTAATCCCCCAGGGCGCCTGGGTGGCTCAGTCTGTTAAGTAACCGACTCCTGATTTCCGCCCAGGTCATGATCTCAGGGTTGTGATACAGAGCCCTGTGTCCAGCTCCACATTGGGTGTGAAGCCTGCTTAAGATTCTCTCTCCCTCTCCCCCTGCCCCTTCCCCCTCCGTGCTCTCGTGCATGTGCGGGGTCTCTCTCTCTCTCTCTGTCTCTCTCAAACAAAAGAAAACAACTGAACAAAGAAAGGTAATCTCCTTTCTCCATACATTTCTCCATAGGGGCTCATGGACCAGTAGCATCAGCCTCACCTGGGAGCTGTTAGAAATGCAAAATCTCGGGCGCCTGGGTGGCTCAGTTGGTTAAGCAACGGCCTTCAGCTCAGGTCATGATCCTGGAGTCCCTGGATCGAGTCCCGCATCGGGCTCCCTGCTCGGCAGGGAGTCTGCTTCTCCCTGTGACCCTCCTCCCTCTCATGCTCTCTGTATCTCATTCTCTCTGTCTCAAATAAATAAATAAAATCTTTAAAAAAAAAAAAAAAGAAATGCAAAATCTCAGACCCCACCCCTGAATCAGAATCTGATCTTTGATAACATCTGCAGGAGATTCACATTCACATTAAAGTTTAATATAGACTTTCCTTTAGATAATAACATCACCTGCAGTGGCCTCAGGAGAGACACCCCTTTTTTTCACTAGCCTTGGTGGCCTGATAAGGTTTTTTTTAAAGTGGAAAATAGTCACTGTTTTCTGCAGTAATAGGAATTCTTGGTAATTTAGGCTAAGTTTATCATGAAAATAAGTTTCTAAGCGGTGCCAGGTATTTGGTCCCCAGACTTTTCTTGTGCCCTGTCTAGTTTTAGGAGATAGGTCCCTTGGACTCTGGGCTCACCCAGTCAGCTGGGAGACTCCCGTCAGAGAATCAGGCACCATATTTCTGCAGCACCAAATGGAGGAGGCTTTTGTTCTAGAAATACTGCCCAGAAACTTTGCCAAAGAAACGCTCAAAAGCAAGTTTTATGTCTTTTAGCCAGGATAGATGGTCACGCTGTTGCTTCTTATTCATCACAGCGATGATTTCTGGTCTGAGCCTTAACATAAGGATCATTATGAAAATGTTTTGATAGTCAAAACACCCAGTTTGAAGGACTTTCCTTCATTCCTAGCAGACATATGAAATACCACAAACCAGGTCTTAAAATGAAATGAAAAATGAGGGAAATGACCCAGATCTTTCCATTAAGAAGCAAATAATAAAATCAAACCCATTCGACTATCTAGATTTTTTTTTTACCAGACTTTGTGCTTTTTTAATTTGGGAGAAGGGAGGATGGACAGGATGGATTGTAATGGAAGAGGAAAGCTGAGGCTGTAAAACAGGTTGTACAAAAGAATGATTGATAATTGATAATTAGGAATAAAATGAATCATTGTTGCCATGAATTAACCTTGACAAAGGAATGTGAATTGTTTTCCATTATGAATGGGTAGCTGTATGACCTTGGGTAAATGTCTAAACCTCTTTCTTCCTCAGTTTCTTTTTTTTTTTTTTTAAAGATTTTATTTATTTATTTGACAGAGAGAGACAGAGGGAGAGAGGGAACACAAGCAGGGGGAGTGGGAGAGGGAGAAGCAGGCTTCCCGCTGAGCAGGGAGTCTGATGCAGGGCTTGATCCCAGGACCCCGGGACCACGACCCGAGCCGAAGGCAGACGCCCAACCCCTGAGCCACCCAGGTGCCTCCTTCCTCAGTTTCTTAATTGGTAAAATGAGGATAATAATACTACCTCCTCTGTGGATTGTTTTAAGATGAAATAATATGGTAACACAAACCACTTTACAAGGGTTGGTACATAATAAACACTGAATGAATGTTAGATTTATTATTATACAGAGAAGAAGTAAGTTCTGAGACTAAGAGAATGCGGGGCACCTGGGTGGCTCAGCTGGTTAAGCGTCTGCCCTTGGCTCAGGGCTCAGATCATGATCTCTGGGTCCTGGGTTCAAGCCCCCATCAGGTTTCCTGCTCAGTAGGGGAGTCTGCCTCTCTCTCTCTCTCTCCCTCTGCCCTCCCCACCACTCATTCTCTTTCTATCTCTCTCTCTCAAATAAATAAATAAAATCTTTAAAAAAATAAACAAATAAAAGAATGTGCTAGAGCAAAAATTGGGGTATCATTTAAATTAAAATCTACATACATAAAGAAGTGAAATGAAGAATTGAGATACTTTACAAAAATGACTTCAAGGGGAATTAGCAGATGGATCAGGTTTGGGAGAGTTCGTCTGTTTGGGCTGCTACAACAAAAATACCATAAACTGGGTGGCTTATAAGCAATAAACATTTATATCTCACAGCACTGGAGCCTGGGAAACCCAAGATCATGGCACCAACAGATTCAGTTTTTGGTGAGAGTCATCTTTTCCCTATAAACTCATGTGGCAAGAGGGGCCGGGGAGCTTTTTCAAGCATCTTTTATAAGGGCACAAATCCCAATCACCTCCCAAAGGCCCCACCTCAAACTACCACCACACTGGGAATGAGGATTCAACATATGAATTCTGGGGGGGCCACAAACCCCTCCGTAGCAGAGAGGTTACCCTGAATTATCAGTTTTGTTTACCTACGTTCATTTAATTAATAGAAGTAATCAGTTCCTCACAGCATCTTTATGGACATCACTTTTTGAGATAGTAAATTTTAAGAGAACTATTTTTTAAAATCTGCAAAGTATCTGAGAATATTAATCTTTTAGAACAAGGAGAAACAAAATGCTTAATATGCAGTGGCCCCTCTCAGATGTATGTCAGAGCATCCTGTTCTACCCTCCATATCTCTTAACCTCTTCCAGAACTGATGTTCTCAGCTTGTCTGAGCTACTATCAAACCCATCCACTGAACTTTATATTTTACTACCTTTTCTTCATTTCTTAAATTTATTACATTTTTAAAAAATGAATCTTCAGGAGTGCCTGGGTGGCTCAGTCTTGATTTCGGCTCAGGTCATGGTCTCAGGGTTGTGACACTGAGCCCGATGTCAGGCTCCATGTGAAGCCTGCTTAAGATTCTCTCTCTCCCTCTCCCTCTGTCCCCCTGCCACCACCCCCCCCCCCCGCACGCATGTTCTCTTCCTAAAAAAAAAAAAAAAATCAAATTAAATTAAAAAAATGAGTTTCTTCCTCCCATAATGTTCTCCTCTTGTCTTATTATATTCATCCCAGATGTTTCTGCAATCCTGGATAGGGCACATTTCATTAGTGGCCTGAGGAAACACATTGTTCATTCATGCATGAGGGAGTCCTTTCCAATTAAAGACATTGCTTTGAAAGAGTCTTCCAAATTGGTTTCATTGGTAAGAAATGAAGGAAGCTAAAAGCTTTTCACTTAAGATTTGACAATAGCCAGAAACCTTTTGTTAATCATGAATGTTAAGAGTTAACATTTAATTAGCATAGGTTATAATCAGAATATTGCCTGGAATTTACATAGGCATAATCTTAAGCATCTGTGTGACTGTTGGCTGCTCTTCTACAGTTCCTCCTAAATATGGGACAATGACACCTCACACCATTTTTATTTTGGATTTCCTTTTTAGAGATAGTTTATTTGGGTGAGAACTGGGTTTTACTTTGGCCCTTGCCATCTTCAACACCTGCCTCTCAGGTTAAGTGGACAGAGGTGATGTGGGGAAAGTGCTAATAAATCTGTTGGCATCCATTCCTTTGCTCTTTTGTGCTCCTGTACGTGAAAGTCAGTGTGATTGTGACTGGAAAGTCATTTGGGACTATGTGGAGAAAGAAAAGACATAATCACCTCAGATCCTTCATTGGTAAATAGCGATTTAACAACAGCTTTGCTTACAGCACACTATGGCTTCAGTACAAGGGAAAGATTTTAAGAGAAAAAAAATTAGTAGTATTTAGTGTGCTCTCTAGAAAAATAGAACCGATACGTTTCCTTTTCCTCAGGGATCTCCATCTTTTTTCTCTTAGGACCTTCAACTGATTAGATGAGGCCCCCATCCAGGGTATAGAGAGTAATCTGCTTTACTCAAAGTCTATGGATTAAAATGTTCATCTCATATGAAAAATACTTTCACAGCTACATCCTGACAAGTGTTTGACCAAATATCAGGGTATCCTGACCTAGCGAAGTTGACACAAAATATTAGCTGTCACATTTGGCCACTCTGAGAACTGAAACTGGGACTGATTTGTTATAATATCCTCAGACAAATGTCCTAAAATCACTGTGAATGGTGTGCTCTGATAAAGGAATAAGGACCAGAAAGCTTTCAATGTCACTGATACGCGGGCAGAAACCCTCCGTGAAAGCACTGTCTCATATTTCGGTCTAATAACAGTCTCTAGCAGGGTAGTGCAGTAAAATGGTGGTCAAGCTTTGATGTCAGATCACAGGAGTCTGCGTCCTGGTTCTACCGCTTTCTGTGTGATTTGAGGCAATTTACTTTCATTTCTCTCTGCTTCATTTTCTCCATCTATAAAATGGAGATAGGTTTAAATGTTCTAACTCATTGGAAGTCTGTAGAACAGTGCAAGGTACATCTTAAGTATTCAATAAATATTAGCTTTTATTATTCCCTTAAATTAATAACAAAGCCAAACATTTTCTTAATGCATGTCCATCTGAGAGAGGTTTTTGGTTTCTTTGTTTTGTTTCTAAGCCTGTGGCTTAATAGAAAGTGATACTTGTATCAACCCTTCCTACCTTTACCCTGGGGTTGACATTTCAGGGTCCCTTAAGGGGCACTCAATGTAAGCAAGTTGTTCTTCACTAGGAAGGCCAGGAGAGGGAAGAATTGGAGAGGTTCCTGTTAATAAGTAAGGACAGGATGGGTGAAAGATTGGCTTTCACTAGCAGATGGCAACCTTTATGAACCTTACAAATGAAAAACCCCATTTTTTAAATTTATTTAAGTAATCTCTACACCCAACGTGGGGCTCAAACTCATGGCCCTGAGATCAAGAGTTGCATGCTTTTCTAACTGAGCTAGCCAGGCACTCCTGAACCACCCCATTTTAATAAATTGATGAATAAATACTGTAGCAGGAAGGTCATTCTAAGAAAAAATATATATAACAATTTGATATTACAAAAACAATCAGCTATTTTCCTTTTACCAAATAAATACTCATCACTTAAAAGAGCCACCTCTTGGGGCACCTGAGCCTTCCCTGTGGTCATTCAGGGATCCAGGATCTGCATCCTATAGCTCTGCCTTCTTATATGGTCTTGGATTCCTCTTTTTTTTTTTTTTTAAAGATTTTATTTATTTATTTGAGAGAGAGAATGAGAGAGAGAGAGAGAGCATGAGGGTCAGAGGGAGAAGCAGCTCTGCTGAGGGAGCCTGATGTGGGACTCGATCCCAGGACTCCAGGATCATGACCTGAGCAGAAGGCAGTCGCTTAACCAACTGAGCCACCCAGGTGCCCCTTGGATTCCTCTTTTAAAACCTTGGTATCTTGCTAGTAGGTAAGGGAGGAGAGAGAGGGCATGGAGGATCCCCTGAAGATTGGACATCATTTTACCTACATTCCCTCGGGCAAAAGTCAGTCACATTACCAAACCTAACTATAAGGGAGGCTGGAAATTGTAGTCTAGCTGTATATTTAGGGGGGTAGAAGAAATGACTTTTGGTGAACACAAGACACTTGGGGCACCTTGACTGATAAACAACCTTTCCAGGAAAGATACACTCATAATGTCTGCCATGTGTCTAGAATGGTACTTGACTCTTACAGAAGCTATCTAATTAAAATGGGTGCTCCCAGGGGCGCCTGGGTGGCTCAGTCATTAAGCGTCTGCCTTCAGCTCAGGTCATGATCCCAGGGTCCTGGGATTGAGCCCCGCATCGGGCTCCCTGCTCAGTGGGAAGCCTGCTTCTCCCTCTCCCACTCCCCCTGCTTGTGTTCCCTCTCTTGCTGTCTCTCTGTCAAATAAATAAATAAAATTAAAAAAAAAAAAAGTGAGTGCCCCTGTTTATACTTTACATGTGAGGTAAAATGACTTGCTTGAGGGCACATGGGTGATTAGTGGCTGAACTAGAACTCAGCCTCAGGTCTGGTTTTGAAGTCTGGCTTCCTCCCCACCACCCCCCATTACAATGCCTGCTCTCATAGGACTAGATCTTGTTTCTAAAGCTGCACCTCTGGTCCATCTATTCTACATAGGCAAGATTGTACTCCAATCTTGGCAAAAGTAAGGAAGTATACTAAATTTGTCTCTGACAACACCCCCAACTCCACAGCAAGCTTTCTTTGGCTTCCCCCTACAGACTCTCAGCCAGCTAGTGGTTTCATCAGTTCCTTTCTGGTTTTCCCAAGAGCCTTAATGGGGCATTCATGTGAGTCTGTCTCCTTCTCTCAGTATCTCCCATTCTTAATTCCACACACCACACTCTCCTTTATTCAAAGCCTACCAGCCAATTCTATGTCACGTTATAATGCTCAGCAATATCTTAAATGGTTCAAATTAATTACTGATTTGTAAGTTATTTCATTAACTAATTACCTCTAAATGGTTTGAATCTTTTAAAGCAATAAAGAACTTATGAATTACTTGCTTAATTAAAAATATACTAGGGGTGCCTGGGTGGCTCCGTCAGTTAAGTGACCAACTCTTGATTTCGGCTCATGTCATGATGTCAGGGTCTTGAGATTGAGCCCCATATCAGGCTCTGAGCTGAGCATGGAGCCTGCTTGAGATTCTCTCTCTCCTTGGGCCCCTCCCCACCCCCAGGCCCCCACCCCCTGCTCTAGTGTACTCTGTCTCTCTAAAAAAAACAAAAAACAAAACCCACAAACAAACATCCTAAAGAACAAAAGGAGAAGAATTTTAAGGGTACAAATTTTGGTGATATTCTCAGTCAAGTGGGTCTTTTGCTGTCCCTCAAATCATAACACATAGATAACCATCATATGGGCTTATGCTTTGGCTGGCTTGATTACATCAAAACCATTTATAACATAGGACACATTTTCTTACACTTTACAAACCTGGAGAGGGGAGGAAAGTCGGCAGAGAGGAGTCCACCTTCTTACTAGGGAACCCCTGTATCTCATAACCCACTAGTCACAAAGATGGCGGTTCTCTCTAGCCTGTCCAGCTGTTTGTCCTAGTATTGGCATTAAATCTTCCCCTTAAAGCACAAAACACTTCTCATTTTCAATTTTTCAGCTGCAGAGGGATTGACTACACTGTTGCTACCAAGAGCAAAGCCCAGAGTCCAATTTTGAGACCTTGATTTTCATTATGTTTTCAAATGCTTAAATCAAGCCTTCTTTCTCTTACCCGGATTTCCTCTTTCGCCTCTCTGCTTCTCTCTTTGCATAGTTTGTCTTAACACCTGAAGAAAAAACATTTAAATGCAAAGAGATAAATGGATGGTAATCATTACAAATGACCCATTAGAACTGGAGCTGTTCAATCTGCTTATTTGAATGTACAAAGGCGGTTCTCTCTTCTGAAATACTACACTGAACAGGTAAGAGTGTATTCAGATATAATTTCATGTGATTACTCTATAATAGGAGCTTCTAGCCACAATTCTCTATCAGGTGTTGTTAAGCACACAAACTGCCTACCAATAAATCCTGTCCATCAAATTTTATTTTTCTTTCACAAAGATTCTACTTTGCAGGCAAACTCTGGGAACGTTGCCTACCTATTAAAATGGCAAGAAAAGAAAATCTGAAATTGAGAGAGAAGAATCTGGAACAATCTTTGTCACAAAAATTTGTCCTGTGTCAAAAGTATTTCCTCCTTCAGGAAAAATTACCTAACAAGGCAGAAGGAGTAGTAGTGAAAGGCAAAATTAAATAATTAAATACAAAAGCAGAAACACTAAGTTGTTGCTATTATGGACTCATTTTGCACTGAATTAACCAATGAATGTTTTTAACTAATACTGAAGAAAGGGCAGCCCAGTTTGAGAAGACTGGTTTAAAAACCACTTTTATAGGGTGTCTGGGTGGCTCAGTTGGTTAAGCAGCTGCCTTCAGCTCAGGTCATGATCCCAGGGTCCTGGGATCGAGTCCCGCATCATGCTCCTTGCTCAGCGGGGAGCCTGCTTCTCCCTCTCCCACTCCCCCTGCTTGTGTTCCTGCTCTCGCTGTCTCTCTCTCTGTCAAATAAATAAATAAATCTTAAAAAAAAAATAAAAACTTAAAAAAAATTACTTTTAGGGGCACCTGGGTGGCTCAGTCATTAAGCGTCTGCCTTTGGCTCAGGTCATGATGCCAGGGTCCTGGGATCGAGCCCCGCATCAGGCTCCCTGCTCGGCGGGAAGCCTGCTTCTCCCTCTCCCACTCCCCCTGCTTGTGTTCCCTCTTTCACTGTGTCTCTCTGTCAAATAAATAAATAAAATGTTTAAAAAAAATTACTTTTAAATTACTTTTATCCATTATTTACTCCTGAAGCAGGGATTCTTATCCTGAAACCTTGGATGGGCTTCAGGGTCCTGTGAATGCTCAGAAATTTGGGGGTGTTCTTAAGTATATTGGGCTCTTTTTCCCCCCCTGGGAAATGATCTGTAGTTTCTGTCAAATTTTCAAAGGGGTCTAGTCTAAGAATCAGTGTTCTTAGAAGATTCTTTAAGGCACATGGAAAAGTTGGATACATTGATTTCAGTTAAACCTTGGTGTTTGTGAGAACAAAGATGTGCATTTGAGGTATCTTTCTCTGGAAGACAAAGATCAGGCTTGTCTGGACAGTTGCAACAAAACCCAACAGGAAAATTAGAGAATAGCTGAGAACTGGATTGAGGCAAGCCCCTTGTATGAACTATGGTAACACTCAATGCTGTACCAAATCATCATCATCATCATCATCTCAGTAACTTAAGGTAATAAAAATTTACTTCTCATTCACACCAAGTCCAATTCCTGGTCAATAGGCAGCCTTCCATGTGGTCATTCAGGGATCCAGGATCTGCATCCTATGGCTCTTCTTTTTTTTTTTTTTTTAAGATTTTATTTATTTATTTGACAGAGAGAGAGAGACAGTGAGAGCAGGAACACAAGCAGGGGGAGTGGGAGAGGGAGAAGCAGGCTTCCTGCTAAACAGGGAGCCCGATGCAGGACTCAATCCCAGGACCCTGGGATCATGACCTGAGCTGAAGACAGACGCTTAATGACTGAGCCACCCAGGCAGTCTGGCTCTGTCTTCTTGTATGGTCTTGGATTCCTCTGTTAAAAAACCTTGGTATCTTGCCATAGGTAAGGGAGGAGAGAGAGGCATGGAGGATCACATGAGGATTGGACATCATTTTATTCACATTCCTTCAGGTAAAATTCAGTCACATAACCAAACCTAACTATAAGGAAGGCTGGAAATTGTAGTCTAGCTGTATATTAAGTGGGGGTAGAAGAAATGACTTTTGGTGAACACAATAGCATTTCTGCCCTATCCTCTTAAATGAAGCCACAGTACCACGACCAGAAAGAAGTTGGAGGTGAAGACATGCTGCCTTAGATACTGGGAGAAAGTCCACTGTCATAGGCAGACCAACATACTCCCCCAACAGTAAGCACTAGAGGCAGGAGGTCGAAAAGTGTCCAGAGGATAGGACAGACACAGTGGCATAAAATTTAGGAGCAAAAATGCTCAGAAAGTCAGGCATGGAGGCAAGAGGCATTTGGGAATTCAGTGATCCATAGCAGAGTCCAAGTCACCTAATTAGTATTCAGGAAGACCTAGGGCGAGGAGTGGAGGATAAGAGTCCCGCCAGGCATCTCTACCTAGAGTGAGATAACCCAGAGCAGGAAGGTTACATTACAGAGATGAGGGCTGCACACAAAGGTAAAGAGGACAGATTATTTGTGAGGTGACTCCATCATGAACAGAATGCTGAACAAGGGCTATTTAAATTCCTCCTGTCCAAGGTCAGGAATGGTCCTAGAGATGTGCAGAGCCTATAGACAGGGGTCAACTATCAGGAGAAGCTCATGGGAACCTGTTTAGGCCTGATATGATCCACCCTCAAATGTTACCAGTAACTTCATACTGTTTCCCACTCACAGACAACAACCCTAATGAACCCCAGCTTCCTCACAAATATCCTGGGATGAAAAAGGGCAATGAATTAGTACAAACCCTTCAGGGAACAGAGCAAATGCTTCACTAACAGTGACATACTTGCTTATAAGTAATAAATAATAATTAAAAGTAACAGTTGACATGTGTAAGACATAGTTCTTGGGCTTTCATATATATTTACCCACTTAATCTTGACAAAAGTGTTTATTTGAAGGAGGTATCTCTACTACCTCAATTTTACAGATTAAAAGCTGAGCAATGAGGCTTATATGTAACTTGCTCAAGTGAGTGGCAGAGGTCTGGCTCCAGAGTCAATGACCTTCCCCACTGTGCATACTGCTTTTCTCAGAAAGTCAAATTTGGCCAGAATTTCAGATAACATTTTACTCCCTTGGTGAAGATGCCTTCACTCCCTTGGTGACGGACACACCATGTAACGCTCCCCAGAGATCTCATCCACCATTTTGTTTCCAGAGAACTGCCCCATCCTTTTGGAATGAAGACTAAGACATGGATATCCAAAGAATGTCTTGGACAGTTCACTGGAGTGGCTATCCTCTTAAAGAATGTGTGCTCTGCTGCAGTAATGAGCTTTGAAGTAAAATAATGTCACAGATGAATGCAGACTGTCAGCGTTGGAAGGGCCACCAGTCCTCCCCATTTTAGTGCAGTGAGGTTGAGTAGCTTGCATAATGTCCCTTAGGAATAAAAGCAGGTTGTCCCAAGGTCCACGGTAAAATACTTGCCTCCTTACCTCAGATCATTTTCTGTACTCAGCATACAGGATCATGAGGGTTAAGAGCCAGAAACTGCTGACAGTGATGTGACTGCATTCATTTTTAGGTTGCTAAAGGGACTGTGAAAAAGAAAAGGGTTCAACTTCACAGAATTTACTTTCTATGAAATGAGAAATCCAATGTCTGATATAACTCACCAGGAAGTCTATCCTTCCAGGCATTTATTCATTCCTCCCAGCCTTTATCCTACCATTTATTCATCTGTCCGCCCATTCATCCATTCAGGCATTAATTCATTCATTCCAAAATATCTACTCTGCCAAAATTTGTGCTAAATCCTGGGTATTTTTAGCACCCTCAATCAGTAGTTTTCTTTCTGCCTGGTTTTCAAATTGTGTTAACAAGCCCAGTGTATTGGATTCCAGTACATTTCATTATAAAATGACCTTTATATTAAATATGTTTCAGGAATCATAATCAGGCCATTAATTGTGGTAGAGTTTGCAGCTTCTACCCATTAATCCAAAGAAAAGAGTTCAGTACGGATTATTTCCTTTTTTGCTCAGGACCTCATTTTTGGCCCCAAGCTGTCTTTTATAGACCATAGTCTCCAGCGAGACGTGGACAAGTCTTAGTCAACAGTAAATTGCCCTCAGTACCAAAGAAGTCCTCCAATATCTGCAAATGTCCATGAGAGCTGTAAGACCCATGCTGTCCTTGCTGAGAAGTACATCCCACAGGGATAAAACTATGTATTCTCAGTTCTCTTGGAGGACAGTAGAAAGAGGATTTCGGCATCCTGCTGCCCGCACCAGTTAGTGCAATTCTGCCTTGTGCTCTAAATAATTCTACTCCCCTGGCCCAGAGTTCTACTGGCTGTAAGAAGTCTAAAATGATTTAGCTCAGCATTTGCTTCTGCATCACATGAGAACATTATATTCTGATGGTAGTAAAGGAGGGGACTACTCAGGAAAACAAAGCACAATGTCAGGTGCCAACATTCTGATATATTTATTCATGTTTGTATTTGTGGATGGAAACTTTTTCCATGCTACAAAGTTCTGTTAGAAACAAGATGCTACAAATCAATAAAGAATAGCTATAGTTATTGCCTATTAGAATAACAAACAGAAAACCAACAGATACAACTAATTTGGTATACACAGACATTCAATTTTTTTCTGCTCCAAAACTGATATGAACACCACCATTTTAATTCCTTTATGGCATTTTCTCTGGAGATACAATTTTTTTTTTGAGATACAATTTCTTATTGCCCATTGCTTTGTGCTTCTCTTACCAGTTCAGGTTTGTAGCATACCAAAGAATTACAGAAAACTGTTTTTCTACCAAAGAGGGGCTAGTTGCCACCATGTGGTCATTCATATATTACAATGAAAAAGAAGCAAGGTACAAAAATTAATGTATGCTTGTGTGTGTGTGTGTGTTTTGTGTATGTGTCTAATGTGTGCTGAAGCCTGGGAATACTGAGTATGAAAGGCTTTTAACTAGCTGGTCATCAAAATCATATATAATAGCTATTAAAAACTCACTTAGCTAGCAGCTTGTAAATCACTGGGGTTGGTTACTCAACGACTAGACAAACAGATTTCTTGGATCCTGTTTCCACTTGGGTTTTCCAGTTCATACGGTTCCAGCTGGCGGTACTCAAAAGTCACACGATTTATGTGCTTTCCGCTGGACACCATGCGCACCACCGTGTTGTCACAGCCAATTTTCATTTGGGCTATAATTCATGAAAAAAGTAAAAGGTTCCCTGCAGGTTAGAAACCACACAAACCATTTCCATCGATAAGATCATTTAAACACAAAGAAAGCGAGAGGATGTAGCTCCTCTCACATACTCAAACCATGCTCCTGCCATCAGATGAAAAGTTCTGTTTGCATTTTTATTATAATATATAATTAATTGTAGAATACTGAAAGTGAACTCAGTTTTCCTCATGTGCAAAAACACTGTTAGCCAAATAAAACTGGCTGGAGGGGCACCTGGGTGGCTCAGTCATTAAGCGTCTGCCTTCGGCTCAGGTCATGATCCCAGGGTCCTGGGATCGAGCTCCGCATCAGGCTCCCTGCTTGGTGGGGAGTCTGCTTCTCCTTCTCCCACTCCCCCTGCTTGTGTTCCCTCCCTTACTGTCTCTCTCTCTCTCTGTGTCAAATAAATAAATAAAATCTTAAAAAAAAAAAAAAAAAAAAAACTGGCTGGAAAGAGGAGTTAAAAAGAAAATCACAGGGGGAAAAAAAGAAAGAAAGAAAATCACAGGCCCAAAATGGTGCCCTTTAGGCCAACGTATGAAACTGGGGCTTAATACCTAATCTAATTGTAATTTCAACCTCCCCCAGAAAGGTAGCCTTAACCAGTCAGTCAGGAATTTTTCTATCAGTGTCAGCGAGTCAGCTACAGGGGCTCTCTCCATCCCCCAAAAGGAGGATGAGGCAATCTGCATGACAAGACACCTTGCTTTTCCCCCTAAGGGAAAGTGCCCTTGTCTGGAACAATCTTTTTCTTTTGCCAAATTTCTTGCCCCACCCTCCTTCTATAAAAACCTTCCATTTTGTACAATGCCTTGGAGACCCCTCTACCTGCTAGATGGAATGTTGCCCCATTCATGAATTGTTTAATAAAGCCAATGAGATCTTTAAAATCTATTCAGTGGAATTGTTATTTAACAGAGGCAATAAGATGTCTCTGCACTTTTCATGTTCTCCTACCTGCAAGGCTTCCGTAGTGCAGGCAAGCTGTCTACCTACCCCTACACCTCTGCTCTAGCTCAGTGTTCGCAGCAGGAGCAGTACCGCCCTCTAGGGACAGGTTGGAAATTTGCAGGGGCAGTTTTTGGTTGTCATTATCTGAGGATGCCAAGTGGCATTTAGTGGACAGGGCTAGAGGATGGAGTGTACTGCAGGATTTTATGCCGACTAAAAAAAAAAAAAATCACCCGTTTATTATTTTCTGAGCCTAGATAATAACTCTGTTTACATAAAAGCAAAAAATAATTTGCATAGTTTAGATATACACTAATATACTTGTTTTTGTTCTATTGTCCACCTGTACCTTTTGACTCATTTTTTCTGTGCTTCTTATATGGAATGGCTTTTGATATCCTTACTTCTCTTAAATCCAATCTTATTCATTATTTGTTTTTTTAAATTGTATTATTTGTGTAAGCATCTGGCAATGTTTATGTATATCTTCTAGTGCAGCTGTGACCGAACACTTGTATGTTAAAACTCATAGTAGTTTTATCGAAAATTTCTTTTATTTCTCCCTTGTCAAGCTGGGTCCTGAGGCAAGATTTATCTGCCTGACAATAATTTTTTCTGTTGTTTTATTTTGTCTGTCTCCCCCCGACCCCTTGTCTCTGTCAGGCCTACAGCCTGAGAAACACTAGCATTATTATTGCATGACAAATGAAGTAAAACAGCCAGATACTTAATTGAGATAAAAGTCAATTTAGAGACATAACAAATATAAACCCTATAATTATTTTTATATAAGCACCTGGGAGTCTTGGTTAAGCGATGAGGAGATCCAAATTTAATTTTCTTTACATGATTTGGAAGGTTATTCTTTTTCTGACCTTACTCTAAACTTTAATATATATATCAGGATCCATTTCCTTTGTTATGTGCACCTGATTTACTTATTATTTGACATAAATGCACCAAAATTACTCTGGTTTCAGTAACCTAAATTTTAAGGCACGAGTATTCCTTAGACCTTAATCTATTCTTCTTACCCAGAGCAAATGCATCTCCTCACAGGTGCCCTCCTGCATGGAAGGATCCAGTGCTTCAGAGAACACAGTAAGAGACGAGAAAAGCCACATGGACTGACTGTTTAAACCAGCAATTCCCAGCCACCCTCACCCCACCTGACCATCATCCAATGGAAAATCGTCACTGATCCCTCACAAAGAATATCTGGTTCTGTTTGGCATGCTGTGTACTAAACTGGTCTTTCATTACCAGTGACCACTTTTAGGTTTCAGGACGTATTTCTGCTTTTGCCCCTAGAAGTTGGGGACATTTAGCAAGTCTGAGAATTTCTAATAAAGCATATAACTTTTTAATTTATGTACTATGAGTAATATCCACATACACATTCCATATATATATATGGAAAAGTTATTTGGATATTACTCCATTATTTAAACAAGATATTACTTCTTTATTATACTCTTACTAACTGATGATACATCTATCTGAAGCATAGTTTTCAGTTAGTAAACTCTCTCGTCTTTAGAGGATGAAAGCAGGCACCTTCAAGAAGGTGGAAAGAGCACAGAACATAAAAACTGTCATTTTCATGGTTTTCTTAGGGCCAACCTTAAACACGTACCCTTCTTTCTTCAAAGCTTCCTCTCCCAGGTTCAGATATTTTGGTAATGCCTTGTCAATACCATACATATGCTCAAATGTAAAAATCCTTACATTGGCTCAAGGTGCAAAACCCAAGTTTTTAGGGTGGAAATTGCCTTCCCATGTATAAAAAAAATCTGAGGTGTTTTATTTAAGGAAGTATCAAGTTTTATTTAAGGAATCTTGACAGGCTCATAAATAATAATCAAAGAAATATCTCACCAGGGCCATGAAAGGAATAGCAGAGGTCAGCCAAAGGCATCATCTTGGAAGGGTCCAGCCCAGGTCCTCCCAGCAGCTCCACAAAGTCTCCTATTCCCCCACAACCTGCTGAGGGGTTCTAAGAGAATAAAGCAGCAGAGGAAGATATATTTCAACCAATTACAGAAGTCAGACCATTTGACCAACCGCAAGGTGGTGAATTCCCTCAATCAGCCTTGCCATGTTGGCAGTGCCATTTAATTGAACATCCAGGACTCCGGAAATGAAAAGACATTTATAAGGAAAAAAAATCGTAAGAACTGCTCTTCTAAATCAGTTGAGCAATCATTTTCTTTAAATGTGTGTGCATTAAAAAAAAAAAAAAATGTTATAATCTCAAGGACCGGAATGATGAAATGGGAATCTGTAAACTCCACATAAAATGAATGAAAATTGAATCTGAAAATGCTTTGCTTTTTAAATAAATCATCTGGACATACATATGGAATTATTCGAATTTCTTAATGCATGCAGTCAGCATTTATAAACAGGGCTTTCACATCAGTTTTTCCTTCAACTCACCTCTTTTCCTCTTCTTTATTTTTTTTTATTTTTTTATTTTAAAGATTTTATGTATGTATTTGACAGAGACAGAGATAGCGAGAGCAGGAACACAAGCAGCGGGAATGGGAGAGGGAGAAGCAGGCTTCCCCTCAAGGAGGGAGCCCGATGTGGGACTCGATCCCAGGACCCTGGGATCATGACCTGAGCCGAAGGCAGACTCTTAACGACTGAGCCACCCAGGCACCCTTTTCCTCTTCTTTAGAAAGGACTTAGCCTGATCTTGGGACAATCCTTATCATTTCTACTAATGGGCATTCAGATTAGTTCTAAGAATGTTAAAGAAAGAATAGAGCCCTCCTTTGGGGCTCAAGGTAGGTAGAGTTACCAGGGTCTTTCTCCTCCCAACTAAAACAAATTTATTTCAAGCTACTCAAAACCAGAATGTATTCCAGAATGTAATCCACTGTTAACTGTTTTCCACTCCCTTCATCCTTTCCACACTGCCTTGTCCACAGCAATTCCTACACTTCACTTTCCCACAAAAATAAAGCTGCTACTCTCAGTCCCAAAGGTTGCACTTTGGGCTACCCAGCTCCTGTGATCAGGGCTGCTGGCCTCGTTGGCATGGCCCCCTGTGCCCACGGGCCCACACTTACAAGGGCCTTGTGCTTGGCTGAAGGCTCTGCTGTCACCATCCTGAAATTCCTAATAACTCTAAAATAAGGGCCCACACATTTTCATCTTGCACTGTCCCCCATAACTACATAGCTAGCTTTGCCTGTGATCCTCTCCTTCACTGAGGCACACTATCGCGAGATCTAGTGCAGAGTGGCAGGGTGCTCAGAGGTGAACCACGTAGACCCTGCCACATAGGGAACAACATCTAAAATAGAAAATGTTAGGGGCACCTGGGTGGCTCAGTCGGTTAAGTGTCTGCCTTCAGCTCAGGTCATGATCTCGGGGTTCTGGGATCGAGTCCCATGTTGGGCTCCCTGCTCAACAGGGAGTCTGCTTCTCCTTCTCCCTCTGCCCCTGCTCTCTTGCTCTCTCTCTGTCTCAAATAAATAAATCTTTAAAAAATAAATAAAATAGAAAATGTTAAACACACACATATATAAACACACATTCAAACATCTAGAAGACACTGAAATGCAACTAGAACTAAACAACAATTTAGGAAATAATATATAACACCAACTGTCTGGCTAATACAAGGAAGGAGGTGAGGACATACATTTTTTAAGTGCCTACTCTATCTTGGGTCCAATGCTTAGATGCTCTACACATAATTTCATCCAATAATGAAATAGAGGCTTAATTAGCCCTCCTGTGTACAGGGCTCATGCTCTTGTATCAAGAGTTGAGTGAGAGGTGAAGGAAAAAAATCTTAATTGCCTTTCCCTTCAGGAGAGGATATCCAGGGGGAACATCCCTTAAGACTAAACTTTCCACTTGGTTCTTCAGGTTCTAAATTTCAGCGGGAGGTGGTGAAGGGGAGAAGGCAGGCCCCAGAGAGAGAAATGGGAAGTAAGGAAGTTGGGAAGAAGTAGGAGCTAAAATGAGGGAACCAAGCAGAAACAAAGAAGTTGGACACACCTGTTCCTTGATGTTCAATGACTTTTCTCTGCTCTTCCCAAACCTCTCAGCTAGTCTTAGGAATGAGAAGTACTACACTACCCTGCTGTGTTCAGCTCCTCGGCAACAAGCTCCTAGATTTCTCTGTTGAGGTTCTGGCTCTCTGGACTAAGCCACTACCATCTCTTGCCTAAACTGTGACAATGGCCCTTCCCGCACCACTCTGGTCCCCACAGCCCCTTCACCAGCCAGAATGGCCTTTAGGTAAGCCTCTCCCTCTCGCCCCCCCTCCCCCGCCACGGACCTTGTTAATTAATTGGGTCACGAGATCAGCAGTTCCCAACCACCCTCACCGGACCTGAGCATAATCAAATTGATTATGTCGCTTTCCTGCCTGTACCCCTTCAGTGGTTTCCCAGTGCACTTAGAATAAACTCAAACTCCTTCATATGCCCTGCTGGGCTCTCCACACCCTGGCTCTGCCCTTCTCCCTGATGCTGTCCAGTATTCCCCGCCTCCCACTCTACCTTTCTATTTCTGGAAACCAGCAAGCCCATTCCTCCCTCTGAGTCTCTGCATTATTGTCCCCTGTGTTCCTGGCTTTTCCAGGGGCTGCTGGCTCCTTCCTACCTATCAGTCACATTTTACTTTAAACGTCTCCTTCTCAGAGGTTTTCTTTCCTGACCACCTTACCTCAAGGAGCTCCCCTTGTCTATCACAGCACTCTGCCTCATTTTCTGTTGGGCACTCATCACTATTTCGAACGCATTACACTTTTGCTTATCTCAACCCACTAGAGTGCAGCTTCCATGTGAGCAGGACCTGTGTGGTTCATTGCTATTTCCAGCATCTAGAATAGTGCCTTGCACATAGGAAGAACCCAAAAACCACTTTGTAAAAGAATAGATGTTTAGAACACTGCAGACTTCAACATTTTTTCAAGGGGAAACGCCAAGATTACTCCACACAGCTAAGAACAACTAACGTGCAGATCTCCCAGTCTGGGATGGTGCTTGCCATCCATCTTCTGTGGTAAACATCAGGATTGACATACAAACAATCTCAGGCAAGAGGGCTACGCCAAAGACATCTGCTTATTCTGGTCTTTATCAAAGGATTATTCTTCTACTAAGGCCCAATCAAAACAAACAAACAAACAAACAAACAAAAACAGGCACTGGCCCATGAAATTAGGGCTTAATGGAAATTAGATATACACCTTTCTTCAGTGCTGGTCCTATTTATTTGGTTTTCACTGAAACCTGCCTGATTAGGAACAATGAATGTCTTTGATGTCAGCAAATATATCAGCCATCTTAACCAAGGAATATGAAAAAGTGAAAGAAAATGAGAATGACTCAGAGTGAAGAAGCCGGCAGTACCAAAAAAAAAAAAAAAAAAAAAAGTGGTCAAACTCAGCATTAATTGTGGAGTCCATACAGAAGTCCATGGAAATATAGACTGATAGAGATTCTCAACTAATATTTTCATGCCAAATGTATTGAACTAAATGTAATGTAAAGAAGGGGTGCCTGGGCTCAGTCGGTTAAGCATCTGCCTTTGGCTCAGGTACTGATCCCAGGGTCCTGGGATCGAGCCCCGCATCGGGCTCCTTGCTCAGCAGGCTTCCCGCTGCCTGCCACTCCCCCTGCTTGTGCTTACTCTCTTTCTCTGATAAATAAATAAGTAAGTAAGTAAATAAATAAATAAATAAATAAATAAAATCTTTTTTAAGAATGTAATATAAAAAAATCTTCAAAACTTTACTGTATTTTGTAATATAAAAATCCAATTCTGTATTTTATGCTACACTTAGCATTCCTTCATCACACAGTTCTATCACTGAGATACTTCTTTCATGTCATAAAAAAAATGCCAAAATTCAGAAAAACAGCTGTGTAGATGACTCACACTAGGTTCTGCTAGGAGAGAATTTTTGTAAAAGAGGCAAGTACAAGAGAGTTCAATTGTAATTATATGCCACAACTTTCCCAATTGAACACATTTCTTACATCACAAGAGAAGTATTCAAGTAATCAGAAGGGGCACCTGAGTACGCAACATGCAGTGTAAGGGAAACAGAAGGGGGCTTTCATCAAAGCAGTGAGGGTACAGCCCATGTGGGACTGACAGCCAGCAGAAGGACACACTCCCGCAATTTGCTAATGTCCACGTTTACCCTGTATGCTTCCTTTCTCCTCTGATAAAGCTGTGGCCTCAGTAAATGATTGGGAAGTAAGAAAGCAACTTACCTTGAACTGCAGACCATTTAAGTGTCCCAGGGTAAGATCCGATATTTTGATCGCCACGGGATAAATTATGGAGAAGCTGCAGTTTTGCCGCAGATGCGGGACTACCAGGGTAAACCTTCCGCTGGGGGTCTGGGAAATCACATTGCAGGCTTTGTGGAAAAACAAAATCACATTTTCACTATTTGGTATGCTGGGTTTTCATAGAAATTTATCCTATCCTTATTCTAGGCTCCTATTCAGGGTCTAGGGCCTTTGTGGACGAGAATAGGTATCACAAGGGCAATTTGGTCCCGGGAGGCAAGGGGGCTTCTAATCTCAATCTCAAGGAGTTACCTTGTTTACAACAATCGTGAGACATAAAGTAACAATCAAACAACACTAGCTAGTAGAAGTTCTAGAAACACTTCATTAACTAGGGTCCAAATTTGAGCTGTAAATCTGAAAGAATAAAAGCTCAAAGGTGAGGCCAGAACTCAAACCCTGCCTGCCAGAAAGCTTCATTCACTGAACTTGGAACCATAATGATATTTTTAAAATAATGAAGTCAATAAATAAAAAAATAGTTACAAAACAGGCTGAGAAAAACAGAAAGCAGGCTTATGTCTGAATAAATATTTGCTGGGTCAAGCTAATCCCAGATCAATGGAATGACTCAGAGGGATTAAAGTTCGTCACTGAATCCATTATAGTGCCTCAGAAGATCAGAAAAAGACTAAAGAAAAAAAATAAAATTTTACCCACCAAAAATTAATATCCTACCTAGCCTGGGAAATCCATTAAAAACTGTGAATTGATTTTCGGAGTAAGGACTAGGAAATATCCTTTAAGTCATTTCTAATGACAAAAGAATTTCCATTCAAATCATTCCTCACTTCAAATTTCTTAAGTCTGGTGCAATCGCACTACCTTTGAAAAGCAGATCTGACACTCCCTCCAAGTCCTGCCTTCCCACTAAGAGAGGGGGTCCACTTACGAAAGAGGTTGGGATCTGTCTTTATGGTGAAGGTGAATCCATTTCCTGGTTCATGAACCCGGAAGAAGATCATGGCCACATTCTGGGAAGATCTGATGCTCCTTCGGCTAAGACCACTGTCACAGAAATCTATGTACCGCTCGGTTGTGGGGAGAGGATGATCCTGGGAACTGGGGAACTTCTCCCCCTTAAGAACCCAACCATCAAATACCTTCCAACAAAAAAAAACACACAGATGTAGATGATCATTTCCATCAACTCCTGAAGTCACAGGTGTGTTGGAAAGGGGGGAGTTACCCAGCAATGAGCCTTCCGGCCTAAGTGGGCAACTGACAGCCCGCACTCCCCTGACCACTTGCTTTCCATCTGTATATATATTTTGACCAATACTTGTTTGCAAGTATTATTATTAATGATTTTTTTCTTCATAAACCTTAAAGTATCCAAAGTAAGTAAACTTTGTTATACTCTATTTTATAACTTCAGCCTCCTTGGTATGAAACTGTAGACAATATACATTTTTATCTTGGTCACGTTTTCCACACATCCCATCTTCCGAAGAATTCCACACAAGCATAATTTGGGTTTCAGCTTTCTCTTCCTTCTCCATGTCAACATATTAACAAAACATCTCAAAACTAGCAAAAGCAAAAAACAGGAGCAGCAACTTTACCTACTTGCCAAAGGCTGTAATATGCCCACTTCCCTCATTTTGTAACTCTTATTTCACGTTAAACTATCAAGAACTACTTCAACACTCAGACAGCCATGGCTGTTATGCCACTTAGGACCTTTTTTCCCCCTTCACTTTGTTCAAGTTCGTGGTTAGATGAAAGGTCAGGCTCGACGGACAGTACTCCTAAAGTCACCACAGGTCTCCAACGGAGTGAGTCCAACCTAGTGCACATTCGCAAAATCACCGGCTACAGATTACTTCATCACACTTAGTCGTCTTCTAGGGACTTGGACAGATTCCGAAATCACTCCACCTGGGAGCTTCTCACCGTGACCATCGCAAGGGGCCTGCGTAGCCCCATCAGCCGGCCCCAGCAGAGCGGTCAGACTCACGGGGACGACTAGGAGCGGGCATGTGGTACGGTTGGGGGACTTGTCCTCGCCTCCCAGCTGCCTCAGACTATGGACCCCCCTCTCAGCATCCGCCGCAGCCGCCAGAGCCCTCCTGCTTCCAAACCGGGTCACCCGGGCATTGAGGACGGCCTCCGCGAGCCCCGCACAGCTCCAGAGCCGCGGGCCGGCCTTCGAGCTGGGCGGGCCCTCCAGGTGGCCCCGAGCCGCGGTGCCAGTTAGTTGGTGTCATTTTTCATCTAACACAGCGCTCCACGCCACGAGTTCAAGTCCGGAAGCGCGGGATCCCGGGAGCGCACCGAGGGGAATTTAAAGCACTGCGACGCGCGAGGCCGCAGGCCCTCGGGGGCGGGGCGCGGTTCGCTCGGTCCGGGGGCGCTCTGCCCCTCGGGCGCTAGCTCCCCACCCGCAGGCCCCCGCTGGGCACCGCACCCCGGCCCGTCGCCCCTCAGGCCCCGCGGCGAGGGCGGGGCGGGCGGGATGCCTCACCTTCAGGAAGTCGCCGCCCTGACAGTCGATGGAGACCAGGTCGTAGTGGATGGTGATGAACTCCTCGGGCTCGGCGATGAGGAAGGCGGCGCAGTGCAGCTGCGGCCGATCGGCGGCGAAGGTGAACTGGCCCGGGAGGCTCAGCATGTCCAGGCACCCTGCGGGAGGGCCGGGGGGCCGGGGGGGGGGGCAGAGCTGCGGCCACCGAGGCACCGGCTCCCGGGCAGCCCGTCTCACGTGCTCCGTTCCCGACTCCCCGTCCCCGGCGGGACCCCAGATGGGAATCGCACCCCCCGCCCCGGCGGTGCCCGGGGCCTCCTGCCCTGGCGCCGAGCCCAAGCTCGCCACCTCCCCGCTGCCCGCGGACGCGCGCCGGCAGCCCGGACTCACGCAGAGCGCGGTGGTACAGAGGCGCCCCCGCCAGCTCCCGCTTCAGGCTGGCGCCGAAGAGCAGGAAAGGGTCGTGGTCCGCCGCTTCCCGCAGCTGGCAAGGAAAACGAGTCAGTCGGGAAAGTTCAAGAGGTGGGCAAGGGGACTGGCAGCGGGGCACTCTCCCTGCCGCGCAGCAAAGAGAATAAAGTGACGGGATACATCTCCCTTAGTCTTAGACCCTTTCCATGAGACCCAGGTATCCGCAGGGGCCAAGGGAAGGACGGAGAGGCAGGGAGGAAGACCAGTCCAGGGGAAACCAGGAGAAAGAAGGGGCAAAAGATAGGGAAGAAAGAGCTAACCCCAACAAAGGCTGAGAGCTGAGGCAGCTTATCGATCCCCCAGGGCTGGACACACACGCAGAAGATGTGATGGGTCAGGCTGGAGATAGCTCACCTCTAGGTACCGGTTCTCCCCTCTTAGAGCCATCAGGAAGATCAGAATGAAGTGATACTGAAGTTTGAAAGAAGGAGACATGCTGGCCTGACTTCTGCAGCTGGTATGCTCCTCCCTGAAGGTCTCAGGCTTTGCTTCCCACACCTTCGCCCAGGCTGAGAGCTAGAAGCTGGTAGGGTCCCTTTGCTGGGTCTCTTTTATAGAGCAGTGAGGAGGGGAGGCTCTCTGCCCCCTAACTGATCTGAGCTCAGTAACCACGGGTTACTCTGTCTCAGTGACAAAGTGCGTGCTGATGACGAGGGTCCCCCTCTCAGCCACAAATTTTCAGAGTGGTCCAGCATTATTCACCAAGAATGATTTCAGGCACTTACAACTTATTGAACTAAACTGTGGGAGAAAGAACGAGGGAAGGCTAGAGAATAAAGGAGGGCATTTTGCTGGATCTGCCAAATGCTGAATTATCTCCTCCTGTGGATATTTAGGGAATTCTCGGTGTTGCAAAGCAAAGTGACAAAGTTACACACATGCATAAAATACCCAAACACTTATAACCTTATCATGCAGGCTTGTCACAGAACCTTGGATGGAATCATGCTGGAGCCTCTCAGAGAATATAGTATTCGTGCAATTGCTCATGTCTCAGGAAAAAACATGAGGTGTTTTTAGTTATGAACAGAAGCTGAAGTCTGATTTTGCAGAAGATGGCTATAATGCAACTCAAGCTTTCTTTCTCTCCCTTCGTCTTTGCTTTATCCTGGTCCAGTTTCTTGTAAGCATTTCCCTAATGGAAAGCTAACTCAGGCATCTATGAACTTCTGGATTTTAGCTGAGCTTTGTCATTCAGCCCAAATGTATACATGGTAGGACACACTCCTGGGCCAGCGAACTGTGACCATGACCTTGGCATCCATCTGAACCAGTGAGAGATGAAATCATTGTATTTCACACCTTCAAATACGTAGATTATTTTGATATTCTGATAGAAAGAACTGCCCAGCAGCTTTATTATAACTGCTTCTCAGCAAATGTACAGGGCTAACAAATGACTTAGAGATCCAGAAATAAGCATCTTTGCTGATTAGATAGAAGACAGTTGTTTCCCCTTTATGTCAAAATTTGTGGGAAATATGGGGATGCTAAAATTTTGGCTTTCCAGTTTATGTGCTAAGCAAGGCAACTACAAATTCTAAAAACATCATGTTGTTTTACCTCTTTCTGCCTGATTGAAAACATGATACTACCTTTAGCTTTCTTTGTTATTAAAATTAGTACAAATAATGAGACCATAATACAAGTTTTCACTCAAGGAATGGTTATATTTTTAGTTTATAAATACTCAAAATTAAGCAGTAATATACCTAGTGGTGTTGGAACTTGATATTTTCATATTTAAGACTATTTGAGCTCTAGGGGCGCCTGGGTGGCTCAGTCGTTAAGCGTCTGCCTTCGGCTCAGGTCATGATCCCAGGGTCCTGGGATCGAGCCCTGCATCAGGCTCCCTGCTCTGCGGGAAGCCTGCTTCTCCCTCTCCCACTCCCCCTGCTTGCGTTCCCTCTCTCACTGTGTCTCTCTCTGTCAAATAAATAAATAAAATCTTTAAAAAAAAAAAAAGACTATTTGAGCTCTAAAGGGGCTGCCCCTTAGTTGTTCAACTGGAAGGCCTTCCTACCATACTCCAATTTTGGAAACAGTCCTCAGACCACAGAGAGCCTGAAGGGGAATGGTACCCAAAGGTCATGAACCCTGGGCACCATGTCCTTCTCCCCATCTTGGGACTGTTTAGATGTCTGAATTTCAGAGAGGATATAAAGAAACCTAAGAGGAATAAAACAGTAGAAAAATAAATGGTTTAAGACCAGTTTGCTTGGCCTCAAACATGTCAGGCCATCTTCAGGCCTCTCTCCCTCACTGTTCATGCCTGAGAAAGCTCAGGCACACTCATCCCACATGCCATGGACACATTTTCCTTTTCTGTCAACCTAGCTATGGCCTTGGCCTGCTCCCAGGATTTAGCCCAGCACTCAGCTTTGGAGACTCCTGTTTATCCCACTTTGGGGGTCTGGCTTTGGTAGCATCACCATGGAGATAGTCTTCTACCTCCTTCTGCCCCTACACACACACACACACACCAATGATGTTCCTACATGCATTCATGATGTTTTCTCCTCAGGGAGTACACACAGGAAGAGCTGGGATATATGAGGGCAAACATAGCCACAGATAGATAATATTCTATTTTATATAACAACCCACAAATTATCACATATGGATGAACTTTATTTCCACAAAAGGTGTCATGTTCACCAGCTTGGCAAATGTCTACTAATCCAACAGAAATTGTTTCTTGTGTTTTTATTATTATTATTATTATTATTAAGAGTAACAACAGAAGATATTTGCAAATGATATATCTGACAAGGGGTTACTATCCAAAATACATAAAGAACTCATACAAGTCAACATCAAAAAAACCCCAAACAATCCAAAACAAACAAACAATCTGATTAAAAAATGGGCAAAGGACACCTGCCTGGCTCATGCAACTCTTAATCTTGGGGCCGTAAGTTTGAGCACCATGTTGGGTGTAGAGATTACTTAAAAATAAAATCTTAAAAAAAATGAAATGGGAAGAGGAGCTGAACAGATATTTTTTCCAAAGACATAGAGACGTCCAACATATATACATGAGAAGAGGCTCAATGTCACTCATCATGAAGGAAGTGCAAATCAAAATCACAATGAGGTAGCACGTCATGCCTGTTGGAATGGTTAAAATCAAGAATACAAGAGACAAAAAGTGGAGAGGATATGGAGAAAAAGGAACCCTCAAGCACTATTGGTGGGAATGTAAATTGGTATAGCCACTGTGGAAAACGGTATGGAAGTTCTTTAAAAAATTAAAAATAGAAATACCATATGATCGAATAATTCTACTATTGGGTATTTACCTGAAGAAAATGAAAACATTAACTTGAAAAGACATATGCATCCCCTGTTTGTTGAAGTATTAAATATAATAGCCAAGACATGGAAGCAACCAAAGTGTCCATCAACAGATGAACAGATAAGGAAATGTATATATACATGATGGAATATTGCATAGCCATAAAAAAGAATAAGATGGTGCCATTTGAGATGACATATATAGACTAGAGGGTATTATACTAGATGAAATAAGTCAGACTGAGAAGGACAAATATCATACGGTTCCACCAATCAATCAGTCAATCAACCAATCAACCAACAAACAAACAGAATCAGAGCTGTAAAACACAGAGAATAAACTGATGGTTGCCAGAGGAGAGCAGGGTTGGGTGAAAAGGGTAAAGGGGATTCCAGTTATGGAATGAGTAAGTCATGGGAATAAAAAGCAGAGCATAAGGAAGACAGTCAATGATATTGTAATAGTGATTTAACAGGACAGATGGTAGCTACGCTTGTGGTGAGCATAGCATCATGTATAAACTTGTCAAATCACTAAGTTGTATACCTGAAACTAATGTAACGTGTGTCAACTCTACTCAAAGAAAAAAAAAAAGGAGTAAGTATAAAAACTAGAACCTATAAGGGAAAACTAAGAAAACTGAACAGGGGTCAAAGAGAAGCCAAGCCAGGTAGCCATTCTCTATGAGCAAAAGTATAAAAAAAATGGGTGAGGGGTGCCTGGGTGGCTCAGTCGTTAAGCGTCTGCCTTCAGCTCAGGTCATGATCCCAGGGTCCTGGGATCGAGCCCCGCATCGGGCTCCCTGCTCCATGGGAGGCCTGCTTCTCCCTCTCCCACTCCCCCTGCTTGTGTTCCCTCTCTCGCTGTCTCTCTCTCTGTCAAATAAATAAATAAATAAATAAATAAATCTTTTAAAAAAAATGGGTGAAAGCAATGGGAGAGTAATTTGGATGAGACAGAAGAAAAGTTTCTGGAAAATAAGTAGGTCTATATCCACAGACAAAAGAGGAATTGTTTTCATAAAAACATGTTTTCATGTTTTCAAACAACTAGCGTAATATTTCAAAGCCATTTGTTCAACCAAATTGACCGGTTATTTTGAAATACATTCTTAGTAAGCCCAGTGTCCCTAGGCATGCTGGTTGGAAATTATCTGCATATTCACCTCCATTCTCTGTACACATTTTTTTTCTCTCCATATTTTTTGAGACAACCTCTTTAATGTTGATGTTGGTACAGTCCCTGATCAGTGCTTTTTAGGTCTTAAACTACTGTTGGGTGGGGTTAAGACATTCTTTTTGTTAGGTAGGATTAAGACATTTTTTTCTTTCACAAATCCCCAGAGCAAACTGTCACCTGTGTTAAAGTCTGAAGATCAAGGTGGCCACACAATATAGACTCATATTCAATTCATGAACATGGGCAGTGGGGCAGGATTTTAAATTGTGCTGAGACTGAAGAGGCTCACCCAGACAATTTCTAAGTATGCAGGGGGGCACTCTGTAGTCACCCACATGGTCTATGATGTGATTGTGACAGCCAAGTGTTAAGCGTATGGAGTCTGCAACATCTTATACACTGAGGTATCAGGAAAAGCAGGAGATTACATAATCCCAAATCTCTTTCTATTGTAGGGTCAATCCCAAGACCCCCTTAAGTATTCCCTGCTTGTAGTAGTAAACTTTTTCTTTTGTTAATCACTTCAACAGAGAACACCATAGATACATGCTTTAGAAGACCTTCCTTTTTCCTTTCCTGACTGATATGAAAAGAAGTTGGGAAATGGTACATATGATTGAGTTCTTTAAGAAATCAAGATGACATGGGGTGCCTGGGTGGCTCAGTCGGTTAAGCATCTGCCTTCAGCTCAGTTCATGATCTTGGGGTCTTGGGTTCGGACTCCCCACTGAGTGGGGAGTCTGTTTCTGCCTCTCCCCCTGCTCGTGCTTTCTCTCTCGCTCTAATAAATGAATAAAATCTTAAAAAAAAAAAAAAAAAAGAAAGATGACTGAATAAAACTCATTGTTAGCCAACAACAAAAAACTAATTTTCAGTTGCATTCAAGCTGACTTGCTATTTGAATAAATTTGGCTATTTTTTAATGCAACCATTTTTTTTATTATGTTATGTTAATCACCATACATTACATCATTAGTTTTTGATGCAGTGTTCCATGATTCATTGTTTGCGTGCAACCATTTTTAATAGATAAGATTTCTTTTTCAGATGTGTTTGAGATCAGGAAGGAAGAAACTAAACAAATACACTTGGGGAACTAGTATAAACCAACCTTTGAATGAAACCCTCATGTGTCAGTGATTTTCAACCCAAATCCATTATCTTCTTTTGTTCTACGTAAGATGACCAGCAGTGATATGTGGAATTTAAGAAATAAAACAGAGAATCAGAGAGGAAGAGAGGGAAAAAAATAAAACAAGATGAAATCAGAGAGGGAGACAAACCATAAGAGACTCATAGGAAACAAACTGAGGGTTGCTGGAGGGGAGGGAGTGGGGGATCGGGTAACTGGGTGATGGGCACTAAGGAGGACACGTGATGTAATGAGCACTGGGTGTTATATGCAACTGATGAACCACTGACCTCTACCTCTGAAACCAAAAATACACTATATGTTAACTGAATTTAAATAAAAGTTTAAAAAAAGATGACCAGGGGCCTGGGTGGCTCAGTTGGTTAAGCGACTACCTTCAGCTCGGGTCGTGATCCTGGAGTCCTGGGATCGAGTCCCACATCGGGCTCCCTGCTCAGTGGGGAGTCTGCTTCTCCCTCTGACCCTCTCCCCTCTCATGCTCTCTCTCACTCTCTCTCAAATAAATAAAATCTTAAAAAAAAAAAAAAGATAACCAGCAGTGAGTAAAGATTAGGATTTTGGGGGGTTGCAAGTGACTGATACCAAGTTTGAACTTAAGCAAAAAGGGGAACCATCAGGACACACGGACATCTTGCACACTGCATGGGCAGAACACTGGAGACAAGGGTTTGAATGCCTACTCTCCAGTCTCTCTGCCTCAGGCTGCCTTCCCCTCCTACGTGCAGTCTGTGGCAGTAAACTGGCCACCAACCATTCCTAAGCTTTACATGTTACCATTTGACAAATAAAAAAACACCCTGAATCAATGTTCTCATCATCCCCAGTCCACACAGCTTTGTGGGAAAAGGCTCAGAGTCCAGGGGATAAGATCCTGTCATAACATGACTGCTCTCACTACAGCCATATGGATGGAGTAGGGAGAAGCAGTTTCCAGAAGGGATGCTGACTTCACAAAATAATAGGTATCTTCAAAAGACTGAAAAAAAAACCAAAAAAACAAAACAACCCCAGTTTAATGACCTCTTTGATCATAAGTTTTCTCACCTGTAAAATGATGATCTACAATGAGTATTATTTTAGGAATTAAATATTGTATGTTCCACACAAAGGAAAGCTGCCAAACAGTGATGATAGGAGAAAATGAGAGATTAAATGATCCTTCCAGATTATCACCATGAGTCAGAAACAAAGTCTAGACGCAAAAGATCTCCCTATCTCCAGCCAGGTAATTGATCTTCCTTCAAAGACAACATCCCTGGAAATTAACCCGCCAAATTTTATTTTGGGCTTTAAAAATGACTACACTAGCAGCAAAAAGTGAGATGGTACAGCGCAAAGCAAGATACTGGCAGATCAGTAAGGACAAAGGAGACTGGGGATTGTTCACATTTGTGTGTTGGCTTCCTTGACTTTGGAGTGACACCGTTATCTCAACTTCCTTCAGGCTTACTCCAAAATATGCCGTGACTAACATCCAGCCAATAGATCATGATGAAATGCAATTTAATAATCCCTCACTGCCTGCATCAAAGGGAAAAGTACAGCCGGGTCCAGAACCGTTGGTGTGTTTGTCATTAGGTAGTGGTGACGCGCATCAGCACATCACATCAGCCTCTGCTCTGACGGAAGAGAAACGAAGTGCAGAGAGTCTCATTTCTTGGTGACTTAAAAGAAATCTAAAGGAGACAAGTCTGCCTATTATGTGGAGTGACAGGAGATGTTCTCAATAAGGAAATCAGTAGGGATAGCTACCCAGCAAGCTAGGCATTAGGATAGCTACCCAGCAAGCTAGAACCATCTCTGTGGTTCCTTCTTAGCACTTTTCTTTTTTTTTTAAGATTTTATTTATTTATTTGACAGAGAGAGAGGCAGGGAGAGAGGAAACACAAGCAAGGGGAGCAGCAGAGGGAGAAGCAGGCTTCCCGCGGAGCAGGGAGCCCGATGCGGGGCTCCATCCCAGGACCCTGGGATCATGACCTGAGCCGAAGGCAGACGCTTAACCACTGAGCCACCCAGGCGCCCCGGTAAACTTGATTTTCTGGAAAAAAAAAAAAAAAAAAGCCAGACATGTACTAACTTTGAAAACACCAAAAAAATGATTTAAATGCCAATTTTATTTCATATTATTTCACCATATACACACTCACACACACAATTTTGCGGCACGAAACTCAACAGCTGATTTTGTCTGCATCTTAAACATTGGAAGGGCAGGGTCAAAGAAAAGCTGAAAAGTTTTTTCCTTACAAAATCTTTTCTCTCTCTAAATTTGAAATATATGATTCTAAAAAAGCAAATCATTGTAATTGGGGGATATAATAATTTGCACTTAAAGTTATTGGCTCTGCTTTAGGGAGGCAAAGGACGTGGAAGATAAAGATGCAAATCCTGGGATTTCAGGTTTAGGTTTAGAACACTTTTTTGGGAGCCCCTGGGAGGCTATGTCGGTTAAGTGTCCGACTCTTGATTTTGGCTCAGGTCATCATCTCAGGGTCATGAGACTGAGGCTGGGTTGGTCAGGCCCTATGCTCAGCAGGGAGTCTGCTTCTCTCCCTCTCCCTCTGCCCCCCCAACCCCCCGCTCATGGGCATTCTCTCTAAAATAAATAAATGAATCTTTAAAAAATAGAATACTTTTTGTGTGATGGCCAAAGGGATGGAGGCACATTCAGTCAGCTTAAAGGCATGAGGTGCTGGTACAACTGAATATCTGTATGGAAAACACACACACACACAACTTGATCCCTACCTTACGCTATACACAAAAATTAATTTGAGATGGATCACAGACATTGACATAAAAGTTAAAATTATAAAGCATAGAGAAGAAAACATAGGAGAATATCTTTGTAATCCTGGGAGAGGCAAATATTTCTTAGGTTACAGAAAGTACAAACCATAAAAGAAAAACTGATAAATTTAACTTTGTTAAAATTAAGCATTTCTCCTCATCAAAAGATACCATTAAGAAAATGAAAAGACGGGCGCCTGGGTGGCTCAGTCGTTAAGCGTCTGCCTTTGGCTCAGGTCATGATCCCAGGGTCCTGGGATCGAGCCCCACATCGGGCTCCCTGCTCAGAGGGAAGCCTGCTTCTCCCTCTCCCACTCCCCCTGCTTGTGTTCCTGCTCTCGCTGTCTCTCTCTGTGTCAAATAAATAAATAAAATCTTTAAAAAAAAAAAAGAAAAGAAAATGAATTCATGTATCTGACAAATCAATCATATAAAGAAAGCAATTCTATTTTTAAAATGGACAAATGTGGGAGTGTCTGAGTGGCTCAGTCGGTTAAGCGTCTGCCTTCGGCTCAGGTCATGATCTCGGGGTCCTAGGATGGAGCCCCACATCGGGCTCCCTGCTCAGCGGGGAGTCTGCTTCTCCCACCCCTCAGCTCCTCCCCCCAACTCATGCCCATGCACGCGTGTGCTCTCTCTCTCTTACTCAAATAAAATCTTTAAAAAATAAAATAAAATGGGCAAATGCCTCGAACAGTCACCTGACAAAGGAAGATCTATAAATTGCCAATAAGTGCATGTGAAGGCGCTTGGCATCACTAGTCAGCAGGAAATGCAATATAAAACCACAATGAAATACCACTTCACATCCTCGGAAGAGCTGAATTAAAACTAAAAAAAGGGCGCCTGGGTGGCTCAGTTGGTTAAGCGACTGCCTTCAGCTCAGGTCATGATCCTGGAGTCCCAGGATCGAGTCCCGCATCGGGCTCCCTGCTCGGCAGGGAGTCTGCTTCTCCCTCTGACCCTCCTCCCTCTCGTGCTCTCTGTCTCTCATTCTCTCTCTCTCAAATAAATAAATAAAATCTTTAAAAAAAAAAAACAAACCGGGGCGCCTGGGTGGCTCAGTCGTTCAGCGTCTGCCTTCAGCTCAGGTCATGATCCCAGGGTCCTGGGATCAAGCCCCACATTGGGCTCCCTGCTCTGCAGGAAGCCTGCTTCTCCCTCTCCCGCTCCCCCTGCTTGCTTGCGTTCCCTCTCTTGCTGTATCTCTCTCTGTCAAATAAATAAATAAAATCTTAAATAAAATAAATAAATAAAACTAAAAAAAACCCTGATGACAGGTGGAGATCTGGGGAGAGTGGAGTCCCTAGAGCACCGAAGCTCGGTGCCCTTTCCCCATAGCTTGCCCTATGCATCTCTTCCAACCAACTCTGAGTTATATCCTTTCCTCAAAAACCAGTAATCTAAAATTCACCATTCACAAAATTCAGTGTGAAGAGATCAAAGCTCATATGCAAAGAAACTAATGCAAAAGTCTTAGACCCCGTGCCTCCGGGCTCTAGCCAGGCTATTGCCTAATACGATCTAAAGTAGAGCCAGGACAGTGCGCCCTTATCTGCGTCATTGTGCCAAATACACAACCATCTGGAAAACTAGAGCTGCACCAGTGTAAGAAAAATGAAAAAAAGAAGACCTGGGTTATGTCACATTTTCCAGATATTACCCACAGCTTGGTAAATACAAGGATGACATAAAGATCTACTAGTTTCTAACTTAAAAAGAAAACATTAACTTTTTAAAAAACTGACATTAAGAAAAATGTAAAGGCAAACAAATTGTAGTGTACTTATGTAATGGAAAAGTACTCAGCAATAAAAAGAAAGAACTACTGATCCATGTATCAACACAGATGAATCCCAAAAAGTTACATTGAGAGGGGGAAAAAAGCCAGACAAAAAGAGTACATGCTGCATGTTTGCAATGTTCTGGAGTTTAGACTTGGCAAAACTATTTTGTGGTGATAGAAATCAGAACAGTGTTTGCCTCTGGGGTTGGGGGCTTGACTGGGCACAAGGAAACTTCTTGGGAGGAAGGAAATATTCTATATCTTGATTGGGATGGTGGTCACATGGTATATACATTTGTCAAAACTCATAAAATTGTACAGTTAAGATCTGTGTATTTTATCATACATAAATTATACCTCAGTTAAAAACACTGGGGATCAAAATCATGGTGAAAAAATGCATGATACCTTCTAAAAGCTTCATGAGAGACACCAACACTTTTGTTCCCTGAGGAAGCCAATTGAGGAGTAACTAAAAGATCTACGGTAAAAATAAGAGAGCTTAGAGAAAGAAAGAGGGGATGAGAGAACAGAGGAAATAGAACAAGAATGAAAAGGAGAAAGGGAAAAAGACGGAGGAAAGAGGTCTTGGGGTGCCCTTCACAGTCCTATCCCAGTGCTATCTTCTGAGATAGCACCAACATTTTTTGAATTGTAAAATATGTAAGGCATAGAGAAGAGTGTATTAAGTGTATATATAGTTTAAATGAGAATAATTTTGAGACGTATTACCATCCATATTCCTACCACTCGGTTTAAGAAACTGAACACTACTGGGGTCTACCCCAGTTGCATCCCCCTTACTTAACTCTGTCACAGGGACCAAGTGTTTATCCCTTACTTTCCTATGGTTGTGGGTCACCTAGATACATATCCCTAAGTGCTATACTGTTTAAGTTTGAAGCCTTCGGGAACAGGTGTAAATTTAATCTGTGAGGAAGCCTTTTCCAATCTCTTATCTAGAAGGGTAAAGTCTGGGTGCTGGTGTTCTGGAGCCAAATGGAAAGATCTGGAAGAGCTCTGCATTTGGGATTCTGTGTGCAAAAGATCACTCATTTGTTCTGTTTTTGGTATATAGTAGAATTTCAAGTGTCTGGTGTCCATAGTACAGAGACCCTCTGCAGAGAATGAACCATCAAACTTCTGGGGGGCGGGGCAGGGGGATGGATAACAGGCTCAAGGGCTGAGAAAGGATGAGAAATTGCCTCTTGAGATCTAGAAGCTTCTCCAAGGCTTTCGGCACAGTTTATTTTGGTGCCTTCAACTCCTCCCTGGCTGGTCCAGAATGCCTGGCATGCTCAATTTCAGTAGCAGTCGCTTTGAGCAGGTTGATCTGTAGCATCCCCCACTGCTTGCCTTGAGACTAGGCTTTCTCTAGCCTCAAACCAGCTACTCTTCTCCTATCTGCTTTCTGGCTTCCAGAATGTTGTTACTGTTGTCTTCTTTACAGTTGGTTCTCTATCCCCTTCTTCCCTCGCTCCCTCTCCCTCTTCTTCCCCATCTCCACTTTCAACCTTTCTCTCTCCCCCCTCCCACTCCCACAGTGTGTGTGTGTGTGTGTGTGTGTGTGTGTGTGTGAACCCATTTATAGGAAATTTAATGGAGTTTTGGGAGAGAGTGAAATTGGATGCTGAGTTCAATCTGCCCTCCTTCACAATTACAAGAAATATTCATTCTTTTTCTCTAAAATGTTCATAGTAAAAAAAAAATATATAGGCAAGTAAAAATCCTTAATCCTACCATGTAGATATAACCATGATTAACATTTTGGTATTTATACTTCCAGAGAGATATAGACATAATTTTCCTTACAAAAATGAGATTATAGTACATACACTATTTTGCAGTATGATTTCTGCATGTCATATATCACAAACCTGTTTTTATGTTATAAATATACTCTTCCCACATCACTTAAATGGTATAGCATTCTATTGGCATGACATTTTATTGAACCAATCACCTATTGGTGAACATTTCTATTGTTTCTAATAATTAACTATTGTAATCAAATACATGCATAATTTAAAATCCTTTATTTTGGTTCTCTAGATTTAAAGCTACAGTCTTAAATGGATCCTCACCATGGATTCTTTTTTTTTTTAAGATTTTATTTATTTATTTGACAGAGAGAGAGAGAGCACAAGCAGGAGAGGTGAGGACAGAGGGAGAGGGAGAAGCAGCTCCCCACTGAGCAAGGAGCCCAATGTGGGGCTCGATCCCAGGACCCTGAGATCATGACCTGAACTGAAGGTGACACTTAACCAACTGAGCCACCCAGGCACCCCTTCACTATGGATTCTTAAAGGTGATACTCTTGAGTCTGGGATCAAGAATAAACCAAGAGCAGGGAGAAGGTAAGACCACTTATAGTATTGGAGGAGAAATAAATCAATTACTTTCCACAAAGTCATGAGCACTCAGAATTGGATGCCTCCCCCAGTATTCATGCATTGCCTTCTTTCCCATTTAGAAGAGAGCCCGAAAGGAGAAGAGTACAAGCATGAGGCACGCTGACAAAGGGGTTGCCTTATTTATGAGGCTAAATGGTGGATTTTAGATTACCACGTATAGCATCCCGTCATAGCACAACACACGCCTGTCTGTGAAGACCTCTGGGTATTCTGAGAGCAAGAAGGGTCAAATTAATCTCAATGATGTGTCAAATTAGTGATCATATTAATTCCATATTGTCACCTGCTCTTTGGCAGGTTTGATAAACCATATGTTAAATTGATTATGCAAATTATCATAGGTAAATTAAAACATCTGCTCCACATATCATCAGATTTCAAGGTGAAAGTCTTCCTGAAGGTGAGTTTTCAGTCCCATACTAAATGTGGCATGTCTTCTGGTTACCCTGTGCATTGGTTTGCCAGCGTCTCGACTCTGCATTGGTATGTTTCTTTTCTGACGCCACACATCAGATGCTGTATTTGCACAGCTGTGAACAATAAGCTAGTTTGGTTTTCATACAGAATGCAAGTTGACATGATCCATAAAAATAAGAATGAAAAATACAGCAGAACTATAAAAGATGCACCTTTTCACGTCCCACAAGGATAGGTCATGAGGCCACAAAGGAGATACAGGGTGGACACAATGGAAATCATCCCAGCAGAGGCCAGCTGAATACACAGGCTCTGAGAACTCCTGGAACCTTGTTTACTCACTTCTTCCTGTTAGTGAGACCACCTGGCCTTGAGGGTGTTCCTGGGCGTTTGTTTTCTCCGCTACCATCGCTTTGCAGTTGCAGTTTCAATAAAAAAACATGAAGTAATACTCAAACTTTAGTTTTCCATAAGAATCAACTCAGGAGCTTGTTAAAAATGCAAAGATTATCAGTTAGTAGGATGGGGTTGGGGAATATAAAAAAATAACAAAACAAAATGGGGATACCACAACATAGATGACCCTTGAAGACACTATGCTAAGTGAAATAAGCCAGACTTAAGACAAGCATTGTATGATTCCACTTCTATGAGGGACCTAGAATAGGTGAATTCATAGAGACAGAAAGTGGAATAGTGGTTAGCTGGGGTTGAGGGGATGGAAGGAAGTTTTTGTTTAATGGGTATAGAGTTTCCGTTTGGGATGATGAAAAAGTTCTGGAAATGGATGGTGGTGATGGTCGCACAGCAACGTTAATGTTTATAGTACCACTTAATCGTACACTTAAAAATGGTTAAAAATGGAAGATTTCATTTTATGTGTATTTTACCAAAATAAAAAGAAAGATGTGGCGATGAAGAAATGAGAATTGAGGAGTTGTATTATTTAAAAATGGGGATAACAATTAATGTTCCCTAAGGTGGTTGTGAATATCAAGCAAGATAATATTTGAAAAGTGCTTAACACAGGGTCTGGCATGTGGCCAAAGTTCGGTAGATGGTGGTACTGCCTGAGTAACAGGAACTGCTCCTTCCTGTCCATAGCAACGCTGCCCGGGGTGTACTGAGGGTGAGTCATTACATACCAACACTCACGCAGCCCAGGCTCGATCAGATCAGTGACTTCCCAGTTCTCTGAGGTGCCTTCAAACTGTCCAGGCGAAGACCCCCCTGCCCCACCTCTCCTAGGCTGTTCCACTACTTCTAGAAGAGTCTGACGGGCACTCCAGAAGATTCTCCCTGTGCCACTGCTCCCATGAGGGGAAACACACCACTAGGATAACATTCTCGTCTCCTGAGGGAGGCAAAACTGCCCAGCAACACAGTTGAGAAGAAGATGGCGGTAGGGTTGGGGTGGGGGGAGCCATACCCTGGGGACCCACCTGACCTCAGGCTTCCTGCCTGGCTTCTCTGAGGCATCCCACCAGCGATGCAGGTCTTGAGCAACTGCTTGGATCTCACCTCATAAGTTTGTTCTGATGCCCTATTCTCCCTCCTTTGAATCATCTCAATTCTACACAAAACTTAGCAAATCGTTGGCTCCTTACAAAATACATCTTTAAACATTCTTTTAAAGAAAACTTCCACGGCTGCAAACAGCAGGAACTAAGATTATTACACTAAATTAAATTTGATTGCAAAAACACCTCTTTGTTTTCTCTTGGATTTAATATTGATAAGCAAATATAATTTTGATTTCTAATTAGTTTTAGCTCCCACTGGTATGGAGCTGCTTTGTTTAAGTCTTAAATATTACAAAGAATCATTAAAAGCTTTTCTTTTCCTGATTTTTAAACTCTTATTTCCTAAACCCCACCAATAAAAAAAAATCTAGCTTCATTTCCTTTTTATTTTAAAACTGTTGATGAATAAATAAATGGCTTTTCTTTGAAAAGGGTAATAATGAAGCGTTCATCTATGGAATGGGGATAGGGAGAAGCTCAGTGGGGCTTTATTTTTCTAATGAGAGTTTCATAAATGACATTCACTCCTGTCTGGTCACTATAAAGGCATAAAAAATCTCATATTATTGAAAGCCTGGGGAAAAGCTCAGAAAAACACTTATTCTCCAACCTAACTGAATTATATTATGTAGGTTGTACCTATAGAATACCAAAAGAACTAGTCAGTCTTATACAAAAAACAAACGAACAAGAACAACAAATCTCATATCAATTTGAGGGAAGAAAAACAATAAAAAGAGTCAACATTAAATGCTTGAATTTACAACCTACTGTTTTGAGATACACAGACACAATACAAATGACCTTTGAAAAACAACTGACATCTTGTGAAAAGATACTGGAAGGATTTTTGGTATAAACTCTCTCTCTCTCTATATATATATACTACAAATGAATGAAAAAAATAACATAATTTCCCCATCTAGAGAAAACCACTGTCATAGACTCTAATCCTATTTCTCTGTATCTCTCTGCATGTGTATATGTGTGAATATGAGTGTGTGTACATTGGTGTCAGATTTTATATACTGTATCTTAGGTGTACAAACAAAAAAAAAAAAAGGAAAGAAAAGAAAAGAAACTTTCTTTCTTCCCTATAAGTGATCTCATCTTTTTTTTTTTTTTTAAAGATTTTATTTATTTATTTGACAGAGAGAGACACAGCGAGAGAGGGAACACAAGCAGGGGGAGTGGGAGAGGGAGAAGCAGGCTCCCCGCAGAGAAGGGAGCCCGATGCAGGGCTCGACCCCAGGACCCTGGGATCATGACCTGAGCCGAAGGCAGTCGCTTAACCAACTGAGCCACTCAGGCGCCCCAGTGATCTCATCTTGTTCTCAAGACTGCCCCTTGCCTCTGGGTGCCAGGCTCCCACAATCGGCGGCCTCCCAATCCCAAAACCAGTGTTCTCAGATTCTCTACCCACCTGGTCCTTTCTATAGCACCTCTCTACCCACGCCACAGTTCAACCACATGAAGGGGCCAAAGTGAGGGCACTTGCTATGAATTAAATGCTTTTATACCCCCAAATTCATACCTTGAAGCCCTAACCCCCAACGGGATGGTATTTGCAAGTGGGCCTGTGGGCGGTGATTAGGTTTATATGAGGTCATGAGGTTGGGGTCTATATAATGGGATTAGAGCCCTTAGAAGAAGAAGAAGAGAGCCCAGAGTGTGCTTTCTCTCCCCTGGACCTGTGAGGACCCAGTTGGAAGACAGCTGTCTATGAGCAAGGATGGAGGCCTGCCTCAGGAACCAAATCTGCTGCCACCTTTTTTTTTTTTTTTTAAGATTTTATTTATTTATTTGAGAGAGAGAATGAGAGAGAGAGAGCACATGAGAAGGGGGAGGGTCAGAGGGAGAAGCAGACTCCCTGCTGAGCAGGGAGCCCGATGGGGGACTCCATCCTAGGTCTCCAGGATCATGACCTGAACCGAAGGCAGTCGCTTAACCAACTGAGCCACCCAGGCGCCCTCTGCTGCCACCTTGATCGTGGACTTTCCGAACTCCAGAACAGTGAGAAATAAACGTGTGTTGTTTTCAGCCATCCAGCCTGTGGTATTTGTTATAGTGGCCTGAGCTGACTGAAACACCACCACCTTCTAGCTGTGCAACTCAGGGCCATTTATTCACCTCTCTGGGCCTGGGGCTAATCTCTAAAGGCAAGATACGCCTACCCACTTTGCTGAGCTGTTGAGAGGACCAACTAAAGTAATATGCTGGAAGCTTTAGAATTCTTCTGGGTACAAGACAGAACTCAGCAAATGCTGGGCCCTGTCTCCACTCTTTCTCGGCCTGAGCAACAGACTCCATGTAGCTAAAGGCTGTGCTCCTCTCCCAGGAGTTAATTGAATTGCCAAGGAGCTCAGAGTCCTTAACCATAAAGAGAATAGATCACTTTGAGTTTAAGGCATCAACGTGTGTTTAGAGGGCTTTCCGGCCCGCACAAATCACTCCTCCTGAAATGCCACTGTCCCTGCAAAAAGCAGAAGTACCGATGAACTGGGCATGTGCTTGTCTCTTGTATTACTCTTTATTTGCTAACAGTGGGTGCACAGGTTTCAAACCTACTCCCACTGACTTCAAAATAGCCTCTTGACCCCACCTCAAAACCACAAACGGCGTATCATGTTTGTGCAAAAATACAAGTCAACATCAATTAAATTTTGTAAGTTTGGGGATTCTTTTACGACTCTACTTAGGATAAATGCAGAAACCACAGGTTTATACCACAAAAAAAGGTGGAGGGGAATGAATATCCCTATCTTAAATTAACATCTTAGACAGAAAACATACTAATATAACTGAATCCACAACTGTTTCTCCATCACAGATCACAAATCATCATTGAAAGGACCCAAAGGGGCCCCTTTAAAGACAGATCTGACTTCCTTTGCTTTTTTGCAGTTTCTGGAAGCGTGCAGACCTCAGCATCCCACTGTCTCCACAACGTCCGGCAAGGAAGCTCTTAACTTGGCAGACCCCTTCCCAGCTCTCTAGGCTGCTCGTGAATTAACCTGGGTATCAATTTCCACAAAAAGCTTGCCATGCTGTATTTTTTTTAAATGTCTCCTCTAGGGACCCCTGGGTGGCTCAGTCGGTTAAACGCCTGCCTTAGGCTCAGGTCATGATCCCAGGGTCCTGGGATCGAGCCCCGCAACGGGCTCCTTGCTCAGCAGGGAGCCTGCTTCTCCCTCTGCCTGCCGCTCCCCCTGCTTGTACTTTCTCTCTCTAGCAAATAAATAAGTAAAATCTTTTTTAAAAAATGTCTCCTCTAGTGGACTCCTAAACCATCCCCCAGATGGGCAGTGTGCCCGGAATTGTAGGACAAACAATCTTCTTCTCCCTAGATCTCCCCCCTTCCCTTGAAGTGCACTTGAGACAATTGCTCTGAAATATCAGCGGTGAGTCAGACTGAGTGATCAATAGACCAGAGATCTGTTGTATTCAACAGAGTTATGACCTGAAGATAAAGTAGCTGCAGCTGATGTACTACTCAGGAATTCTCAGAGCTGTTTTCTTTTTCTTTTTTAAATTTTATTTATTTATTTGACAGAGAGAGTGAGAGAGGGAACACAAGCAGGGGGAGTGGGTGAGGGAGAAGCAGGCTTCCTGCAGAGTGGGGAGCCTGATGCGGGGCTCGATCCCAGGACCCTGGGACCATGACCTGAGCCGAAGGCAGACGCTCAACTGACTGAGCCACCCAGGCGCCCCGAGCTGTTTTCGATCAGGAGCTTGGTGAAAACTTCCTGCTGCAGACTGAACAGGGGGGTTGATCCAAATTGCCTCTTGCCCTACACAACCAAATCTTCGACTCTGCAGCCCTGAACCCCACACGGTGAGATCTGTGCCCGCTTACCATGGCAATCAGGTGAGATTAGGATCTAACGTGCTTCGGAGCTGAGTTCAGTCCCGGCTCCGCTGTGCCCTTGGGTGTGTCATGTGTGTGGACCTCAGCTCCCTCCTTTGTAAAATTCAGACTTGCGCTCACACACTCACCAGATCCGCTGAGGCTGAGGAATAGGAAAGGAGCTTGTTCAACAACAGAGAGGGCCTAGCCACGGCTCCAGAGATGCTGGCAGAGTCCAGGGGGTACCTCACGATGATTCTGCTCTACAGGGGGATTGAGGAAACACTGGGTCAGGAGCTTGCTGGGTCTTTTCTAGCTCTCGCATTTCTCTGATTTACAAATGAAGAACTCCTCTGGGCCGAAATAGAAGGTGTCTTTACCCCAAGTGCCTTGCCATGTTACAGAAAGAGCAGGCTGGAGGCCGGTGTCCACACCATCTTAGGATGCTGATGCTCAAGATGCTTTCGTCACCATTCGCCTCTTCACGTAAAGGTGTACACATACCTCCTTCCTTCCCTTTCATCTGTTTCTGGGGCCTTCTATTAATTGCACCCTCTTCCTTTAGTAGAAGGGGGTTGTCATTTCTTTCCCTGAATTAGTAATGAAGCTTCCAGGTGAAGGGGGCCACACACACACACATAGACACACTCACACAAGCCTCACTCAAGAAGTTTTTTCAGCAAAAGAGTGCACTGTGCATCTATTTTCTCCCTGCCATGTAAAAAGCCAGGCTGAATATACAATTCAAAGACCAACCTTCCCTGTGTGTTTGCCCATGTTGGGGGCATCGGCTCGCTAGAAGCTTTCATTCCACATTCGTGGCCCTGTAATTTTCTCTCTAGGGTATCCACCAACCAGGCTGACAGGTAAGCTCCTCCTACTGTGGCTCAGTCTCTACCAGTGAACGTAACACAAGAACGAGCTAAATAGCTTCTAACCCAGTAAGGGACACTGGGAGGTTGCAGATGACAGAGCCCCCCGTGGACATGAAAAGAGCTCTTGTTTTTAACTCACCCGCCATCATTTCGGAAGGGGAACTGGCAGCTGTGAGTGGCTCCGACAGTTTGCTCCTCTCTGCACCGGAATTCAGAAAGAGAGTGACAAGTCTAAGTGGCCTCCCCCTCCTGCCTCACCCCTTCTCGGTAGAGCCTCTGTCGTTATTCTATAAAATACGACAGGAGGGACAAAGGATTCTCTCTCCCGCCCTGAGATGCATGATCTCATTTTCAAAACGGGCTTTGGTACCAGAGGCACACCACCATTTACGTTTCATTCTGCCAAGTAAAGATGACTCGGGAAGCAATCAAGTTCTGAAATTTCAGGCATCTTTTGTCGCTTATGTGTTCACCTCCTCTGCATAGGGGAGATTATTGATGGCTCAGTTATAGTCCTTGTTTCCTTTGCAACTGAAAAACCAAAAAGCTATAATTTATAGAGGTCTCTATTGTATAAAAATGACGGAATTAGACCCTTTGTTTCAAAACAGAGGAGGCAGTTCTGACTCAGGTGCTTCTAAAGGGTACTTGAAATCAATAGAGATGGGGAGCACAGGAGGTGTCCTTCCATCTGTTTTCCCATGCGTATTTTTACACCTGTGTAATGTCAGCATCCCACCTTCTCCGCCCTGTCCTTGGACCAGAGAGGGCAAGGGGGTGGGATGGAGAACACACACACACACACACACACACACACATACAGGCTTGGAGTCAGCACACCTCAGCCTGAGCCCCGGCCTTCCCACATTGGCTATATATGATCCTGAGAAATCTGCTTTACTGTTCTGAGCCTCAGTTTGCTCATCTGTACAGCAGTCCTAATCCTCACTTCGTGGGCTTGTCGAGAAGATTCAGTGTCACAACATGGGTATGACACAGGGACAAGGCCTGACCATAACCAATGTCAGTCCTCATCTCCCTGAATCCCCCCTTTGTACACCTGCCACTTCATATGTTAAAATTCAGATCCTTATCTCATTTCTTCCTTCTCCAAATGCTCTGTGGGTTTCCTTCTATAATTTTCCAACAGTTTTCTTCAAGAGCCTGAGCCACCACCAGGAGGGTCATTAACTTGCTCCAGCCCTTGAGGTGAATGATCTGGCAATGCAGACTGGTTGCTGAGGCCTAGGATGTTACCAGGAAGGGATTTACATGCAGGAAGGGATGCCTGGGTGGCTCAGTCATTAAGCATCTGCCTTTGGCTCAGGTCATGATCCCAGGGTCCTGGGATCGAGTCCCACATCGGGCTCCTTGCTCAGAGGGGAGCCTGCTTCTCCCTCTGCCTGCCACTCCCCTTGCTTGTGCACTGTCTCTCTTTCTCTCTGGCAAATAATTTTTTTTTTTTTTTAATGTAAAGGGAAGGATGGGGCAGCCTGACCTTTTGAGACTTGGAACTCTTCACCATTCACAATGCATTCAGTAAATCATTTTGAGCATGCACTATCTACTAGGCATCATTCTAGATGCTGAGGAAAAGAGCAGTAAACAAGGCCAACTCAGTTTCACTCTCCTGGAACTCAGTCTGGTGAGGACAGGCTGTCTTAGTCAGGCTGTAGTAATAAATACCATAAACTGAGGGGCTTAACCAACAAACATTTACTTCTCAATTCTGGAAGCTGGAAGTCTGAGATCAGGATCACAGCAAGGTTGGGTTCTGGTGAGAGCCTTCTTTCTGGTTTATAGACAGCCACCTTCTTGCTGTGTCCTCAGATAGCAGAGAGAGAGAGAGAGGGAAAGAGAGAGAGATCATTTCTCTCCTGTCTCTTCTTGTAAGAGCACTAATCCCATCATGAGGGCTCCACCTTCATGACCTAACTGCCCCCCAAAGGCCCCACCTCTAAATAACATCACATTGGGAGGTAGGGCTTCAACATATGAATTTGGTGGTGGGGGGGGGGCACACATTTAGTTCATAGCAGACACTTAATGATCAACCACATAAACCAGACAATTTCTGATACCAGAAGTGCAATGAAGATAAGCAAAGGAATAGGACCAAGAGTGATTGGTGGAGGGTCCTTTGGAGAAGAGACCAGAACAGCCTCTCTGAGGAGGTAACATCTGAACAGGGATGAGAAAGATGAGAAGAAGCCAACCACACGATGACCTGGGCAGAGGGAGAGCACAGCTTGGTATCCCTGACCGCACACTTGCCCCCGGAGAGGGGCCAGGTGACTGGAGCTCAGGGGTAAACGATGTGAGGTGAGGGTACAGAGGCAGGTAAGAAGCCAGATCGCAAGGGCTTTGTAAGCCAGGATGAGCATGGGCTTTAGAATAATCTCACCCAGAACGTCAAAAGACCTCAGAGATTCAAACACCACTTGCTTTGGACAAAGACAGTCGTCTGCACATTTCACTTCCTGTGGGTCAGCATCTTTGCTTTGGGTCCTGATGTCTTGCTCCTCCTGCTATTAGTATAAGAACAAAGCAGCAGAAAAGCCTTAAGTCTGCACATACCTCCGAGAATCACCAACAGGCCGAATGAGGACAGTTGGCCCAGGCATCGAGTGGTTAGACGCTGTCCTAACCCAGGATGAAGTCAGTAACGGAACACTCAGAGGAACAACAACAACAAGGAAACACAGACAGGAAGCTGGGAGAGCAAATATCTAGTCCTTCTATTTACTATGGAAATTTCTAAGAAAAAATAATAAACCCGAGAGCTTTGCAACTCTTCAGGGGGAATCTTTTCCTTTCTCTTTTGAAAGGCTGACTCTACTGCCTTGATCTGCGCTGTTACTATGTGGAGAAGAGAATTTCCGTCTGGTGTCCTCAGCCTGTCCCCTCTCCCGCACCCCTCATCCAGGCCTTCTCCTGTTCTAGGGCCAATCTGTCCTTTTTCCATCTTGGCCATGTAGCCTGTTCCTCGAGTATCTGCATACATGGGTGTTAAGCTTTACACTGAGTTTTCTCTGGAGCCTCTCTCCCCAGCCCCAGGTCTCCTGACGGGATGATGGGGCGCTTTCCTGTAGGTCTTGTAGGAGCTCCCTGGTGGCTGGGGGGCAAAATGGCAGTCCCACTCACTCCCTCAGTCCTTCCTAGCTCCCCTGATGAGCTACCACTTTCATCTTTCCCCCTAAACCCATTGTCTGAATTTTGGGGAAACCTGAACTTGGTTTGTATTTTCTTTTTTTTTTTTTTTTCACCCACCAGGTTGGATCATTCTACAGCAGACTAGGACACCAGGTGAGTTCTACTCCTCATTCTTTTCAGAAAGAACAAGCTTCTCCATGGTCATGTATCTAAATCATCTCCCACTAGTCCCAGTGACCTTTACCTCCAGGCTCCGCTCCATAACCTAGATATCACAATTACACATTCTAAATGGAATGGTCTGTAGAATGTCTGAAGTATGGTACCTGTATGTTTTTATGTAATTTTATATTCAGCGATTTCTTACTATTAGCCATTAAGTTCTTCTATGACAAGCAGCATCCATCTAAATAAGTTAATGAAAAGGAAACCTATAACTTAAAAAAAAAAAGCACTTGTGGGAAATGGGAAGTTGAGAGCAAATCGTGCAAATGCAACAGAAGCAAGAGGGAGACAGAGTCAGGCTGAGGGAGAACGAGGGCTCCCTGCTCAGTAGGGACCCTGTTTCTCCCTTTACCCCTCTCCCCACTCATGTTCTCTCTCTAATAAATAAAAAATCTTAAAAAAAAACAAAAACAAAACCCAGGGCGCCTGGGTGGCTCAGTTGGTTGAGCGACTGCCTTCGGCTCAGGTCATGATCCTGGAGTCCCGGGATCGAGTCCCGCATCGGGCTCCCTGCTCGGCAGGGGGTCTGCTTCTCCCTCTAACCCTCCCCCCTCTCATGTGCTCTCTCTCTCTCTCATTCTCTCTCTCAAATAAATAAATAAAATCTTAAAAAAAAAAAAAACCCATGTCATAAACAGCCCTAAGGAAAGGCCCCTGTGACAGTGAACTGAAGTCCCCGCCAACAACCGCATGGGTGAGCTTACAAGAGGGTGGTAAGTGTTGGTGTAGTTTGTTACATAACAGCAGGTATCTATACAACATCTATCATCCCTCTCATCCGTACCTAACTTATCTGGGTCCTATCGACTGGTACTTCTTAAATTTTAAAATGCATGCTAGTCACCTGAAGAATCTTGTTAAACATGCATGTTCTGAGGGGCACCTGGCTGGCTCAGTCAGAAGAGCATGTGACCCTTGATCTCTGGGTCTTGAGTTCAAGCCCCACACTGGGGGGGGGGGGGTGTTCAAAAAGAAATGCATGTTCTGATTCAGTAATTCTAGGGCAAGAGTTTCCGCATTCCAATAAGCTTCCAGATGATGCTGGGGCTGCTGGTCCACAGACACTGAACAGCGAGGCTACAGGAAAGAGCTTGCCTCTGTCGGAGCTCTGCTGGCTTTGTGAGCTGAGTCGGGAAACTGCCCCCATCTCAAAGCAAAGTCTGGGTCTACATTCCCGAGCGAGGCACAGCTGGAAGAGGAACCACCACAAGTGGGAGAGTGTTTTGCATTCGCCTTGGCACTGCCCTCCACCCACCATCTGGGTGGTGCAGCACAGGCCCCCGAGACTCTAAAAGCAGGCGACCAGGCACTGCCCAGCCCCTGCCCAACACGGACCACGCAGCCCCACCAGCGGAATCTTTTTTTTTTTTTTTAAGATTTTATTTATTTGCGAGAGAGAGAATGAGAGACAGAGAGCATGAGAGGGGGGAGGGTCAGAGGGAGAAGCAGGCTCCCCGCTGAACAGGGAGCCCGATGCGGGACTCGATCCCGGGACTCCAGGATCATGACCTGAGCCGAAGGCAGTCGCTTACGACTGAGCCACCCAGGCGCCCAAGATTTTATTTATTTATTTGAGACAGAATGAGAGAGAGAGAGAGAGAGAGAGCACATGAGACACATGAGAGGGGGGAGAGTCAGAGGGAGAAGCAGACCCCCTGCCGAGCAGGGAGTCCGACGTGGGACTCGATCCCGGGACTCCAGGATCACGACCTGAGCCGAAGGCAGTCGCTCAACCAGGGAGCCACCCAGGCGCCCTAGCGGAATCATTTTTTTTTTTAAGATTTTATTTATTTGCGAGAGAGAGAATAAGAGACAGAGAGCATGAGAAGGAGGAGGGTCAGAGGGAGAAGCAGACTCCCTGCCAAGCAGGGAGCCCGATGCGGGACTCGATCCCGGGACTCCAGGATCATGACCTGAGCCGAAGGCAGTCGCTTAACCGACTGAGCCACCCAGGCGCCCCAGCAGAATCATTTTAATGAGAGTCCAAGTGGACGCTAATCAAGGCTCTCGAGCTCACCTTCACTGAATGGAAACGTAGCGATAGAGAAACCAATTATATAAAACTACAAGGAAGGAAATGAGTAAATCTGGGATATGGGGCTTTCCACAGGACTACTGGGTTTCAGCAACATGGGCAGAGGGGGAACACGAGAAGGGACTGCTGAGGAATAAGCAGATGCATTAGACTTACCAGTCAAATGTAATTTGTGGATCTTGTTTGGTTTCTAATTCAAACAAACCAAGTACAAGAAGAGGTATTTTTTTTTAAAGGTTTTATTTATTTAACAGAGAGAGACACAGCGACAGAGGGAACACAAGCAGGGGGAGTGGGAGAGGGAGAAGCAGGCTTTCCGCCGAGCAGGGAGCCGGATGCGGGGCTCAATCCCAGGACCCTGGGATCATGACCTGAGCCAAAGGCAGACGCTTAACTGACTGAGCCACCCAGGAGCCCCACAAGAAGAGGCATTTTGAAACAACTGTGGACATTTGATTTTGAATGGAGTATTAGATGATACTACAGAAGTAAGTTCTTAGGTGTGAAAGGGGCACACGACTCTTGATCTCAGGGTCTTAAGTTCAAGCTCCACACTGGGTGTAGAGATTACTAAAAATAAATAAATAAACTTAAAAATTTTTTTAAAGATTTTTTTATTTAGAGAGAGAGAGCACAAGCAGGGGGAGCAGCAGGCAGAGGGAGAAGCCTGCTCCCCACTGAGCAGGGAGCCCGACCTGGGGCTTGATCCCAGGACCCTGGGATCAGGACCTGAGCCAAAGGCAGACACTTAAGCCACTGAGCCACCCAGGCGCCCTTAAAAAAATTTTTTTTTACGTGTGATAATGGCATTAAAAAAAAAAAAAAGTTCCACATTTCCCCCTACAATAAACTTTTATTACTTCCAGGGGCGCCTGGGTGGCTCAGTCGTTAAGCGTCTGCCTTCCGCTCAGGTCATGATCCCAGGGTCCTGGGATCGAGTCCCGCATCGGGCTCCCTGCTCAGCAAGAAGCCTGCTTCTCCCTCTCCCACTCCCCTTGCTTGTGTTCCCTCTCTCGCTGTGTCTCTCTCTCAAATAAAGAAATAAAATCTTTAAAAAAAAAAACAAAAACTTTTATTACTTCTGTAAGGAGAAATGGTAAAAGGTTTCATTGTGGCCGTTGTGAATTTCAAGGTAAAATCAGAGAATCCATATCACACTGCTCTTCATGCCACAGGGCTGACATGCTACCCGGACACTTCCTCACTGCCCTCTCCACAATTACCAGTGTGAGCAGTTTGTTCCAAAGCCCCCAGGTGCTAGGCGCGGCTTGAGAGGAGCCAAGTACTATTCCAGGCAGACCCCCTCCTGAGAGCGATGCTTTTCAAAGATGCTTTCCACTTCGTTTAGCCCTTGATGAGCACTCAGGAACTTCCTGACACACAGGCCCACACAGTTGCTTGAAATCCAGCCAATGGCTGTGTCGTATGTTTCTCGCTGATTACTGTAACATTTAAATTGGGCACACTGACTGTAGATTATGTACTGCTCTCAGTGACTATTTCTGCTCTGCACTGCAGAGAGTCAGTAGCACTCCATTATGCTCAGATGCACAGCCTTTCATGGAAGTGGGCAGCCATGTTCCAAGTTAGGCAAATTCCAATGAAGAAAAGCACTGTGTACATCATTACGTCGTGCATGCAGGTGGGGAAGAAGTCTTGGCAGTGGATTCAACTTCTAATGCCGACTGAAGGAAAATGTGCATTTCAAGAAAAAAAAAAAGGTACTCTAAAACATTCACAGAATTTAAAACACAAATTAAAAAAACCTATTGGCAAAAAATAAAGTTGGATAATATGCAACATTAGTGAAGATACAGAAAAAAGACTCACATGAAAATGCTGGGAGTATAAACTGGTACGAAGTTTTTGGATGGAAATTTGACACAATAAGAAATTTTTTTTTTTTAAGATTTTATTTATTTATTTGAGAGAGAGAATGAGATAGAGAGAGAGCATGAGAGGGGGGAGGATCAGAAGGAGAAGCAGACTCCCTGCCGAGCAGGGAGCCCGACGCGGGACTCGATCCCGGGACTCCAGGATCATGACCTGAGCCGAAGGCAGTCGCTCAACCAACTGAGCCACCCAGGCGCCCAAGAAATTTAATATAAATATCTTTGACATAAAAAATTGATTCCATTTTTAGGAATTAACCCTACAATAGACTCTGCTATTGAATTTTGTTCCCTCAAAATTCATATGTCGAAGCCCTAATCCCTGATGTGACCATATTAGGAGACAGCGGCTTTAAGAGGGGATTTAGATCTTCAGTCTAACAGTAAAAGAGGTCTTCAGACATAGCCAAATGTTTGGGGTAAGGGGACTGGCTTCCATTTGAAAACTACTGAGTTAGGCAAAGACTTCTCTGATAAAATATCAAAAGCATGATCCATTTTTTAAAATGATAAACTTTATATTATTTATAAAAATAAATAATAAATTTTAAAAAATGAAAAAAAAAAAGAATAAAAACATAAACCACCCAACTTTTTTAATGGGCCAAAGATCTGAACAGATACCTCACCAAAGAAGACCCACAGATGGCAAACAAATACATTGAAAAGTGTTCAACAGGGCGCCCGGGTGGCTCAGTTGGTTGAGCGACTGCCTTCGGCTCAGGTCGTGATCCTGGAGTCCCGGGATCGAGTCCCGCATCGGGCTCCCTGCTCGGCGGGGAGTCTGCTTCTCCCTCTGACCCTCCCCCCTCTCATGCTCTCTGTCTCTCATTCTCTCTCTCGCAAATAAATAAAATCTTAAAAAAAAAAAAAATTAAAAAAAAAAAAAGAAAAGTGTTCAACATTATTAGTCATTAGGAAGATGCAAATTGAAACCACAGTGAGACACCACTTCACGCCTATTAGGAAGGTTAAAACTTAAAAATCTATAATATCAGGGGGCCTGTCTGGCTCGGTGGGTGGAGTGAACGACTCTTAATCATGGGGTTATGAGTTCAAGCCCCACGTTGGATGTAGAGATTACTTAAAAATAAAATCGCAAGGAGAACCTGGGTAGCTCAGTCGACTGAGTGTCTGACCCTTGATTTTGGCTCAGGTAATGATCTCAGGGTTGTGAGATCAAGCCCTGCCTGGGGGTTCCTTGATGAGCGTGAAGCCTGCTTAAGATTCTCTCTCTCCCTCTGCGCCCCCCACCCCCACTCATGTATGCTCTAAATAAATAAATAAAATAAAATCTTAAAAAAAAATCCAGGATACCATATTGCTCAGCAAGACCCTCTTAGGTACAGAAGATATGAAAACTTATGTCCATACAAAAACCTGTTAATAGATTTCATCACAATCACTCAAAATTAGAAACAACCCAAATGTCCTTTGATTATGAATAGAGAAACTGTGGCACATCTGTATAATGAAAAAGAGTATTCAACAATAAAAAAGAACAAACTACTGATACATACAAAATCAGCAATCTCAAATGTGTTACGCTAAGTGCAAAAAGCCAGACTCAAAAGCTATATAGTGTATGATTCCACATATATGACATGCTGGAAAAGGCAAAACTAAAAACAAAAACCGATGGATTAGTTGGGAGGGAGGGGTAAGAAGCAACCAGCACCACCCCCCGTTTTTTGAATCGTGGGATGTTTCTTGACCTGATCCCAAATCACGAGTCGGACGCTTAACGGACTGAGCCATCCAGGCACCCTGCAGTCCATCTCTTGAAAAGAAATTCTCTGAGAAAGCTGGAGAAGTCAAGGACGGAACAGCCTTTTCCCACTGCAGGCATCTAGCAGATATCTCTGGTGGGCACCAACTTGAGAGAGCAGGTTGGATAAAACCCACAGACTCTAGGCTGGACCAGAGAAGTCTGCCCTGTCACCATTACCACTGTTTTCATCTTCATGCCACCACTTCCTGAGCGCTCACGGAGTCCTGGGCACCTGCTACCTTGCTTTAACCCCTGGAGCTCTAGGTCTGCCACTGAAGTCTGCATAATCATCATCAATGCAGAAGCTGCCCTCCCTCCTCCTCTGATTCACCAGGACTGGGGTGGGGCCCGGGGAATCCCAGTGTTCAAAGAGCCCCTAGTTGATTCTGATGCAGATGAACCACTATAGTTGAAGCCTGCCAAACAAACAAACCAAAAAATGAGGCTCAAAGAAGTTCAAAGACTTGCCCAAGACCTTTGACCTGAGGTAGTCTGGAGCATCCTTTCCCTCCCCCTCCCCCCCAGGGCCCTAGGGAATAGTCTGTCCTGGTTTCTCCCATCTGTCTCTCCACTTCCCCAGCCCTCTCTGAGCCTAATGTCTGTGTTGTCTTATGTTCTTCCAAAGGGAATATGCCCCAGCAGGAACAATTTTACAGGTGCCTGCTTCCAAAATGACATTCCACTCTTTCTTCTTCACCCTAGAGTTGAGACCACTTCCATCAGCACCATCAGCATCACCTGGGAGTTTGTTAGACATGCAGAATTTCAGGTCCCTGGCCCAGACCTACTGAAGCTGAATCAGATCCTAGGTGATTCACACACATTAAAGTCTCAACAGCTGCTCTCCTAGACACTTCCCAGCCAGATGTTGATCTGATTGTTTTGATTAAGTGAATCACCATAAAAGCAGTGATTTTCAACCCTGGGTGCATTTAAAATCAACTGATGCTCTTTTAAAAATCCTGATGCCTGGGTCCTATCCCCAGACAAAGTCAATCAGAATCTTTGTGGAAGGTGGAGCTTATTCATATATATTTTTATTTTTATTTATTTATTTTTTAAATTTTATTTACTAATTTGACAGAGAGAGACACAGCGAGAGAGGGAACACAAGCAGGGGGAGTGGGAGAGGGAGAAGTAGGCTCCCCCACCCCCAGCAGGGAGCCTGATGTGGGGCTCGATCCCAGGACCCTGGGATCATGACCTGAACTGAAGGCAGATGCTTTACCATATGAGCCACGCAGGTGCCCCTATTCATATATATTTTAATAATATGTCATGTGAGTGTAAAGTCAAGTTAGGATACAAAATCACTGCTTTAAAGATTTGAAAAAAATCTTAGGGGAGTATTTAGAAACAAAACTGCTTTGAGTAAAAAGCAAATGTACATAACATTGTATAATGGTTTCCCATAACATTCAGGATAAATTTCAAATTTCTCACATTAGCACCAAAGGCCCTTTGATAGATTATGAGTCCTGTCGGCCTCTCAGCCCCATCTCCTGCTCTCCCACCCCCACACGCTAGGGGGAGCGCCAGTCCAGTTGCATTGCCCCCAAGACGCCCCTTGCTTTATACCTGTACGACTTCACCCAAATTCTCGTTAATTAACTTTCCCGTTTCTTTCCCTTGTCAAAGACTCAACTCCAGGCTTCTGCCTCTGGAAGGCCTTCCTTGACCCCAGTATTTCTAGCTATTTGTGTTGCCAGCCACATCTTACATGCAGGGCCCCAATCAAACCTAGGCTACTGTCTCCTGTAAGTCTTGTCTTCCATTAAGTATATTGGAGAAATGTTAAACATCAGAATGTGCTGATGCAGGGAGGACCCTTGAATATTGTTTCAAGTTGATTTAAACGGCAGCAAATGCACAAGCCAGTGCCTGCAGGCATAAGAAGTAATCAGTTTTGCCTCCTACAAACTTACTGTGCATACTTAACACACACACAAAAGAAAGCCCACCCCCGCCCCACCCCCTTCACTAGGAAAGAACTTTTGGTGCATCATGTAATCCTTACTCATCTGATATCTAACTTCACACATAAATTGCTTTTCCTCCCTTTTGATTGATTTTTAGAAAAGCATGAAATGAACATTGTTTTTTTCATTTATTTCTCTATGTTGAGAATGTCCTTCCTTGAATTGGACACGAGGAAAATTTTGAATTTACTTTTCATGTTTTGGTGACTCATTTTAGAATATGTAAACTTCGGCCCAAATTAAAATGAAATATTTAGAAGCCCCACAGAAATGTTCAGACCTTCTCTTGCATAAGTAGTGTGCCATCTTGTATGAAAAACGTCTGAACACGTCTGAAATATGTGGTCCACTTTTTTCTTCTCATTTTTCCCCAACCTTTTGAGAGACAGGAGTAAACACCAAGAGTATACATTTCTTCTCTTGAATGCTCTGACATCTAAATTCCCCCTGTCCTGTCTGCTCAGATCTGGCTTGAGAGAGACAAAAATATTACTCTACTTAAAGAAAAGGCGCCTGGGTGGCTCAGTTGGTTAAGCGGCTGCCTTCAGCTCAGGTCATGATCCCAGAGTCCTGGGATCAAGCCCCCGCATCGGGCTCCCTGCTCTGTGGGGAGCCTGCTTCTCCCTCTCCCACTCTCCCTGCTTGTGTTCCCTCTCTCGCTATGTCTCTCTCTGTCAAATAAATAAATAAAATCTTAAAAAAGAAAAAAAAGAAAAAAATGACAGGTCTTAGCCCTAGAAAATCAACAACCGGCAGGTTCTTTCATTTGTTCATTTAACAGATATTTATTGAGCATCCACTGTCTGTCAGCACGGGGGATAGATACTTTTGGAAGAGAACTCATTCTCATCAGGGTCACTGACATTTCTGATGATCTCCGCCTTGGCAAATGTAATGGTCAGTTCTCCATTCTCATCCTACTCCTTCTCTCAGTGAATTATAGATTTTACCTCCTTTCCTTCTTCAGATACTTTCTTCTCTAGGCTTCTGAGGCACCATACTCTCCTGGTTTTCCTATTGTCTTCCTGGCCATGCCTTTGCTGTATGATTTGCTGGCTCCTATTTTCCTGACAGCAAACTGTTGGACCTTTCATCTTCCCTATCTATATTCTCATCCTAAGTGATCTTCTCTAGTCCTGTGGCTTAATATCATCTAGATGTTAATGACTTCCAAATCTGTGTCTGTAATTCCTCTCTTTACCCTGAGCTCTAGACTAGGTCATCTATCCAACTGCCCATGTAATATGTCCACTTGGATGTCCAATAGGCATTTTTTAAATAGAGCTATTCCCCCTAATGTTCCCACTCCAAAGCTGCTCCTCTCCCAGCCTTTCCCACTTAATAAATTTGCTTGACCAAAAATCTAAACATTAGAGGCTGTGTTGGGCAGCATGTAACAGAATCCAACTTAACCAGAGAGCAGTAATTCTTTTTTCACATAATAAGAGAACCAGAAACAGGGAGACCAGGGCTGGGCAGTGCCTCCTCAGTGACAACAATGTCCCAGCTCCTTCTCTCTTTTTCTTCACTGTCCTTATGGTTGCAAGCTGGCAGCCTCACCTCCAGCCTTGCATCTACATTCCAATGGGAAGACAAGCAAGGAATTAACAAGGTGGAAGGCACAGAACTGATATGGAAATAACAAAACATTCCCAGAAATTCCCAGGAGACTTCTGCTTATGTCTCAGGGCCTAGACTGTGTTAAAAGCTCCACCTCAGCTGCAAGGGAGGCTGGGAAATAGAACTTTTTAGCTGGGCACATTGCTACCCTGCACAAACTAGGCTTCTAATATATGGAAGAAAGGGAGAACAGATATATCCTGCACTGCTCTCTTTTCTGACACTTCCTCACCAGTCCACTGGCATGTCCTATCTATCGCGCCTGCCTCCAAAGCACTTAACAAATTGATCTCCATTGCTTGAATCCTGGGCTGAGACACCATCGTCTCTTGCTCAGAACACAAGGACAGCCTCCTAACTAGTCTCCCACTTCCACACTGGTCCTCGATAGCCCTTTCTTCACACATTAGCCAGGGTTAAGTGTTTAAAAGTATAAATATAGGGGCCTGGCTGGCTCAATGGGTAGAGCATGTGACTCTTGATCTTGGGGCTGTGAGTTTGAGCCCCACAGTGAATGGAGAGATTACTTAAAAATAAAACCTTAAAAAAATAATAAAAATAAATTTATAAAAAGAAAAAGTATAAATTTCATTACACCATTTTCTTTCTAAAATTCTCCAAGAGATCTGTCATAGTGTGGTTTCCTCCTAACCAGACTGTGAGACAAGGATTTGCATGCAAGTTGTTTATTTGAGAGTGCAGACACACAGGGTGGGGGTATGTAGTGAGACAAAGAAAGGGAGGGAGCACAGAGAAGGATGACATCAAGCCAGGCTCCCTGGGCAGGGCAGGCGACTGAACCTTAACCCCAAGGGAAGCACTGGGAAATGGTGTGAAACACTTGCCCCAGAATTAGGAGACCCAAGGGGCAAGGGAAGGTATTTATACACCAGCCTTCAAGAGTTGCTGGCTTTAGTTCTCTTGGCTTGGATACCTAGCCCTGAATGTACCCCCTCTCCTGACCTAACTCATGGACAAAGCCAGCACTTTTTTCTATGTATCAACCTTTCTGCTTACAGATCTGCACAACTTCTTCCATTTGAAGCAGAATCACTAGAGGGTGGGAGAGCCACTTAATTTCGTTAATAGGATAAGAAGTTCCAAATACAATTTAAGGGAGATAAATGTCTCTTAGAAGTTTGCTAAGTTTTAGTCTCCTTTGAAAGGAGCTAAATTTTGTGATGCTTGCTCTTTGACAGATAAAAAAAAAAAAAGCATAAACATCCTTAATAGTATAGGAGAATTTCAAGTAGGGCATGTAAGATTTGGAATATTTAAATCAATTTATTAAGGTACACATCATTTAATAATACTAGTAATTAATTATATGTATATTATATCTATAAATGGCATTACTATAACTATAGGTCTCAAGACTATAGATGAAGAGGAAGCAAATAACTATGGATATATTTCTGCCCTTAGATAAGCTTACTACTTATCTTTTTTTTTTTTTAAAGATTTTATTTATTTGACAGAGAGAGACACAGCGAGAGAGGGAACACAAGCAGGGGGAGTGGGAGAGGGAGAAGCAGGCTTCCTGTCGAGTAGGGAGCCCGATGTGGGGCTCGATCCCAGGACCCTGGGATCATGACCTGAGCCGAAGGCAGACGCTTAACGACTGAGCCACCCAGGCACCCCAGCTTACTACTTATCTTTATTTTCCTTTCTTCTTCAATTGTTCTACAAAGTTACAAAGCAACTGTCAGAGCTGCCACCATGACCACAAATTCATTAAAATCCACTTCGTTGTCCTTATTGGCATCCAGGTCCTGCATTATCGTATCAACCAATTGGGGTTTTTTTTGGCACTTAAAGGAAAAAGAAAATCTCTAACTCCCAGGCTTTGAGGTTCATGACAACTGAAATTGCATTTTCCTTTTATTTACATTCAAGTTTTTGTTTCCATTTTAGCATCTAAGGACAATTTCCAAAAGCTCATGTGCAGGTGGATTTAAACCAAGCACCAATTCTAAACGGTCTAGCCTTCTGCCCCAGGGCCATGTAATTCTGGCTCAGATCTAAACACAAAGAAGAGCAAACAGCATCTTAGCATCATGAGCTGCTGATCCTGAAAATGCATTACACAACTCCAAAGGTCGGGGGGCCAGGACTGGACATGGAACAAAGCAGGCTTTAAAGCCAAAAGGGGATAGTAGGTGGCTCTACCATTTACCAACAATGGGACTCTGAGCAAATCACTTAACATTTTTGAATTTCCTTATTTATAAAATGGGAAGAATATCTCCCTACAAAGTTGTGGGAGACATCAACCCTTTTAAAAGTGCTTAGCACCAGCTTGCTAGATTTAGTAAACAAAAATACAGGACATTCAGTTAAAGGTAAATTTCAGATGAACAATGAAAAAATTTTTAAGTATGTCCCAAATACTGCATGGGACATACAATATTTTATCTGCAGCCTTACTTAGCACAACACCTGACACACACAAAAGAGGCCCATGATAAAGGGTAGATCTTATAAGGATGACTGAATTATAGGGGTGGAAAGTAAAGCAAGGAGCCCATAGAAGAGGTCAGGCTTCAGAATGGGTGGGACTTGAAGCATTCACCTGTCCTATGCTTGGTGGTTGCTGAGAAATATTTCTAAAAGTAGTTCATTCCCTCCAGGAATTCCCACTGCTCTCAAAAAGCACCAACCATTAAAACGTTGGAAACTTTAATTGATCAAAATCAGTTTGATCAAAAACAATGATAAATTTCACTTGAATAAATCAATGTGCCAAGTTTGACCTGCTGAGCCTTTTATTCTAAATGTTATATAATCCAGTAGCCAAACTAAATTTGAAAAAAAAAAAAAATGTTCCTAGGGGCTCCTAAAATCACTAAAAAGGAACTGTGAAGAATTACTCTGTTAAAAAATTTTTACTTTAGGGGCGCCTGGGTGGCTCAGTCGTTAAGCGTCTGCCTTCGGCTCAGGTCATGGTCCCAGGGTCCTGGGATCGAGCCCCACATCAGGCTCCCTGCTCCGCGGGAAGCCTGCTTCTCCCACTCCCCCTGCTTGTGTTCCCTCTCTCACTGCCACTCTGTCAAATAAATAAAATTAAAAAAAAAAAAAAATTTTTACTTTAGGTGCACCTGGGTGGCTCAGTCGGTGGAGCATGTGACTCTTGATTTCAGAGTCATGAGTTCAAACCCCACAGTGGGCAGAGATGATTAAAAAAAATTTTTTTTTTACTTTAAGGTTTTCCTATAGAGGGAGAAAAGAGTGTTATAGTTACAAATACAGGAGTCTTAATACAGGGTTTGGACAAATAACATCATACAAGGATAACATGCTGTGCTAAAGGCAATTCGAGGCGGCTGCATAAACATCAGAGTAAAGGGTTTTCCTCAGGAGGGATGAGCCCCCAAACACTCCATTGTAAGCCTTCATGTGCAGACTTACTGAACTCCTGGCTATTTTGAGATGTGAACCTCTGCGCTACTCAATTGGTCACCGGCCAGACACACCCTTTCTGTCCCTCGGAATCAGCCTGGGCTGGTCTGACAAAGCTAAGTATTTGTCATTCACTAGAAAACTTGCCACCACAGCAAAAGTACCCTGGGCTTCATTTCTGGCCCAATACATAATATTAATTTTACAGGCAGGTGGACGAAGCTCTAGGTATAACTAGTGCCACTCGTTATTAACTCTAACTCCTGGTAGAACTAGCTGCATCTTTTCTGCCCCAGAATGGTGCATCATTGAGGCAAGCCGAAATACCATTTACAACCCTTGGAAACCCTAGCCACAGGCAACATGGAGAAGGGTACGTGCTATTGTATGGATGACCCTCCGGCGACATGGGGATTAGGGGTGCTGACTCCCCCCCCCACAGAAGAAAATCTGCCTACAACTTGTGACTTTCTGACTTCCCAAATACTCAACTGCTAATAGCCTGCTGTGGACAGGAAGCCTTACTGGTAACATAAACAGTAGATTAACACATGTTTTGTGTCTTCTATGAATTATGTACTATATTCTTCCAATAAAGTAAGCTAGAGTAAAAGAAAGGTTATGAAGAAAATCCTAAGAGGCAATACATTTACAGTCCTGCACTGTAAAAGATCCACATATGAGAGGACCCACGCAGCTCAAACCTGCGTTGTTCAAGGATCAAGTGCACTCCAGAGTTTGCTTGCCCCTGGCTTTGAATCTCAATACCAACCGCACTGTTGGTGGCAGGGTCATAGGAAACGGTACATAGACGCTCTCCTTGGACGTGTACCCCATCCACCCTTGACCGCATGGGGCAAGAAGCTGCGACTCACCGAGAAGAATCTCGTGAGCTCTCGCTGCAGGAGCATTTTCAGTTCCCCCTTGTCGAGCTTGAATCTGTCCCCTTCCTTGCAAGAGTACTGGTGGAAGATCCTAATCATGAGGTTCATGACCAGCTCCAGCTGAGCGGGCATGGTAAATGGGCCGCTCCAGGGACGGGCCACCGAACTCAGGGAAAAAAAAACACTTGTTCAAAATAAGCAGACGGGGCAGCAAGTCCCCCCGAGTCCCCCATGCCACAGGTGATGGTTGTTCAACCGTAATGCTCTTCAGTTAAAGCCTTCTGCAAGTCTAGGGCAGGCTGCAGAGGAGACCTTTGACAGGGGAGTTTTCTCCTCCCTAATCCCCACTCCCCCCAAATTTAGCAGGTCCAGTGTGTTCACAAGTTAGCGATCACACAGCAAATACAGAGTCATATCAAAACATAGGTTAAAAGTATAATAATAATAAATAAAAATTAAATTAAATAAAACATCGATTAAAAATAAATAGAAGACGAAGAAAATAGCCAACTTCGTACCTGTTCAACCAGTGCATAGCTCTGTCAACAGGTGTTTATAATTAAACTCTACTCATTTATATCTGGGGTTTCACCTATGCACACCTGTTCCCAAGAAGACCAAAATTACCAGACGAGAGATACAACTGGAAGTGCCTCTGTGTCTGTTTTTAAGCATCAGAAGGAACAGGTGTGTCCTGATGCCCTGAGGGCCCCAAGCTAGGGCTGACACCCATTGTGTGCATTAGGTGAGAAGGCAATGAGAGGCAAGGAGGAAGCCTTCCATACCCTCCCAGTGGGGAACATGAGTGGAAGTTAGAGCCAGGTGCTAGGAAGGTGATGACTGGGAAGAACTCTGAAAATAGAGGAGAAAAGAAGAAACAATGGTTCAAACCTGGAGACTTCTTAGCAAGGCCAAAGCAAGGTCAAAAGGATAAATAAAGCAGACTAGTTAAACTAACCCAGTGAACAGTCGTGCAGCTATAAAAAAAAAGAAAGAAAAAGAATGTGAATGCTCTCCATGGCAAGTTAAAAAGGAACAAAGTGATCCCAGCTGTGTAACAAGAAAAAAAATCCCACATATATGTGCATTTGCCCAAGGAGTCACTGAAAGGATGCATAAGAAATAGAAGTGTGGCTATAAGGAGCTAGGGGGATAGAGGGTGGAACAGAGTGGCTGGGAGTAAGTTTCTCATTTATACATTTTCAACTGATTTTAACTTTTTCAGTTAAAGGAATGTATTACCTAGTCAAAAAATTGAAATAGAAAAAAAGCCCGGAGCTGCTGTATATGTAGGCAACCACACGGGGTAGGGTTCCAAGCGAGAGGAAAGTTAACAAAGAAAAAGAAAAACTAGGGGCACCTGGGTGCCTCAGTTGGTTAAGCGTCTTGCCTTTGGCTCAAGTCATGATCCCGCATCGGGCTCCCTGCTAGGCGGGAAGCCTGCTTCTCCCTCTCCCTCTGCTGCTCCCCCATTGCTTGTGCTCTCTCTCTTGGGGTCTCTCTCAAATAAATAAATAAAATCTTAAAAAAAAAAAAAAAAGAAAAGAAAAACTAAAGCCAGAAACTGGCTACTGTGCTTTTATTTTATTTTTATTTTTTAAAGATTTATTTATTTATCCTAGAGAGAGAGAGAGAGACCGCTGCAGGGAGGGGCAGAAGGAGAGGGAGAGAATCTTAAGCAGACTCTGAGCTGAGCGAAGAGCCAGAGGCGGGGCTTGATCCCACAACCCAGAGATCATAACCCGAGCAGAAACCAAGAGTCAGGGGCCCTTAACTGACTGTGCCACCCAGGCACCCCTTGGCCACTGTGCTTTTAAATGCTGCCTGTGTTCTCAGGACTGAAATTCAATTATATAAAAAGTAATATTTGTATTTCCTTTCAACAAGCCTGTTGGGATGGAGCCGCAGTCAGCCCATTCCCCTCCCTCTTACCACCCCCACATTTCACTGAAACCTCCCTGGAGATCCCCAGGGATGTTCTCACTAGCTACCTAAAGTCCAATTCTCAAAAATATTTTTAAATTAGTGTTTTATTATTAAAGGAATAACGCATGTGCTAAAATAATATCTTCAATACTCAAGAGTATAAAATAAAAGTAAAATTCTCGTTCCACCATTCCTCACCCTAGTGCCTTTCCATTAACACTTTCCTGGGTGAGAGGCAGGATCATGATGCGGAGACGCTGGGACTCCCTGGCTTCAGCTCCCAGCTCTGCCACTAACCAGCTGGGTGATCCCAGGCTCATCACTTACCACACTGTTTCCCAGTCTGTATAAATGGGATAGCAAAAGTACCTACCTAACAGAAAGCATTAAATGAGTTAAAATATGTGCCTGCAACATAGTAAATGCTATGCACATGTCAGCTATTATTACCCTTACAGAAAAAACATACATATCTTTACAATTTATGTAAGATACATAATATTACATATGTGTCCTTAAACATATATATACACAATGGTATCCATGTGTGGTACACCTTGTTTTTTTCACTTAACATATCTTAGAAATCTTTTTATATCAGCACATAAATCTAGCCCATTCTTCACAAAAGTTGCATATTATTCCACCGGATGAATGTACCTACATATAGGCAAGAAATATTTATCAGGCATTTCTGTTACACCAGGCCCTGTGTAAAGATGACAGAAGAAACTTGCCCTTGGCGCAAATCTTGTTGTAATTTTTTTTTAAGTAGGCTCCATGCTCAGCGTGGAGCCCAATGCGGGGCTTGAACTCACAACCCTGAGATCAAGATCTGAGCTGAGATCAAGAATCAGAAGCTTAACCGACTGAGCCACCCAGGCGTCCCCTTGTTTTTCCCAGAATCGTGTTAAATATATAGAATGCAGGGAACACTGGCAGCTATTTTATGTTGGGTCTTCCTATACAAGAATGCCTATAGCCTTGTGACCATACTTTTCTGGGTCTCCTCATTTCTAAATGCACTCTTTCCTCTCCAGAGCTTAACATTTACCCCACCACCACCCCACCATGATTCCAGCTACTCCTATCATTTCAATCACTCCCCAAATCATATGTTTTGGCCTACGTCTCTCTGCTAAGCTCCAGAACCATCTATCCAACTGCCTACAGGACCTACCTCAATGTTCCACAAGTGCCTCAAACTCAATTAAACCCACTCCTTCCCCACCCAAACCTGCACCTGCTGCACTGGCCATTCAGACATCCATCCCTACCCACCATTCAGCTGCCCCCACTGTTTTAAAACATCAGTTGAACTCACCCATTTCTGTCTATTCTTCCCCACCTCGGGCTTCATAATTTTGGTTTCTATCACCAAAATAGAGGTAGCTTCCTTACGGCTCTCTCTCCTTTCTGTTCTCCATTCCCATTTCCATTCTGCTGTCAGACTAGTTTCTCGAAAACACAAATCAATGCCCTCACCCCGGGCGTTCACGAGTCCAACCCTGCCTACAAACTGACCAGAATGCTGGGCTCTCTCATTCTTCCTTGCCTTGGCACATTCTGGGAATGCTCGTTCTGGGTACTCCTTGAAGCTCAGTTCAAATATCTCCTCTTGGAAGTTTTCCAGCACTTTCCTTACTTCCAACCTCCCACCTCTGGTACGTGCCTGCCTGTGTTCTCTCTTATTCACTGGCGCATCTCTTTGTCGTTGTTATTTCATTTAGTACGCATTCCTGTAATCAGTTTCTATCTATCTATCTTTTTTTTTTTTTTAAGTCTGCCCATATATTCCCCACTCTCCAGACTTTGAATGAATCCCTTGATGGCAGATCTGATATCTGGTCCATCTTTGCATTCTATTGCATTTAGTGCAAGATCCAACGATATGAGGGAAATGCTCAGAGATCTTTGCTGGTGGATGGATTAATGAGCAAATGACCCAGAAGGGAAACTGTAAGATCTCCAAAGAGTTTAGCCTTGTCGAGTTTAATTGTCTAAAGAATTATTTGATTGCCTTTATTTCACACAAAACATTTTGTTTCATCAAAGGGAGAAAGAGACAGACAGACAACAGTCATCTCAAAGAATATAGAGTTTGAATTTGGAATTAAATATTTTCAGATTAAGCTGCTGAAGTTATAAATGAAGTCAAATGGGTAACTTTTACAGACTTTATTTGTCTTAGCAGTATATTTAAATCATATTTGATCACAAATTAATTTACTTGGAGAATTCAGTTGGCAGGCAAAACTCTTAATAGAATAGATATTTAAAATTGTAACGTTATAATCTGATTCGAGAGATGAGAATGTGCTCTCTACATTCTTTGCTCTTGGGGTTTAGAAACAAGGTGGTTTCTACTTGGTTTGTGCTTGGCTTCAGCAGAGCTAGATATTCCTTCTGGTACATGCTGCCCCTTAGTGTCCGGCTGCATGACTGCATCTGGAAGCTCTCTCATTCCCAGAATGTGCTGGAAATTGTGTAGAGACTCCTGGCCCTTCAGGGGCTTATCTGTGATGTAAGCCAGCCCCAGCCTCTGCCCTCCAGGAGCCTTTCCTAAACAAAGATAACATCAAAAGCCTTAATAGGACCCTGTCAGGCTAGGAACACAAATGTACAAGCGACACGAAATCCCCGGGTGGGCAGGGAACACACATCTGTTTATAGCACAGAAGGGTCGTCAGGTAGCACTTTACATGTTCTATTAATTCTTACAGTTTGATTTTTCTTTTCTTTTTTTTTAAGAATTTATTTATGTATTAGAGAAAGAGAGAGAGAGAGCACAAGCAGGGGGAGCTACAGGGAGAGGCAGAGGGAGAAGTAGGCTCCCCGCTGAGCAGGGAGCCCGATGTGGGGCTCGATCCCAGGACCCTGGGATCATGACCTGAGCTGAAGGCAGACGCTTAACGACTGAGCCACCCAGGCGCCCCTACAGTTTTACTTTTCATTTTCTGGCATGAGTCATAACCCTTAGGGCTAAAAGGGTTACAAAGGTGCAAAGAATGAGAGAAATGGAAATTTCAGATTCAGAAATTTTTATTCTGAAAGCAGTTTAAGGGGCGCCTGGGCAGCTCAGTCGGTTAAGCATCTGCCTTCGGCTCAGGTCATGGTCCCGGGGTCCTGGGATCGAGCCCCGCATCGGGCTCCCTGCTCAGTGCAGAGCCTGCTTCTCCCTCTCCCTCTGCCTCTCCCTCCCACTCGTGCTCTCTCTCTCTCACAAAAAAACAAAACAAAAACGCACACACAAAATCAGTTTAAGGACCAGCCTGTGTGTTTACGTTCGTGAGTGGGCTGCCCTTCATGTTTTTCCTCCTTCAGAAAACAATTAGGATAAGGACAGAGGTCCCCTGGGGGCAGAGGTGCCCCAAGGAACTCCAAGGAGAGCGGTGACTACACACTTGTCCTCACCCCTGTGGTCCAAAAAAACAGCCTTAGGGGACTGGCCACACATTTCTGTCAGGAACGTCTGTCTCTGCTCCAGGCACTGCAGAAAGGAGACTTCCCTTCTCTCTCCCTTAAGTGATGTCTCCTACATCCCTGAGTTCACTGCTGAAAGAAAGGTATTTCCTCTTGCTCTCTACCTGAAGACTAAAGCTAAGAGTCCAAAAGAAGAGGAATTGTAGGGGGGCCTGACTGGCTCAGTCAGTGGAGCATGTGACTTGATCACGGGGTTGTGAGTTCGAGCCCCATGTTGGGTGTGGAGATTACTTTAAAATAAATCTTAAAAAGAAAGGGATGTCTGGATGGCTGTTGTTAAGCATTTGCCTTCCCAGGACCCTGGGATCAAGCCCCGCATCAGGCTCCCTGCTAGGCGGGAAGCCTACTTCTCCCTCTCTCACTCCCCCTGCTTGTGTTCCCTCTCTTGCTGTGTCTCTCTCTGTCAAATAAATAAATAAAATCTTAAAAAAAAAGTTTTAAAAAGAAAAAAAGGAATTGTAAAGGCAAGGGTTTGAATATTGATTTGCCTTTTACAAGTCAAACACCCGTTTCCGGGATGAAGTGAGAAGATTTTGGCAATTTGCTTCAAAATATTTCAGTGGCTGGAAGGTAGGTGTTACGGTGGGAAGTGGGTAGAGAAGACATTGAACCCTACTGGCCATGAGTCCATTTTAACTGCTGAAGTTGGGAGCTGGATACATGGCAGTTCTTCAGTCTACTTTTGTATTTTCTATATGTTTGAAACTTTCCTTAATAAAAAGTGTGTATACACACACACACACAAATCCCCATCCCTGTCAGCATGTGAACAATACTGAAATTATTTCAGCAGAGGAGAAGGAACTTAATGGGTTGAACATATGGAGGATTATTTTTTTTTAAGATTTTATTTATTTGTCAGAGAGAGCACAAGCAGGGGGAGCGGCAGAGGGAGAGGGAGAAGCAGGCTCCCTGCTGAGCAAGGAGCCCGATGCAGGACTCAATCCCAGGACCCTGGGATTATGACCCAAGCCAAAGCAGAAGCTTAACCGACTGAGACCCCCAGGCGTTCCCATATGGAGGATTATTGATAGAGAACCTGCCACTTGCTTTCTGTCACTCTGCACTCAGATGAAGAACAAAATGTTAAACATAGTAATAGGAATAAGAACTTCCCCAATAATGAAGGCCATTATAACACTGAAATAAATTACTAGGAGAAGATAGCTAAGGAAATTCTTTCACTGAAAATAGAGATTGAAATAGTTCTTTACATGATGGCTAAGAAGTTAGAATATTAATGCTTATTGGTTGCCCAAATATATTCTTAAGCAAAAGGAGGTGGGTGAATCTTGATTTGAACCTTAGCCAGCCACACTGACTAGACTAGAAAAAAAGCAGGTAGAATAGAACGTGTTTGGGCAAGTGGCATGCATATATTCCATAGGTCTGAACCTCAGCTCAGACTAGCCATTAGCAAGTCCAACAATTACACTTCCATTGTTAGCTAAAACCACACCCATTCTCTGTAATGATGCTGAAACAAGGTTCCACTGGTTCCAAGGTTCCAGTCTTACCAAATGGCCCCCAAATATCTTTGTCTCCTGGTAATCACACCTTTGTGTTAGTCCCCTCCCACAGTGAACATCACTGATCTGTGTTACCAATATGAAATGGTGTATGACTTATAAGACTAGGGCAGGGGCGCCTGGGTGGCTCAACCGGTTAAGCGTCTCCCCCTTCGGCTCGTATCATGATCCCAGGGTCCTGGGGTTGAGCCCTGTGCTGGGCTTCCTGCTCAGCGGGGAGTCTGCTTCTCCCTCTCCCTCTGCCCCTCCCCCCACTCATATTCTCTCTCTCTCTCTCTCTGTATCTCTCAATTAAATAAATGAAATATTAAAAAAAAAAAAAAAGACTAGAGGGGCGCCTGGGTGGCTCAGTCATTAGGTGTCTGCCTTTGGCTCGGGTCATGATCCCAGGGTCCTGGGATCGAGCCCCACATCGGGCTCCCTTCTCCGCGGGAAGCCTGCTTCTCCCTCTCCCACTCCCCCTGCTTGTGTTCCCTCTCTTGCTGTGTCTCTCTCTGTCAAATAAATAAATAAAGTCTTAAAAAAAAAAAAAGACTAAAGCATAAAAGACATTGTGGAGGGGCGCCTGGGTGGCTCAGTCAGTTAAGTGTCTGCCTTCGGCTCGGGTCCTGCTGGGATCAAGCCCCTCATGGGGCTCCCTGCTCAGCGAGGAGTCTGCGTCTCCCTCTGCCCCTCCCTGCCACTCGTGCGCACTCTCTCTCTCAAATAAATAAATGAAATCTTAAAAAAAAAAAAAAAGACATTGTAGCTTCTGCTTTGCTTCCTCTTGGATCCCATGCTCTGGGAGAAATCAGTCACCACGTCATGAGGACACCCAATGAGCCCTATGGAGATCCATGTGGCAAAGAACAGAGGTCTCCAGCCAACAAGCAGCACCAACCTGCCAGGCATGTGACGAGGCTCCTTAGAAGGGGGTCCTCCAGCCAGAGTCAAGCCTTCACATGACTGCAGTATGACCTTCTGGGAAGCCCCAAGTCACAGCCAAAGCTACACAGCTCCCAAGTTTCTGTCATAGAAATTATATAAGACAATACATGTTGTTTTAAGCAAAATTTGGGGTCAATTGTTATGAAACAACAGACATCTACAATAGCTAATGGTGTTTTTTTACATGACTTTTCTACATGACTCCTCAGAAAAATGGTGCCATGTAAATAAATAGGTTCCTTCTATGAGAAGTTCTCAGGAATAAAAATGTGAGGAAATTCTCGTATGTGGTTTCAGAATGGACAAACATGCCAAGCTCTGACAGGAGAGGGCACTGTTTCCTATTTTCTACAGCACCTTTCTCCACAAAGCAGCAGTGAAAATTTAGGGGAAGTAACAATGGGTTCTTTGCAAGTGACCTCCTTGAACATCTTAACAGAGTTAATACAGGGCTTTAGAGAACACGTGCAGTTTAGCCAAAAATCACCTCAGATCACAAAGTAGTCTCCTCAGCGTCATCCGAGCAAAGTCGGCTTGATAAAACTTCTCTTGATCATGCCCCAAGTTCTTTGCCGTGCATTAGCACTGATGTCTCATTTGTCTGCTTTTGTGATACACAACGCTGAGCTCCAAACGCCTTCCACCAGCCCCTCCCCGCTTCCCACAGGGAAAAGCAGAGAGCAGTGCCCATCTCAGAGCCTTTAGGGCCAAAGGTCTCTCCGCCTTCCATTCCAGCCTCCTCCAATAAATGGCAACCCCCAGTTTCCTGCTTCTGAAACTGGATCTGCAGCGAGGCTCATTTCCCCCTCTACCCTCTTCCACACATGAGGTGAGAGTTCCTGGTATGGACACGACCCACCTACTGGCCACAATGGCAATGCTGCAGAGTCAAGGAGGGCAACGAACCATCTCCAGGCTTTGTGGCCACAGAGGGACTTCTCTCCTCCAGCCGGTTCTGCAGTGTGGTTTTGGCCATCATTCTTGGAAGATCTACCTCCAACACTGTTTCTTTACAGCTCTCACCAGAATTTTGAGAGCCACTCATGTTTATTTCAACGAATTCCTTTTCTGCTTCAGCAGCTAGACGCAGCTTGCATTGCTTGCAGTAAAGAACCCTGAGTGATTTGCCCCATCCAAGACACTCTGCTGTAGAGGCACCTGGCTGGGTCAGTCAGGAGAGCACGTGCCTCTTTTTTTTTTTTACAGATTTTATTTATTTATTTGAGAGAGAGAGAATGAGAGACAGAGAGCACGAGAGGGAGGAGGGTCAGAGGGAGAAGCAGACCCCCCGCCGAGCAGGGAGCCCGATGCGGGACTCGATCCCGGGACTCCAGGATCATGACCTGAGCCGAAGGCAGTCACTTAACCGACTGAGCCACCCAGGCGCCCGAGCACGTGCCTCTTGATCTTGGGGGCTGAGTTCGGACCCCACATTGGGTGTAGACATTACTTAAAAAGTAAAAACAAACAAACGAAAGACAGACTTCTGATAAGTTGATCAAGTCTCCAGGGAGCCCTGCCCTCAGTCCAGAGAGCAGCAGACTCTCCACAAGAAATGGTCCTCACAGACTGGATTTGCCAGTTTCAGGTTAAGTTACAAACCTATGCAATTTTGCAGAGCCTCATGGTTGCATCTTTCTCGACCCCCAGATTCCCTGGAGTTTGGTGTTTGCCTCCATGTGACTAAGGCTCCTCACTTTTTTTTTTTTTTTAAAGATTTTATTTATTTACTTGACAGAGAGAGACACAGTGAGAGAGGGAACACAAGCAGGGGGAGTGGGAGAGGGAGAAGCAGGCTTCCCGCTGAGCAGGGAGCCTGATGCGGGGCTCGATCCCAGGACCCTGAGATCACGACCTGAGCCGAAGGCAGACGCTTAACGACTGAGCCACCCAGGTGCCCCAAGGCTCCTCACTTTCAAGCAGAGCGGGATGGGGTCCTCGGTGTGAAGATCCTGCATCATTTGTTTTTCTTTTGGGCTTTAATACATATGCCTCCAAACGACCTGGATTCCAAGGAAGTTATTTGCTTATTTTCAGGACATGAACTCCTCCTTTTCACAGCAGCTCAGAAATAGACTGGTGGTGGTAAAATTGCTCAAATATCCTAATCTTAGTCCACTCTGAGTTCCCAAGTTCATATAATAATGATATATTCCTCCTACCTTGATTTGGCTCCCAATTATATGGACATGATATACTTTAATGTTTACTTGTCTTTAGCCGAAGCAAATTATTTGGTTACAATTGAATAATCTTTTAGATTTTTTAATATTCTATGTATCCACCAAGTCGAGACATTTCTCTTTAGAGTCTACAACCTTACCAAAATGTTTATTTCTTATGTATCATCCCTGTGAAGGAATGTGAGTTGAAGAACTCCCATACTTATAAACATAATTTATAGTTGGTTTTTTTTAAGATTTTATTTATTTATTTGACAGAGAGAGACACAGCGAGAGAGGGAACACAAGCAGGGGGAGTGGGAGAGGGAGAAGCAGGCTTCCCGCCGAGCAGGGAGCCCGATGCGGGGCCCGATCCCAGGACCCTGAGATCACGACCTGAGCCGAAGGCAGACGCTCAACGACTGAGCCACCCAGGCGCCCCCATAATTTATAGTTTTGAAATAAAAGTTCAGAGACCACTTCTGAAGAATTTGTGTTTAGACTTCAGAATGATTAGCCCCCACCCTGCTTATTGTTGCCCTTGGATGGTAACACACTGGATCTCAGATGGATCAGCCATTTCCCCTCACCTTACTCTTGGCCTGATTTTCCCTGAGCCAGTCTGTGCCGTGACTTGACTGGTGAGAGAAGATGCAGAAGACTGAGATGGAATGGAGGACTCTCGGAAATCCCTTGAGTTTCACATACTCTGGAACTTAATTGTGATCGCCTCAAGAGAGAGGCCCCACCCTCTTTGTACCCATCAAAAGGTAACTGACAAATTGAAATTGGTCCTGGCAGTTGCATCTTTTAGCCAGCAAAATCTTTATGGCTTCAAATTCTGGATAGATAAGAACTTCCTTCGAGCCCTTTTAAAAACTGGCTAAAGAAAATGGCAGGCAGGGGCGCCTGGGTGGCTCCGTCGTTGGGCGTCTGCCTTCGGCTCAGGTCATGATCCCAGGGTCCTGGGATCGAGCCCCGCATCGGGCTCCCTGCTCGGTGGGAAGCCTGCTTCTCCCTCTCCCACTCCCCCCTGCTTGTGTTCCCTCTCTTGCTGTGTCTCTGTCTGTCAAATAAATAAATAAAATCTTAAAAAAAAAAAAAGAAAAGAAAAGAAAATGGCAGGCAAATTTAACTAAAGATGTGCCTAGGAGCTCATGGACCTATATTTTATTATAAACAATTTTTATTTTTTCTAAAAACCTTGGTAAGAAAGCTCCTGCAGAAGAGTCTAGGTTTGATTATTAAAAACAAGAACGGCATGGAACAGGAAAATTTTATCTACAGGATCCATTTCAGACAGAGAATGAATATATGGAAGCACAGATTTCACTTGATATATGCAAGTCCTATGTGCATGGGTTGTATTTGACACTATTTCCCATTCCTGCCTTCCGAAAGCTTCTGTTCTTTTTGCTCCCATGATCTCTTACTATGCTGGTTTCCCTCCAACCTCTAACTCTTCTTCCTCCCTTTCCTTTCCTCTGCAGGAATCTTGCCTTCTAACGTCTGCCCTTTAAATGTGGGTATTCTCCATCGCTCTATGTGGTCAACGTAGGCAATTTTATCTACTGTGATCGTTTTGCCTTCAAACTATAAAATTCCAGTTCCCAAGTCTACTTCCTCAACCGTGCCCTGAGGGGCATCTGGGTGGATCAGTTGTTAAGCGTCTGCCTTCGGCTCAGGTCATGATCCCAGGGTCCTGGGATCAAGCTCCGCATCAGGCTCCCTGCTCGGCGGGAAGCCTGCTTCTCCCTCTCCCACTCCCCCTGCTTGTGTTCTGTCTCTGTCTCTCTGTCAAATAAATAAAATCTTAAAAAAAAAAACAAAAAACAACTCTGACCTGAGACCCCTGAGAATCCTATCAGTACTGTTTTACTTCCATTCACCTACAATACAGACCTACAACTTCTCATGACACGCCAGTATTTTGCATAGCCTAGCTATTTGCCTATTGTGGTGCCCAAATGAGGTATCATTCAATCGGATGGGGGACCCCAGATGTGAGGCAACCACTGGGTAGAAGCCGATGGCACAGGAGGTGAAGGAACTCACCTGAGGCGGAACAAAGGAGATAGAAGTTTATGGAATACGCCACGAGGGAGCTGCAGGCGGGACAGCTGAGCAGAGGCAGTGGGTGGGGGCTGTTCTTAAATGGGGAAGATGCGGAGGTATGGCGAGTATGGAATTTTTCCTTTTTTGGGAACTGTGCCTGGTTCTCAGTTGCCCATTGGTCAGTTAGGGCCTATGGCTATTTTGAGGTGGGGCGCCTGAGGGGCCTGGCACCTTCTACATTCCATCGCTCAACCCTGTTTGCCTAAAAGTTGTCCTCTACACCTATCCCTTTTTATACTTAAACCTCCAGGAGGAGAAATTAGGTTGTGAATTTTATTGCTCTTTCTTTGGACTTGAATTGGTTATAGGCTATCCTCATTAGAATGCATTTGTCAGCAAGTACTAGAATAAGGAATAAAGGTACTTAAAACTTAATAAGGACATTTGTTATCTCACACAATAAGGGTTGGTTGTTTCAGTATTTCAACAATGTCAGCAAGGACCCAAGATCTTCTGTCTGTCCTCTTCATCTTCCGTGTGTTGGCTCTCATCCCTGACTTGTCCCCTGGTCACAAAGTGGCTGTCTCAAGTCCAGGCGTTGTATCTTTGGATTAGCTATGGAGGATTATTTGGAGAAATCCATCCATGTCTCCAGACTTTCTAAATTTTCTAAAACTATCCCTGTATTCAGTCAACACAGTAGAGAAAGAAGTTTCTGAACTGTATCAGACTGGCCTCCCCAAAAACTGCTTAAGCAATTTGGTGTTTTGGGAAACTGTCACTTGACTATGTTGAGGGAAGCTGCTAGGATTAGTCTTAAAACAAGTCTAAGAGGGGGATGGCTGTTGTTTGAACATACCCTTCACTCTCTATGAAAACTCTCAGGAGAGGGCGCCTGGGTGGCTCAGTCGTTAAGCGACTGCCTTCGGCTCAGGTCATGATCCCAGGGTCCTGGGATCGAGCCCTGCATCGGGCTCCCTGCTCTGCAAGAAGCCTGCTTCTCCCTCTCCCACTCCCCCTGCTTGTGTTACTGCTCTCGCTATCTCTCTCTCTGTCAAATAAATAATAAAAATAAAATCTTAAAAATAAAGAAAGAAAGAAAACTCTCAGGAGAAATTTCCATGCGGTCTTTGTGTTGAGAAGAGTCCTGATCTGCCTAAGCAATTATCTTATGGACATTAAATTGCCTGGCCGATAAGGTGTACTCTTTTTCTTTGGCTGTTAGAAGGACTAGAGTCAAATCTGGGGGCCCCAAGGCCAAACACATGACTTTACCACCTATATAAACTCAAATACCTAAGCAGGGGTTATGTTCGAACTGTTCAACAACAAGTACAACACAGGTACCAATCAGAATTGACAGCAGTTAAAAATATTGAGCATAGGTCTGCCTTGATGGCCAAGAAGCTAATGCAGACAGGCAAAAGAGAGAAAAAGTAAGAAATAAAAATCTTGACCTATTTTTGTTTTATTCACATTTGATAGAGATCTGAGTTCAGAGAAATAGTCCATGATGGTAAGTGGGAATGACACTCTGCCTCAGTGTTGGGGAGCAAAAGGGACTAGAGAGGACGCTGGTAAATTGGACAGGACAGGCCCTCTTAGGAATGGGGACTGCTCCTCATATTCAGATGATTGCTGCCAGACTAGAATATGGCTCAGAGCTCCCAGAACTTCCATTATTTTTAGAAAAAACCCCAGGAATCCTAATTTTTGAGAATGCCTGGATTTTAACTACAATTCAAAACAACAAACACACACACTGAACTGAAAATAAACAGACAGGGGCGCCTGGGTGGTTCAGTCGTTAAGCGTCTGCCTTCAGCTCAGGTCATGATCTCAGGGTCCTGGGATCGAGCCCCACATCGGGCTCCCTGCTCCATGGGAGGCCTGCTTCTCCCTCTCTCACTCCCCCTGCTTGTGTTCCCTCTCTCGCTGTGTCTCTCTCTGTCAAATAAATAAATAAAATCTTTAAAAAAAAAGAAAAGAAAAGAAACAGACAAAGCTGCAGGCCAATCCGAACGGTGGAGTTCAGCTGAACGCAGCCGACTGTGACTTCTGCTTTCTGTGGTGTATTTTGTATTAATCTTACTCCACCACCACCCCCATTTTACATTTCAGTCTTGTTTTTTCTTCTTCTCTTCTACTTAATTTCCAATTTCTTACTCTACTTTGTGTATTCTTATGTATCGCTTTAAATCCTACCTGGGGCAGAGCGGAGTATAAACAAACAGACTGCAGGACACCCTCAGCATCTCACCCCCCAAGTCACACCAGACTGTGTCATTTGCACTCTGTGGCATCCTAAGCCCTCTAGCCCATATGGGACCCTCCTTGATTTGCTGTCAACAGCAATACCCCCACTCACCGCACTGCATAAACCAGCCCTCCTAAAGCTCCTGCATGGCCTCAGGCTTTCCTGTTTCTCTGCACAGGAAGTAGATTAGAGGATAATAATAGGAGCTAACTTTAATTAACACATACTCTGACCAAGCACCCTTCTAGGCAGTTTAAATGAACTCACTTCATCCTCACAAATCTTTTTTTTTTTTTTTAAGTAAGCTCTACCCCTACATGGGGCTCAAACTCATGACCCGAGATCAGGAGTCCCCCCCTCCACCAACTGAGCCAGTCAGGTGCCCCATCATCCTCAAAAATCTTAAGAATAATTGGCCCTGGGTAGCACTGACCCTCAAAAAGTTGAAAACAGAGCTACCATACAACCCAGCAATTGCACTACTGGGTATTTACCCCAAAGATACAAATGTAGGGATCCGAAGGGGTACATGCACCCCAATGTTTATAGCAGCAATGTCCACAATAGCCAAACTATGAAAAGAACCAAGATGTCCATCAACAGATGAATGGATAAAGAAGATGTGGTACGGGCGCCTGGGTGGCTCAGTCGTTAAGCATCTGCCTTCGGCTCAGGTCATGATCCCAGGGTCCTGGGATCGAGCCCCGCATCGGGCTCCCTGCTCCACGGGAAGCCTGCTTCTCCCGCTCCCACTCCCCCTGCTTGTGTTCCTGCTCTCGCTATGTCTCTCTCTGTCAAATAAATAAATAAAATCTTAAAAAAAAAAAAAAGATGTGGTAGTTATATACAATGGAATATTATGCAGCCATCAAAAGGAATGAAATCTTGTCATTTGCAACGACGTGGATAGAACTGGAGGGTGTTATGCTGAGTGAAATAAGTCAATCAGAGAAGGACAAGTATCATATGATCTCACTGTTATGAGGAATTCTTAATCTCAGGAAACAAACTGAGGGTTGCTGGGGTGGTGGGGGGTGGGAGGGATGGGGTAGCTGGGTGATAGACATTGGGGAGGGTATGTGCTATGGTGAGCGCTGTGAATTGTGTAAGTGATGAATCACAGACCTGTACCTCTGAAACAAATATATGTTAATTTAAAAAAAAGAAGAAGAAGATAGCAGGAAGGGAAAAATGAAGGGGGGGAAATCGGAGCGGGAGACGAACCATGAGAGACTGTGGACTCTGAGAAACAAACAGGGTTCGGGGCGGGGATGGGTTAGCCTGGTGATGGGTATTAAAGAGGGCACGTATTGAATGGACGCAAACAATGAATCATGGAACACTACAAAAAAAAAAAGTTGGCCCTGGTTTACAGCTCTTTAAGCTAAGGCACCGAGCGGTTACTGCAGGGTGAAGTGAGGATTTGAACCCAGGGCATCTGGCTCCAGAAGTACTACATCTTCACCACAAGGAGGCGGGCGCAGGGTTGGAGGAAATCTATCTCAAGCTGTTTCTTGAGGGACTCAGCGCCTTCCTTGTTCTAAGTCATAAATTACAGCAATTCCTGCTTTCCTTTGTCATAAGGAACATGCCTGCCACGCCCTGAGTCTGGACTTTCGCAGCCACAGAGGCTTCCTCAGACCTGTGTGATTCCCAGCCCAGGTTCCTCAGCGCCCCAGCGCTGGGAAGGAAGACAGATCCAAACTCCACCCCCTGAAATTTAGATAAGAGCATTCTCCTTACCTCATCTCCCCAGAGGCAACTGGAAGGTCAAAAGGGGGAAAAAAAAGGGGGAAGATTCTTGTTTCTAAATCTAGTAGTTGGAGTTTGAGGGAGGAGGGCTTGGGGCGACAGAGAGTAGGGGTTAGGGAGCACAAACAGGGGCAGAAGGCAGTTGCCATGGGGCAGCCTCTCTAAAAGGTGCCCTTACCTTGGCCACAAAAGAAACACACACACACACACACACAGCCAGCCCATGAGCAGCCTGATGGAGGCTCAGAGCCCTGGGGTTCTGATAGGCCCCTTGGCCTGCGGTTAGCTTCCTTCTGGCTCCTGCTTGACTCTCCCCTCACCGTGAAAACTTCAGGGTTTCCTGTTCCTGTCCAGGGTGAAGGATCCAGAAGTACCTTCAAGGTATAGCCTGGGCTCCCTAGATCTGCTCACGAGATTTAATTTAATCTCACGTCTTCCCAGACATGTCATGTCATGTGCTGTCATGTCTTCCCAGATGCCAGCTTCATTCCAAGCCCAAGACCCAGGAGCTGTGTGTGCCCCTCCTCAGAGCGGCCAGAGCTGGGAATGCACAGACCCTGGCCCAGAGAACCACTACCCAAAAGAAGGCAGAGGGGCAGACACAGCTCAGGAAATGTCCAAGACACACAACACTGTCTTGAAGGAAAGAACTCCATCATAGGTTCTGAAGACTGGAACATTTCTCTTTCTGAAATAATTATTCTATCCCATCTGAAAACGAACATTAAGAGGATCTACCCTGGGCGCCTGGGTGGCTCAGTCGTTAAGCGTCTGCCTTCGGCTCAGGTCATGATCCCAGGGTCCTGGGATCGAGCCCCACATCGGGCTCCCTGCTCGGCGGGAAGCCTGCTTCTCCCTCTCCCGCTCCCCCTGCTTGTGTTCCCTCTCTCGCTGTGTCTCTCTGTGAAATAAATAAATAAATAAAATCTTAAAAAAAAAAAAAAAAAAAGAGGATCTACCCTGTGTCAGGCAGGGGACAATGAATGAATGATTTGTGTCAAGTAGGTCATTTAAAAATGACACAAAAAGGTATACCCGTGATTTATCACATGCTCTGACCAAGGTATACAAGCATCCCTCTACACGTGCTGACATGCACGCTCAGGATCTTGCCTTGAATAAGCAACCAAACTCAACAGCCCTGACACCGTGAGCTACTCTGGCAGCTACTTAAGGGAGGCCCAAGCTATGGCTGTGGCTGAGGAGGCTACAGACCTAACCGCTGCCCCCACAGTGCTATGGAGGGTATGGATTCTCTGCCTTCTACTGAAATTCTGCCTCAAGACCCCAGCATCCGAGGCCATAAAAGGATTACCCAAATCTGACTACAATAATCAAACCAAACAAGATCATTCGGCACCAGGCCAAGATCAAAAGCATTTAGCATCTAAGATTTTAGGAATATTTATCACTTCATAATGGTCTCTTTCATGTCTCCTGGTTTCCTTTATTTGTGCTTTTATAACTGTGACATTTCTCTATTCCTTTTGCAATAAATTATCTTAAGTTAAAACAGCAAAAAAGGGGGTGCCTGGGTGGTTCAGTCGTTAAGCGTCTGCCTTCGGCTCAGGTCATGATCCCAGGGTCCTGGGATCGAGCCCCGTGTCGGGCTCCCTGCTCAGCGGGAAGCCTGCTTCTTCCTCTACCTCTGCCCCTGCTTGTGTTCCCTCCCTCGCTGTGTCTGTCAAATAAATAAATAAAATCTTAAAAAAAAAAAAAAAAGGCAAAAAAGGAAAGAAGAGAGGGAGGAGGGAAGAAAGGGGAAAGGGAGGGAGGAAGGGAAAGTTAAGAGTATGCAAACTGTAGAATTAAAGAATGATGGGCATTCTAGGGAGATCAGAACGAATGTGTAGGAGCAAAAGGCACATGTGAAATGTCCACACTGCCATTTAATGATAAATCCTGTCAGAGTGGAATTCTCAGGCACAGCCAGCCAGATCCAGATGGTGGCTGGGCCAGTGGGGGCGAGGGGTCCCCATTCTCTGTTTTTCCCTATCCTTAGAAGCATATTAACATCACCATGAGACAGCAAACCCGTAAGAATTTTACCATTCTTAGCTGCTTCCTGTAAGTGCAAAATGAACAGATGTATAATCAGAGTTCTTGGTCAACAGAGCCTTTTAATCCTGTGGCATGCTTTTTGTATTGTCAATGGAGGGCAATTAGCAAAATCCAGTGTGGAAAAAACTACAAACAACCTGTTTTCCTCAACAAATACATTGCAAGGGGAAAAAAGATAAATTAAGAGACTTAAAAAAGACATTAATCAGTTGCAATGTGAGCTTTATTTGGATTGTGATTTTTAAAAAAACTAAAAGAAGAAACCAATTAGAATATTTGAGACAAGTGGAAATTTGAACACTGACAGGATACCTGATATTAAGAAATTGCCTTTTGTAAGGCATGATTTCTAAATTCCCTATCTTTTAGAGTACTGAAACATTTACAAGTGAAATAAAACGATTTCCAGGATTGGCTTCAGAATAAATGAGATGAGGAGGTGAATGGAGTAGAATTTAACAATAGTTAATGGTCGTTAGGACTGAATGATGGATACATGGAGATTCCTCACACAATATACCATCTGCGAGGGTACAAAATCCTCCATAATTAAGTTTTTAAAAAGAAAAAAGAATTCTAGTTTTAATTAACAGAAACATTATTGAATAAATACCATTTTCCTCCTGGCCCTGCAATTTTTTTTTAAAACTACAAATTCTGATAGAGCAGTTATATTTTTAACAAAGTCTCCCATCTACAAAAACCTTTGGAGTGAAAACCTGTCTGTCAACAGTAAGAACTAGACGCAGCCCCCTCCAGGTGCCAAGTGGCTTCTGAAAGAACTCCGAACACAAGGCTTGGCTACGACTGCTTGCTTTCTCCGGATTAAGTAATTAAGTCTACCCAGTGCTACACAGAAGCTATAATTAAACCCTTTTGTGTACTGAAGTCATTCACCCCAGGCTACATGGTAAAACTAGGGTGAGGAACGGGGAACTGAGCCAAGACGCAGCAATGTTGAGAATTAATCCTTCATCCGCAGGTGAGCTGCCCAGGGCCCAGGGCTCAAACTCCAAACTCCGAGGCCTCAGCTGTGGTGACTAAAGCCATGCTCTCACATTCTCCATAAAAGAACGATAGAAAACTTCCTAGAATAAATGGCGTTCCAAACAGTTTTCTGCAGCCCACCCACAAAAGCAATTTAGATTTCCTCTCAGAGTTAGTACAAGAGAAATGGGACCAAATTTCCCCCAGACCAGAACCTTTCAAATGTCACTGCTTTACTGGTGAGGAGCTGGAGAAAAACATAACGTAAATAAAGGAGGAAAGACACAGCTTCATTTCTCCCAAGATGTTCAGACGGGCAGATCAGATCGTGAAAACTGTGTTTACAGCAGGATGGGTAAACAGACACGCCCACACTGTTGACAAGTATAAATTGACGCAACATCTCCAGAGGATAATTTATCGTGATCAAAATTAGATACCCTTTGACCACGAAATTCTATTTCAAAAAAAAGTTCTATTTCTAGGAATACAGTATATTCAGAGACACTCCACCCTCAACAGTTCCTGCTCTCCTAAATCACACTCATTAGCATATTCTAACGATAACAGAATCTCTCTCATTGCTTGTCCTGTCCCACAATCCTCTGCTCCCTTTCGCAATTAAACTTGCTATACTGGATCGTCTGTCATTGTCCACTTCCTTACTTCTCATTCTTTCTTGAACACACCCACTGTGGCTTCCTAGTCCCACCATGTGACTGAGCCTGCTGATCCTGTCAAGGTCATCAGTGTTCTCCATGCAGTAAGACGCACTGGGTCACTTCTCTGTTCTTATCTTTTATTCCACATGGTTGACCACTCTCTCCTGTACATCCTCGGCTTCCCTTCTTTGGACTTTCTTCCTGCCCCAGCGGCCAGTCCTTTTCACTCTCTTTAACTGGTTCTTTTTCTGCTCAAAAGGTAAGTGCCAGGGTGCCTGGCTGGCTCAGTCAGTAGAGCATGAGACTCTTGATCTTGAGGTTGTGAGTTCAAAGCTCCATGTTGGGTGTAGAAATTACTTAAAAATAAAATCTTTTTTAGGGGCGCCTGGGTGGCTCAGTTGTTAAGCATCTGCCTTCGGCTCAGGTCATGATCCCAGGGTCCTGGGATCGAGCCCCACGTCGGGCTCCCTGCCCCGCGGGAAGCCTGCTTCTCCCTCTCCCACTCCCCCTGCTTGTGTTCCCTCTCTTGCTGTGTCTCTCTGTCAAATAAATAAAATCTTTAAAAATAAATAAATAAAATAAAATCTTTTTTAAAAAGGTGCAGCGGCCCTTTTTGCCCACTGGTTCTGTCCCCATACTTTAATAAAATCACCTTTTTTCACGCGTGCGCGCGCGCACACACACACACATCTTACCAAAAAAAAAAAAAGTTAAGTGCTAAAGTCCTCTGACTTAGGCCCACTTCTCTATATTCTCTCCCCTAGGGCATCTTGCCAAGTCCTTTGCTTTAAAAATGCTAGTGGGGTGGCTGGCTGGTTTAATTGGCAGAGTGTGTGACTCCTGATCTTAGGGTCGTGGGTTCGAGCCCCACTTTGGGAGTAGAGCTTACTTTAAATAAATAAAGGAAAGAAAAAATAAAAATGCTAATGACATAGCAAAGACTCAAACCTTTATCTCCAGCTCTGATGAAAAGAAAAAAAATCCAGACTCAGATATCCAAATGTCCTACTCAACAGTTCTAGATGGATGTGTTTGGTTTTTTTAAAAAAGATTTTTTTGGGGCGCCTGGGTGGCTCAGTCGTTAAGCGTCTGCCTTCGGCTCAGGTCATGATTCCAGGTCCTGGGATCGAGCCCCACATCAGGCTCCCTGCTCCGCGGGAAGTCTGCTTCTCCCTCTCCCACTCCCCCTGCTTGTGTTCCCTCTCTCGCTGTGTTGCTCTCTCTGTCAAATAAATAAATAAAATCTTTAAAAAATAAAATAAAAAAATAAAAAATAAAGATTTTATTTATTCATTTGACAGAGAGAGAGCGCGACAGAGGGAACACAAGCAGGGGGAGTAGAAGAGGGAGACCAGGGCGCCTGGGTGGCTCAGTTGGTTAAGCGACTGCCTTCGGCTCAGGTCATGATCCCAGGGTCCTGGGATCGAGGCCCACATCGGGCTCCCGGCTCAGCAGGAAGCCTGCTTCTCCCTCTCCCACTCCCCCTGCTTGTGTTCCTGCTCTCGCTGTCTCTGTCTCTGTCAAATAAATAAATAAAAATCTTTAAAAAAAAAAGAAGAGGGAGACCGATGCAGGGCTCGATCCCAGACCTCAGGATCATGACCTGAGCAGAAGGGAGACGCTTAACAACTGAGCCACCCAGGTGTCCCTAGATGGATGTGTTAACAGGTATCTCAAACTCAAGATGCCCATGGCTGGGGTTCCTGAGTGGCTCAGTGGGTTAAGCATCTGCCTTGGGCTCAGGTCATGATCTCAGGGTCCTGGGATCGAGGCCCGCATCAGGCTCCCTGCTCAGGGGGGAGTGTTCTTCTCCCTCTCCCTCTGCCTCTGGCCCTTCCCCCTCTCATGTTCTCTTGCACCCTCTCAAATAAATAAATAAAAATCTTTAAAAAAAAAAAAAAAAGAGAGAGAGAGAGAAAAGATGCCATGGCCAAAATAGTACTCTTGACTTTCAACACCCAAACCTGCTTACTCCTAATTATTTCACCGTCATCCATCAAGAAAAAAATCTAGGCATGCTCTTCAGTTCCTCAATTCTTCTTTCCTCACATCTGTCAACTTTTCATCTAAAACAGTCCAAATTAGGGCGCCTGGGTGGCTCAGTTGGTTAAGCGACTGCCTTCGGCTCAGGTCATGATCCTGGAGTCCCACATCGGGCTCCTTGCTCAGCAAGGAGTCTGCTTCTCCCTCTGACCCTCCCCCGCTCATGCTCTCTCTCTCTCTCTCATTCTCTCTCTCTCAAATAAATAAATAAAATCTTTAAAAAATAAATAAATAAAGCAGTCCAAATTAAGTTCCCTTCTCTCCATCTCTTATCTTCACCCTAACTCAAGCCAACATCATCTCTTGCTTGGATTGCTGGAATTGCCTCCTGTTCTTGCTTCCCCTCTTGCCCTTCTTTGATCCATATTCTATAGTAACTTTTCAAATTACCAGTAAAACAACCCTATGGGCCCCACCCTGAATGAAAGTCAAACCCCTTACTCCCTTACAAACCCTTTCAATTATCTAGCACCTGACTCACTCCAATCTACTTGATCACATTCTCTTCCCTTCACCCAGTCGCATAAAGCCCTTGCTTGGGATCCTCTCATGGCTGGCTCTTTCTTGTGCTTATGCTGCAACTTAAGTTTCACCCCCTTAGAAACTGTCCCTGACCTAATAAAAATTCTCTTAGCATTTACCCTTAGAATTTACTAGTATTAGGTATTTTTCTTAATTTCAAACTCTAATTATTAAGTACATTCCACAAGAACAGGGTTCTTATCTATTTTGCTCTCCACAATATCCTTCACTGCCATGAACATGACTTGGCAGAGAGTGCACGGCAGAAGACTAGTGAATGAACGAGTATTCGAAAATATAGAAAGATACTCAAAGACTGCTTGCATAGCAATTTAAGTATAGCAAAAAACTGGGAACTATCTAAAAGCTAGAGGATTCCTTACAGTATATGTATACAATGGATACCACTACTTAAAATTATGAGGGCAGGGGCTCCTGGTAGGCTCAGTCGGCAGATCATTCGACTTGATCTCAGGGTCATGAGTTCAAACCCCATGCTGGGCATGGAGACTACTTAAAACAAACAAAACCAAACAAAAAACCCCACTAAAATAATGAGGTCAATCTATAAATGTGGATATGGAAATAATGTCCAGATGTGTTTATACACACAGTGTGGTAGCCAGCCTCCAGGATGGCTCCCAGTGGTCCTTGCCTCCTGGTAATTATGCTTTTATGTAGTCACTTTCTGTATTGAATTGGAGCTAGTCTGTGACAGAGTTTGCTGGAGATGGTGGTGTGTGGTTTCTGAGGCTGGTTTCTTAAAGACATTGTAGCTTCCCACTTGTCTGGGAGCACTCGTTTGCGGGGAAGCCAATCTTCATGTTATATGGTCACTCAAGCAGATGTGTGGGCAGGTGCACATGGAGAGGAACGGAGGCTTCCCGCCAGCAGCCAGCATCAACTTGTGAGCTCTGTGAGGGAACCGCACTAGAAGCAGAGTCTCTAGCCCCAGTTAAGCCTTCTGATGATGATGGCGGCCTCATGAGAGTCCAAGCCAGATTCTTCTGGATAAACTACTCCTGAATTCATAACCCACAGAAACTGTGCATATTTAGTAAGTTTTTATTGTTGTTTTAAGCCTCTAAGTTTTTGGATAAGTTATTGTATATATACATATATAATATATATATTTATACTATATACATATACTATATAGTATAGCTATATATATATATAGTATAACTCCTCTTTTACTTAAAAAAGCATATTGGTACACATGCTCATACATGCCCAGAAAATACCTCAAAGGGCACACTAAGGGAGTAACTGGGTTCTGATAAAGTGGGTAGGGAGGGAATATGTGCTATATCCTTTTATATTCTCAAATTTACTTACTAGACCACTTATTACTTTTACAATTTTTAGAAGTTTATTTTTTAAAATGTTTAAGCAAGGAGCGCCTGGGTGGCTCAGCTGGTTAAGCGTCTGGCTCTTGGTTTCGGCTCAGATCATGATCTTACAGCTGTGGGATCGAGCCCCACGTTGGGCTCTATGCTTGGTATGCAGTCTACTTCAGATTCTTTCTCCCTCTCCCTTAGCCCCTCCCCACTCATGCTCTCTCTCTCAAATAAATAAAATCTTAAAAAGAAAATATTTAAGGGGCGCCTGGGTGGCTCAGTCGTTAAGCGGCTGCCTTCGGCTCCGGTCATGATCCCAGTGTCCTGGGATCAAGCCCCGCATCGGGCTCCCTGCTCAGCGGGAAGCCTGCTTCTCCCTCTCCCTCTCCCCCTGCTTGTGTTCCCTCTCTCTCTCGACTTGTCTCCCTCTGTCAAATAAATAAATAAATCTTAAAAAAAAAATTTAAGCAAAACAGTGTTCAGAGGGATAAACCATAATGATGGCCTTTCCCAAGCCTTCTTGTCCTTCATGTTTTCCTTGACTTTCTCCTACTCTCAAGATCTAACTTTGGAATAGGCTGATATTCTCTAAAGGCTTTCCAGTAGCCAAATACTGGAGAACTGGTTTTGTCTTTAATATCAGTGCATTTCATTGGGAACACTGACCCCATGACTACTGCTAGTGCCGGAACCCTGATCTGATTATTTGCACTGAACACTGTTCATGGCACTTACATTGCTGCTGGGTGCTGGCAGCTCGCCCGGAGTTTGCCACGGAGACTGCAGGCTGGGGCAGTGGCTTCTGCAGAAGGGGATGGCCCGTGATTTCAGCTGAGCCTAATTTCTCACTAATAAAGACAGAGCCTGGGAAATATTCTACTGAATGACTGACCGGTAGAGGTAAGAGCAGCTCACACCCAAGCCAGCTCAGACTCTCCTTCAACAAAGACAAGGTGTGGTGCGAGGGACTCCTATCACTTCCATTTAGATAGAACAACCATCTCAGTGAAGTTCCTAGGCTTAAAAAAATGTGGGACTTGATCTGTGTTTGTTTTCTTCAGAACTGGGGGTGGATGACACATGCCTCTGACCTAGTAGAATCAGAGACTTCTCCTGTGAAGACAACATCCAAACTCTGCAGCACAGAAACAGAATTTTAATTAGTGAGACGGGGGGTGGGGAGCAGTGACAAATTTTACCTTTGATTCTGTAACATAGTTCAATCCTCCCAAGGGCCTCCAGTGAGTTCAAGTTCCAAGAAGAAAGTTGTAATCACTCAACTATGCATATGATGAGATTACAGCCGCAGGATTTATGAACTCTTGGCAACCAGGAAATTAGTCTGAAACTGCTGCTACAAACAACAAAAGTGACACCCAGGTAATATGCACAAAACAACTCCAAACCAGGCAGTTTAGCATTAGTGCGGGCACAAATCCACATTCGCTTTCAAATTAAGAAGGCCCTCTTAATTCGAGTGGAGCCAGCAGAGTGCAAAATATTCAAATCTGCAGATCGCTTTAAAAATTTGGACCCCACTGGTGCCTGGGTGGGCCAGTCAGTTAAGAGTCCAGCTCTTGGTTTCAACTCACAGGCTGTGGGATGGAGTTCCGTGCTCAGCAGGGAGTCTGCTTGAGATTGCTTTCTCCCGCCCCCTCTGCCCCTCCCCCTGCTTGCTCACATGCACGGGCACGCTCTCGCTCAAATAAATAGATAAATCTTAAAAAAAGTTTGATGAAAAATGAACCAACATCAACAACAACAATCCTCTTCCTTAGGGAACTAAATAATGATCATCCATACATGGAATACTACCTAGTCATTAAAAATAATGAGGAAGAGGGCGCCTGGGTGGCTCAGTTGGTTAAGCGACTGCCTTCGGCTCAGGTCATGATCCTGGAATCCCGGGATCGAGTCCCACATCAGGCTCCCTGCTCGGCGGGGAGTCTGCTTCTCCCTCTAACCTTCCCCCCTCTCATGTGCTCTCTCTCTCTCAAATAAATGAATAAATTAAAAAAAAAATAATGAGGAAGAGGAGCCTACATGGCTCAGTTGGTTAAGCATCCAACTCTTGATTTCGGCTCAGGTCATGATCTCGGTCGGTGGTGAGACTGAGCCAAGGGTGGGGCTCTGCACTCAGTGAGAGTCTGCTTAAGATCCTCTCTCTCCCTCTCCTTCTGCCCCCCCCTTGTGTATGCTCTCTAAAATAAATAAAATCTTTAAAAAAACATTTTAAAAATAACTAGGAAGATCCATATTAATGGATTTATAAGTTAACATGCGTGCACATGTATATATTCACGTATTTAAGATATCTATTATATAATATTTAAGATCTATAATCATTAATATATTTAATATATAATATACATATGCATTTTATAGATCAGTTATTATAATAATTTTTTTTTTTTTAAGATTTTGTTTATTTATTTGACAGAGAGAGATAGCGAGAGCAGGAACAGAAGCAGGGGGAGTGGGAGAGGGAGAAGCAGGCTTCCCGTGGAGCAGGGAGTCCAATGCGGGACTCGATCCCAGGACCCTGGGACCATGACCTGAGCCGAAGGCAGACGCTTAACGACTGAGCCACCCAGGTGCCCCTAGATCAGTTATTATAAAAATTTGTTTCCTTTGGGAGAAGAGAATGGGCAGAGGTAGGAAAGAAAATTTTCATATGTTCTTGTTCAGTTTAATATACCAGCATGTATTATAAAAATGATTAACAAAAGAAATGGCAAATACCCAAATAAGTTTTTCCACTGGATCAGTCCATACACCACCTGCAGGGCCCCTGTGAGCCATCTGCTTCTGCTTCCTTTTCTTCTGTGCCCACCATCTTTTGCTTTCTTACCTGGAAAATGAAGACAACCTAAGCCTGCTATGAGACTCAAAGCAGAGCCTGCAGGGAAGGCAAGGTATAAACAGGAACTGGAGGGGAAAGGGGGCGCAGCAGAAATGAAATCCCATTAGCAGTGTAACAGTCTCAGTGCTAAGTGATATTTATGAGTGCATATGTGTGCTGAACATTTAATCCTCATAACTCCGTAAGGAAAATATCATTTTCCTCATTTCACAAATGAGAAACTAAGGCACAGGGAAGGATCTTCCCTTAGCTCACAAAACGAGGTATGATGGGGTCAGAAGTCAGCCCTGCCTGCCAGCTCAGGAGCTGCCCTCTTAGCCAGGAGGCTATGCTGCATCAATGCAAATTAAAACAGTAAGATTCTGTTTCTAGTCAGATTAGCAAAATTCCAAAAGACTGATAGATCAAATGTGGAGGAGCATATCAGGAAACAGGTACAGATGTACTATTTTGGTTGAAATATAAACTACTGAAGGCAATTTGGCAAGAATTACCAAAATTTTAAATGGTCATCTGACTTTTGACCTGGTCATTCTACTTCCAGGAACTTATCCTATAGAAATACTCACAAAGATGTCTACACAGATGTCCAATGCAGCACCATTTTAATAACAACAACAACAACAACAACAACAAAAAGAGACTTCAGGAGACATCGCTAGGGAAACAACTAACTACATCACAATATACCCCCAAATTCAAGTCTGTATCCATTAAAAATGGAGGTCAACCGAAAGACACAGAATGGAACAAATTCTAAACCATTAAGTGAAAACAACTGTCCTCAAGCAGTATGTACTGCGTGGCCTTATTTATCTAAGAACTATGGTGTGAGCATCACATCATTTCTTTTTATAGGAGTGATGCTGGAGCTACCCTTTCCCCACACCCTCCCTCAAAAAACCCACAAAACACACAACTCAAAAATAAGTTGTAAAAAAAGGGGGGGGTCATGTGTTATTTGTAAATCAGTCATTACAATAAAATTATTTCAAAAAAATCACAAATACAAGTTATATAAATTCACTTTGGAATAAGTACCCTCTGAATATCTTATATATCACATCTCTTTAGCATTCTTTTCCAAACAGATGTGTTCAAATCCAGCGAAGGCATGACAATTTCGTATTTGTAGCAAGTGAAAAAAACTGCCAAAAAATAATCCAACTATAATTTTTGAAAAATACTAAGTGGTAAATGCCCCTCTTACTTTGAAACCATCTATAACTCAGACTACCTAGGATTCTGAGTCAGTATAGTTACATGAACTTTGTGTTTCCACATTTAAAATCTTCAATGTATTTTCCTTGTAGCGATAAGGATATATACAAAAGCTCAAAGGGCTGATAAATAACTGAGAGTCCTAATGAGACAACAAACAGATCTCATTACAAGCTATACATGAAAGGGACACAAAGCAGTTTGCTTCTCCCTTGGCACCCAGACCAGTGGTTCTCAACCTGGGTGTGCATGAGCATCTGCAGCAGAGGCTTGTTAAAATGCAGTTTCCTGACTCAGACCCTGAGTTCTCTCATTCCTGAGTCTCTCGAACCTGCATTTTTAAACAAGTTCCACAAGGAGGTGATAGGAGAACCCCACTAACATTCTAAGTCTACGGTCCAATGCTAACCAGCTGCCCCTGGTTGGAATGGAAGCGACTCTGACTCTGCGTAGCTTCTTCACCTCGTTACTTTCCTCATCTGTACAGTCAGTCCATTGGTCTGATCATCTCTGAGGACACTAAAGCTCTAACAGGGCTGTAAGTTCCAGCCAAGAGCTTGTACAAGTCACTGAGCTTCTGATTTTTTTACCGCCTTCTGAAAAGTTTGCTTCTGTTAGTTCCATTTCCGGGAGCACCTGAGTAGCGGAATTCTAAAACTGACATCTCTTAACTTGGGGGACTTTCCTCATGCAAACAGGGAAGCTTCCAGCAATCCTGAGAGGTGCTCCATATACATGGCATGTGGTGAGACCCACTTGGTCAGGGGACAACAGAAACATACCCATAACATTAAGCAGGCTCCAAATCCTCCTGTAAAACAACCAACGGAGGGCCCGAAAAACTCAGTAAGAGGTTTTAACACTGGTTGAACTGGAAGAGTAAGAGCTGGATTTCCCGGAGGACTTCTTTGAGGCGAAGGATATTTGCATCTGCCGTACGGTACGTACACTTCGTACGGTACGTACACTTCGACAAAGGAGAGCATTCTTCGCGTGATCCCTGAAGTCTTGTGAAACAAAGTAATAGACGAAGGGGTCGATGCAGCTGTTGAGGGTAGAGAGGCAGAGGGCTACAATGTACAGGGCGTAGAGGTGGCTCTGGCTCCTGGTTTTAATCAGGAAATAATGCACCACAAGCAGAAGGTTACTAGGAGTGAAGCAGATCAGGTGCATGGCCAGGACAGTGACAATGAGTTTGATGGCTCTTTGCCTCTTCTTTTCCGAGTTTTCATCCATAGCAGAAGATTGGAGTGTTCTGATCATTAGCACATAGGCAGAGGCTGTGAGCAAGGCTGGGAACAGAAAGACTCCAATGGCCAGGGAGAGGAAATAATTGAACATGTCCCCTACCAACACCTCCTCAGGCAAAACATCATGGCACGTTGTGATGTTAAGAGCTGGAATGTACACAGTCTGCTTCATGACGTACAAGGGGATGGTAACCAGCAGAATCAGCACCCATATCCCCAGCGAGACCCCAAAGGCAATGTTTGCCTTCTTCCTGGGGTGCACCAAGGGATTCATGATGACCCAGTACCTCTGCACACTGAGGCAGGTCATGAAGAGAATGGAACAGTACATGTTGCCATAGAAAAAGCCAATGAGTACTTTGCAAAGAGCTTCCCCATAAATCCAGTTGTTGCCATGTATGTGATAAGCAATCTTCAAAGGGAACCAGATCACAGAAAGGAGGTCTGCCAAGGCTAGACTGGCCATGTAAATCACAGCAGGGTGCTTCTTCTTTGTTCGGAAAAGAAAGACCCACAGAGCCATGCCATTACTTGGCAAACCAATCACAAATACAATCGTGTAGACAATTGGGAGAAAGACGGTAGTCAGTTTTCCAGTGAGAACGGAGGCAGAAAACTCATCCACAGAAAAGCCTGGCTTCACGGTAACTCCTTTCCCAGTGATATGAGATGAGCTATCAGCCTTACCAATGAGACTTCTTCCTTTAGAGGTTCTATTGGTTCCTAAACAAAAAAGGCAAGGCAGACAAGGGTCATTACAGAAATCAATCTTTCAGCGGTTATTGTTTAAATAAAAGTACTTTAGGGCACCTGGGTGGCTCAGTTGGTTAAGCGACTGCCTTCGGCTCAGGTCATGATCCTGGAGTCCCGGGATCGAGTCCCGCATCGGGCTCCCTGCTCGGCAGGGAGTCTGCTTCTCCCTCAGACCCTCCCCACTCTCCTGCTCTCTCTCTCTCAAATAAATAAATAAATAAATAAATAAATAAATAAATAAATAAATAAATAAATAAATAAAAAGTACTTTAGGGGCTCCTGGGTGGCTCAGTTGGTTAGGTGTCCAACTCTTGGTTTCAGCTGAAGTCATATCTCAGGGTCGTGAGATGGAGCCCTGCCTTGCTCCATGCTCAGTGTGGAGTCGGCTTGAGATTCTCTCCCTCTCCTCCCCCCTCTTCCAAGCTTTCATGTGCCTCCCTCTCTCTCAAGTAAATAAAGAAATAAAATCTTTAAATAAAAGTACTTTAGACAAAGACAAAAGGAGTATACAAAAGGCTTACAAGTGCTTTCTTTGGGTGATGGGATTATTGGGTTTTGTTTGTATTTTTGTTTTTTACAATGGGTTTTTTTTTTTATTGGAAGGTTGTGGGGTACATGTGAAATATAAAACTGATTTCTAGGACTCAAAAAAACTGACAGCATTTAAATTTATTTTTACACACGACCCACAGTTATTCCTAACTATTCCAATGACGGCCACCTCTCTCACTCTGGCTGTCAGACAGCATCCAGCCTGGCCTACCTGTCATTCCCTCTCCCAAAGTCTGACACAGGGAGATCCCCAGCAGCACAAGGGACATTCCCTCTGCACCCATGAGGACACTGCAGGCCACGGGCAGGGACTGCCCTGCTGCTGTGTGGGCCTCCTGGACACCTTCCTATGAAGGCCAGCAGGCAGGCAAGGCTTCTGACCTCAGGGTCACTGAACGGGTCGGTGCACTATTTGTGTTCAGACAATCTGTGCTCTGACTTTGAAGCAAGTACCATGGCAAGCTGAACAATGTATGCTGTCATTCCCGTATTTGCCTTAAACTTTAGAAACCACATACAAATGACATATCCAGCCTACATCCTGCCTAACCAAGTGTTCACGGAGCCACAGAAGAAAGTGACGGAGGGCGCCTTGGTGGCTCAAGAGGTGAAGCGTCTGCCTTCGGCTGAGGTCATTATCTCAGGGTCCTGGGATGGAGCCCTGCATCTGGCTCCCTGCTCTGCGGGAAGCCTGCTTCTCCCTCTCCCACTCCCCCTGCTTGTGCTCGGTCTCTCCTCTCTCTCAAATAAATAAATAGAATCTTAAAAAAGAAAGAGAGAGAGAGAGAGAGAAGAAAGAAAGAAAGAAAGAAAGGAAGAAAGAAAGAAAGAGAGAAAGAGAGAAAGAGAGAAAGAAAGAGAGAAAGAGAAAGGAAGAAAGAAAAAGGATCTTTTGGGGGCACCTGGTGACTCAGTCAGCTGAACATCTGAGTCTTGATTTTGGCTCAGGTCATGATCTTAGGGCCATGAGATCCAGTCCCACATTGGGCTCTGGGCTCAGTGGGGAGTCTGCTTGAGATAGTCTCTTTCCCTCTCCCTCCACCTCTCCCCCTGCTCGTGCACTCATGTGTGTGCTCTCTCTCAAATAAATAAATTCTTTTTTTTTTTTAAGATTTTATTTTATTTATTTATTTGAGAGAGAGAGAATGAGAGACAGAGAGCATGAGAGGGAGGAGGGTCAGAGGGAGAAGCAGACTCCCCGCCGATGCGGGACTCGATCCCGGGACTCCAGGATCATGACCTGAGCCGAAGGCAGTCGCTTAACCGACTGAGCCACCCAGGCGCCCCTCAAATAAATAAATTCTTAAAAAGAAAAAAAAAAGATCTTTGTAGATGTAATTAAGGATCTTGAGATGAGAAGATCATTCTGATTATCTAAGTGGGCCCTAAATCCAATGACAAGTGTCTTTATAAGAGAAAGGCAGAGGGAGATTTGAGAGAAACAGAAGAGAAGGCCGAAAGGAGAAACAGTATGAAAATGGAGGCAGAGGTTGGAACGATGCTGAGAACAAGCCAAGGAATGCCAAGAAACACCAAGAACCCTGAGAAGCTGGAGGAAACAAGGAACAGATTCTCCCCGAGTCTTCAGACGTGCTCACACCTTGATCTCAGACCTCTGCCCCCTTGAACTGTGAGTGAATAAATTTCTATTTGAAAGCCTCCAGCTAGTGCAACTGTTACGGCAGCCGCAGGAAACTAAACGCGTAGGATACACCCATCTCGTGTTCGACCTAATCTCTTTTATAATGTTTTAAAACGAATATGAAGGGCGCCTGGGTGGCTCAGTCGGTTAAGCGACTGCCTTCGGCTCAGGTCATGATCCTGGAGTCCCGGGATCGAGTCCCGAATCGGGCTCCCTGCTCGGCGGGGAGTCTGCTTCTCCCTCTGACCCTCCTCCCTCTCGTGCTCTCTGTCTCTCATTCTCTCTCTCTCAAATAAATAAAATCTTTAAAAAAAAATTTTTTAAAAAAAAGAACACAGTGAATTTGAGGGCTTTTGCTGTTATTTTGGGGACAGAGCCAGGTGACATCTTTCTGTTTCTAGGAGTTTAAATAAAGTATATCAATCATCAAAGAAAGAGGAACAATGATCATAACCTGTGATTAAAATGAAGTGTCAGAAACTGAAGCTTTGGGCGCCTGGGTGGCTCAGTCGGTTAAGCGACTGCCTTCGGCTCAGGTCATGATCCTGGAGTCCCTGGATGGAGTCCCGCATTGGGCTCCCTGCTCGGCAGGGAGTCTGCTTCTCCCTCTGACCCTCCCCCCTCTCATGTGCTCTCTCTTTCTCATTCTCTCTGTCTCAAATAAATAAATAAATTCTTTAAAAAACAAAACAAAACAAAAACAAAAAAACGAATATGAATTATTTTTAAAATAAAAATGTTAAAATATTGCTACATATTGCAGTGTTCCTCAGATACTTGACTAAAACCCACAGTAAGAAACACCCAGTTCTAATACATATCATCCATAATGGAAAAAAGTTTCACAAAACAATTACCTTTATTACACAGGCTGCACTCTAATACTTTCTATTATATTCTATTTCATCCTTATAAAAAACCAGTCACCACCCTCTACACTGACTTCAAGACCCACTTTACATGTTTTGCAAAACCAGTTAACGGAGTGATGCATTTTGAAGCTCCTCAGAAGGCTAGTTTGTTTGTTTTTTATAGACAGATGAGATGTCTGCGGAACTCTCCCCAGACCCAAAATGGCAAGGGTCCCTGTATGAGATTATAGGTTTCTTTCATTGTGGGATTGTGTCCTAATTTTTTTCCAGTTCCCACAGTCCCTGGCATAGCCCTGACACATAGCAGGTGCTCAACACCCCTGAGGTGGATCGAGAAGCTCAGCTAGGCACACGATGGAAGGAAGCGAGGGAGAATCAAGAGCTCTCCCGCCCATTTCTTTAGCTCCCGGGCTGGTCCAGTTCTACGGAAGCCGCACAAGGACAGGAGCGCCAGCAGGGGTGCTGTAGGAGCAGGGCCCTACAAAATACAACCCTTAACCCTGGGAAGTGTTCCTCCGAGGGGCTCCTACCACGGGTCTGACATTGCTTCCAACACTTCACATGCATTAGCTCACTTCACTTCCACAACAACCTTGTGAGGGAGGTGCTATTACCAGATCACCATTTTATAGATCCATAAGCTGATGCACAAAGAAACTGAGTAACTTTCCCAAGGCTAAACAGTTGTTAGGCCGAAGTCAGGGTTCAACACCAAGCAGTCTGTTTCTAGAATCCATGTTTCTCACCATTATACCACACTGCACCTTGGAGGCCCTGACTCGTTATGCTGTGATCCATCAAGACCAACCAAATCATGCCAACTCCACACAATATTTTTTCTCAAACTGAAAGTTTTAAGTGTAAATTTTTGCCATTTTAAAAACCACTCTCTTTAAATTAGCCCCTTCTCTAATAATTTATATATTTATTTGTATTAATATCAACATGTTTGAAGCCTTCAGAAGTGTAAGAAAATCCTGTGAATTCTCTGTCTGTAAAGTGTTCACTAACTCTCCAGAGAGGGAGTGGGGGCAGAGCTGGTAACTGACCGGTGGACTGGGTTCTGGAGAACTCTGCCATTCAAAGAGCTAGGTCCTCCACCCCAGAAACAGCCCACCACAGACCAATTCAATGAGTTAGCCTGTATTTCTGTAGGACAGAGCCAACAAGATTTTAGAATTACCACAAAGAAAACTCAATTGTTTTTAGTGGGGAAAAAAAAAAAAAAGATTATGTAGCTTGCTTTACAAAAGAGAAAAATCTAGGCATTGATATCCACAGTTACTAACATCACAAAAATGATGACCAGATATTATGTGCCTAAGAAAAGAAACACCTGTCAAGTTAACCTTGCCAAAAAAAACCCCCAAACAACAACAACACAAAACAAACCTGAATCTGATCAAGCACCTGGATCCAACTGCCAAGTTAATGGAAATGAAGGAGACAATAGGACATACTAAATAACACCACATGACTGGAGCCAGAAAAACCCAGAATGTGGAACCTGCTACAGGATCAAGGACCTAATTTCTTCAAAATACAAATTACAAAGCAAAAATAAGAGAGAATGAGGTGTAGAGGAGGGACTCTCAGATTAAAGAATTTAAAAGACCTATAAATCCATGTAATGTGTGGTCGGCCTTATTTGGATCCTGATTCAAACAACTATTAAAATAGGACTTATAGAGGCACCTGGCTGGCTCAGTCAGTGGAGCATGGTGACTCTTGATGTCAGAGTTGTGAGTTCAAGCCCCACGTTGGGTGTAGAGCTTACTTAAAACATTTTTGTGGGGGGTGGGGGGTGCTTGAGTAGCTCAGTCGGTTAAGCGTCCAACTCTTGATTTAGGCTCAGATCAGGATCTCGGAGTCATGGGATGGAGCCCAGTGTCAGGCTCTGGGCTCAGCGTGGAGTCTGCTTGAGATTTTCTTTCCCTCTCCCTCTGCCCCTCCCACCTCCCCCGCTCGCACCTCTCTCTCTCTCAAATAAATAAAATCTTAAAAAAAATTTTTTTATTGGGGCGCCTGGGTGGCTCAGATGGTTAAGCATCTGCCTTCAGCTGGGGTCGTGATCCCAGGGTCCTGGGCTTGAGCTCCATGTCGGGTTCCCGGCTCAGCAGGGAGTTTATTCTCTATCTGCCTCTGCCTCTCTCTGTCTGCCTCTCTCTCTCAAATGAATGAATAAAATCTTTGAAAGAAGGAAAAAAATACAATAAAAAATAAAAAAAAATTTTTTTAAATAGTACTGGGGCGCCTGGGCGGCTCAGTCATTAAGCGGCTGCCTTCGGCTCAGGTCATGATCCCAGGGTCCTGGGATCGAGCCCCGCATTGGGCTCCCTGCTCAGCGGGGAGCCTGCTTCTCCCTCTCTCTCCTTCTGCTGCTCCCCCTGCTTGTGCTCACTCTCTGTCAATAAATGAATAAAATCTTAAAAAAAAAAAAAAGAAATTATTTTAAGTGGTTATGTGGTTATGTTTGATAAATCTTCACCTTTTATGAATACATACTGAAATATCTTAAGATGAAATTATATCTGGATTTACTTCAAAATAACACAAGGATTGGTACCTTCAGGTACTTCCGGTGGGAATATAAAAATGATGCTGTCTCTATGGAAAATAATCTGGCAGTTCCTCAAATGGCTAAACGTAGACTTGCCAGATGAGCCAGCAATTCCTACTCCTAGTATATACTTAAGACACATACAAACACGGGGCGCCTGGGTGGCTCAGTTGGTTAAGCGACTGCCTTCGGCTCAGGTCATGATCCTGGAGTCCCGGGATCGAGTCCCGCATCGGGCTCCCTGCTCAGCAGGGAGTCTGCTTCTCCCTCTGACCCTCCCCCCTCTCATGCTCTCTCTATCTCATTCTCTCTCTCAAATAAATAAATAAATAAAATCTTAAAAAAAAAAAAGACAAATACAAACACATATCTAGGGGCACCTGGGTGGCTCAGTTGGTTGGGCAATCTACCTTTGGCTCGGGTCATGATCCCAGAGTCCTGGGATCAAGTCCCACGTTGGGATCCCTGCTCAGCAGGGGGGGGGGGGTGTGCTCCCTCTCCCCCTCATCCCTGCTTGTGTCCTCTCTTTCTCAAATAAATCTTTAAAACAAAACATGTCCACACAAAAACATGTACACAGATGTTCACAGCACTATTCATAAGCATCAGAAAGTGGAAACAACCTATGGGGCACCTTGTTGGCTCTGTCAGCAGAGCATGCAACTCTTGTTCAGGGTTGTGAGTTTGAACACCACACTGGGTGTAGAGATTACTTAAAATTTAAAAAAGTGGAAACAACCCAAAAGTTCATCAACTGATGAATGGATAAACAAAATGTGGTGTATGCATTCAATAGAATATTAGTTGGCAATAAAAGAAATACTGATACATGCTACAACATGGATGAACCTTAACTGTACTAAATAAAAGATGCCAGTCACAAATTTGTCCTGAATAAGCAAATCCATAGATAGAAAGTAGAATAATGGTTGTCAGGAGCTGGGGAATGGGGCAATTGGGGGAGTTATGAGATGTTTCCCTGGCCTCCCAGAGTTTATGATCCAGTGGGGAAACAAATTAAACATATTTACACAAATAATTATCAATTACTGTTGGGACGGGAATGCAAATGTGGTCTGATGGAGTGTTTTCCTTGCCTTGACCCCCAAATCAGTGGCCCCATCTGTAAAATGAGAAGGGTGTATCCTTGGTGGAGCTGCCCTCTAGGAGTCAGTCTTTTTCGTGAGATCCCCCCAAAAAACTAAGAAAATCAAACCTAATATATGCCTTGTAGCAAACTGCGGAGCATGCGTAAGGGTCAAGCTAAAGGGGGATGAGCAAAGAGGCATGCTAAGGGGCAGAAGTACTTTGGGGATGCTCTATTTCTTAATCATACTCGATTTAGTTTCAGACTGGGAGGGAAAGCTCCATCTACCATTATTAATGTCTGTCACTTAACTAACCCTTTAGGAAAGTTACCATGCAAAAGGAACAAAAGTATGTGGAGAAAAAAACCGTCAAGGTGCAATATTAAATAGTTCTGGTTAACAAGTAACTTGATTTTTTTGTTGTTGTTAAACAAGTTCACTATATTCTCCAGGAACCAGTGCTCCCCCGCCCAGCCCAGCCCCCTCAATTTGTAAACAACAGCAAGTCAAATACTCAGGGCTATCTTCCTTTACGAACTGTCTAAATCAGAATAGCATTCAGTCATCTACACCTACGTATTTTTTAAATGTTTGCACAACCTTAGTTTTACTCCCGAATTTTAAGTTTCCAACTCTAGAAGACAGAGGCAAAACGAAAAGTGTTCACCACAGTTTCAATGTTCCTGGTTAATAAAAAAATGTCTTTATTCTAATGCTGACCAATAAAATGTATACAGTGGTGCAGTTTTCAAGTAATATACTACACCATCCTTCTCTGCAACTCCAGGGGGAAAAGGGTCACTTTCTTCAGTCTAATTCAAATCGACAGTGATTTGCTCTTTTACAATGTTTTTACGAAGAAGATAAAAGCGACACCCCGCCTTCTACAGCAGGTCTGCAAATTGCGCAGGGAAAGGAGAACCTCCCTTTGAAGGCCACAGCGGCTGCTCCAAACAGCCGGCCACCCATTAGCAGCACAGGAGCGTGATATCCGGCCCCCGATCCCCCGACGAGAGGCCCGCCCAGCCGGGGAGACCCCGCCCCCAGGAGGACAGGCTGGAGCACACCCCGGGCAGCACACCGGCGGAACCCAGCTGTCCCGCGCAAGTCAGCCCCTGAGCACCGCCGGACGGCTCCCGTGCTGGTCCAGTCCCGGGGCTGGCAGCCTCCGCCATACACACCTCAGCGCCAGCCAAAGGCTGTAACGCGTGGCACACAAAGGCCCGGAAACCCAGGCCCGTAAGGTCACCTGGCCGCGTAAAAGGCACGGCCCGAGAAGTTCCATTTGTAAAATCCGCGTGACTCGCAACTGCTCTAGAACTCGAGGCTGAGCGCTCATTACCCCCCAAGCCCAGCGGGGTCCGGCCCTTTTAGACCCCGGCCATCCACCGTGCCGGAGGAGCTTCGCGCCCCGGGAGGGTTTCGAACCACGTGAGCCGACTCAGAAGAAGGGGCTCTAAAAGCTGAAGGGGGTCGCGAAAAGCGACAAAGCTGATTCCCAGGCCTCGGGCTCTCACCCATTCCACACCGCTCTGAGCCAACCAACTCCAAGGGGTCCTGCGGGGCCAGCCCCTCAGTATTTGCGGAAAGCCCCTTAGTTTACAAAGAAGCCAACCAGGGGGAAGGGCGGCTGAGCCCTCTAGGTACCCTTTAGATGCGAGCACTCCATTCCCTCCTCTGCCCTCCGCGGACCTCAGCCTCTCCCGTTTGTCCCATCTAGGTGGCCCTCCCGGCGCAGGGATCCCCATCAAAGTCACCTAGAGGGGGATGCGAGAGGTGGTGGCAGCAGCAGCAGAACACCCTTCGCGCCCCTGCCCGCTTCCACCACCTGCCCGTGTGCCTTGGACCCCCACTCCTTAGCGGCAGGAGCCCTCCCTGACCGAGTTTCTCACCTTGGATGGTGCGATTGCAAGACACAGAGGCCGCCAGCAGGATGGCGCCCCCCAGCAGCCACGCTGCGCTCACGCTTCGCATCCTTCCTGCAGCCCCGCCGCCGGGCGGGCAGGGCATTCGCCGCCACTGATTCGAAACTCGGAGCCCCACTCGCCGCTCGGAGAGGAAGCCGCGGTCTCACCTGCTCTAATCCAAGCCTCTCCGCGCTCCTCCCGGGAGAGGGCTAAGTTTCAGTGAAACCCGAGGCGCTCGGCGCACCTGCGCGAGGCCACGCCCCCGGGGCGGAACGCGCGGCTCGGCCCCGCCCCTGCGAACTTCCAACGCGCGGGTCCGGCTCGCGGCAGTCTGGCCCGGCGCGCGAGCCCCCACCTACGCGCTGCAGGTGCGCCAGCCGCGGCCGGGAGGGTGCGGGGGCCGCCCGCGGGCGGGGCCGGGCGGGTGAAGTAGCTGTATTGGAATGCAAATGACAGAAACGCCGGGACGACGAGTTCTCTGCGACCGGGCCACGCCTAGAACTCCCATTAACCTTTAATCACTTTGGGGGAGCCAGGGTCTTCCGTGTCTTCCCCTCCCCTTTGCTAAATGGAAAAAGCCGAGGCCCAAGCTCACGGACTTTGTCGTTGGTAATTGGTAGAGGGTTCCCAGTGTAGCGGGCACGGGGGGGATAAGGGGTGAGTTTGTTGATTTTTTTTTTCCGCTTTGTTTGTTTTGTTTTGTTTTTTTGAAGGGGTAAGTTTATAATCTGCAGAGACTTGGTGGATCGCTGCGGACACCAACGAAAGCGGTGGGGAGCAGGAAGGAGTCCCGACGAGGGGTCAAGGATCTGGAATTTCCACTCTGCTGTTAACTACCTGTGACCTCGAACAAACCTCTTCACCCCCTTCTAGGCCCATTTCCTCGTCCATGAGGTGGAGCGGGTGAGGTGATAGTTGGGACAGCTACCTTAAGTGCCAAGAGCTAATGATTTGGAACACTAGTTTAATACCGACCGCGAGCCGCGCATTAAGTATGCTTATTCCCAATTTAGAGCTGAGGAAATGGCGTTTAGAAAGGTTGGATAAATTGCCCACAGTTACGCAGTTTATAGGCACAGTTTATAAACACACACCACATTTAATCTCTAGTCTATGACAGCCACTTTCTATTAATCACTGCACTATAAATACTTCGACCAGGGTCTCCCCCGCATCGGGAGCTGGTAGTCCAAAGAAATATATAAGGAGATAGAGGGGGTGTTGAGAAAAGGAGTGAGAGTTTGGGGGTGGGTGCACAAGGGCCAGCATCATCCTGGTAATATTTTTTGCTTTGAAAAGGCAAAATCAGGGGCACCTAGGTGGCTCAGTTGGTTAAGCGATTGCCTTCGGCTCAGGTCATGATCCCAGGGTCCTGGGATGGAGCCCTGCATCGGGCTCCCTGCTCAGTGGGCCTGCTTCTCCCATTCCCACTCCCCCTGCTTGTGTTCCCTCTCACGCTGTCTCTCTCTCTGTCAAATATATAAATAAAATCTTTTAAAGAAAAGAAAAGGCAAAATCAAGTTTAAAGTTACCTGCTAAACTACTGGGTGATGGAGGAGCAGAAAAGAGAAACATTAGTATTGTCCTCAGATGTTTGAAGGATTAGCTCAGAGAAGAGGATTAGACAGATTTTGAGTAGCTCCCTGAGAGCAGAAATATATGGAAGCCACTGTGGGAGGCTAACTGTGGCTCAGTATAGAAAGAGATTTCTAGCAAGTACCACTGGTCTCAGTCCTGAGAGCTGTCAGCTGAGATTGAGGGCCACATCACTACAGCACTTGCAGCAAAGGACCAGGCCATCCCTGTGGCACGTTGGAGAGGGGAGTTCCTTCCCAGAGTGAGGGGCCAGATTGGGTGAGTCTAGATAGCCTCTTGAGAGGCTTGAGTCCTGAGAGTCTACCATTCTCCTTAGAAGACCTCTAAGTTTGGTAAATCAGTTGCTGGTGACTATCATGAATTTTTGAACCACCATAAACCAAATGGCCACAGACCTGTGAGTTTCTAAGATGGAGCTCACATCTGATAAGGGCCCTGTGTGACTTCTTACTGACCCCACCATGGGGCCAATAAACAAAACTAATGTGGGCTCCAGATAATTTGGGCAGACAAAATTGTATAAAATATCATGTTAGCCAGTTGTTCCAACCCTATGCCCAAAAAGACATTTCCCAAGTTACCTAAGTGGATGGTTAGCATGCTGCCTCTTCCCTGGGTCCTGACAGGAGCTCGAAGGAGTAGGGAAATAAATGGTTGAAAACAAAGAGTAGCAAATGGCCCTGAACCTGCCATGAGAATGGAATAATTGCTCCATGAATAACGGGAGTGACTGCCTCTCAACACACATACAGCCAAGAATGGCCAGCGAAAGCTATCCAGATTTTTTTTTAAGATTCTCTTTATTTATGAGAGAGAGACAGACAGAAGAGACAGAGCAGGGGTGGGGAGGAGCAGAGGGAGAAGGACAAGCAGACTCCATGCTGAGCACAGAACCCCACATAGGACTCGATCTCAGGACCCTGAAATCATGATCAGTGCTCAAACCAGGAGTCAGACACTTAAGTGTCTGAGCCACCCAGGCGCCCCCAGAGTTCTTTTTCCTGGCTGCCTTTCAGTAGGGCATCTCTTAGGAATCTCTCACTGTTATGTCTCCAGTTCTCTGGGGAATGTGATTAAGAGCTTGGCCTTGAAATCATGTAACCTTGCTAACATTTGTGTGACCTCACAGAAATTACTTACCTTCTCTAAGCTTTCGGTTCTTTACTTATAAAATGGAGTCAATATTTTTTTAGTTTAAAGGTGTGTGAGGATAAAATAGTGACCATGTTTGATGCCTGGTGAAAGCTCAGCAGATGGGCTTTTTATTTCCTTCCTTTCTCTCTGCAGTCTTCTTTACACCCCAACCTACCACCTAGCTCTCAGGATGCTGCCTCCCAGGGCCACTTGCCACAGCCGATGCCCTCTCTCCCTCCCAGGAAAAGTTGCCTTCCAGCAGCAGCACAGGGGTCTTCCACATCCTATCCGGGGGACACCTCCTCATGAGGATCAGTCCTCTCTGACAGGGTCTCTCACTAGGGAAGATAAGATACTAAATCCCTATGATGACCCTTCTCGGGCTCCATTTTGTTATCTATAATCTGGGGATGTCCATAGTACCTTTCTTGTAGGATGGTTGTGAAGATTTAGTTTGCTAAATGCCCATAAATACTTCTTAGCACAGTTCCTGGTATAGAGTAAATACTCAAGAGATAGTAGTTACTATAGAATGACTGGACCAGGGAGAGTCTTCCTCTTGGCAGAGAACAATGCATAAAACTCCAGCTGTTTTGACTTAAAATTTCACTGGTATTTTATGTAAATATGCCTTGAATCATCAACATTTCAAAGAAAATATCTTACTGAGCACTGCTGTGAGTTAATTATCTCATGAGTGTGTTTTCTCCCAACCACCTGACTAAATGAACTGCATTATTTAAGTCCGCTTGCCCATGTTTTCCAGTGATTTGTTTTTTGATGTTGATGACTTCTTTGCCCTGAAGGGCTTAGGGTATTGTATGGTGCTATGGAGCAGTACAGAGAAGTAAACACAGCCAATTCCAGATAGTCTGGCTTCCAGGGATTGGGAAGTTTGGGCAGTTTCCCACCCTCTACAGTTCTAAAGAAAATAAAGTAGGAAATGGGATGGGCCAGACACTGAGGAAGAAGCCATTTCATTCAATCAGTTCTACAGCCATTTATCAAACTCATCAAACTCTTCCTGGAGAAACAAAGATCTAGTCCCTACACTTGGATCCTGGATTCTTGCAATAGCCTTGTGACTTGTATCCTTCCCTCTGACACTCTACACAGTCTCCTCCCAATATAGTGGTCAGAGTGAACCTGTGAAAATGTGCATCAGATCAGATCACTTCCTTATTTCAAATACTGACGTAGTTCCCCACTTCCCTGGGAGTACAAACCAAAGTCTGTCAAAAGTGTATGCATCCTGCCTTCCTCCCCCATACACACACAACACACACAACACACACACACATGCACACATATACTCCCTTTTACTTCATCTCTTTTATTCCCCTCCCTCATTCTGCTCCAGCCATGCCTGGACCATAGCTTCGGTCTTTACTCCTTTCAAGTATTTGCTACAACACTATTTTCTCAGCGGGGCCTTCTAAGAACTACTTATTTAAAATTATACTCCTGGAGAGCCTGGCTGGCGCGGTCAGTGGAGCATACGACTCTCGATCTCGGGCTTGTGGGTTTGAGCCCCACGTTGGGTGTAGCAATTACTTAAAAATAAAATAAAATAAAAAAGATAAAAGAATAATTAAAAAAATAAAATTACCCTCCCACCCTCCCTCCCTGAACGTTTTCCTCTCTGGCACACATCCCCAGTATTTACTTACTATCTAGCTCCTCCACCACGACACGATGCAAGCTCTATGACTACAGAGATTTTTTTCTTTCACTGTAGCTTGCAGAATTGTTTATAATTTTTTTTTTAAGATTTTATTTATTTATTTGACAGGGAGAGGCACAGCGAGAGAGGAAACACAAGCAGGGGGAGTGGGAGAGGGAGAAGCAGGCTTCCCGCCGAGCAGGGAGCCCGATGCGGGGCTCGATCCCAGGACCCTGGGATCATGACCTGAGCCGAAGGCAGACGCTTAACGACTGAGCCACCCAGGCACCCCAAGCTTGCAGAATTGTTTAAAAGATTGAGGAAATAACACCATCTGAAGGTGGCAACGGTCTCTTACACACTCAACTCTATGATGTCAAATCAGTATTTATTTTTTCTTTTAAAGATTTTATTTATTTATTTAACAGAGAGAGACATAGCGAGAGCAGGAACACAAGCAGGGGGAGTGGGAGAGGGAGAAGCAGACTCCCCGCTGAGCAGGGAGCCTGATGTGGGACTCGATCCCAGGACCCTGGGATCATGACCTGAGCCGAAGGCAGATGCTTAATGACTCAGCCACCCAGCCGCCCTCAAATCAGTATTTAAGTCCCAGTTTAAATCACTCCTTAAAATACGGGGAGGCCAATGTCTAAAACACTGCAAAGGTGAGCCTTTAAAATGTAGACGACTGGGATTTTTATCTGTTTTGCCCACTGCTGTATTCCCAGTGCTAGAATAGTGTCTAGCACATAGAAGGAACTCAACACATACTTGTGAAGGAGTCAGTTTTTATATACTGCCCACCTACTATCTATCATTCTGCTAAAATCTAGAATTGCAAAGATCAGTATCTCTGCTTCCATTGAATTGATGGTCAAATGTGAAGAGAGATGCATAGATTAAGTCAAGTATTGGGGGTGGGGGTAGTGGTAAGTGACACATCTTTGAAGGTCTGTGGACACACACAGAATGACACCTGCCTGGGGGAATGAGAAAAGGGTTTCTAAAGGAGAGGGCATGTGAAGACAGCCTTGAAGCTTGAACAGTTCACCGGGTAGCTTATTTAAGATAAGGCTAGCTGCTATAACACATAAATCTCTAAGTCTTAGTGATTCACTGCAATAGATGTTTATTTCTTACTCGCTTAAAGCCAAATCCAAGGCTGTTTGGTGGGAGTCTCTCTTCCAAGTGGGGATAAATGAGCGGGGCTTCTCCCATCTTGGGACTCAGCCTTCTTCAATTGAAGGCTTCCAAGGTTACTACAGAAGGACATGTGAAGGGTCGTGTGTAAAAGGTTTCCACAGCCCTGGTCTGAAAGTGGTGCACCATCATTTCCATATTCCACTGACCAGAACTCAGTCACGTGGCCACAGCCCACTGCAAGAGAAGGCTGTGTGCCCAGAAGGAAGAGAAAAGGAGCTCTGTGAACAGCTAACAATCTGTTATTCCAGGTATGATCAAAGTGTGGTGGGTGTGGGGAACACTTCGGTGGGAAACCAGTGTGTGTGAAGGAAAGTGGCTAGTGATAAAGCTAGAAAGGTAGCCAGGACTCACCTTTAAAGGGCTTTCCATGAAAAAGACTTTGGACTTTAATCCTGAAGCCACTGAAGACTGAACTATCCGTTCTCAATCCCATCTTCAGAGCACTGAGATTGCCAAGGTGGCCTTTCTGGGACCAAAGAAAAGAATAAATCTGGTTGGGGTTGTAGATGGAAAAGATAAGGGGAGGAAAAGAGAAGAGAAGAGGGATTAACTCCCACCACAAGGCTGCCTAAGTGAGCAACTCAGCCCTTCCAATCAACTGTTCCCATCTTTGTAATCACCATGTGGCATAATGACCATTCTCTACTCCTTGCCCCCATCACCCTGATGACGTGCTTATTTCATTAAGTAATCATAGGTACAGATGCCATCACCTGACTCTTTATGAGGTCCAGGGTGCCAGTTCTGCTCCCCACAGTATTATCTTTTCAGAACAGTGAGCCTGCGGCTGTATTTCCCATGACGTCACACTGCTCTCAGTGATGCACTGTCCCATCACACTTCCAGTCCACGTGGACATTCTTCATAACTCCCGTCCTTAAAAATGTCCCCAATTGTTTCAATGGCAGGAACAAACAAACAAACAAAATCTAAAAAGTTAAAACACACACACACACACACACAAGGATCATAAGCGTAAACAGTAGTTGGTCACAATGCCTGCAATTATTTCTTTGGGTCCAGAATGCCTCTGGGTAGCTGAACGGACTACATTACCATTCCAGTCTTTGGCTACCATCCAGACCCCTCTGCTCCACTGCTGACAAGCTGAGATACGTTGGCGGGGGGGGTGGGGAGGTGGGTGGGAGATGGACACGACTCCCTCGGCCTCCTCTTTCTCATACCAGGAGGTTTCTAAGGACCCCTCCACCTCTAATTTATAAGTCAAAGTAAGCACCTCAGACAGATGAGTTGCAAGCATGGGGAGCAGGGCCTTCTGGGACAGAGCCCAGTGCAGGGCAGGAGTGGCCTGGCTTGCTGTGGGACAGGAGGGCGATGCCAAAGGCAGACTTTGCCACCAGGCTCTTCTCCAGAGGCTCTCCGTGGCACAAGGGAGTCCGAGCTCCCCTGGTCTGACCACCAGGCGTGAAAACCACCTGCCCAATTTCGAAGAAGCCTAACTGCTGACTTTTCTTGTAAAATCAGTCCCAACGTCCTCTTTATTTATTTTTAAAAAGATTGATTGATTGATTGATTGATTGATTGATTTATGAGAAAGAGAGCGAGCACAAGCAGGGGGAGCAGTAGAGGGAGAGGGAGAAGCAGACTCCCGGCTGAGCAGGGAGCCCTGCAAGTACGTATCCCAGGACCCTGAGATCATGACCTGAGCTGAAATCAAGAGCCAGACACACAACTGACTGAGTCACCCAGGCGCCCCCACCCACAATATCCTCTTTAGATAAGTGGCCAAAAAAAACAAAACAAAACAACCTTTCAATCCCAGAATATAATTATTTTCCAATTTAGTTGCTCAGAGACTAGTTCTTCCTTCTCTGCTTCCAGCTTTGATTGCAAGCTCCATCCACCCCTTGTGGTGGTTCCAGAGCGGTTCATTCTTACAGTGTCATCTAAGAGAGAAAGGTTTCTCTTTTCTGATCACAAATGCAACACATGCTTATTAAGTTTATTGAAGGGACGCCTGGGTGCATCGGTAGATTAAGTGTCTGTCTTTGGCTGAGGTTATGATCCCAGGGTACTGGGATTGAGCCCTGACTCAGGCTCTCTGCTCAGCAGAGGGTCCGCTTCTCCCTCTCCTTCTGCTCCTCCCCACCCCCACTTGTGCTCTCTCTCTTTCTCGCTCTATCTCAAATAAAATCTTTAAAAAAAAAGTTTATTGAAAAAAGAGTGGAAAATACAAAAATAAGGGAGGGGATGGATTCATAGATACCTACTTTTTTTTTTTTAAAGATTTTATTTATTTATTTGACAGAGAGAGCACAAGTAGGCAGAGTGGTAGACAGAGGGAGAGGGAGAAGCAGGCTCCCTGCTGAGTAGGGAGCCCGATGTGGGGCTCGATTCCAGGACCCTGGGATCATGACCAGAGCCAAAAGCAGACGCTCAACTGACTGAGCCACCCAGGTGGTCCCAGAGATAACTACTCTTAACAGATAGCTTTCTACTTCAACCTATCTTTTTAAAAATTAGATTGAGATTATATTAACTGTTTTTTTAGTTTTCCTCACTCAACAAGAGTGAACATTTCCCCAGATTGTTAAATATTCTTCCATAGCACCATTTAAAATTATCGCAGAATGTCATCTTCTTGTAGATCTTAATATATTTGATCTGCTGAATAGCCAGATTATTTCAGATGTTTGCTGTGTTTAAGATAACACAGAGATAAACATATCCTAATAAATGCATCTCTTTCTGTAGTCTCAGACTATTTCTTCAGGAAAAAATGTTTTTAGAGATGGGTGGATATGACACATCAAAAATTATTTATTTTAGAAGCTTTTAATGATTATTATCAAATTGCCCTTTAGAAACAAAGCAGTAATTTATAGTCCCATCAACAGTGTATGAGTTGTCCATCTCCTCAAATCTTCACCAGCATTAGGTGTTACTGTTTGTTTTTTTTTTTAAGTAAACTCTCCACCCAACATGGGGCTCAAACTCATGACCTCGAGATCAAGAGTCACATGCTCTAGGGACTGAGCCAGCCAGGGGCCCCGGGGGGTTACAGCTTTTAAAAATCTTTACTAATTTGATCATTGTGCCCTACCATTAATATCCACATACTCAAGTGGCAGAGTAGGGAAAAAGATTTTTTATGGAGGTGAAAAGAACCTAAGAGATGGGGAGTTGTGAATTCTAAAGCGTAATCTAAGCACGCAATCAATAAATATCTGCACAAGTACTATGGAGATCTTTCTCAGCAGAGTTGCTTTAGGATGGTGGCCATATTGCTGGAGTAGGGTACCTGCTTCGTAGTCCATAGTACTGATCAGCTACCGGACAGTCAGCCAACAGTGAGACCTTGGTCTCGGGTTTCTGTTATGTGAAATGGTGACAGGAACACTTCACGCTGTGCATCCCATAGGTTGACCAGTGACAAGGAAAGAAGAAAATGTGCGTTTAAGAGTCCTTTGGAAACCATGAAAACACTATATATATGTAACTCCTGCTGTCACTGACCACAGTGAATATTATAGCTGATCATATTGTTTTTAGACAAATGATCCCATAATCCCTAGTCAATTACAAGTCTTCTCTCTGCAGCCCGGCAGGATTAGACCAACGTCTTGGAGATGTGCTCAACTCCTCTGGGTGAGAGGGAGAGTGCTCTGAGACACTTCCTAACCACCCAGGATCTCACAGCTTCAGGAACTAACTGCGGGCACGAAACAAAGACGCTTGAAAAGCAGTCAGACACGTCAGAGGAGTGGAGGACCATGTTCGCTCTCACCCCTGGGCCCTGAAAGCTACTTATCCTTAGTGTCAGGGACCAAGACCCACCAAGGTCTTGGGAGGGAGGGGGCTGGGGAGAGAAGTGGTGGCCCTCAGACAGGGCCAGATTTGAGGTCTCTCTCAAGTAACTGTGTCTGTAGGGACCTCTATGGACCCTGTTCTCATCCAGACTCATCTGCGCCATCACCACTTCTAACAGAAATGTCTCCTGCCTTTAGGGGCGCCTGGCTGGAGGCGATTCTTGATCTTGGGGTTGTAAGTTTGAGCCCCATGTTGGGTGTAGCGATGACTTTAAAATCTAAAACAAAAAAGAAATGCCTCCTGTCTTTATTTTTTTTTTTTAAAGATTTTATTTGTTTGTTTGTTTTTTAAAGATTTTATTTACCTGACAGAGAGAGCAAGAGCAGGAACACAAGCAGGGGGAGTGGGAGAGGGAGACGCAGGCCTCCCACTGAGCAGGGAGACCGAATGCGGGGCTCGACCCCAGGACCCTGGGATCAGGACCCGAGCCAAAGGCAGGCGCCTAATGACTGAGCCACCCAGGCGCCCCCAGTTGGATGTTTAAATTGGGAGAAGTTTGGGGCGCCTGGCTGGCTCAGTCGGTAGAGCATGCGACTCTTGATCTTGGGGTTGAGTTCCAAACCCACATTGGGTGTAGAGATTACCTAAAAATAAAATCTTTTTTTTTTTTTTTTAAGATTTTATTTGTTTGTTTGTTTTTTAAAGATTTTATTTACCTGACAGAGAGAGCAAGAGCAGGAACACAAGCAGGAGGAGTGGGAGAGGGAGACGCAGGCCTCCCACTGAGCAGGGAGACCGATTATGGGGCTCGACCCCAGGACCCTGGGATCAGGACCCGAGCCAAAGGCAGGCGCCTAATGACTGAGCCACCCAGGCGCCCCCAGTTGGATGTTTAAATTGGGAGAAGTTTGGGGCGCCTGGCTGGCTCAGTCGGTAGAGCATGCGACTCTTGATCTTGGGGTTGAGTTCCAAACCCACATTGGGTGTAGAGATTACCTAAAAATAAAATCTTTTTTTTTTTTTTAAGATTTTATTTGTTTGTTTGTTTTTTAAAGATTTTATTTACCTGACAGAGAGAGCAAGAGCAGGAACACAAGCAGGGGGAGTGGGAGAGGGAGAGACGCAGGCCTCCCACTGAGCAGGGAGACCGATTGCGGGGCTCGACCCCAGGACCCTGGGATCAGGACCCGAGCCGAAGGCAGGCGCCTAATGACTGAGCCACCCAGGCGCCCCCAGTTGGATGTTTAAATTGGGAGAAGTTTGGGGCGCCTGGCTGGCTCAGTCGGTAGAGCATGCGACTCTTGATCTTGGGGTTGAGTTCCAAACCCACATTGGGTGTAGAGATTACCTAAAAATAAAATCTTTTTTTTTTTTTTTTAAGATTTTATTTGTTTGTTTGTTTTTTAAAGATTTTATTTACCTGACAGAGAGAGCAAGAGCAGGAACACAAGCAGGGGGAGTGGGAGAGGGAGACGCAGGCCTCCCACTGAGCAGGGAGACCGATTGCGGGGCTCGACCCCAGGACCCTGGGATCAGGACCCGAGCCGAAGGCAGGCGCCTAATGACTGAGCCACCCAGGCGCCCCGCCTCCTGTCTTTATTTAAAGAGATATGTAGTAAGGAGGCATGGTCTTGGCCAGGGGGTCCAACGGGCCTGGGTTAAATCTTGGCTCCGTCACTTTTCCACCCTGCGTCTCTGTTCCTCATCTACAAAATGGGGACAATACTAGCTACCCTCCAGGAACCGCTGTGTTCAAAGGACTAGGCGGGTGGCTTCGCCGCCGGGCCCTCCTCAAAGGTGCTTTGTTCTTGGTGGGGGATGGTAGGAAGCTGTCGCTTGCTGGGAATCCCCGGGGAAATGGTAGAGAACGACAAAGGCCCGTGAGAGGGTGGCAAGGAGAGCAAGGGACTTGGGGCGTTTGGCTTGGTGCGAAAGATCACCGGGGGACAGGCAGGCCCAGAGAGAAGGGTTCTGGAGACGGCGGGGCGGGAAATCCCGGGCGGGAGCGTGGGGCAAGGATTCCCCGCCGGGCCGGGCAGGCGGCAGAGACCAGCTCGATCCCGCCGTCCTCCGTTTGCGAGCTTTCATTAGCACGTGAAGGAAAGGCCGCGGAATGCCCGCCGAGCCCTTGGCGCCCTTGGGGCGGCGCCAGCGCTCGCCGGCTGGGCGTGGGGCAGGGAGCGCTGGGGCCGCGCCGCCGGGTTTCCCGAACGCAGACCCCCGTGAGTGCCCGACGCCGCGCCGCCCTGGAGCTGTTTCTAGCCCGGCTAAGGCCACAGTCCACTCCAGTCCCGGCACTGCCCACGTTCTCCGCTACCTCTGTGGTTGATCCAATTTAGAAGGCATGGTGATTTGGGAAAGAAAAGCAAATATTGTAATAGCAATGGGTAACGTGTTGAATTATTTGTTTTTATTGTTATTTATTTTTCCGTATGGAACGCTTCGCAACTTGGCCTGTCTTCCTAGCGCAGGGGCCTTGCTAAACTCCTCTGTAGGGTTCAGATTTTTAGTGTATGTGCTGCCCAAGCGAGCACATGTTGAATTGTTAACTCACTTTCACGGTTTCTTATGAAATAGAGACCGGTACTGCCCTCGTGTTAGAAATAACATGTTTCAGAAGCACGTTCAGACACAGATGCCGAACTCCTAACCTTACAGTGGCCGCGCGTTCCTTGAACCAGTACGTGCTTGAGTTACCAGAAGCTTCCCCGAATGTTTGCACTCTAACAAGAAATTTGGTGTTTATTTCTTAAGGGGAAAAAAAATAAGGCCAGGCCAATCTTTGGCTTTAGAGCCCACGGATGGCAAGCAGGTGTATCCAGGGATTCAGGTCTGCATCTGAGACTGTCTTGTCTTCCTCCTCGGAAAGGGAGACAGATTGAGTGGAAGAGCCTGGAGGTTTTTTTTTTTTTTATTCTTATGTTAATCCCCTACATTACATCATTAGTTTTAGATGTAGTGTTCCATGATTCATTGTGCATAACACCCAGTGCTCCATGCAGAACATGCCCTCTTTAATACCCATCACCAGGCTAACCCATCCCCCCACCCCTCTCCCCTCTAGAACCCTCAGTTTGTTTTTCAGAGTCCATCGTCTCTCATGGTTCGTCTACCCCTCTGATTTCCCCCGCTTCATTCTTCCCCTCCCGCTACCTTCTTCTTCTTCTTCTTCTTCTTTTTTTTTCTTAACATATATTGCATTATTTGTTTCAGAGGTACAGATCTGAGATTCAACAGTCTTGCACAATTCACAGTGCTTACCAGAGCACATACCCTCCCCAGTGTCTATCACCCAGTCACCCCATCCCTCCCACCCCGGAAGAGCGTGGAGTTTAAAGCACAAAGGATCCCAGGTTTGTCCTGCCAGCTCTACCGCAGTGTTACATAGCCACAGTTCAGCCCAGCTATTCTGAAATGAGACTCACTTTAGACATGCAAATGACTCACCCAGGAGTATGGAATCAGCATCTGACAAGTCACACTGTGGCTTTGAAGACCATTTGGGAGCCTGCTGTGTTCTGCCAGGAATACCTCCCGGGGGGTTGCAGTTGGAGCTAAAGGAGATCAGGACTACAGATGGGTTTGGAAAAACGGAAAGTACTAACGGAACACTCAGTTTTATAAAAGCTCTGAGTCCTGAGTAAGTTGCAGGCCACTGAACCAGTCCATGCAATAGGCAAGATTTTGCAAGGACTCTCTTCTCTTGGCCAGGGTAGACGCAGTCTTGGTCTAAAGCTGCTTCTGTTCCCAATCTCTGGTTTCCGATCTTTCTCTCCTTCTCTTCCCCTGCCCCCTGCCCCCTCCATTGACTGGGCTCTCCCTCGGGTGTAATCCTCTGCCAGATTTAGCCAAGGACACTGCAGCGGCATGGTCGAAGAGAAAAATAAGCCTCGGCCCCGAAACAGTAAAGCTTGAGCGGGCAGAGTAAAAGCATCAAAGGCAAGGCAAGGTGAGGAGGAGGTGGAGGAACCCACAGAGGAGGGAGCTGTGAAGACAATGGGAGGAGAAGCCTAAGGTTTAATACGCCACAGAAGTGCACTGCAAATTCCTTATTGCTCAGTGAGCAGCAGTCTCCCCAGCCGCCTTCAAAGCTGCTGCTGCCTTGTCAGATGCTAAAATGCCTCCTTCCAGGATGCATTTCCATTTCCAAAGGGACTTTGCATTTCAATATAACTGTGCTAGACAAAATAACTCGAGAGGCAGCATGGCCTCATTGGTTAAGAGCTAGGACTCCCCCGGGGCAAAACTGCTTGGGTTTGAATTTCAACTTTGCCACTTAGGAGCTCTGTGATCTTGGGCAAGATAATTAACCTCTCTGTGCCTGAGTTTTTCTTTTCTGTAAAGCAGGGATAATGGTAATAGCACTTGGTTCTTAGATTATTGTACAAACTACCGGTGTTAATCTTTGTAAAGTGCTCAGAACATGTTCTGGCACATAGTTTCTTTAAAGTTTTAAAAATATATATATATGATTACTTTATGACTACATCTCCTTGACTAGATGTAAGCTCTGAGAGCGAGGCCCCTGTCTGGGTTTGCTTGTCCTGTGCACCCAGTGATCAGCTAGCACAGCATATGGTAAGCACTCAACTCTTTGGACAGTGAGAATCTCCCAAACCATTCCTAGACTCCAGCTACAGAAAAGGGGGACTGGGGCCCCAGCTCCACTTACCCAAGAAGTAAAAGTTCCCCTGCTAGCGCTCAATAAAGCTGAAGTAACCCCAAGAACTATGCCGTGACACGGTTCTCTGTTCTCAGACCCTTGGACTTCTCCTTGTCTTGACCACACAGGATATGGGGCCAAGATCTTATCTGACTGAAGGAAGCACTTGGTCTCTGAGTCAGGCCTCACTGCCCAGGTTCAGGCGTGGGCGGAGTGTTAGTTGCCTTGTCCTTGGTCTCTCATATTCCCCTGAGGAAGAACAGTTAGCTCTGCAGCTTGTGGGCAGAGGGCCAGCCTCCCTCCCCCACTCTCCAGGCACCCAGACCCTTCTTGAGAAGTTTGGGCTGGATGCATCTGTACCAGACAGATAGCTACAGCCCCAAGTTTCTTACTGAAAATGTTGACATCTCCCCTTGGGCTCACAAGGTGAACAGCATTTGCAGGGCCCACCTCTCCAATGGACAACTCTAGTTAGGCCCAAAGGAAAGTGAATCTGAGTCCACTTTGATGTAAACTCTTCTCTGTTGCAGAGAGAACACAGTTGACTCTTGAACAACACAGGTTTGAACTGTGCGGGTCCACTTATACACACATTTTTTTATAAACTTTTTTTTGCTAAAGTATAGCACTGTAAATCTATTTTCCCCTTCTTATGATTTTCTTAACATTTTCTTTAGCTAACTTTACAGTAAAAATACAGTATATAATACATATAACATACAAAATATGTGTTACTCGACTGTGTTATTGGTCAGACTTCTAGTCAACAGTAGGCTATTAATAGTTAAGTTTTGGGGGAGCCAGAAGTTATACGTGGATTTTCGACTATGTGGGGGATGAGTGTTGGTGCCCCAAACCCTCCTGCTGTTCAAGGGTTGACTGTAAATATTAACAATTAAATGCTTTGATTTTAAGATTTATTCCAGGAGCACCTGGGTGGCTCAGTTGGTTAAGCATCTGCCTTCGGCTCAAGTCATGATCTCGGGGTCCTGGGATCGAGCCCCAGATCAGGCTCTTTGCTTCTCCATCTCTGTCTGTGCCTACCCCCCCACCCCAGCTCATGCTTGCATTCTCGCTCTCGCTCAAGTAAATAAATAAAATCTTTAAAAAATATAAGATTTATCCCAATTGCATAGGTGCAAGAATATAGAAATTTGCATCTTAGAATTCATGAAAACAGCATCATTACTACATACAAACAGCTGTAGGAAAAGATCAGCAGTCAGAAGAGAACATTCACATGTTCCACCAACAAATCCATCAACCACAGCCTCCGACCTCCCTCCCCTGACAATGGGTGAGCTGCCCGTGCTCCCACCTGGGCCAGCCCTGCACATGCGCACTGGGTCCCCTCCCCTCTCAACAATAAAAACACCACTCCAGAAGTCCTCACTCCTCTTCTCTGCATGAATAATTGTTTCCTCTCAGCTGGTTCATTTCCAGTGCCTACCATTATGAAATGATGTCTTCCTTCTTGATCTTCCTCTAATTTCATTTTTTAAAGTATTTATATATTTATTTAAGTAATCTCTACACCTAATGCGGGGCTCGAATTCACAACCCTGAGATCAAGAGTCACGGCTCCTCCGACTGAGTCAGCCAGGTGCTCCCCCCCCCCCAATTCCCTAACTGCACTTTACACAAAATTCCTTAAGAGAGATGTCCTCTCTTGTCATCTTTTCATCCTCTCTTCCCATGTTTTCCCTTGAACCCTGATGGCAACACCAGGCTTCCATACCCCCACTCCATCTAAACACGTTTCTGTCAAGGTCCCCAGTGATCTTCCATTGCCAAAACCAAGGGTTAGCCTGACTGCTTAGCTTATCCCCCTCTCAGCAGCAACTGACTTCCAAGGTACCACTCTCTCCTGGTTCTCCTCCTCCTCCACACACTGTCCTGCCCTGAGGACCAGACCTCTCTCCTGCCTGCCCCCACTCCCCGGGTGACCTCATCCAGTCCCATGGCTTTAATTACCTGTCCTTACTTTAATAACTATTGTCCCCAGCTCTGGCCTCTCCCTTGAACTCATGGCTCATGTATCCTAACAGCCACCTCAAATTAATATGTCCAAAATCAAATTTTTTGAATTCCAGCCTCAAGAAGTCCTCCTGTCTTAATAAATGGCAGTTTTCCCAGTTAGTCTGGCCCAAATCCTCGGAATCTGAATCATCCTTGACTACTCACTCTCTCTCACACCTAATCTATCAGCAAATCCTTTCGGACTCCAAAATATCTCTAGAATAAGATCATCGCACAAATTCTGCTTGCTACCACCCTAGTCCCAACTATCATCTTCCTTTACCTGGGCTGTCGCAATAGTCTCCTACTGGTTTCCCCAGCCCACCCTGTCTCCTGCGTTCTGTCCCAAAGGGATCCTTAAGAGCTACACCAGACCCCGGCACATCTCTGCTCCTACTGTCTGAGGCCACCACCTCAGGTGGAAGGAAAGCCAAAGCCTCCTGCAGGATCTAGCCCCTGGCTCCTTGGGTTCCCCTTTCCCATGCTTACTCTGCTCCAGTCCCGCCAGCTTCCTGGCTGTTTCTAGAATGCACTGAGCACTCTCCCACTTCAGCAGTTTCTTCTGTCCCCAGCCATCTGCTCCCCCTTCCCCCTTCAGGTATTGGCTCCAGGTCACTCCATCAGAGCTGTCCCCCAGAGAACAGCCCTCCCAACATCGTTCTCCCCTTTCCCTGCTTTCTTTCCCTTTGCATGTCGCCCCCTCACATTTTGTATATCTATTTTTTTCCCTTGGCTGTGTCTGTGGCCCCATTTGAATGTGAGCTTCATGAAGTCAGGGATCTAATTCACTGCTGTGTCTGGCATGTAGAAGGCAGTCTGTGAAGGTTTATAGACTGACTTCTGATGCTGAAGAAAAGTATGCAGAAAGGTTAAGAGCATGACCGTTTTTCCTACTCTTTTCTTTCTTTCTTTCTTTCTTTCTTTCCTTTTCTTTCTCTCTCTCTTTCTTTCTCTCTTTCTTTCTCTCTTTCTTTCTTTCTTTCTTTCTTTCTTTCTTTCTTTCTTTCTTTCTTTCTTTCTTTCTTTCTTTCTTTCTTTCTTTCTTTCTTTCTTTCTTTCTTTCTTTCTTTCTTTCTTTCTTTCTTTCTTTCTTTTCTTCTTTCTTATGTTAATCCCCATACATTACATCATTAGTTCTAGATGAAGTGTTCCATGATTCATTGTTTGTGCATAACACCCAGTGCTCCATGCAGAACGTGCCCTCCTCAATACCCACCACCAGGCCAACCCATCCTCCCACCCCCCTCCCCTCTAGAACCCTCAGTTTGTTTTTCAGAGTCCATCGTCTCTCATGGTTCGTCCACCCCTCCGATTTCCCCCGCTTCATTCTTCTCCTCCCGCTACCTTCTTGTTCTTCTTCTTTTTTTTCTTAACATATATTGCATTATTTGTTTCAGAGGTACAGATCTGAGATTCAATAGTCTTGCACAATTCACAGTGCTTACCAGAGCACATACTCTCCCCAGTGTCTATCACCCAGTCACCCCATCCCTCCCACCCCAACCCCCACTCCAACAACACTCAGTTTGTTTCCTGCGATTAAGAATTCCTCATATCAGTGAGGTCATATGATACATGTCTTTCTCTGTTTTCCTACTCTTTTCTATGACGAGGTCACTGGGAGTTAAAAGAAAGATATATGCATAAGTGTTTCTTGGAAATTGTCTGAAAACACAGAAAACAGCTGTCTTGTAAATCTTACAGCAGGATCGTTTCTGAAGGCATCTATCTGTTCGTGGCCTGAGAGTGCTTGTGCAACTGAGGAGTCTGGCCAGGCTTCGCGACCCAGCTGCTGTCATCCGCCAAGGATCTCCTCATTCTCGCTGCTCACCCCAACCCCTGCCCTCTCCATCTCACTGCCTGTAGGGGCCTGACCATCCTTGCTAAACTTCTCTATCGCATGCCCCATCAGTTCTCCCTCTATGCACCCTCAGCTCTTTCTCCAGACCCTTCTTAAACTATTTATAAGCCTATATGGCACACTTCTGTGTCCCCATCTGCACCTGTCTGTCTCCTCCCAGCCCCCCCCCCCCCCCCAGCCTCAAGGCTGTGAAGCATTTGAAGGCTGGGGTTGTGTCTTCCTCATGTTTGTATCCCTAACCTCAAACACAGTGCCTGGCAGGTACTCAAGAACCCTTTGCTGAATGACTGAGTGAACTCTCCATTTTCAACATTCTGGGTTTTTCAGTTTCCCCAACACACATTGAGCTCATTGTTGGCAAATTTACATGCCCTCCAAACAGCATTCCCCACCCCCTCATTTCTACACACACACACACACACCCCTACCCTTCAATAGCTAACTCTTAGTTAAGCAAAATATTTTAGTTCAAAAAGCATTCATTGTCAGGGCACTTGGCTGGCTCAGTCAGGGGAGCGTGCAACTCTTGATCTCAGGAGTTTGAGCCCCATGTTGGCTGTAGAGATTACTTACCTAAATAAATAAAAGTAAAAAAAAAATTTTTTTTAAAAAGCATTTACTGTCCTACTGTCTATTTACATTGTTCCAGTACTATACATAGTGGTTAATAAAGATGAGCTGGTGGTTGATTTATTGGCTCAAGGTTTATCAAGTATCATTTTTTTCATGAGGCCTTTCTTTATAATCCTAAGCAATGCACATCTTTCCCCTGCCAGAGGATGCACAGCATGGAGAACTGGTTTCAGGGAGAGGAAGTAAGAGCTGGGTGACCCCAGTTTCCTGGTTCAAACCCAGATTTTCCTACTTACTAGCTGTCTGGCCTTGGCGGGTAGTCACTTTGTATCTGAGCATCTGTCCCTTCATCTTTAATATAGACTTAATAAGAACCTCCTTCTGAGGACTGTGGGGAAGATTACATGAGATACCCCATCTAAATACAGCACATAGACCATGAGCAAAAAATGATAACTTATTATCTCAGAGTTCAATTCTCTGATATGATTAATCACTTCATGAAATATTGTGCTGTATTTTCTTTTTTCTTTTTTTTTTAAAGATTTTATTTATTTATTTGAGAGAGAATGAGAGACAGAGAGCATGAGAGGGAGGAGGGTCAGAGGGAGAAGCAGACTCCCTGCCGAGCAGGGAGCCCGATGCGGGACTCAATCCAGGGACTCCAGGATCATGACCTGAGCCGAAGGCAGTCGCTTAACCAACTGAGCCACCCAGGCGCCCTGTGCTGTATTTTCTAATTCTGCCATATATTATCTCTTAAATGACAGTTCACGCTCCTGGAAGTCATGGGTCATGACCAAATAGTAGGCCTAGAATAAACATGGAGGAATTAAGTTGTTCCAATTATATGAGTTAATTCCTGGGCCCCTGAGGCTATTTTGTTTTGTTTTGTTTCTCACTACTTGGTAGGTCTTTCTCTCACACTGGGGTTAGGGAGGAGGGGCAGGCCTTTCACCTACGATTCTGTGTCCACGTGATTGTACGCTCAGAGAAGTGGCTCTGGCTGACGGCAGGTACCAGGTGGGGCAGTGTGTGGGGACGCTCGGGCCCAGAGCTGCCATTCCTCCTCCTCAGCGGAACGACTGGCTGGAAGCCGTGTCGCACAGGGCGTCCACCTGCACAGAGCGGCGGCCCTCCGTCCTGACACTGGCTGGGCCTTGTCTAGCGATTATCTTTACGACAACGTCTTTATTCATTTGCTCCAGCTCTGGGGCAGGTCTTAGAGGAGGCCACCGGTGGACCTGCTTGAACACTGCCAGACCTTAGAAGGGACCCTCTGGAGGGTCACATGGGGGTTTTATAACTATGGAAGCTTGTTCCTGCCCCACGCCAGGAGCCTCCTCCCGTCCTGAGAGAGTGTCCGGACAGCCCTAAATACTCGTCCATCAGGGAGCAGCTGGGGCACCAGGAAATGCCAAACTTCTTATTGCTCCTCTTTTGTTTGTATTCTTCAAATGAACCTGGCGTGGGAATCAAAATTTTAGAGTAGTGGGAGTTCAGAGGGCAGGATCTCCAAGAAGTCTTAAAGGCACAGGCTTGGGGCGCCTGGGGGGTTCAGTCGTGAAGCATCTGCCTTCAGCTCAGGTCAGGATCCCAGGTGGAGAAGGGATGATGGAACCCCTCACTCTTCCTGATAAATGAATGAGTGAATCAGGTCCAGGACTATTTCCTACTCATTCTCTGTGGCACACCCAGGACGGGCATATTGTGTAAAACAAGGCGCTCAATGACAATAAATCAATGACCTTATCCCATCCCACTTCCTTCATGTTACAGATGAAGAAATTAATGCTTACAGTCCTTACGTTATTTGCCTAAGGCACCCACACCTGTATGTTCCCCACCTCTGGGCATGAAGGTGCAGTCTCCTCTGTTGACGTGTTTACTTTCGAACCCCCCGCCCCCCAGCCAATATATATAACAGCGGCCCAGGAGATTGTCCTTCTGAATTGGAGATGGAGTGACTGCTTTTGTTTTTCAGAGCTAACATATTTAAAATGGATCCATTTGCCACACAGGTTGCTTTCCATAGTTACGACAGGGATTTTGTTAGTGCTGCCTACTTATTTATTTTATATGTGTTTATTCTGGATAATATATGTATATATTCCCATCTAATGGAACAGCATGTCTACCACTGTTATTCCTAAAACAGGTAGATATCTGATCTCTTGGCTTAGCTTTGCTACGATATCATTGTCTTCTAATTTATCTTTAGGTTACTGTTAGCCCTATGCCCCCCCGTCTATCTTTGTAGAACAGTGTGAATCTATTTTTTTCACTCATACAAAATAAGAAAAACCCAACAACCAACAGTGCTAATACTAACAGCCACTTAATCTTCAAATGTGGCACCAGAAGAAAGTGGTTCCTCCACCTGCCTGTTATACACCCAGATATTTGGGAGATCTCTATTTTTGCAGCATATTATTGAATTCAGTCATCAGATTTCTTACATTATCCTGCTAAATCAAAAAGAAATCACTTCCTTGATGTTTAAGTACATTAGGGGACCCAGAGGGAGAATAAAACATGGTGGGGGGGTGTGTATGGGGGGGTGGGGAACAGGGAAGGGAAGCATCAGAAGAAGAAGGCAGATGGGAAAGAGGAAGAAGATAGGTAGGAATGAAGCAGATGAAAAGTGGATGAGCAGAATACAAGGGAAAAGGCAATTAATGCAAAGATATAAAAATGTACAAGATTATTTTTATAAAATTATTTAACCATGAATAGTATGCATAAAAAGACTGGAAGGAAATACACCGATATAATAACAGTGGTTGAGGTAAGATTGGATTATTGTCCTTTGTTCTTCCTGCTACATAAACTTACAATGCTCTGGGCAAGATGTGGTTCTCTACCCCACTGATGTTGGGCATGGCCGGATGACTGCCTTTGGCCAATGGAATGTGGGTGGTGGTTACAGTATGCTAGTTTCAAGTGAAGACCTTAAGACGTATCATGTTTTTCTGCTCATCCTTTCATATTCTTGTGATCCTCCGTGGCAAAAAAATATCGGGAACTGCTGGTCTGAAGAGATGAGCAAACATGCAGGAGCAGAACTAACCCAACTCAGCCAGAACTCAAGCCCAGCCAAGCCCAGCGGGGGACTCAGAGCCTCCGTGGACCCAGGAAAGAGAAAATAAATGTTTGTTGTTGTAAGCTCTTTTTTCCTTTGTAAAGTTGCTTATGCAGCAAAGACTGATTTATTATGATCATCTCTGAATGATGAATTAGTTGATTTTTATTTTCTTCCTTATTATTCTCTGTATTTTCCAAGTACACGTGCATATGTTTACATTACTTTTAGGGGAAAAAGAATCAATAAAGCATGAGGAAACACGCATTTCTTACTAAGTCTTCCACTATTATGATACAAGATGACACTTGCCTGAATGGTACACACAAGGAACATACTTTATAAGACTGTTCAGACAAGCGTTCCATATTTTAAAAAGAAGAAGAAGAAGAAGAAGAGGAAGAAGATAGTAGGAAGGGAAAAATGAAGGGGGGGAAATTGGAGAGGAAGACGAACCATGAGAGACTATGGACTCTGAGGAACAAAGTGAGGATTCCAGAGGGGAGGGGGGTGGGGGGATGGATTAGCCCGGTGATGGGTATTAAAGATGGCACGTTCTGCATGGAGCACTGGGTGTTATACGCAAACAATGAATCATGGAACACTACATCAAAAACTAATGATGTAATGTATGGTGATTAACATGACATAATAAAATGAAAGTAAAAAAAAAAAAAGACTGTTCGGACAACTTTAAAAACACAAGCATACTAATTCCCATGCATTTTCTCTCCTATTTCTCTTTTCAACCTAACAATTAGGTTCACATTTCTATTGCCTTAGCAGATATTCTTAGTGTTTTGAGAGAGCAGCTATTTCTGAGGTTGTGTTTGAGGACCTGATTACATTACGCACAAAGGCAAGCTCAGGGGGCCTGGGAGAATATGAGTTAGAAAGCGGAAACTGAGGAGGAGGGGAGAAGTGGGAAAGAGGCAGTGGTTAACTGGGAGGAGCTACGGCTGCAGGCAGGAGGAGGCTCCAATGTCGGATGGCTTGGCTGCTCACTGTCTACACCTGCACTCACGGTCTACACCTGTCGTAAGCCAGTGCCCCTAAGCCAGACTTTCCAGCCTGACCTACCTCTCCCTCCCGGATCACGGCTCAGTCACTTTGTTGCCTGTCTCCCTGTCCGCCTCCAAAATTCTCTCCAGTTCTTCTCAGTCCTTCCTAATTCTGACCACCCTTCAAGGCCCCGCTCAATCCTCTTCTGCTCCCCAAAGCAGCCCCAGCCCACTGATGTTGCCCTTCTCTGAACTCCGGGCTAGATCTCTTCCCTGAGTCTCCAGACTCCTGACTCTGATCCCCCCTCGCTGTCTAGCAGTATCTCAAATACATCTGACTTTACCACAGCCTACGTCAGGAGGCAAGCTCTAGGAGGCAGGGACTTGGGGTTGGTTTGTTCACTGCTGTATCCCAGGGTCCAGAAGATGCTCGAAACCAAGCAGGCATTCAATAACCACTAGTTGAATGAAGGAATTTAGAAACTATGGCAGGATCAGCGAGGAGCACACAACTCACATCTACTGCATTGCTTAGGATGATTCTTGGCTGTCTAAATTTCCCTGCTGACCGGCAAAATGCCTTGAGGATCAAGGGCCCTATGCTATCATATTCCCCTGGGCTTTTAGCACAAAGCTGTGTACATGGGTGATTTATTCACTGATTAAGCAGCCAAGACCCACAGCAGAACAAGCCCATGACTAAAGGCATCTTCCTCAAATCCTAGGAACCACGGGCTAAGTCAAGAAAAGAGCTGCATTCCTATCCCCTAATTTTGAGCCTTGTTGCTATGTCAGTATAATATTTTCTTCTGTGTGTTTTGTTCTCATCATTTTTTTTAAATTTTGATGTCTTACCTCCACATCTGGATTGTGAGCAGGGTCTGAGTCTCATTTCCCTTTCCACCCCTCGGTGGCCCATAGGAGCAGCTCAGCACAGGCCTGCAGTGGGCTTCTGACCCTGATTAAAGAGAAAGGCGTGCAGAGCTGGAGGCCACTGCCTCCTAGGGTCCAAGCCTTTGCCGGGGGGGGGGGGGGGGGACACAAAAAGCAGGGGCTGTGATGGGCTGCGAGCGCCGTCAGCCTTCCAGCAGCCTTCCTCCCCAGGGGTGCAGCAGCTTTTTATCTGAGCACTCAGCTTCACAGTGGCAACAAGACAACAGGAAGCAAGTGTTCCATCCAGCCTAATTTCAGGGTTTCTCACAGCATTATGCTCTGACACTAGAGCAGCTCCAAGTCAATGACGTGGGCCTCACCGGAAACTGCTTCCCACCGGTTACTGTGGTGTGTGGAGCACTTGGCGTTCTGGCTTATTCGCTCTCTGCATGGAAGCGCTATTGGAATGACTCAGACTCACATCATCGCTACATTAGGAAGCAATTATCTGAACAGATTTGTTCCCTGAGTCATCCAGTTTGTTTCACTAGCGTCCCCCCACCTCTCTCTTTTCAAAAATCACCCCAGCAGTCAAGAAGCCCAAACTTCCTATAGTACTTCTCCTGCTGTGTTTGTCAGGAGATAACATACCTGGTTTAGATGGAGTAACAGCGTTACTACTTTTGCTTGCATTTACGAAGGCTGCCCTATTCTAATCCCAGATTTATTTTCAAAAGAGGAACGGTTTTCATGATTAATTTGTCTGCCTTTCGCTCCTTTGTGTGATAGATGACTAATAATGCTTTCATCACCTTACCAACTACTTGGCTTGGTTTCTTTTTCTTTCTTTTTTCTTTTCTCTCCCTCTCTCTCCCTCCCTCTTTTCTCCCCCATTCTGTTTTATTATTTTTTAATTTAAAACATTTTCTTAAAGTAATCTCTACACCCACCATGGGGCTCAAGCTCATACTCCCCCGACTGGGCCAGCCAGGTACCCTTTCCATTTTGTTTTAAAGATATGAATACTTTTGGGGCACCAAAATACTTTTGGTGGCTCAGTCGGTTAAGCGTCCGACTCTTGATTCCGACTCAGGTCCTGATCTCAGGGTCATGGGAGCGAGCCCCATGTGGGGCTCTGCACTCAGCATGGAGCCTGCTTGAGATTCTCTCTCCCTCTCCCTCTGCCCCTCCGTGACCCCCACATGCATGCACACACACACACACACTCTCTCTCTCTCTCTCTAAAATAAATAATCTTAAAAAAAAATAAAGATATGAATATCTTTATCATGATATTCTGTATGAGTTTCCTGTGGCAGCTGTAACAAATGGCCATCAAAACAACAGGAGTATAATCTTCCTCAGCTCCGGAGGGCAGAAGCCTGAAATCAGTACCGCCTGCTGGAAATCAGGGTGTCAGCAGGGCCATGCTCCGTTAGGAGGCTCTGCGAGAGAACCTGCTCCTTGCCTCTGCTAGCTTCTGGCGGCGGCTGGCACGCCTTGATGTGCGTGCCCTCAGCCCTGCAATCTCTGTTTCTGCGGTCACGTTACCCCCTTCTCTTCTGTGGGAACCCAATCTCCCTTTGCCTCTCTTGTATAAGGACACTCATGAGGCATGAAGGCTCACCTGGATAATCCAGGATAATTTCTTCATGGCAAGACCCTTCATTTACTCCTCTCTGCAGACTCCTTTTCCTTATAAGGTAACATTTACAGGCTTCAGGGATTAGGATCTGATGTCTTTCGGTGGTTATTATTCAGCCCACTGCATTTTCAATTCCCCGCTCCCCACAATGCACAGAATATTTTGTATCTACATGAAAAGGTTGGTGGAGGAAGATTAAGGGAAGAAAAAGCAAATCTAAAGGAAGCAGAAGATGGGAAGATGGTTAAGAAGTCTTTCCTTCCTTGTTGATTCCTCCCGGGCTTATGCTGGCCCTCTCGGCACCAATTCCTGCTTCCTTTTTTTTTTTTTTAAAGACTTGTTTTATTTGACAGAGAGAGTGAGAGAGTGCAAGCAGGGGAAGCAGCAGAGGAAGAGGGAGAAGCAGACTCCCTGCTGAGCAGAAACCCCAGGACCCTGAGATCATGACCCGAGCCAAAGGCAGCCACTTAATCGACTGAGCCACCCAGGCAACCCCCCAGTTCCTGCTTCCTGAGGAAATATGGGAAGGTGGGAGGCACTCCACCCCCAGGCCAAAGCGGGCACAGTGAGTCCTCTCCCCTCTCCCTTGGCAGCCAGCGCACCAATGTATGCCACAGGCTCGTCCAAAGAGATGTTCTCATCCAGCAGTTCTGACTTTTGAGGGACTGGTACACAGAGGCCTGGAGAATCGAAGATTACATCCAGGGCAGTGGTGACAAGGGCCAGGAGCTGTGGTAGCTGCCTTGGCAGGATCTGGCCGAGTTGGCCCTCTGCTTTGTCCCCTCCCCAGGTTCTGGCTCTCTTCTCCAACATTCCTATTTGTTCTGTGAGCTACTGAATAACCTGCCAGCACCTTCCTTCTCTGCTGAACTTAGCCCAAGCAGGTCTCTGCTGCTGGTAACCAAGAATACTCCCTGACTTAGAAACTGCCAGCTCCGAAGCTTTCTCTTATAAACGCTGGCAGCATCTTTAACTCACAGGGAGGCCCTCACGGGAGGGCTGCAGGCGATGCAGGAAAGGGTCTGTGATGGTCCAGGCAGCACAACTGGGAGACAGCCAAATGTCTGTGTGATTTAAAAAAAAAAAGGTTTCACGTTAGGAATCACTGCACAGAATCTGAAAAGAAGGAAACTGATATGGTTCTCAGCCCAGACTATACACCCTTTAAAAAATATATTTAATGCTCTCTTTACTACCCTGAAATTAATTTCATAAATAATATAACTTACCTATTTACATAATCTTAAGAGGTCCATACAATATAAAGGAAAAAATTTGTCTATAAATAATTATGTCTAAAAAGACTACAGATTACTAAAGAAAATAGTTTTAAGTAAAAATATATGCTTCAGCATATATATGGATACAGAGGACTACATTAGAGGACCCCCCACACTTAAAACCCCGCAAATATACACAAGCCAGAACTCTGCCCCACTGAATGAAAAATGCGGGTCACAGACCCAGGCACAGAGTATGGTTAAACGCCTCCTGAGAAACAGAAGCGTCAGGTGCATGTATCGCTCTGTGTGGCCACAGGTGCTGGAAGGGAAGCGAGCAAGCCCAGGTGCTGGCGGGGGTTACCTCTGGGGAAGGAAGCCCTGGGGGAGTGGTGAGGAGGAGAGTGGGGCTTTCTGTATCCTTTGTGCCATTAATAAAATGAATGTGTTACTGCTTCTGTAATACCAAATGTAAAAGGAAGGAAAGAAAGTGATGAGAGCGGCATCATGTGCCACAAACTGTGTGGGGAAATGGCGGGTCAAGAAGTGAGGGACAGAAGGCTTGGGTGGACTCGCCAGTGCAGGGAGGAGGATGCCTTGTTTTCTGCCAAGGTCGTTAGCAGAAGGTTGGCAATTAGTGGCTGCCTGATCCTGGGCAAGGTCACCTGCCAGGTACACTATCCTGAGGCCCTGGCGCCTCCTTAATTAGAGGCTCACAGTGTTGTTTGTGTTACTGTTACCGCCTCCCTGGGTGGAAGCCCTTCCCTGTGGAGCTTGCAGTGGATGCCCAACAGGTGGTCCCGCCGTCCCCCACGGCTCTCTGCTCGCCATTCACTTGCCCTGTGGCAATCTTCGGGCCAGATACCTGGAGGTCCTTCCTCTTTGGTTTATTCAACAGACATGAATTCACAACAAAGCTAAATAGAGCTCTTCCCTGCTCACCAAAATCTAAAAGATTTGGCAACTGGCATTGGATTTAAATTCCTGTGCTACGCCTTAATATTCTCTGAGCTTTCCTTTCCCTGTCTGTAAAATGAGGATAATAATGGGGCACCTGGGCGCCTGGGTGGCTCAGCCGGTTAAGCGTCTGCCTTCGGCTCAGGTCATGATCCCAGGGTACTGGGATCGAGCCCCGCATCGGGCTCCCTGCTCCGCAGGAAGCCTGCTTCTCCCTCTCCCACTCCCCCTGCTCGTGTTCCCTGTCTCGCTGTGTCTCTCTCTGTCAAATAAATAAATAAAATCTTAAAAAAAAAAAATAATGGGGCACCTGGGTGGCTCCGTCGGTCAAGAGGTTAAGCGCCTCCCTTCGGCTCAGGTCATGATCCCAGGGTCCTGGGATCTAGCCCCACATTGGGCTCCCTGCTCAGTGGGGAGTTTGCTTCTCCCTCTCCCCTCTGCCTGCCGCTCCCCCTGCTTGTGTGCTGTCTCTCTCTCTGTCAAATAAATAAATGAAATCTTTTTTAAAAATGAGGATGATAATATATTTACTTCATAGGCATTGTTAGGAGTAATAGATAATGTATGTCAAGCACAAATTTAAAAAACTATTGAATACGGATTTCAGAGGCTGCTCACTATGAAGAAAGAGCATCTGGAGTCTGAGTTCAGCCACGTTAATTGCCTGCTAAACCAGGCATCGGAATCTTCAGGGGAACATAACAGATCCATAATCTTTACAGTTCAGAACTGTATTAGTCTCAGTTCTCCAAAGAAATAGAATCAATAGGGTATATAATAAGGAATAGGCTCAACAATGATGGAGGCTGAGAAGTCCCAAGACCTGCAGTCAGCAAGCTGGGGACCCCGGAGAGCTGAGGGGGTCGTTCCAGCCTCAGTCTGAAGACTTGAGAGCCAGGGAAGCCAGTGACCTAAGTTCTAGTCTAAGTCGGAGTCCAAAGGAAAGGAAGACTGATGTGCTGTCTGGAATACAATCAGTCAGAGAGCGAATTCTGTCTTACCCTGCCTTTTTGTTATATTCAGGCCTTCAGTGGATTGTATGAGGGCCTCTACATTGGGGAGTCCAATCGGCTTTACACAGGCTACCAATTCAAATGCTATACTTCTACAAACAGACACACCCAGAATAATGACCAACTATCTGGCGCCCTGTGGTCCCAGTCAAGTTGACACATAAAATTAACCATCCCAACAATGTCCAGGATAGAATCCAGAATCTTACAGCAGATGGGGGAGGTGGGCAGTTTGTTAAAATAAAGACTCTTGGGCTCTACCTCTGATCTGCTGAATCAGAGTTGTTGCTCAAAGAAGTCTGTATTTTTAAGAAGGTCCCCAAAGGCTTATTTATGCTAAAGTCAAAGGACTGCGGCTTTAGATTCTGACCAGATTTGGCGATCTGGAAGGATGTTAGAATCACAACAATAATCACAGAGAATGGTATGTGGTAGATACTGATGTGGAGAACAAAGGCAAAAGGAAATGCAGATAAAATTAAATTTCCTTATAACTTACAGCCCATGGGCAAATACTTGAGACAGACAGAGTAGGACATTCCTCCAGAACTCCCAACTGTCTTAATGTTAATGCCCTGCTAAAGGAAAAATCAACCTTAGCTTGACAATAGCCAGGCCTCCAGGATCCTTTAAGTGTCCTTTAACATAGGAAAATCCTTTCGGAAACTTCCTTTGTCTCTACCCCTCCCAACTGAAAAGTATATAATCAACCACTCCTCATCATCCCAGTGCAGCTTTCTGGCCACAGGTCCTGTCCCCGGGCTTTCATAGAACCACCTTTTTTGCACCTAAAATGTCTCAAGAATTCTTTCTTGACTGTTCGCTCCCAGACCCCCACATCCAATCACATCATATACCTGATGGCATATGAACTATTTTCAAATGGGAAGCAGGGAGTTGATGTGGGCTCTAAGTGTTGATTTACCACAGGCCAGAAACCATTCTGAGTACACAGTGCTCCAGGCACACCCCCTCACTCGCCTGCACCTCAGAATAATTGCACCCACTTCTGTTCAGAGTCCCAACTGACAAAGGACAGTGCGGGATTGTTCCTATTCTTGAGTGAGTCATACTTTACTGCTAATTCCTTTTCCTTTTCAAGCCTGCTTCCTTCCCACCTCCTGAGGGTTTGAGGGGCTTGTTTGTCCCCCACATCATACTCAGACTCCACAAATCAGAGCCTTTTTCTTCTATATAGCACCAAGATTTCTCCCTTTGCCACACACTGTGTGTGTGTGTGTGTGTTTGTGTTTGTGTGGGTGTGTGTTTCTGAACTTTGGAAAGCTTTTATGTTCTGTGGGATATAATGATCTTTTTTTTTCCTCCCACAGAGAGTTCCAGCTTTAAAAAATATATGCGCATCTTTATTTAATTTTTAAAATGTACGTAAAATTGTTGAAGTGTTACATCCTCACAAAAAGCGGACATAAGCCTGCCACTTCATGAAGTTTTACAGAGTGAATATACCCATGTAACCAGAGCCCGGATCAAGAAGCAGAACGTTACGAGGACACTAGAAGGCCCCCTCATATGCTTCCTTCCAGTTGTCAGTCCCCATCATGGTAACAGCTGTTCTAACTTCTAGAAGGATAGACTCATTTTGTCTCTTTTGTAACTTTTGAATTTGATGTAAGTGGAATCATGTTCTCTGGCTTCTTCTGCTCATTTAGCCAGGGAGACTCCCCCTGTGGCTGCTGGTGGGTGCCCTTTCCTCCCTGGCACTCCTCTGTACTGCTTCGTTATGTGGCTATCCCGCCAGTCATGTTATCCATTCTGTTTTTAACAGGCATCTGAGAGTCCAGTTTCTGGCTCTTGTAAATAGTGTGAAGCGTAGTTTTTATTACCGTGTCCTGGTTTTAAGAGCGGATGTTAGGTACTCAAGTTAAAAAAACAAAGACTGCTTGTGGCAAATAATAGAAACCAATGAACATTCCACAGATTCCTCTGCTCACCCTGAAAATGGCTCCCAGGGTTGGAAAGCATGATGGGAGGGAGGGACAAAGAAGGAGAGTCTGGCAGAGAATGATTCGCCCGCCATCCCTATTTGCATCTCCAAGGCAACTCCATGCCGGTCCTGCTAGTTTGGCCTAAATCAGTAGCTTTTCAAAGCGCCTGCTGTGCATCCAAATTGACCCATTTAGAGGCTCCAGGATGGATTTGGCCAAGAGACCAAGGAAAAGGCTTGCTAGCCAAAGTCCAGTTAGAAGTCTTACCAAGTGCTCTTGGGGTGTTTTCACCTTTCTTTCAGGGGTCAGGAAGATCCGGTTCCGTAGAAGGAGGGAAGGGTTGAGCTGAACGGACCCAAGGGTGCATCTAGTCCAACTCCTCATTTAACAGGCTAGGAAACTGAGTCCCAGACAGCTGAAGTGCTTGAGATCACCCTAGAGTCAGGAGGTGAGTTGGGGGATGATTTAGAATCACATCTTCTGCTTTTTCAGGGTTTTTGTTTGATTCTGGTTTTGTTTTACTAGGGGCCACATGATGGAAGGACATTACTTTTCCATAGTATTTTGCTATATGATGCTTGCTGCTTTACTTTTTTTGATTTCTTACATTTGGGGTAGTTTCTGTCTGGCTAAAATATTACTGCTCTCTTCTTTACCTCTGTCATTTTGGTTTTGTTTCCTGTTTTACCCACCAATGTACAATCAGTGATACTAATAAGGCTTGGATAGTGCAGGTGGAATCCATGTGCTGCTATCCCTTGGGAACTAGGAGTTTTCAAATGACAAATAATTAATACTTAAAAAAAGATTTTATTTATTTGAGAGAGAGAGAGAATGAGTGTGTGTGTGTGTGGGGAGAACGGGCAGAGGGAGAGGCAGACTCCTCGCTGAGCAGGGAGCCCGATGCGGGGCTCCATCCCAGGACTCTGGGATCATGACCTGAGCCGAAGGCGGATGCTTAACCGACTGAGCCACCCAGGCGCCCCAAGAATTAATACCTTTAAAAGATGTGTAGTTATTAATATGTGCATGTGCTCACAATGTATTAAATGCAAATTAGAGAACTGTATTATATGCTCAAAACAAATGAACAAAGGAAAAAAAGGACAAAAACCAGACTCTTTTAAAAAAGATTTTATTATTAATATAAAGTTTATTTATTTAAATAATCTCTACCCCCAACGTGGAGCTCGAACTCAATACCCCGAGATCAAGAGTCACATGCTCCACTGACTGAGCCAGCCAGGTGCCCCCAAAACAGACTCTATAAGTATAGAGTAGTGGTAGTTGCCAGGGGGGAGGTGGGTGGGGGCACGGGAAACAGGTGAAGGAGATTAAGAGTACACTTGTGATGAGCACTGAGTATAGAATTGTTGAATCATTATATTTTACACCCAAAACTAATATAACACCATACACTAATAATATGTAAATTTTTAAAAAGGCCTACAATTTCAGAAACTATTTTCACAACTACTTTTTTTCCATCTCTAACGTAAAGTTTTGTATCAGAGAGAGGAAAAAAAAAAACACCTTACTATTTGCCAAACACTAGGACAAATATAAAGGTTCTTGAGATGAAACACATTCATGGAGCTCACCGCCCTAAGAGAGGAGGGGCACCGCCATGTAAAGACTCCAGAGTCCCGTGCTGGGCTGGATTTGTGTAAAGGATGCTGTGGGAACCCCTGGGGGTGGGAGGACCCAACCGACCCAGACTCCTGGGAGAGTCAGGGGAGATTCCCAAAGGTGGTGCCTGATCTGTTAGCTGCGGTTGAAGGAAATCAGCTGGTTAACACCTACCCAGGTCAGGGAAGGTCGTCACCTTCTGTTTGTGCCAGGCCCCACTCTCCACTCCTGTTTTCTCCCTCTTATAGGTACCCACTTATCACCAAGGTTTTAAGCCTTCTCCATATTTTCTAGGTGCAAATAGTTTGGGGCTTCTCAAACCTGTGTAGTATTTCACAGCGCGGGCCCCACATTTTACTGTTTCCATAGTGATGGTCACCTCACCTTGGTTAATTGTGACCCTCACCACGACCAGTCATGATGCCTAAAGTCTCCCTGTGTCCCTAGGTTCTGTAAGATCAATTCTCTAGGATATATACTCAGAAGTGGGTCTCCAGGTCATGGGGCATGCATATAACTACTAATAGTAAGTACCATCAAAATGCTTTGCTGGTTTATACTCCAGTATAGGGGACCCAGTCTGCAGAGGGGAAAAGAGTGTGTTGAGGGTACATAAGCTTTTCTGGTTTTTTAAATTTTTAATTATTTAATTATTAATTTATTTTTAAAGATTTATTTGAGAGAGAGAGAGCACAAGCAGGGGGCAGGGGAGAGAGAGAAGCAGGCTCCCCGCCGAGCAGGAACCCCGAGATCATGACCCGAGCTAAAGGCAGACGCTTAACCCACTGAGCCACCCAGACACCCCTGTTTCTGTTTTTGTTTTTGTTTTTAAAGTAAACTCTACACCCAACACGGGGATTGAACTGATGACCTGAGGACAGACCGCAAGATCAAAAGTCGCATGCTCTACAGACTGAGCCAGCCAGGCACCCGGAGGGTTTACCAGTTCCTAAAGTCTTTGTCATAGACGTGGCACATACAGTTCATTGTCAAGAAGTCACTGTGTGCCATTTAGCTGCAAATAATCTGGGAAATGTGGTCCTGGGTTTGGCAGATGCTTCCCAATGACAAATCAACTATTCAAGATGAGAATGGACTTCCATGGGAAAAGGACCTCATACAGCTTTGGCTTCAACTCTAAGTGAGAAGGGAAACCATCTGAGAGTCAGCTGCAGATGTTATATTCCACCCCTAAATACTTCAGCATGAATCTCCTAAAATAAGGACACTCTACATAACCACAGTATCATTATTAGAACATTAATAATAATACCCTAATATCATTTAATATGCAGTCCACGTTCAAATCTCAAATTGTTATGTAAATAGTTTTGGAAACCATATTTATTAAATCACGTAAATAAATGCAGGTGGAGTTCCAGTTCTCCCACGACTACCTTCATATTGTCTCCTCTTAGGCTCAGAGGATTATTATTACTATTTTTTATTTATTTACTTAAAGATTTTATTTATTTATTTCAGAGAGAGAGCGCGAGGGAGAGGGAGAGAATCTGAAGCGGACTCCGCACTGAGTGCAGAGCCCCACTCGGGGCTTGATTCTATGAGTGGCAGATCATGACCCCAGCCACAACCAAGAGTCCGACACTCAATCAACCGAGCCACAGACGCTCCTTATTTATTTATTTTTAAGTAGGCGCCACAACCAGCGTGGAGCCCAATGCGAGCCTGAACCCCTGACCCGGAGACCAAGACCCTGAGACCAAGAGTCGACTGCCTCAGCCACCCCATATTATTGCTATTTTATTTTATTTCATATTTTTATTTTTTAAAGATTTTATTTATTTATTTGAGAGAGAGAGAGTGCAAGAGAGAGCAGGACTGGGGAGGAGGGGGGAGAAGCCTACTCCCTGCTAAGCGGACAGCCGGATGTGGGATTCGATTTCAGAACACTGAGATCATGATCTGATCTGAAGGGGGACGTTTAACCGACTGAGCCACCCAGGCACTCCTTTTATTGCTTTAAAAAAAAAAAAAAAAAAAAAAATTCACCCTGAAGTGCTGCCCAGGAAGATGCAGTTTGCCTGCATGACAGTAGGGGGCCCCACAAGCCCATTCTGCTATTTGCCAGCTCTGGTGATTTTTCCCTAGCCAAAAGTGGGTGCCCAGGTGTCTGGGTAATTCCCACGGTGTCACATGTACACCTGTGATTTCAGGCTACACTCAAGAAACCATAATGTCACCAGTTTCCTTTTGGGAAGTTATAAGGACTTCAAATTTTAATTTTATTCCATTAAAAAGTCAATTTGAGCCACACATCACTTTTTCTGGGTGATTTTCAAAACTCTGCTGTGAAACCAAATAAGCAAACAACTATAATTCATTGAGCTAACTACTTAAAGGCAATGATGACAGTAATTTCAAAGATAGATATGCAAGTCAAATTTCCAGTAGTTTCCATAATTCAACCATTACATACCATTACATCAAAGTATACATGGACATGGTTAAAAGGAAAAAAAAAAAAACCCAATAGTTAAAAGATTCTTTTAAAAAAATAATTTTCTCTCTTCTCTTTCCTCCCACTTTTCAGAAACAATCATTTTTTTTTAAAGATTTTTTTTTTAAACGATTTTATTTATTTATTTGACAGGGAGAAAGGGGACAAGTAGGCAGGCAGAGGGAGAGGGAGAAGCAGGCTTCCCACTGAGCAGGGAGCCCCACGTGGGGATTGATCCCAGGACCCTGAGATCATGACCTGAGCTGAGCTGAAGGCAGAAGCTTAACTGACTGAGCCACCCAGGCACCCCCAGAAACAATTGCTTTTTTTTTTTTTTAACAATATCTGGTCTTAATTCTTCTGGATATTACCACCATAAGCTGCTTTTTTTTTTTTTTTTTTTTAGCAGGCTCCACGCCCAGCGTAGAGCCCAACATGGGAACTGAACTCACGACCTTGAGATCAAAACCTGAACTGAGCTCAAGAGTCAGACACTTAAGCGACTGAACCACCCAGGCACCCCTATCTCTATTTTTTGATTTTTAACTTCAAAAAGTATCTATTAACTTCTAACACTGAGAGATTAGAATTTTGTTCACTTACACTAAATCTTGCCTTTCCTCTCCCCCTGCTCCCAATTCTGTCCATAGACAAATTATTTTAATCGGTTATATTCATAACTCTAAATAATATACTTAAAAAAAAAGGTTTTATTTATTTGAGATAGAGAAGGAGGGAGAGAGTGAGCATGACTGGTAGGGAGGGGCAGAAGCAGACTCCCCGCTGAGCAGGGAGCCTGACGCGGGGCTCCATCCCAGGACCCTGAGATCATGAGCTGACTGAAGGCAGATGCTTAACCGACTGAGCCACCCAGGCGCCCCTAAATAATATACGTTAACTACTATTTCTTTTTTTTTTTTTTAAGATTTTATTTATTTATTTGACAGAGAGAGACACAGCGAGAGAGGGAATACAAGCAGGGGGAGTGGGAGAGGGAGACGCAGGCTTCCCGCCGAGCAGGGAGCCCGATGCGGGGCTCGATCCCAGGACCCTGGGATCATGACCTGAGCCGAAGGCAGATGCTTAACGACTGAGCCACCCAGGTGCCCTTGAAGCCTTTTTAAAAGGGAAATTTTTCCACAAATGTGCTGACCTGATACTTCACTTAAATACCTAGAGTCTTAATTAAAACATTTTTTCAATCATTTTCTAACGTAATTCTCTAGGGGTATCAGTCGCTCTGTTTTTTCTGCAAATGATAATGAGGTCATAGAAATGAGACTTTCTGGGAGGTCTGACTGTATCTCCATCCTTGCACAATCTTTCCCTCCCTCATCCTAACCTTTTCCTTTACACTGCTAGAATTTACATTAGGCAGTCCTAGATGGTAAGTTACTTCTTACCATGGCTTCTCAGTCAACAGCATTTACTGAATGCTGACAGGGCTGGTACTAGTACCATAAGAAATTACAAGTCTTTGCTCTTAAAACTCCTGCAGTGTGGTTGATCCTATTGGGTCAGGTAGAGGGTAGGGTGTGGTTTCCAGGACAACAGAGGCTACATGTTTTGTCGGTCCAAGAGAAGATAGACACCTGCAAGGATAGACTTCTGACAGTATCTCTGGAAGGAAGTAGAATAGGTAATCTTTTTTTAAAAATTTTTTTTATAAATTTTTTTTAAAGATTTTATTTATTTATTTGACAGAGAGAGACACAGTGAGAGAGGGAGCACAAGCAGGGGGAGCGGGAGAGGGAGAAGCAGACTCCCCACGGAGCAGGGAGCCCGATGGCGGGGCTCGATCCCAAGACTCTGGGATCATGACCTGAGCCGAAGGCAGACGCTTAATGACTGAGCCACCCAGGCACCCCTAAATAATATACATTAACTACTATTTCTTTTTTTTTTTTTAAAGATTTTATTTATTTATTTGACAGAGAGAGACACAGCGAGAGAGGGAACACGAGCAGGGGGAGTGGGAAAGGGAGAAGCAGGCTTCCTGCGGGGCAGGGAGCCCGATGCGGGGCTCGATCCCAGGACCCTGGGATCATGACCTGAGCTGAAGGCAGACGCTTAACTGGCTGAGCCACCCAGGCGCCCCGTTAACTACTATTTCTTAATCCACCCATTTTACAAACACCTGACTGTCCACAAATAGAATGAGAATATTAAAATCCACACTCTTCCCACCTCCTCTCCCCCCTTCCTCCCTCCACCCTCTGCCGTGCGTGCCTTCACTTTCCCACATTCAAAGCTGGTAACATTTTCATTTTGTTCTATAATCATCAAGCTGTCCTTGTTGGGTAGGGTTGAAAAGTTGAGAATCAGTAAACTGTGGTTATATTATTATAACCACATAATGTGTAAATATTATCCACATAAAAGCCAAGTTCCTTTCCTTTGAGCAATGATTATGTCTCCCTCTTTGCAGAGGGAAACAAGATGTAACGTCGTACTCCCTTATGCTGCCATGAGTATGTCCAGCATTAAGGTATCGAGATTCTTCTCGTATTCTATCAACTGCTCAAAACTACACTATAGTTTAGTTTGCTTCATATTAGGATTCTCAATTTCTTGCATAGATTTTTTCCTTGGACTTCTAACTTCCTTTCTTAATGAAGAAGAAACATACCTTTGCCACCAGTTTCCTCCCCATCCCCCTTCCCCCCAGTTTCTTATTTTTTATATTGCCTGGAATCCAGGCTGTACTTTTTTTTTTTTTTTAAGATTGATTTATTTATTAGAGAGAGAGAGAGAGTGAGCAGAGGGGCAGAGGGAGAGGGAGAGAGAATCTCAAGCCGATTCTACGCCAAGCTTGGGGCCTGATGTGGGGCTCGATCCCACGTCTCCGAGATCCCACGACCCCGAGATCCCGAACGCAGCGGAGACCAAGAGCTGGCCACTGAACTGACTGGGCCACCCTGGTGGCCCCAGTCTGTTGTTCTTACTGGGGTTCTTCCCGAGGTCCAAACACTAATCGTTTGCAGCCTGGCTTGGTTCCTCCATTGCTTGTATTTCCTATATTTTTTTCTCTTCCTTGGGTCTCTCCATTTTTTACTGGAGCACATCCTCAAGCAAGCTCGTTTGAAATGGTATGTAGCAAGTGAACTTTATCTGCTTTAATTTTTTTTTAAGATTTTTTTTTTTTTAAGTCATCTCTACACCTAACGTGGGGCTTGAACTCACAACCCAGAGAGTCTCATGTTCCACTGACTGAGTCAGCCAGATGCCCTGCAAATCTTGCCTTTCAGCATTCTGTCTTCAGCCTCTTTCCCAGTTTTCCCCTTCTTCCGTGCAGACTTCAGTTCAAACCCACTCTGGGCATCTGTCAGGCAGAGAAGACCCACTGCCCTGAGGACCCTCCTGCACACACTGTGTACTTTGCTCCCTCTGTCTATACACTCACGTCCTCTTTCCATGTCCCAGAAATTAGTTGCAATCTCTTAACTGCTGATGCCCAACCCATCCCTCACTGTCTTTGTGACTATGGATTTAGACTCCTTTATACATTCTTTATCACTTCAGTAGAATCTTGGGAAAGAAGGATGACAAATCTAAATGCTCAGATCACTTCTTGAATCAGAACCTGTTTCATATACAGTTGTTTTCGCTTGCCTTTTTGTTTTTATAAATACCAGAGCTGCATTTAACTCTATTTTGCTAAAAACAAAACAAAACAAAACAAGAAAACCTGGAAACTATTGCTACATGTTTGTATAACAGTTTTGCAAACTGCACTAGGTCCTTTGGATATTTAGGAGTTACTGATTTCTTAACTGATGGTTAAGGTTAAAAAGAAATATACAAGCAATGTATCACTCCTACAAGTTAGAAGATACAGCCCTGATTATTTCTCAGAACAAGCCATTAGGAATCCAAAGCTTCCAGAAAGTGCACTCTATATAGAAAAATCTTTGCTCCCATTCCTGATAAGTTTATAATTTCCAAGAGCAGAACAGATACTTTGTTTACACCCCCAGCTAAAGAGCAAAGCCAGTGAGGAATAAATAATGCCAATTAGCAAAGTCATTATGATTCACAGGACCCTTTCACTGTCCATTCTAATAATTTGTCTCTTTGAACAAAAGTCTGTCTTAGCAAGGTAATTGTGACTGTAGAAAAATTGCAATGTCTAGTCTCCCACAGAGTATGTATAAATTTTATTGATCTTACCTTTCTTGGAAGGACTGAGGATCAGTTAGAATTTTCATATTTAGGTAAGGAATCTTATATGAAATCATTTATAGTTAGCCTTCTAATAAAAGCTACAAATAATATTATAAGGGGTGCCTGGGTGGCTCAGATGGTTAAGCGTCCGCCTTCAGCTCAGGTCATGATCCCAGGGTCCTGGGATCGAGTCCCGCATCGGGCTCCTTGCTCCTTGGGAGCCTGCTTCTCCCTCTGCCTCTCTCTCTCTCTCTGTCTCTCATGAATAAATAAATAAAATATTTAAAAAATAATAATAATAATATTATAAGAACAACAAATGTGGGGCGCCTGGGGGGCTCAGTCATTAAGCATCTGCCTTTGGCTTAGATCATGATCTCAGGTCCTGGGATCGAGCCTTCCATTGGGCTCCCTGCTCAGCAGGAAGCCTGCTTCTCCCTCTCACACTCCCCCTGCTGTGTTCCCTCTATCGCTGTGTCTCTCTCAGTCAAATAAATAAATAAAATAAAATAAAAACAAAAACAACAAATATAAGCAATACAGAATAATATCACTTGCTCTTTTTAATTACACCAGTGGTCTACAGATAAATTAGCAGAGGTTTGTTGGTTTTCTGTAAGAATATCTGAATATCATGTTTGTTTGTTTTATTTATTATGTTAATCCCCATACATTACATCATTAGTTTTAGATGTAGTGTTCCATGATTCATTGTTTGTGCATAACACCCAGTGCTCCATGCAGAATGTGCCCTCCTCAATACCCACCACCAGGCCAACCCATCCTCCCACCCCCCTCCCCTCTAGAACCCTCAGTTTGTTTTTCAGAGTCCATCATCTCTCATGGTTCGTCTACCCCTCCGATTTCCCCCGCTTCATTCTTCCCCTCCCGCTACCTTCTTCTTCTTCTTTTTTTTTTTCTTAACATATATTGCATTATTTGTTTCAGAGGTACAGATCTGAGATTCAACAGTCTTGCACAATTCACAGTGTTTACCAGAGCACATACCCTCCCCAGTGTCTATCCCCCAGTCACCCCATCCCTCCCACCCCACCCCCCACTCCAGCAACCCTCAGTTTGTTTCCTGCGATTAAGAATTCCTCATATCAGTGAGGTCATATGATACATGTCTTTCTCTGTTTGACTTATTTCACTCAACATAATACCTTTCAGTTCCATCCACGTCGTTGCAAATGGCAAGATCTCATTCCTTTTGATGGCTGCATAATATTCCATTGTATATATATACGACCTCTTCTTTATCCATTCATCTGTCGATGGACATCTTGGCTCTTTCCACAGTTTGGCTATTGTGGACATTGCTGCTATAAACATCGGGGTGCACGTACCCTTTCGGATCCCTACTTTTGTATCTTTGGGGTAAATACCCAGTAGTGCAATTGCTGGATCGTATGGTAGCTCTATTTTCAACTGTTTGAGGAACCTCCATACTGTTTTCCAGAGTGGCTGCACCAGCTTGCATTCCCACCAACAGTGTAGGAGGGTTCCTCTTTCTCCGCATACCCGCCAACATCTGTCGTTTCCTGACTTGTTAATTTTAGCCATTCTGACTGGTGTGAGGTGGTATCTCATTGAGGTTTTGATTTGGATTTCCCTGATGCCGAGCGATATTGAGCACTTTTTCATGTGTCTGTTGGCCATTTGGATGTCTTCTTTGGAAAAATGTCTGTTCATGTCTTCTGCCCATTTCTTGATTGGATTCTTTGTTCTTTGGGTGTTGAGTTTGATGAGTTCTTTATAGATTTTGGATACTAGCCCTTTATCTGATATGTCATTTGCAAATATCTTCTCCCATTCTGTCGGTTGTCTTTTGGTTTTGTTGACTGTTTCCTTTGCTTTGCAAAAGCTTTTTATCTTGATGAAGTCCCAATAGTTCATTTTTGCCCTTGCTTCCCTTGCCTTTGGCGATGTTTCTAGGAAGAAGTTACTGTGGCTGAGGTCAAAGAGGTTGCTGCCTGTGTTGTCCTTTAGGATTTTGATGGACTCCTGTCTCACATTGAGGTCTTTCAACCATTTGGAGTCTATTTTTGTGTGTGGTGTAAGGAAATGGTCCATTTTCTTTCTTCTGCATGTGGCTGTTCAATTTTCCCAACACCATTTGTTGAAGAGACTGTCTTTTTTCCATTGGACATTCTTTCCTGCTTTGTCGAAGGTTAGTTGACCATAGAGCTGAGGGTCCATTTCTGGGCTCTCTATTCTGTTCCATTGATCTATGTGTGTATTTTTGTGCCAGTACCATACTGTCTTGATGATGACAGCTTTGTAATAGAGCTGGAAGTCCAGAATTGTGATGCCACCAGCTTTTCTTTTCTTTTTCAACATTCCTCTGGCTGTTCAGGGTCTTTTCTGCTTCCATACAAATTTTAGGATTATTTGTCCCATTTCTTTGAAAAAAAGTGGATGGTATTTTGATGGGGATTGCATTGAATGTGTAGATTGCTCTAGGTAGCATTGACATCTTCACAATATTTGTTCTTCCAATCCATGAGCATGGAACGTTTTTCCATTTCTTTGTGTCTTCCTCAATTTCTTTCATGAGTATTTTATAGTTTTCTGAGTACAGATCCTTTGTCTCTTTGGTTAGATTTATTCCTAGGTATCTTATGGTTTTGGGTGCAATTGTAAATGGGATCGACTCCTTAATTTCTCTTTCTTCGGTCTTGTTGTTGGTGTATAGGAATGCCACTGACTTCTGTGCATTGATTTTATATCCTGCCACTTTATTGAATTCCTGTATGAGTTCTAGCAGTTTTGGGGTGGAGTCTTTTGGGTTTTCCACATAAAGTATCATATCATCTGCAAAGAGTGAGAGTTTGACTTCTTCTTTGCCAATTTGGATGCCTTTGATTTCTTTTTGTTGTCTGATTGCTGTGGCTAGGACTTCCAATACTATGTTGAATAGCAGTGGTGATAGTGGGCATCCCTGCCGCGTTCCTGATCTTAGGGGGAAAGCTCTCAGTTTTTCCCCATTGAGAATGATATTCACTGTAGGTTTTTCATAGATGGCTTTTATGATATTGAGGTATGTACCCTCTATGCCTATACTCTGAAGAGTTTTGATCAAGAAAGGATACTGTACTTTGTCAAATGCTTTTTCTGCATCTATTGAGAGGATCATATGATTCTTGTTCTTTCTTTTGTTAATGTATTGTATCACGTTGATTGATTTGCGGATGTTGAACCAACCTTGCAGCCCAGGGATAAATCCCACTTGGTCCTGGTGAATAATCCTTTTAATGTACTGTTGGATCCTATTGGCTAGTATTTTGGTGAGAATTTTTGCATCCGTGTTCATCAGGGATATTGGTCTGTAATTCTCCTTTTTGGTGGGGTCTTTGTCTGGTTTTGGGATCAAGGTAATGCTGGCCTCATAAAATGAGTTTGGAAGTTTTCCTTCCATTTCTATTTTTTGGAACAGTTTCAGAAGAATAGGTATTAATTCTTCTTGAAATGTTTGGTGGAATTCCCCTGGGAAGCCATCTGGCCCTGCGCTTTTGTTTTTTGGGAGATTTTTGATGACTGCTTCAATTTCCTTAGTAGTTATAGGTCTGTTCAGGTTTTCTATTTCTTCCTGGTTCAGTTTTGATAGTTGATACATCTCTAGGAATGCATCCATTTCTTCCAGGTTATCTAATTTGCTGGCATAGAGTTGCTCATAATATGTTCTTATAATTGTTTGTATTTCTTTGGTGTTGGTTGTGATCTCTCCTCTTTCATTCATGATTTTGTTGATTTGGGTCCTTTCTCTTCTCTTTTTGATAAGTCTGGCCAGGGGTTTATCAATCTTGTTCATTCTTTCAAAGAACCAGCTCCTAGTTTCATTGATCTGTTCTACTGTTCTTTTAGTTTCTATTTCATTGATTTCTGCCCTGATCTTTATTATTTCTCTTCTCCTGCTGGGTTTAGGCTTTATTTGCTGTTCTTTCTCCAGCTCCTTTAGGTGTAGGGTTAGGTTGTATACTTGAGACCTTTCTTGTTTCTGGAGAAAGGCTTGTATTGCTATATACTTTCCTCTTAGGACTGCCTTTGCTGCATCCCAAAGATTTTGAACAGTTGTGTTTTCATTTTCATTGGTTTCCATGTATTTTTTAATTCTTCTTTAATTTCCTGGTTGACCCATTCATTCTTCAGTAGGATGCTCTTTAGCCTCCATGTATTTGAGTTCTTTCCGACTTTCCTCTTGTGATTGAGTTCTAGTTTCAAAGCATTGTGGTCTGAAAATAGGCAGGGAATGATCCCAATCTTTTGGTACCGGTTGAGACCTGATTTATGACCTAGGATGTGATCTATTCTGGAAAATGTTCCATGGGGACTAGAGAAGAATGTGTATTCTGTTGCTTTGGGATGGAATGTTCTGAATATGTCTGTGAAGTCCATTTGGTCCAGTGTGTCATTTAAAGTCTTTATTTCCTTTTTGATCTTTTGCTTAGATGGTCTGTCCATTTCAGTGAGGGGGGTGTTAAAGTCCCCCACTATTATTGTATTGTTCCTGATGTGTTTCTTTGCTTTTGTTATTAATTGCCTTACATAATTGGCTGCTCCCATGTTAGGGGCATAGATATTTACAATTGTTAGATCTTCTTGTTGGATAGACCCTTTAAATAGGATATAGTGTCCTTTCTCATCTCTTATTACAGTCTTTGGTTTAAAATCTAATTTGTCTGATATAAGGATTGCCACCCCAGCTTTCTTTTGGTGTCCATTAGCATGGTAAATGGTTTTCCACCCCCTCACTTTCAATCTGGGGGTGTCTTTGGGTCTAAAATGAGTCTCTTGCAGACAGCATATCGATGGGTCTTGTTTTTTATCCAATCTGATAGCCTGTGTCTTTTGATTGGGGCATTTAGCCCATTTACATTCAGTGTAACTACTGAAAGATATGAATTTAGTGCCATTGTATTGCCTGTAAGGTGACTGTTACTGCATATTGTCTGTGTTCCTTCCTGGTCTATGTTGCTTTTAGGCTCTCTCTTTGCTTAGAGGACCCCTTTCAAGATTTCTTGTAGGGCTGGTTTCGTGTTTGCAAATTCCTTTAGTTTTTGTTTGTCCTGGAAGCTTTTTATCTCTCCTTCTATTGTCAATGACAGCCTAGCTGGATATAGTATTCTTGGCTGCATATTTTTCTCATTTAGTGCTCTGAATATATCATGCCAGTCCTTTCTGGCCTGCCAGGTCTCTGTGGATAGGTCTGTTGCCAATCTAATGTTTCTACCATTGTAGGTTACAGATCTCTTCTCCCGAGCTGCTTCCAGGATTTTCTCTTTGTCTATGAGACTCGAAAGTTTTACTATTAGATGTCGGGTGTTTGTTTGTTTTTTAAAGATTTTATTTATTTATTTGACAGAGAGAGAGCTCGCACAAGCCGGGAGGAGCAGGAGAGGGAGAAGCAGGCTCCCTGCTCAGCAGGGAGCCCCACATGGGGCTGGATCCCAGGACCCTGGGATCATGACCTGAGCTGAAGGCAGATGCTTAACGGACTGAGCCACCCAGGTGCCCCTGAGTATCATGTTTTTACATTGATAATAATCTTAACATAGTGTACACCCATTGTAAATTGTTGGAATGACCACATTTTAATTGAGTTCTACCCAGAGGCTGCTGGTCCCACCTTTCCTTCTGTGTTTTGATTCCTTGGGCTCCCAACTGTACTTCGAGTGGATTAGAGAGGAGCCAGGGGGATTTCATAGGTAAATGATGGGATTCTGCCACGTGATGCCAGGGCAAGCTGCCCAAGTGTGGGCTTGGACAGGGTTCCAGTAGAGGAAAAAGGGTAGGAGAACAAAGTCATTACATGGCCTGTGGTGGGACAGACGTGCTGAACTCAAACAAGAACCTGCCTTATGGCAGTCAGTGCCCAGAATACTTCAGTTTGTCCAGAAGAGAAGCCCTGGGTTAGGCTTCCTGGTATCAAAGCTGGTCCCCCATCCCCTTGAAACCTGTCTCCTTAGCAAGTGTATTAACTTTTCTGGGCCCACTGTCCTTCTCCGCACTATGGGAATAGTAACAGTACTTATACTCTGGGCTGTTGTGGGGTTGAACGAAGTCATGTGAAGCCCTTGAGCCAGTACTCTGTTATTCTTTTAACCAGATCCTTCTCGCCTTAGCAATCTCACCCATAAATTAATTGGGATTGGCACCCTTAGAGGGTATGAGTGGGGTAGAAACGCATGTCACTTTTGAGGAATGTGGACATTGCATTGCGAGGAAAGGAAAGAAAAATTGGGCTAAGTGATGTAGACAATTTTTGAATTGCCTCTATCAGTGGAAGGTACAAGCCCTTTCAGAGGCTGGTTAAGGAAGACCACGGATATCAGCTTCACTAAACCCTTCTAGGCTCCGTCTCGGACTGAAGACTAAAAATCTGAAAATGCCTTGCTGGTTCCTAGGTTATAATACCTCTGGTACACTCCTGTCTCTCTCCTTTTATAGAGTTCTGTTCTGCTCTGTGGAAGGGGAAACTGATCCTTCCATAGTCAGTCACTCTTCCATTTTGGTCATTTGTGAGGTATCTTAGGTACTGCTCAGGTCTTAATCCTGGAACAAGGGGCCATTTTTTAAAGGCTGTGCTCATGACACCAGTCTCCTCAGACAAGAATCACCCCTCCGCACACCCACTGTGGCTCCCGGCCAACTCTAGGAAGGTACCATGTATGAGGAAAGAAAACCAAGCAAGTGAACATAAATCACCCCCTCACCCTAGACCCATGCAATGAACAAACCCAGGTTCTGGCTAGTTGCCAACACTTGCAAATTCTACAGTCTGGCACTCTTTGGCCAAAAATTTTGCCTTCTGTCATTTCATCTGGGTGGGTGTGTGTGGGGGGTAGGGGCACAATGGTGCTTGCACACTTGCAGTTTTCAGCAGCCAGAGTGTGCAGGGAGGCAGAGAGCCCCAGGATTCCGCACCCATCCTGAGAACCTAACAGAGGGCCTCCAAGGTTAGACTAACACCCCGAACAACCCAGAGTCCAGAACAGACCAGAGGCCAATGTTAAACCACTGCCCCTCCTGGGAAGCCAGCTCATTCAAATGCTAAGTAAATGTTCCCTGAAAGAAACTGACCCCAGGCATGAGATTCTTTCCTACGTTAGGTCATCAGCAAAGTGGTTTAGAGAAAGCCAAGTGGCCTCTGGACATGAATGGATGACCTTTTGAATAATATGCAGTTTGTGCGACAGAAACCCGTTCCTTTAAAAACGAATCTTGGCAGAGCTTTCCATGTTAGCGCTATCTTACCTTGGCCTGAGTCGTCAGATGCGCAACCGGAAACCCCATCCTTATCCTACCACAGAGCAGGTGGACCTCTCCGGACAACTCAGGAGATCACTTTCTTTTTATTTTAAGAATTTATTTGACAGAGAGAGACACAGCGAGGGAGGGAACACAAGCAGGGGGAGTGGGAGAGGGAGAAGCGGGCTTCCTGCTGAGCAGGGAGCCGGATGTGGGACTTGATCCCAGGACCCCAGGATCACGACCTGAGCTGAAGGCAGACGCTCAACAACTGAGCCATCCAGGCGTCCCTAAGAGATCACTTTCAACGACAGCTAAGCTGCAACTGGATGTCGAGCTCTTTGTGGATGTCAAAAAGTAAATCAGATTTTAGGTGCTTCTGATGCTTGGTCCTTTGTTTTACTTGACAGTTTGCCAAGTGCAAAGTGTGTGAAGTGTTATGTGAAACTAAACCTACATACCAGGTCCTATCTGTCAGGAGGTTACAGTCTCACTAACAGAAGTTGCTATCTTCCCGCTCTTGCTTCCTCCCAGGTGGTTTTACTAAGTCTTAGTGGAAGCAGGAAGGAGGATGAAATAAATCACATTCTTTAATGTGTGGTTCTTTTAAAAAAAAATTTATTTATTTATTTGAGAGAGAGAAAAGAGAGCATGACTGGGGGGAGGGGAGAAGGGAGGAGAAGCAGATTCCCCGATGAGCAGGGAACCGGATATGGGACTTGATCCCAGGACCCTGAGATCAGGACCTGAGCCGAAGGCAGATGCCTAATCAACTGAGCCACCCAGGTGCCCCTGGATTCAGTCTTTAAAAAGAAGAAACTGAGGGTCCGGGGTGTCGGGGTGGCTCAGTCATTAAGCGTCTGCCTTCGGCTCAGGTCATGGTCCCAGGGTCCTGGGATCGAGCCCTGCATCGGGCTTCCTGCTCCGAGGGAAGCCTGCTTCTCCCTCTCCCACTCCCCCTGCTTGTTGGTGCTCTCTCTGTGTCACATCAATAAATAAAATCTTAAAAAAAAATGAAGAAACTGAAAGCAGTTTATGAAAGTACAGCCTTTACATCCACATAATCTGGAGGAAGAGAAAATCTCTCTTCCTTTTAAAATCCAGGAAACTTCTTTCCCAGAAATTTCTAGGACACCTCCCTTGTATATCATTGGCCTGAATCAGGGCACACACCTATTCCTGAATAGCTCCTGGCTCCAGGGGACTGGATTACTTTCAGGTTTACCAGGCCCACTTCTGGGTCTGGGGGTGGAGGGAATCAGTCTTCCTTAAAACACACAGGCTGTGTGCGGTGGGGAGAGCTTTGTGAAACTTGGTAAGAATCAGACAACTATTAGGAAGGAAAAGAAGATGAACAGATGTGGGGCTGGTGACCAAAACTGTCCACCACGGTTTTCTTAGATAACTTTTCCGAACATTTTATCTGGTGTTTCTTAGGCGATGGGGCAGGGAAAGGAAGCCCACACTACCAGCAGTATTTATCACATCTGACTATTGGCTAGGTGCTGTGTATTACAGATACCTTCTCATTTTAATCCTCAAAGCAGTGGGCAGGAAGCACTTACTGTGCTCCCATTTTTAAAAAAAAAATTTTTATTTATTTATTCATGAGAGACAGAGAGAGAGAGAGGGGCAGAAGGAGAAGCAGGCTCCCTGCTGAGCAGAGAGCCCGATACGGGACTCGATCCCAGGACTCTGGGATCATGACCTGAGCCGAAGGCAGACGCTTAACCATCTGAGCCACCCAGGCGGTCTGTGCTCCCATTTTATAGATGAGGAAGCCAAGGCCCAGTGAACTTCAGTGACTTGCCTGAAGACTCAGGACTAGTCAAAACGGAGATGAAATTCACAGTGTGGGCCCTGTGGGTGTGAAGAACGTTTAACTACCACCCGCACTGTTTTCCTGTGCACCCACCGCTGACCCAAACGCACAGCCTCCTGGTCCTTCCCTGCTTCTGGCCTTTCACCTCAGCTCCCCTCAACATCCCACTCCTGGGTCCACCATGCCGCCTTGTTGTGTCCCCGACAGCCCCACCTCTGAAACATGGGACTCCTCCTTCTGCCTTTGTTGTTCGCACTGTCCTTCTTCCCCATCAAATCCCCTCTTTGACCCTGCAGTTACCACGTGTCCCTTGCCTCCTGCCCATCCTCCTAGCCTGTCAGCCCTCCTGCTTCATTCCCTTGTCGAACTGGTTCAGACTCCGTGGCAACCCTTTCACTGACCCCTCTCACGCACCCCTCCATTTCCTCACACCCGCTTGGCCCAGGGCCCTGGCCTTGCTAATCCCCACCCATGAAGGCCTCCCACCTGAAATTCCTGCCCTCGAGTGTCTTTCTTCATGCCGTGGGAGAAGAGTCAAAATTCCTGCTTCCAGGTCCAGCTGGACGCTTGGGGCGCTGGATGGAGGATCCCTGGTCGGGAGGCTCTCCATAAGCCCCTCCCCCGCCGCTGTCCCTCCCAGCACAGAGGGGAACACTGGGCCTTCTGCTTTAGTGAGAAGCGGGGCCCTCAGGGGTGAAGACACCCGGAGCAAATGTGCCCCCCGGGCACACACACATTCACTTCAGGCAGGAGCTGGGTGCCCGCAGGCTTGACTGAGAAAAGGCCTGGGGCTGTGATGTTGGGGTGCTGCCCACTTAGGAACCAGGCAAGCAGATTCTAAGGTGTACAGTTCCCAAGAGAAACAACAAAAATAAAAGCCCAGAGAGCACCTCCTCCACTAGGTCACTAATCCTTGTGGCTGGGCAGGTGGTGAGAGCTGAGGCCTGGAGCCAAAATGGGGTCGGGGTGGTGGGGGGGGGGGGGGCGTGGGGGGGGCGGCACAGCACCAGAACAGCCAAGCAGGGCGAGTATTAGGGGCGGGGAGGGTTGGTGGAGCAGAGTGGGGACGCCTGCAGCATTTTCCAGGGCCCGGGCTTGTGCCACAGGTTGGTTTAAGGGCAGCGCAGACGGTCTTCCTCAGGTCCATTCTGTGTTCTCCTCAGGGCATGTCCTCCCTCCTCGGAGGAAGCCACAGTCTTCCACCCGATTTCCTCACTCCTTCAAAGCTTCCTCCTTCCCTTGGTCTGCATTCTTTTTCTTTTCACAGACGTGTTCAGAGCTTTTTCACGCTGAAGTATGTTATGATCTCAATTCAACTGTCTCTTTTCCAGCACCTTCTCTCCTTCCCGTGAGAGTGGTCACCAGGAGCTGCTGACCGTCTCTCCCCCAGGGCCTCCCCATGCCTACCTCGCTTTCACTCCTCTCACAGGTCCAGCGGACGGCACACCCCAAGTCCCGTGGCCCAACCCAGTGCCTCTTCCTGGATGGCATCCTACCTGAATCTTCTAGAGTGTCTGACATCCTCTCTTGGAAACTTGTCTGTCTTGGCTTTATCACTGCCCTGCCTTCTGGAAGTTTTCTTCCTTCCTCGCTGACTACAGGTCTCCCTTATGGATTTTCTTTTTCCTTCTGCTCTTCTACTGACTCTTAAATGCACATGTCCCCCACCAAATTCTGGCCTGATACTCTCTCTCTTCTACTCTACATCCCCTCCCCCTGCAATCTCATTCACATCTATGGTTTCAACTCACCCGTAAGCTGAGGACTCCCTACATCTATTTCCTTCAGCCCCAGGGTTGGGATCAGCATGCAAAATTTAAGGGAGTGCTAAAAAACTCAGTAATCACACTAAATATGTCAATATAACGTAAAAAATCCAAAAAAAATCACAACGGGCAAAATAACAGCATTTAAATAGTGACAGGATCACTTAGTATGAAGCCACATCAGAGCCCGAGGCAGAAAGAAAAATCAGTATACTGATCCCCAGTCACCCTAGTAATCCCCCAGATTAGTGGGTCTCAACCACGGTGGTGCATTAGGATCTCTTGGAGAGCTTTTTCTGGGGAAGATAAAATTCACACCACATAAATGTCACCATTTACAAGTATATAGTTCAGTGGTTTTTAGTATAGTCGTAACATTGTGCAGTCATCACCACTAGTTTCAGAATGTGTGTGGTAGTCTTTTTTGGTGCTTTTCCTAGCTTTCGTTTTAGAACTCAGACTAGAGAGTAAACTAACACCCTGCCCACCTACTTACTGATCTTGTTTGTCACCACCACTGTCTTTCTTGTTGCAAGAGGTTGCCGCTGATGGCTAGCTGTGGTGTGGGAGACCGTGGCTGACAAGACTCACACTAGCCCATGACTCGCCCTGTCTTCTGAGCAGTGTGACACTGGGCTAGTGTCGGGGCTGCAGTTTGCAGCTTTGACTCTTAACCTTCAATATGACTGATGACTTTGTTCCAAAAGAAAATAACCACGTCAATTCTGAGTTAGAACATGGCCAACCCTTATTCTATTTTTATGAGTAAAACCCTATCTGCTCTTTCTTAATTACTTCTTTTTTTTTTTTTAAGATTTTGTTTATTTGAGAGAGAGTGAGAGATCATGAGCAGGGGGGAGGGGTAGAAGAGAAGCAGGCTCCTTGCTGAGCAGGGAGCCTGATGTGGGACTCGATCCCAGGACCCTGAGATCATGACCTGAGTCGAAGGCATACACTTAATCGACTGAGCACCCGCCAGCCCAGGTGCCCCTTTCTTGATTACTTCTAACAAAGCTTGAGTTCCTCAGATTTGCTATTCCTTATAAATTAATCTAATGATATTCTGTAGTCTAAACTTTAAAATTTCAAGTCTTCTTAATTAACTACTAAACCAAAAAAAAAAAAAGTGTCAGAAAGAGAATGAGATGATATTGCCGATTCTCTATAGTTGTAGAGAGATACCAATTCTGTATCTTCAAACTAATTCCAAGAATATTCTCCAATAAATCATTCAATTGACAGCATTTACAGAAAATCCATCTTGTTCTCCTGTTCAGTGTAGACATGTAGTGATTGTTTATAATTATTACCAAGTTGTGTTTGGATATATTATTTGAACAGTGGAGTCTTATGCGATACTGTGACTTCAGAAATTTCTGTCATGGCCTTTCACCTCTAAATTGAGGCTTGTAATAGGTTGTCTTACTTGATAATTTGCTGCCCTGGTAATGAGGTTGTAACTGACATGTGTTTTCCTAAATGGTCTGAAGATGCTTGTAAGATTTATTTGCCACATTTGAGCAGTCTCAGGGCATGTCCTTCTTCAACATGAGTGGGGGTAGTGGAAACCCATGATTCTAACATTCTTATGTAAATAAAGAGTTTGAGAGCCTAGGTCTCATTTAAATGTTTTCTTCCTGTGGCTACCTGTGGAGTGGGCTCCAGGATTTGCCAGGAGTCTACATTACACCAGGTGCCTTGAGAGCCAACTCCAGGGATTCTCCAAGATGTGACCTCATAACTTAGGAGTCACCGTCCCACTCTGCCTGTAATAAAGCCAGCCTCTCTTTATGTGGCCCTCTTTGGCTCTGTCACCTGTCTCTGCAGTGATCCCATGTGGTAGCTGCTTCTGTCTAGGCCTCAGTCAAGAAGGCAAATGCATTTTTGTACAAGGAATCCCTCTGGTCACTTCCGAAGTGAGACCCTCTACTTGTCCCAAAGTCCTTTCTTCAACAAAGTCATAACCTGAAGCCAAGTTTTAAGGAAGAGGCAGAAATGGCTTCTGATGAGCCAGAGGACCTGAAACTTTTCAGAACACTCACAGGAGATTGCCTGGCCCTGTTGCCATCTTTCCCCCTTTTTCCCCATCATACTTGCAACAAGCTTGATTATGCCTCTGCTTTCCAGCTCCCCCACAGACCAGTCAGGGGCTGAGAAGGAGCAGTGCGGCTGCAGGCAGGCCCTCGACCTCACCCGCAGGTGAAGGAGGAGGAGACAGGAGAACTAGGAAAAGCAGAGCAAGAGCTCCCAAGTGTCAAGAGGCGGACAACCGTGCTGCTGAAGCAGATCATTCTACCGCCTCAACAGCGGCTAGGCCAGAGGGGACTGATAGCTGAGCTCTTTAACCACGAAGAAAGGGTTAAACTGTGTTCCACGTACCGGGTGAAAACATTTCAGGAGGGCTCCAGTGAGTTTGGGGATTAACAGACTCGGTCGATGCTCTCAGTGCCCTGCCTGCCTTCCTCCGACCTTGCTGATTCATTCTCCTCTGGCTGCCTGCCAACCCTCCATCTCTGCTCTGAGGCTTTTTTCTGAAACCAGAACATCGCTTTCCTAAATGTGGTCCTGCGCAGAGGTCCAGCAGTGCCAGGGAATGAATACCCTCGACCCTAGGAGCAACGCTCAGCCCATACCCTGCAGATATTGTTGTATAAATACATCTGCTCCCTTGCCCAAGTAGGGTCATTGTAAGATTTCATTTTTAAGTAATCTCTGCACCCAACATGGGGCTTGAACTCACAAGCCTAAGATCAAGAGTCACGTGCTCTACAGAATGCTCCAGGCAGGTGGCCCCACAAGTGGATCATTTCACAGGCTCCCAGAGTTGCCCCACTAGGTTAGGCTCCAGTCACCCCCCCCCCCCCAGCCTAACTAGGTGAATAGGGTACCTTCTGGCAGCTGCTGTACCATCCCGTAGCATTTCCCCACTTCCCTAGAGGTGTTCCCTGTACTTCCAAGATAAACTCTTTGTACCCACATCCTGTGTCGGGATCTGCCTGTGGAAAACTTTACACTAATGTGGGAAGGCAAGCTTCAACTACATGAACACTTACATATTTGAAACAAGACTTTTTCTCCAGTGTTGCTCAAAGATGAGGTGCACGTGCAAAAGCAAAACGCTCTTCCTACCATGCCCTTCTCCTTGGGTAGGCTCTTATAGAGAGTTCTTCCCTCCGCACCCTGCTTCTCCCCTTCCCTCCTTCCCTCTACCAGCAGGTCAGTTCATAGATTCCTTAGGGACAACCAGGCATTTCCCTTTGAATTCTCCCAGGTCCCAGAATTGAACAATCTTAAACAATAGCTAGGTCCACAGCATTCTCTTAAGGTTTAGCTAAATGGCCCCAAACCCTCTAGCTCCCTTTACAAGAAAAGCTGAACAAACCTTTCCAGGGCAGAGTTTTCTTCTCTTGGCTGTTGGATCTTGGTTTCCAGGAGTCCATGGATGGAGATCAGTGTCCCATTGGCTCCTGGGGCTGAGCTGCTGGGGGCGCGGACCGGCCGGGGGGTGGTTGACAGCAGGAGGCTGCGGTGGGGGAGCACCCAGGCCCGCCCCACGCCTCCCCGCGCTGCCGAAGCTTCTGTGGGGCTGAGCAGCAGAATGCATAGCACGCTCGGGCATCTGCTGTGCTGTGAACCCCTTCCCCTTCTCAGGGTAACAGCCACGGCTACCAGCAGGGCCGGCAGAGTCTTCGAGGCCTTTCTCAAACTTACCTGGTCATAAGAATCACCTGGGGTGCTTGTGAAGCATACACATTCCAGGTGCCAGTGCCAGTTCCCAAATCGCCATCTCCCGAGACAGGCCTGGGGATCTCTGTGCTTTACAAGCCTCCCAGGTGATTCTTATGACTGGACACACTATGGAATGAGGAGGGAGGCGGGAGCATCCTTATAGCAGACAAGACTCAGCTCAGCTGTTCAGGTATGTTCCTTCACGGTTGGCAGGTATGTCTCTTATAATCAGAATGAATCGAAGGGAAGTCTTTCCATTTTTTTTTCTTTCTTTTTTTTTTTTTTTAGGAAGTCATTCCTAACATGGGGGCCTGCCAGGGCCTAGTACGGTTCTGAGAGCCCAAGGATGCTCTGGTCTAAATAAGACTTGTTTAAAGTAACTCTCATAGCCCAGGCTGACCTTACATGTGACCCTTCTTCTGAAGTTTGCTACTGAACAGCAATTCCCAGCTGAGTAGGGAGCCGGAGTGAGGAGGAAGAGAGGGATGGTGTAGCAGAGATTTGAAAAGCTAGAGTTGAAAGCATATTCTTTTTTTTAATGAAAAAATATTCTTTATTTTTTTTTAAAGATTTTATTTATTTTTCAACAGAGAGAGAGAGAGACAGTGAGAGAGGGAATCCAAGCAGGGGGAGGGGGAGAGGGAGAAGCAGGCTTCCCGGGGAGCAGGCAGCCCGATGCAGGGCTTGATCCCAGGACCCTGGGATCATGACCTGAGCCGAAGGCAGACGCTTAACGACTGAGCCACCCAGGCGCCCCAATGAAAAAATATTCTTAATTAGGAATTGTTTTTATTTTTGTTTCTTATTTATTTTAAAGTAGGTTCACACCCAGCATGGAGCCCAATGTGGGGCTTGAACCCACAACCCTGAGATCAAGACCAGAACTGAGATCAAGAATCGGATACTCAAACAACTGAGCCACCCAGGCTCCCCTGCTTTGGTTTGTTTTTAGTGAAAAGTAATTTGTTTTGAAATTTCTGACATGTTAAAGGGTATGAGAATTTAATATTTTTCAGAATGATACATGCACGTAAGACATCTGCAGTTGAGTGGGATAAAGCAAGAGCTACAGGTCAGATTGGCTGGGGCAGCTCTGGAAGAGCAGGGCCCTCCACCCTCCGTGGAGCCTGATTCTCTCCATCCAGCCCATCTCTCCTCAGCCATCTTTCAATAACTCACATCCCCTTAAGTCAGTGCCCTGCTTGAAGTCACTGGAAGAAGGTTCACTGCTACTCATGAGACCAAGTCAAACAACTATAAGTATGATCCTCAAGATCCCCCTTTGTTGGCCCCAACCCACTTTTCTGGTTTCATTTCCTGACTGCTCAGCATGTGCACTTTGTTCTTCTGATATCAGGCTACTGGAGTTCTCTGAACCTTAGGGCATGATCGATCATACCTCTGGAACTTTGCTCATGCTGTGCCTTTCCTCCATTTGTTATTTTCTTCTTGTTTGATTATGACTATTCTAATGGGTAGGACATGATATCTCACTATAGTTTTCATTAGAATTTTATTAATGATTAGTGCTGTCAAATCTCTCTTTTTTGAAAACATCCATTTTATTGAGGTATAATTTATGTACAATAGACTGCATCCACATTAACTGAATAGTTGAAAGGACTTTGACAAATGTATGCACCATGTAACCACCACCACGATCAAAATACATAACATTTCTATCATCTCTTCTTGACCCTTTACAGTCAATTGTCCCCTCCACTCCCAACCCCAGGCAACCTCTGATCTGCTTTCTGTCAGTATAGATTGATTTGTATTTTCTGGAATTCCATATAAATGGAATCATACAGTTTATACTCTTGTATTTGCCTTCTTCCACTCAGCATATTTGAGATTCATCCATGTTGGTGAGTATATCACTAGTTTCTTCCTTTTTATTGCCAAGTAGTATTCACTATATGAATACATCACAATTTTATTATCCATTCATTTATGAGAGTCATTTGGGTTGTTTCCAGTTTTAAGGCTCTTATGAATACAAGCTGTTATAACCATTCTTATATAAGTCTTTTGTGGAATATGTTTTCATTTTTCTTGAGAAAACACCTAAGGGTAGAATAGCTAGGTTATAAGACAATAACGTATATGTTTAACTTTATAAGAAACTGCCGCCAGATGGCCTCCTAGCAGAATTCTACCAAACATTTAATTTAAAAAAATTTTTAAAAATATTTTATTTATTTGACAGAAAGGGAGCACAAGCAGGGGGAGCCGCCAGCAGAGGGAGAGGGAGAAGCAGACTCTCCGTTGAGCAGGGAGCCCGATGCGGGGCTCAATCCCAGGAACCTGGGATCATGACCTGAGCCGAAGGCAGAAACTTAACCAACTAAGCCACCCAGGCGCACCTCTACCAAACATTTAAAGAAGAATTAATACCTATTCTTCTGAAGCTGTTTCAAAAAATAGAAATGGAAGGAAAACTTCCAAACTCATTCTATGACATCAGCATTACCTTGATCCCAAAACCAAAGACCCCACCAAAAAGGAGAATTACAGACCAATATCCCTGATGAACACAGATGCAAAAATTCTCACCAAAATACTAGCCAATACGATCCAACAGTACATTAAAAGGATTATTCACCACGACCAAGTGGGATTTATTCCTGGGTTGCAAGGTTGGTTCAACATCCACAAATCAATCAATGTGATATACCACATTAATAAAAGAAAGGACAAGAACCATATGATTCTCTCAGTAGATTCAGAAAAAGCATTTGACAAAAGTACAGCATCCTTTCTTGATCAAAACTCTCTGCTGGCGGCGCCTAGGGGGCTCAATCATTAAGCGTCTGCCTTCGGCTCAGGTCATGATCCCAGGGTCCTGGGATCGAGCCCCGCATCGGGCTCCCTGCTCGGTGGGAAGCCTGCTTCTTCCTCTCCCACTCCCCCTGCTTGTGTTCCCTCTCTCGCTGTCTCTCTCTGTCAAAAAAATAAAATCTTACAAAAAAAAACCCCTCTCTGCAGTATAGGGATAAAAGGAACATACGTCAACATCATAAAAGCCATCTATGAAAAACCCACAGCGAATATCATCTGCAATGGGGAAAGATTGACACCTTTTCCCCTAAGGTCAGGAACACGACAGGGATGTCCTCTCACCACTGTTGTCCAACACAGTCCTGGAAGTCCTAGCTTCAGCAATCAGACAACAAAAAGAAATAAAAAGCATCTGAATTAGCAAAGAAGAAGTCAAACTCTTACTCTTCACAGATGACATGATACTCTATATGGAAAACCCAAAAGACTCCACCCCAAAATTGCTAGAACTCATACAGGAATTCAGTAAAGTTGCAGGATATAAGATCAAGGCACAGAAGTCAGTTGCATTTCTATACACTAACAATGAGGCAGAAGAAAGAGAAATCAAGGAATCAATCTCATTTACAATTGCACCAAAACCCATAAGATACCTAGGAATAAACCTAACCAAAGATGTAAAGGATCTGTACCCTGAAAACTATAGAATACTTATTTTTTTTAAAGATTTTATTTATTTATTTGACAGAGAGAGAGGGAGAGAGAGAGAGGGATCACAAGTAGGCAGACAGGCAGGCAGAGGCAGAGGGAAAAGCAGACTCCCTGCTGAGCAGGGACCCAGATGCGGGGCTTGATCCCAGGACTCCAAGATCATGACCTGAGCTGAAGGCAGATGCTTAACTCACTGAGCCACCCAGGAACCCCTAAAAACTATAGAACACTTGTGAAAGAAATTGAGGAAGACACAAAGAAATGGAAAAACATTCCATGCTCATGGATTGGAAGAAAAAATGTTATTAAAATGTCTATGCTACCCAAAGCAATCTACACATTCAATGCCATCCCTATCAAAATACCATCAACATTTTTCACAGAGCTGGAACAAACAATCCTAAAATTTGTGTGGAACCAGAAAAGACCCCGAATAGCCAGAGGAATGTGGAAAAAGAAAAGCAAAACTGGTAGCCTCACAATTCTGGACTTCAAGCTCTATTACAAAGCTATCATCATCAAGACAGTATGGTGCTGACACAAAAACAGACACATAGATCAATGGAACAGAATAGGGAACCCAGAAATGGACCCTCAACTCTATGGTCAACTAATCTTCGACAAAGCAGGAAAGAATGTCCAACGGAAAAAGGACAGTCTCTTCAACAAATGGTGTTGGGAAAATTGGACAGCCACTTGGCAGAAGAATGAAACTGGACCATTTCCTTATACCGCATACAAAAATAGACTCAAAATGGATGAAAGACCTAAATGTGAGACAGGAAACCATCAAAATCCTAGAGGAGAACACAGCCAGCAACCTCTGTGACCTCAGCTGCAGCAACTTCTCCCTAGACACGTCTCCAAAGGCAAGGGAAACAAAAACAAAAACGAGGACTTCATCAAGATAAAAAGCTTTTGCACTAAAAACTAAAAGTCAGCCTACGGAATGGGAGAAGATATTTGCAAATGTCTTATCAGATAAGGGGCTAGTATCCAAAATCTATAAAGAACTTATCAAACTCAACATTCAAAAAACAAAAAAATCCAGTCAAGAAATGGGAAGAAGACATGAAGACATTTCTCCAAAGAAGACATACAAATGGCCAAGAGACACACGAAAAAATGCTCAACATCACTTGACATCAGGGAAATACAAATCAAAACCTCACACCCATCAGAATGGCTAAACTTAACAAGTCAGGAAACGACAGATGTTGGTGAGGATGCAGAGAAAGGGGAACCCTCTTACACTGTTGGTGGGAACACAAGCGGGTGCAGCCAGTCTGGAAGACAGTATGGAAGTTCCTCAAAAAGTTAAAAATAGAGCTACCCTATGACCCAGCAATTGCACTATTAGGTATTTACCCAAGGGATACAAACATAGTAATTTGAAGGGGCACATGTGCCCCAATATTTACAGCAGCAATGTCCACAATAGCCAAACTATGGAAAAAGCCCAGATGTCCATCGACAGATGAATGGATAAAGAAGATGTGGTGTATATATATTACTCAGCCATCAAAAAGAATGAAATCTTGCCATCTGCAATGATGTGGATGGAACTAGAGGGTATTATGCTAAGCGAAGTAAGTCAATCAGAGAAAGACAATATCATATGATTTTACTCATATGTGGAATTTAAGAAACAAAACAGATGAACATAGGTTAAGGGAAGGAAAAATAAAATAAGATGAAAACAGAGAGGGAGATAAACTATATGAGATGCTGGACTCTAGGAAACAAACTGAGGTTGCTGGAGGGGGGGTTGTGAGGGATGGGGTAACTGGGTGATGGGCCTTAAGGAGGACACTTGATGTAATGAGTACTGGGTGTTATATGCAACTGATGAATCATTAAATTCTACCTCTGAAACTAATAATAAAGTATATGTTGATTAAATTGAAGTGAAATAAATTTAAAAAAGAAACAAATGAGTAAAGAAAAAAAGAAAGTGGCAAACCAAAAAAGAAAGAAAGAAAAAGAAACTGCCAAGCCTTTTTCAAAAGAGGTTGTGCCATTTTTAAAACAATTTTTATTTATTTATTAATTTGAGAGAGAGAGAGAGAGCCCACACCTGTGAGTGGGGGGAGAGGCAGAGGGAGAGCGAGAATCCCAAGCAGACCCTGAGCCAAGCACGGAGCCTGACATGGGGCCCCATCCCACGACGCTGAGATCATGACCCGAGCCGAAATCAAGAATAGAATGCTTTGACTGACTGAGCCACCCAGGCGCCCTTGAGGTTGTGCCGTTTTAAATATATGTGCCACCAGCAATGTAGGCGAGTTTCAGTTGCTTCCCATCTATGCCAGGGCGTGCTTCCATCCTTTTTTTGTCAGAAAGTTTCTCTGACTTCCTCTGACTGAGTTCAGAGGGCCACCAATAATGGGTCCTACACTATGCCCGCGGGCACCAGTGGCAAGTGCGAAGGGAAAGGACGAAGTGGAGAAGGCACGTGTCTCCGTACGACGACGCTGTGTGCAGTTTGTATGTGTCTCACTCAGCACAGGCGTAGCTCCAATCTGATGTCAGCGGGGCCGTGTCCACAGGAAATGCCTGCTGCCTCCAGGGCTGCTCTATGCCCCAACCCCATCTCCAAACCTGCAGAGCAGGCTTCGAGCTGGGAAGTGTATGTCTAGACCCCCTGAACTATGTGTGCCCTGATCCCTGTGTGTCCCCGAGTCCTGCGTCTCACCTATTATCAGAGGGAAATGCTCCATTTCTAGAGTCAGCACGCGAGCCAGTGGTACTGAGTGTGGTCGGGTCCACAAATGTTAAGTGTCTAAATAATTCCACAGGCAGATTAGAGTATTTGAAAATTCTAGTTAAAAGGTTATTACTATTATTATTTTAACATCTGGATGAGGCTACCGATAGCATCTGAGGCACTGTTATCTTAAGAAAGAGTTTATTAAAATCAGCAAAATAGCAAATTGAAATTAAGTCAAATGGGAAGCAGAAGCCAGTATTAACTCTGACATTTGTTTCATGAACCTTTCTTAAGGGTCACTTTGTGAGCATGGCTATTCTGATTTTAAACAGGCCAAGATTTGAATCAGTACTGAAACACTAAAAATAATCTTTTTTTTTAAATTTATTTTTTAAAGATTTTATTTATTTATTCATGAGAGACAGAGAGAGAGAGAGAAAGGCAGAGGGAGAAGCAGGCTCCCAAGGAGCAGAGAGCCCGATGCAGGGCTCGATCCCAGGACCCTGGGATCATGACCTGAGCCGAAGGCAGACACTTAACCATCTGAGCCACCCAGGCGCCCCACACTAAAAATAATCTTAAAAAACATGTTGACAAAGAAGGGTGAAAACTGTACGTGATCACACCACTTTCCCCTAAGTGGCTTGTTAGGACGTCAGCACCCTTGTCCAAGGAAGTCAGAGAGTTGAGAGCAAATCTTCCATTAAAATCCTCACTTTTCTTTGGTCGGACTTAAAGCGTTATACTTCATGTCTCCTCAACGACTCCCCGGGGTCAGGACTCGTCGTTTCCTCTCGCACACAGGACATGGTAACACATGCGCTGGCTGAGCTGAGTCTGGGACCCAGCGCTTTGACATGAGTATTTATAGTCTTTCTGTTGACATTAAAAACTATCTAAACAATGAAAAAATCTTCAGCGATCATAGCCATGTTGTTATGAAAGTACGATATCTGAATGCTAAGCCATTTCTTTAAGGATCATGGTTAAGGGCGCCTGGGTGGCTCAGTTGGTTGAGCGACTGCCTTCGGCTCAGGTCGTGATCCTGGAGTCCCGGGATTGAGTCCCGCATCGGGCTCCCTGCTCGGCGGGGAGTCTGCTTCTCCCTCTGACCCTCCTCCCTCTCATGCTGTCTCTCATTCTCTCGTGTGCAAATAAATAAAATCTTAAAAAAAAAAAAAGAAAAAGATTCCACTGGGGCGCCTGGGCGGCTCAGTCGGTTAAGCGACTGCCTTCGGCTCAGGTCATGATCCTGGAGTCCCGGGATCGAGTCCCGCATCGGGCTCCCTGCTCGGCGGGGAGTCTGCTTCTCCCTCTGACCCTCCTCCCTCTCATGCTCTCTGTCTCTCATTCTCTCTCTCGCAAATAATAAAATCTTAAAAAAAAAAAAAGGATCATGGTTAAGTTCTCAGACGTTGTGTACAAATTTCAATGGTGACATCAATTCTTCACCATTCTTTATAGACATGCCTTTGCCATGTGGCTTTGAAATTCCTTTTACTAAAGAGGCAGTGTCGATTTCTCCGTCCCCTTGAATCTGGGACTGGCTTGTGTCTTGCTTTGGCCAAAAGAATATGACTGTAGTGAGGATAGGCCACTTCCAATTCCAGACCTCAAGATGTCCTGCACGTTTCCTCCTTTTTTGCTTCTCTGCCGTTGCCACGAGAATATGTCAGGATTAGTTGGCTTGAAGATGAGAGACCTATGGAGCATGGTCAAGTCACCCCAGTCATCCCAGTGCAGGCCTTCCTCAGTCAGCTAACAGATGCCCAGAATATGTCAGCACAACTATCTACCCGACTATCCCAGAGCATGAGTAATAAACACTTATTGGTACACCTCTGGGGTTTTGTGTGGTTGTTATGCAGCAATGCCTGATTGATATCTGTATGTCAACGGGGGTTGTGGCTGTTTTTAAGTAGGGCTCCATGCCCAACGTGGGGTAACTCAGGACCCTGGGATTAAGAGTTGCATGCTCCACCAACTGAGCTAGCCCAGCACCCCATTTCCAGATTTTTTTTTTAAAGATTTTATTTATTTATTTGAGAGAGAGAATGAGATAGAGAGAGAGAGCATGAGAGGGGGGAGGGTCAGAGAGAGAGGCAGACTCCCTGCCAAGCAGGGAGCCCGATGCGGGACTCGATCCAGGGACTCCAGGATCATGACCTGAGCCGAAGGCAGTCGCTTAACCAACTGAGCCACCCAGGCGCCCTCCAGATTATTTTTTAAATACATCCAGCACCATATTCAAGAAGTTGTTAAGTGTGGTTGCCTCTGAGGAAATAATAGGAGTATGAGGGGAAATTTTCACTGTACATCCTTTTGTTCTGAACCATATGAGTGTTACATATTCAAAAATTACATTTAAAATCTTACACGAATGCAGAGCATTGAGTTGTATCTCTAGAGGAGAAGGTGTCCATTTCTATACATAAAAGGTAAAGTAAATGATAGAGACAATTATTTGTAAGGCTAAATCTTTCAACAGATATAGTTAGATAATTAGGAACAGTATCTAGGGAGAAATATCTACAAAATCTTAATACTCTAATAGCTTTGCAGATAGACACGATAATCTAAAGGGTAATGAAAAATGTTAGCATTTTAACAGAAATTGTGGTTTTGTACTTCCCGACCACAAAATATACTAGATCAGAGATTTCTTTTAAAAATTAGTTCCGGGGCGCCTGGGTGGCTCAGTCGTTAAGCGTCTGCCTTCGGCTCAGGTCATGATCCCAGAGTCCTGAGATCGAGCCCCGCATCGGGCTCTCTGCTCCTTGGGAGCCTGCTTCTCCCTCTCCTACTCTGCCTGCTTGTGTTCCCTCTCTCACTGTCTCTCTCTGTCAAATAAATAAATAAAATCTTTAAAAAAAAAAAAAAATTAGTTCCAGGGAGGCCTGGGTGGTTCAGTTGGTTAAACGTCTGCCTTCGGCTCAGGTCATGATCCCAGGGTCCTGGGATCAAGTCCCGCATCAGGCTCCTTGCTCAGCAAGGAGACTGCTTCTTCCTCTGCCGGCTGTTCCCCCTGCTTGTATGCGCTCTCTCTCTGACAAATAAATAAACAAAACCTTAAATAAGTAAATAAATAAATAAATATTAGTTCCATTGATCTCAAAGTTTGGCCTTTGAGATCTGCCCCTCTGTTAAACCTCTGCCCCTTGTTAAAAATGTGGATGGTCCAGTCCCCATTGCAGAGATTCTGATTATAGGTGTGGGATAGAGCCCAGAAATCTGCATTATCACAAGCAGTTCAAATAATTTTCATGGATTCCGTTTTGAGACATACTCGGTGTAGTCACTTCTGTGTGGTTCTATCAAGTACCCATGTTGCCTTCCCTATAGAGAAATAACGAATCTGTGGGTGCTTGATTCACTCTCAGCAAATAGATAATTTAATGTGTAACTATAACAAAAGGAGTAAGTGAAATTAAGTACCCAAAAACACGGGTCAAGTAAGGTAGAAGTTAAATAAAGCTCTAGGACTTTTGTAAAGATTGACTGATTGATTGATTTTGGGGGGTAGGACAGAAGGAGAGGAAGAGAGTCTCAAGCAGACCCTGCGCCCAATGTGGGGCTTGATTTCATAACCCTGAGATCATGACCCTGAGACTATGACCTGAGCTGAAACCAACCGTCAGATGCTTAACCAAGTGAGCCACCCAGGCGCCCCACTCTAGAAGTTTTTTTAAAGGAGCTTATGGTGTCTGCCTTCGGCTCAAGTCATGGTCTCAGGGTCTTGGAATCAAGCCCCGCTTCGGGCTCCCTACTTAGTGGGGAGTCTGCTTGTCCCTCCCCCAATTCGTGCTCTCTCTCTCAAATAAATAAATAGAATCTCTCTCTCTCTTTTTAAAGATTTTATTTGACAGAGAAACAGAGCACAAGCATGGGGAGTGGCAGGCAGAGGGAAAAGCTGGCTCCCCGCTGAGCAGGGAGCCCGATGCGGGACTCGATCCCAGGACCTGGGGTCATGACCTGAGCCGAAGGCAGACGCTCAACTGACTGAGCCACCTTGGCACCCCTAAAATCTTTAAAAAATAAATAAATAAAGGAGCTTATGGAATAATTAATTAGATTCTTCAAATACTAAATAGTATGTGGGTTAATACATAAATAAGAAGAAGACTAATATAATTAGGCAATCAGTCAAAATAAAGCTTCAGTTTTGAGAAAATAATGTTTACTACTTGATGAGGAAAGATGAATTCCACAGGAAAATAAGTGACCAGCCCTTTTGGTGTAAGTATAAAGTTTATTAGAGGAAAAAGTCCAGCTCTGGTTACATATGTTGATAAAATGCTGTGCTGAACATTCTGGTAGATATGGGAACAAGTAGAGATGTTTCTGGTTTTAGAGTCTGGCTGGTTCAAGACATTTTTATGTCTTCAGAAAGTTTTGGAGAATTTCATTGTTCCACAAGATGATTTTGGAATAATTGTGAAGATGTCAAATGTGGGTCAAATTCTAAAATTAGAATTTTCTAACATTTTTATCCCCTGCTTGAATAACACAGTGAGGCAGGAAGAACTAATTCGACTCAAGAGTGTCTGGTAAAAAATCATAGCAGGGGTAGCACCACGCACCTTTGCACTTTGGGAGGAGAAGAATGTAGTGACAGAGTTTTTGTTCTTGCTTTTTCCTATTTGTTTGATTATTTGATTTTTGCTTTGTTTTGATGTGATTGCTTTTTTGTTAGAGAAGTAGCACCTACTCAGGAAAGAGGCAGGAAAAAACATAAAAGGAAAAAAGTAGTCCTACTCTCCAAACACAAGTTTAAACAGGTTGGTATATTTCCCATTAGCTTTTGTTAATCAATCCCACAGAGACCTATTTTTCCCCCTCATATTGTGGGTTTCATACCATATATACATCATTGCATCTTGCTTTATAAAAGATTAAATATTATAAGCACTTCTCAGTGCCATTATATGCACATCAGTCACGCCTTTTAAATGGGTATAATTGTCTAGGGTTGAACACATGAAGGGTTTCCAGACTTTTACTAATACACAAATAAGGATGCTATTAAAATGTGTAAGTCTATCGTGGGTTTTTTTGTTACTTAAAATGATCTCTTGAGGACTGATTTCCAAAAGTCATGCAACTGGGCCCAAGGTTATGGACATCTAAAGGGTGATGACATTTTGTCAAACTGCTTTCCTAAAGCATGCCCACCAGCTTTCTCTTACTCTCACTGTTTTTTTTTTTTTTTTTTAAGTTTTATCTACTTATTTGAGAGAGAGCATGAGCAAGTGGGGGTAGGGGAGGGGCAGAGGGAGAGGGAGAGTCTCAAGGGGACTCTGGACCGAGTGTGGAGCCAGATGTGGGACTCCATCTCACAACCCCAGATCATGACCTGGGCTGAAACCAAGAATCTGACGCTTACCTGACTGGGCCACCCAGGCGCCCCACTCTCACCGGTTTTTATATTTTCCTTCTTGCCTTCCTTCCTTAGGAACTGCTTATAGCCATCATAGAAAAAATCCACTGCTAATTAGACAGGAGCCAGAGCTCCCTGGTGTTAAATTGCAGATAAATGATTACTGCCGAGATACAATATTTTTTCCATACAACTTACAGTTCTTCTTTTACCATTTAGTAGTTTTTTCATCAGCTTGTAAAAGGGCTTCCAGAATGAAGAATTTACCCCAGAATGTATGGCACGTGTACATGCTGCAAATGCAGGTTCCGAGACTTGACCTCCTAAACTTTTGTTTTCTCCCAGGCATAGGGAGCCATGTATCCCTTCAGGATGACCCATGGGCTGACTCATTTGCCTGAGGGTTTCCATAGCCATTCATTCCAGCACCATCAAGACTGAAGCTCCTGATGCTGACTAGTATCCCCAGCATGTCCCTGAGGCCAGACCCAGAAACAAGAAACACATCTGCTTTCTGGTAACCAGGCCCTGCTGCTATCTGCCGGGCACTATCATTACAAACGAGAGGCGGGAGTCGCCACTCTAAATCCCCAGCCTCCTGTGAATTGGTTTTATGTAGGAGATTAGAACCTTTTAAGCTATCTCTCCCCCCAGAAGAGAATCCAAGAGTGGAGGAAAAAAATACAGCAAGATAGATATCACGTAAAACAAACTTTGATTAAGCACCTCTGCTCCTGCTACATTAAAAATCGCCCTAATTTTACTACAGTTAAAAATAATGCCTCGGAAAATGATTTTAAGGATATGAGAATTGAATTTTTTGAGGGCCTGGACCTTAAGCATGGCTGAAGTTTGCCTCAGGGCCATCCCTTAGGGCCCTGGTACTCAAAGTGTGGTCCAAGGAACTGCCACGTCAACGGCCGTGTCAACATCGCCTGGGAACTGGTTAGACATGCAGACCCCACCCCACACCCACTGCGGTTAAGAAGATCCCCAGATAATGTGAATGCATGTTACATTTGAGAAGTTTTTTTTTTTTTTTAAGATTTTATTTATTTATTTGAGAGAGAGAATGAGATAGAGCATGAGAGGGGGGAGGGTCAGAGGGAGAAGCAGACTCCCTGCTGAACAGGGAGCCTGATGCGGGACTCGATCCCGGGACTCCAGGATCATGACCTGAGCCGAAGGCAGTCGCTTAACCAATTGAGCCACCCAGGTGCCCGAGAAGTTTTTTTTTTTTTTTCAGTGTAAGCTCTATGCCCAATGTGGGGTTTGAACTCATGACTCTGAGATTGAGAGTCACATGCTCTATCGAGCGAGCCGGCCAGGTGGCCCAAGAATCACTCTCTTCAAGCTGTGGTGTGAACTCTGGTTTACACATTAGAATGTCCTGAGGACCTTGAAAACAACATGGATGTCCAGGTCCCACCCCAAAGATGCTGACTCATAGTGGTTGAGAGTGGGGACTGGACACTGGAATTGTTTAGCAGCTCTACAAGGACTCTATGTGCAGCCAGAGATGAGAACTGACCTAAAGTTTCCAAAACCTCCTTCTAACCAGGCAGAGTTGCTAAAACTCTAAGATGAGGTCTCCAAATTCCATGCTTCTTAACAAAGTATTCTATATTATGATTAAATTCCAACCCTCTTTAGCTCCTGGAAAACAGGGGTACATTAAAAAAAAAAAAATAAATAAATAAATACACACACACACACATATATATATCACGCAGACCAGTTTCAAGAACAATCTTGGGATAAGAAACAAAAAAAACATGCAGAACAGTTGAGGTCTTTTTTTTTTTTTCCCCTAAGTAAGCTCTAGGCCCAATGTAGGATTTGAACTCAAGACCCAGAGATCAAGAGTCTCTACTGATTGAACCAGCCAGGCATTCTGGGGTCTTATTTATTTATTTATTTTTTAAGATTTATTTATTTATGAGAGAGAGCTTACCGAGTGCAGGGAGAAGGAGAGGGAGGAGAGAGAGAATCTTCAGCAGACTCCCCGATGAGCACAGAGCCCCAAGCCACCCTGAAATCATGAGTTGAGCCAAAATCAAGAGCTGGACGCTTAACCGACTGACCCCCTCCCTCCCCACACGCCCCCCAGGCTCTTATTCTTACATGCGTCACAGTATTGGCTATGCCACCCTCGGTCATGTTCTCACTTCCCTACATGGGTCACACAGCAGCATGCTAAAAAGGCCCAATACTGCGGTTATTAAAATGAGCAAAACAGGCAGACTGGTCCTGCCACCACCTGATGCCTTCAGGCTCCAAATGCAGCTTTCCAAGCTAATCTCCACAGTGCTTATGAGTCACTTCCTGAAGTGATGAGCATACAGCCCCCTGGTTAAAAACATACTGTGTTATCTGAATTCCGAGATGCTGCCGAATCTGACCTCTGGTTTTCTGTGTTTCTGGAAGACCAGCATGCAGCCGACAGTCCCCATGACGAGAGGTGTGGAGCCTGATGTTCACATCAGTGAGGCTGCCCTGGGTGGCTGGCTGCAAGACAGGCCTCACACGAAACTTGCCGACTTCCAAGCCGCACTGGACCTGCTTGAATCCGTCGCTATTGCTGTTAAGGGACTGATCCTTTCAGCTGTGAGGCTGCCAGAAATTCAATGTGGTGGCTTGCAGCTGTGAGCCAAGTGTTTACCCTTATAACTGCTTTCTAATTATGACTGATTTCTATGTCTTCTTGAAGGCAATAAAGTTGGGAAATCTTACATAAGAGCAGGTTTGTCAAACTTTTTCGACTGAGGAGACCTTAATACACTTAAAAATTACAGAGGACCCTAAAGATTTTTCCTTTATGTAAGTTATATCCAGTGGTGTGTTGGAGTCAGCTTGTATCAGAATTCGATATTCAGGAATTTTTCAAGCCCAATGTCGAACCATTGAAAGCTTGAAATTGGCAGCCGAGAAGGGTATTTACACTATGGAAATTTTTGAAGGCTCTGTACAGGGGCCTTTTTCTTTCTCTGGAGATCACAGCAAACCACACTGATTATATCCACCATTTACCATGTTAGACATTAAAATGGAGAACTTTTGAAAATATCTCTTTCACTTAAAAGTAACAATAAATCCATGACATGTTAACATAAATACCTTATTTTTTCACAAAAAAATTTTTCTTCCCAAAACAATGATTTCTTGAGGAGAGTTGCACTGTTTTCTATTTTTGCAAATTTCTGTAATGGCTGGCTTTGAGAGAAGACAGATTTTCCTATCTCCGGCATTCAGTCTGTTGCAATATCACATGTCATGCAGCCACTGGAAAACTCTACTATCTGGTCGTGAGAGAATCAGACCAAGAAAAGGCAAATAACACGTCAGTGTTTTAAGATAGTTTTGACCTCATACATCTCCCACAATGGTCTCAAGGACTCAGAATCACTGCATTGGAACATTTCTTCTCTGTTCAGACTGCAGCTTGCTCAACCACACTTCCTTCATGAAACACAATTAGATTTATCCTGTGCTCACTCTCCATACACACATCTGGTCTAGTAGTTTTGAAAGGAATAGCCACACAGTGATGCCAATTCTGCCAGGAAATTACTGTTGGTGACTGTTTTCCCCCTTAATTTTTACTATGACACCTGGGCGAAGATAAGCTTCTAGTGAAGGGTCCAGGCCTCACACACTTAAAAAGCTTGGTCATAAACACCGCTTAACTTTTTCCACTTGATCTCAGAGCTCAAAGATATCCCTGAAAGATATGCCCACACTTTTCTTAATTTCTTACATTTACAAGTATAACCTAAAAATTTCAACATTTATCAACAACCAAATATTCTATTTTCTTAAAAATTCTATTTTTGACTTGGTCAGAAAAACAAGCATTTTTGTGTTAAGGAAATTCAAGTGTGTGTGTGTTTTAAAGATTTTATTTATTTGAGAGGGAACACAAGCAGGAGGGAGGGGTAGAGGGAGAAGCAGACTCCCCGCTGAGCAGGGAGCCCGACATGGGGCTCGATCCCAGGACCCTGGGATCATGACCTGAGCCGAAAGCAGCCGCTTAACTGACTGAGCCACCCAGGTGCCCCTCAAGTGTGGTTTATTTTTTTTTTTTATTATTTTTTAAAGATTTTATTTATTTATTTGAGAGAGAGAATGAGAGAGCACATGAGAGGGGGGAGGGTCAGAAGGAGAAGCAGGCTCCCTGCCGAGCAGGGAGCCCGATGCGGGACTTGATCCCGGGACTCCAGGATCACGACCTGAGCCGAAGGCAGTCGCTTAACCAACTGAGCCACCCAGGCGCCCAAGTGTGGTTTATTTTTTAAAGATTTTATTTATTTGACAGAGACAGAGATAGCGAGAGCAGGAACACAAGAGGGGGGAGTGGGAGAGGGAGAAGCAGGTTTCCTGCTGAGCAGGGAGCTCGACATGGGGCTCCATCCCAGGACTCTGGGATGATGACCTGAGCTGAAGGCAGACGCTTAACAACTGAGCCACCCAGGTGCCCCAAGTGTGGTTTATTTTTTAACTTCAAACATATTTTGAAAAATAACAATAGAAGAGTCGAAAGGTCACTTTCTGATTAGGGCAGAGATCCTATTTCTGGCGGCCACAAGCTGGGCATCCTTTAATATACCCAATCCTGAAACACCTTCTGAGTGTCCAGGCCTCAGAAACTTAAGCTTGTGTATTAACTTAAAAATACTCTGTGTTCACAGAATTCTTCTTCAACTGAAAACAGTTTTTCTGTTGACTATGAATCTGGAAATATATTAGGATATTTCTTACTGATTTTCAAATCTCAGAGGTACTTATTATTTTACTTTTAATTTGCTCTCCTCCTCCCTGCCCCAGGGAGCACTGGACGACAAAGGGCTGTCCCTCAAAGGACAGTCCTCCTTGGGCTTTCATCATAGGCTCTTGGCTCTGACATGTAATTTGTTTTCTCTCTTCCCAAGCAAAGAACTGCAGACTGTTCATGATGCCTACAATCCAGGAATCTGAACATATTCTCAATGACACAACCTCTAGTTTTCTTAAGAGGGGATTAAACAAAGAGACACAGAAAGCTCATCACCCAATCCCTTTGTTCTTCTTCCAGATCCATTCTACATGTCCCAAGATGCAGACCTTTATGGACTAAGCCAACCCAGGTTCCCTTGACCTCTGAGTTTGGGAGCAAGACCAGGAGACACCAGCGGGAGGTTAGAGGGTTGCAGGAGAGGAGGTATTCCTTCCTCCACCCCTTTGGGCCTGGGGTGGTAATGGCTTCCCTAATTGCTAGCCCGTGGGGTGCTTCACCATCCCCTGGTGGTTCCCTCGACCCTGTCAGTGTCTGCACATTGCCTCTTCATCAAACACTCTTCAGCTAAACCCTAAGACCTGGCCTTCCTCCAGTGGCTCTGAAAGACAGTCTATTTATTTATTTATTCCAAACAGATACCAAGCAAACTTCCATCTTTATTAATATAGGTTACATACATTTTTTATTTATTTATTTTTATTTTTTTTAAGATTTTATTTATTTATTTGACAGAGAGAGACACAGTGAGAGAGGGAACACTAGCAGGGGGAGTAGGAGAGGGAGAAGCAGGCTTCCCACTGAGCAGGGAGCCTGATGTGGGGCTCAATCCCATGACCCTGGGATCATGACCTGAGCTGAAGGCAGACACTTAATGACTGAGCCACCCAGGCGCCCAGGTTACACACATTTTTAAAAAAGAGAGAACATAAAAACAATCACATAAGTACAGACTAATAATATAGTAATGATAGTCATATTAAGTCAGAGGTATTTTAATATTTCAGATTGAATAAAGAAGTAAATCTCCACTGAGTTGGATAAAATACAGTAACTAAGTTAATAAAATCAATGCTAAAAAAAATAAAATCAATGCTAGCTTATACTTACATTATGTTATTTGATGTACATTATTCTATGGCATTTGGAAATAGTTTGCTCTTTTAAATAGGTTAAGCATTTGCCTTGCAACTTTTCACTTTTTTCGTTTGTGTAAAAGGCCAACATTGCTTCATAAGAAAAAAATATACCTTTCAACCTAGTTTTCAAATTATTTTGTGAAATCCATGAGGATTTTCTGTACTTGATACTAATCCGGGGGTTAAAAATTGCTTTTAAAATCATCTCATTAACTCTTAAAAAAAGTGAATGGAAAATACAGAATCATTTTCCTAGATTTCAAAGTCCGTTTCATTTTCTTCTGTTATTTCTCATCAAACCAGCATAATGGATTCTTTTTTTAAAAATCTGATTTAAAAAAAAGATTTAATTTATTGAAACCATTTGTAAATAAATCATGTCCAATCAATATAGACTGGAGGACTTGTTTTTAAAATATGCTTCCTGTATTGTGTTATGTTTTCATCTCAAGTTATAACCAGAGGAAGCAGTAACACAAACGTTCTATGTTCTTCACTGACAATCCTTGCTTGTATGAAACTTGCACAGTGACATCTGGCTAAAAAAACTTCTTATAGAAGGACATATTTATTTATTATACACATGCCACACTCTGTATTGGTCTACTTTGTTTTCCTTGAAGGCAGGTTTCAGTCTTAGTCAACTCTGTATGCCCAGCACCCATCCTTGTGACCAGAGCACAAAATGTGTGTTCATGTTTGCTCCGTGAGTGTCCCCATTCCAGAATGCTCCTTGGGGGATAATTGTTGGAAGTGAGTGGGCCTTCTTTCTCTATTCTTAAAATGGGCAGAGAAGTCTTTTATATCTCCTGGGATAGCACAACCTACTTTGCCAATTTCTAATAAACAAGGTAGTTCACACCCACCCCTTGAGGGAACCTCAGGAGGAGAGAGCAACTGTGGTGGTCCCAGTCCTGACCTCCGGGAGGCTCAGCTGGAGGGTTTCTGGCCAGTCCATGTCTGAAACGGCCCTGTTTTGTATCTGTTGTTTGGAGTCCTCCATCGAGGGCAGGTTACTTTGAAAGCCAACCTAAGGTCATTCGTGGGACCTACGCTCATTCTTGGTTTACAGACACAGAGTGTAAAACATCAAAAATGCTACCCATATCATCTGTTTTCATAATTTAAAGAATTCAAACCTTGGTATGTTTAAAATGAAAAACAGTAGAACTTCTTCTACACACAGATAGTACTAAGTCTTATCCCTTAATAACTTAAACATTGCTGTTGAACAATTTCAAAATACACTTATTTGCAAAAGCTATATAAGTCCAAACCACAGAATCCCTCCCAAATGATGAACATCTTCAGATGTTCAGGGCTAAACTCCACCAACCTAAACGTTTCTTTCCTTAATCTCTGGTGGAAAAAAAGGGAGGGTTCCAAAGTGCCTATTCTATACTGCACTGCAAATGATACAAGTATGTGTATACACACCTACACACACACACACACACATAGATACAGTAAGTCACCTAAGTATCAAAAAATGACATTCAGTTATTATTGTAGCATTGGCGATACTCTCTTGGAATGATACTGTTTTCTATTCTTGTTATCTTTTCCTGTAACTAACAAATAGATATGATCAATGGCTCTCGTAAGAAAGAGACATGCAAATCATAGACTTGTCGTTTTTGATCGTAAATACCTTTTTGGCAGGGACTAATAGAATCCTCAGGCTATTCACTTTTTTAACCTCTTCCTTTTATCTCACCAGCAGTCCCGTGTCCTAAGTTAAGAGCTTTTTGTATATGCTGTTATTCAGGTTACTAGAGCAGGTATCCATTTTACTTGCCATCAAATGACCGCTGCTGTTGTAGCTGCTGGGATCAGAACTTTCTTTGCAGCATAAGATGCTGTAGAGGTACCTCTGGCACTCAGAAGAAGCATAATAGTAAATCAAGGGATCAATGCAACAGCTTATGCTGCTGACACAGACACAGAGGAGGTAGGCAAAGTAGGCGGCCTCTGTCGTGGACTCTTGAGAAAGGAATGAGTAATGCAGAATCAGGAGGACATTTGTGGGCCCAAAGCAGATGATGAAGATGCAGAAAACAGCAAGCGACAAGAACAAAGCCCGGGACTTCTTGCTCCGGTTGGCTACTGCGGAGGAGCTAAGGCATCGAATGATAGACACATAACAGATGGTGGAAACGATCAGGGGCACAAAGAAGAAGACAGCAGAGAAGGCTGAGAAGTAATAGGCATAATAGCCTTCGAGCAGGGTTTCATTGAGCACGTCATGGCAGGTGGTGATGTTGAGCCCCGACACCTGGGTGGTTTGCTCCTTGAGGAGGAGAGGCACCACCCCCGCGATGGCCATAGCCCAGATGGCCAGACAAGTGAAGGAAGCCCTCCCCAGAGTACGCCAGGAGAGGGACTGGATGGGGTATACCACGGCCAAAAACCGGTCAATGCTTATGACTGTCATGAGCATGATGGAGGCGTACATGTTACAGTAAAAGGCCGCGGTGACAAAGCGACACATTTCAGAACCAAATTTCCAATCACTGCCGGAAAAGTAATAGCTGATCTTGAACGGGAGCACCGACACGAAGAGCACATCCGCTGTGGCCAGATGCAGCATGTACACCACAGCGGGCTTCTTGATCTTCATCTTCAAGATGAACACAAGGATGGCCATGACATTCAGAGGAAGGCTTACTACAAACACGCCAGTGTAGACAGAGGGGACAAAAAGCGTCAGCCAGGCACTGGTCAGATATCCTGAGGCATCTTCCGTGATAGACCCAGGGGGCCGTTTTTGAAGAGGATGGCTTATATTGATGGAGCTTAGTCTGTCTTCAGGGAATTCACTCCCGTTTCTCTCCTCATTGTCCTCCAGTGGGAATGGTTCAAATATATCATTGGTATTCTTGAGAAAAAATGACCGGGGATCCACAGTAGCATTGGTTGCTTTTGACTCTTAAAAAAAAATAAAAAATTAAAAAGTCAAAAAGACAAAAAGAATACATTTTATTTTTAGTGCTCTTACTAGAAGAGTGGGTGGGAAAGAGCAAGTAATGTACAAATGGATTACAGACCTTATCAGGGAATTAGCTCACTCAAAATACTGTACAGCATTTTTTGTTGGCATAAGCAAACACTTAAAACTCTGCTCCTTAGAAGGACAGAAGCAAATGATACACTTTCAGAGATGTACCCTGAAGACATCAGAAAAGGCTGAGTGGCTGACATAAAGGAAAAAATCAGTGACTTCTTTTCCATTCTGGCCATGGTCTCTATAAACAAATCCCTCCCAGGCTCTATGACTTGGCTTTCCTCCATAGGCCTTTATTTCCTCCATTGAGTTTGCAGACACCCCTGGAAACCCGTGGTTCCCAATGGAAACATCTACACAGAAAGGTGAGGGGACTTCTTAAGTTACAGAGCTAGAGGCAAATTCGGAGTAGGACGGAGGGCTTCCATTTCCATGGCCATTGTCTATGTGACAGTAGTTTTCCTCTACTATCTTTAGTTTGTTTATACTGTAGGATGTTCCAAATCTTTCACCATATTTGGACCCAAACAACAGTCCCTCGGGTTATCTTTTAACATAACCACCAGGTGCACACCCTCTCAGTCATCTTCCTGTCTCCTTCCTGAGCAGGCTTGTGGAGGAGCAGGTGTTTTAGGCTGATGCCAGGCCAGTCAGGCTTTCCTGAGTGTCAACCAGAAGTCAAAATAAAGGCTCAGTTGCAAACTTCCTCCTTTCATCACCCTCTTCCACCAAAAGCATCCACTTAAAATGTTCATCAGAGAAAGGCAACACTTAGCTGCTGTAATTCAACCAGCTTTTCCTGCTGAGGAGCTTTTGCTCAAGTTTTGTCATTGAGGAGAGTTGGACGAAGAGCTTTGGTGGGCCCTGGGAAGCTGAGGACCAGGGAGAGAAAGCACAGAGGAAGAGGGGCGAAGCCTCCATCACTGGGGGTGCCGCAACAAACACTGGATGTGCAGGTCACTCAGAAGTGATGTTAGAGGATTTAAAATCTGGCTAGAAACTGGGTAAGTACAGTGGATTTTCAAACTTTTGGTCTTAATTTTCAGTGGTGAATCCTTTGTGCAAACAAAAGCTTACACAGAGAGGCATAATGCAATACAAGAGATAGTTCTCGTTCTGGAATGGCTCTGTAAGGACACCAGACCCAACCATCCCTGAGATGAAAATTAAAAACCCTTGACCTCCTTCCTCCCCCCGAATCAATGACCTGAAGGCATTTAGGTTCCCAAGGTGGTACTGGGGTGAGGAGAAATGATTCTTAAAGGAAAGGAAGGTGCCCGGTGACTTTGTTTTCTTGACTTTCATGGTAAGCTCAAGAGAAGGCTAGAATCAATGCCACAAAGGATGGCTAAAACTCAGATAGAAAACCCACAGTTTCCGGCCTGAAGAACCAGAGGACAGAGTTCAGGGCAACCATAGTCACTGGAAAGTGAGAAGACAATCCCAGGGAGGAAAAGTCAGAGAAGGGAGCCAGCCCTAAATTCTAACGTGAATTTGCCACAGGCTTTGGTTGACTCTGGAACGATGCACATGTAAGGGACGATGTGAAGTAGCTCTGCTAAAGATAGAAGAACTGAAGTGATATTTTTTGCTCAAGATGGAGAGTTTGCACTTTGAGTCCAACCAAATTAATTGCCTGCTAAACAAAAACACCAAAATCCTTTGGAGAAATAAAACAAAATCTTAAGTCTTTACAGTATGGCCAGGGTGCAATCCCAAATCATTTGATACAAAAAGAAACAGAAAAATGTGACCCAGTCTCAAGAAAAAAAGATAATCAGTGGAAACCAATCCCAAGAAGACCCAGATGTTGGATTTAGCAGATAAGGATTTTGAAGAATGTGTTGCAATGAAGTAAAGGGAAATACCTTGTTGAAATGGATGAAAAAAAAATAGAAACTATCAGCAAAGAAACCGACCAATGGAAATCGTAGAACTAGAAAGTAAAATACAATAAGGTGGCATCTATTTCCAAAATAAGGAGAGTAGAATAGAACAGGGTGCCTGGTGGTGAAAGGTGGAGGTATGGCTCTCTCAGAAAGGTCATAACTGGGCTCCTGAGGGTGAAGGGGTGGCTTGGCAGGACATCTGTCACAGGGAAGGTCAAATGTCTCCAGTAATGAGCTTCTGAGAAAATAGATAGTCTATATTGTTCCTCAAGGGTAAGAAACAAGAAACCATTCCTATGAATCTCTGAATCTCCAGCGCCCTGTACATGGTAGGTGCTCCTTAAATTGGCTTTTTTTTTTTTTTTAAAGATTTTATTTATTTATCTATTTGACAAGCAGAGAGACAGTGAGAGAGGGAATACAAGCAGGGGGAGCGGGAGAGGGAGAAGCAGGCTTCCCGCAGAGCAGGGAGCCTGACGTGGGGCTCGATCCCAGGACCCTGGGATCATGACCCGAGCCAAAGGCAGATGCTTAACGACTAAGCCACCCAGGCACCCCCTTAAATTGGCTTTTAATCACAGATTTGCATTTTAATATTGCTGCCAGGAGTCACTTAACCCCTCTGAACGCAGTTTCAGAATCTTTAAAGTGGGATTCCAATACCTGTCTGACCTACAAATCTGGCAGCCAGGTGTATCCCTTTTGAGCTTACTTTGTAAACTATACAAACTAATCAATGTAATAAATTAATCTTATCCTTATCACTTCAGTGCAACTTGCTTTTAGACTCAATTATTCGCTTACTCTCATTTATTTTATTTTTTTTAAAGAATTTATTTATTTATTTGACAGAGAGAGACACAGCCAGAGAGGGAACACAAGCAGGGGGAGAAGCAGGCTTCCCGCGGAGCAGGGAGCCCAATGCGGGGCTCGATCCCAGGACCTTGAGATCATGACCTGAGCCGAACGAAGGCAGATGCTTAACTGACTGAGTCACCCAGGCGCCCGTACTCTCATTTATTTTAAATTAAAATGGAATCTATGCGTCTCTTTCCTCCTACTCAGCAATATTTAGTTTTTCAGGATGACGAGGAACACGAACAGGCTGAAGAGTAGCTAGCCCCAGATTCAAAGATGTCTATCAAAGTTTAAATTCACAGCCTTTTCCAGAAGTATCCCTTTCTTCCCTTTGTGATGCATCTAACTTACTCAGGAAAGAATGAATGGGTTCTGACATTTTATTTTATTTCATTTTTTAAACAGATTTTATTTATTTATTTGAGAGAGTGAGCAAGAGAGACCATGAGCAGGGGGAGAGGCAGAGGGAAAAGGAGAAGCAGGCTCCTCACTGAGCAGGGAGCCCGACGCAGGACTCGATCCCAGGACCCTGGATCGTGACCTGAGCCGAAGGCAGATGCTTAACCAACTGAGCCACTCAGGCACCCCGGTTCTAGCATTTTAATACCACAAAGGTAAGTGTCCTTAAAAATGCTGACCCAGAAGAACCTGAAGATAACACAACTTTTCTCTGCACTTTGGGAACCTGGCTAGATAGATTAAGGACTTCTGTCATGCAGGGAAGGGTAAAAGTACACACACAGGCGTGCACAGACAGGTATGAATCCAGGCATTACCTAGAGGAACGCTGTAATTTGAAAACTACTGGACACTCATAACTAAGCCTCTTAGATTCTATCACTTTGTCCGAAAATAAAACTGTCACTGGATTTTACTCTGTATTTAGTACTTTGGCATTAAGTATTTGTTTTAAAAAACGTCTTCCCGGGGCGCCTGGGTGGCTCAGTCGTTAAGCGTCTGCCTTCGGCTCAGGTCATGGTCCCAGGGTCCTGGGATCGAGCCCCGCATCGGGCTCTCTGCTCCACGGAAAGCCTGCTTCTCCCTCTCCCACTCCCCCTGCTTGTGTTCCCTCTCTGCCTGTCTCTCTCTGTCAAATAAATAAAATCTTAAAAAAAAAAAAAAAGATTTTAAAAATGGCTTCCCTGGCTAGGCCTTTTTAGGCAGTACGGTGTTTGTAACAGAAACATTATACCCACTGAAACATGAAATTTTTACAGGCTGGAACCCAGGAGGAATGCATAATCCCTTGATTAAATATCATCACCTAAGGTGTCACCTTTTCTTGTTCTTTTTTTGTTTAAAAAAGATTTTATTTATTTATTTGACAGAGAGAGGCACAGCGAGAGAGGGAACACAAGCAGGGGGAGTGGGAGAGGGAGAAGCAGGCTCCCTGTAGAGCAGGGAGCCCGATGTGGGGCTCGATCCCAGGACTCTGGGTTCATGACCTGAGCAGAAGGCAGACGCCTAACGACTGAGCCACCCAGGCACCCCACCTTTTCTTGTTCTTATAGGTTTGATATTTTGGCTTTTGTGGAATTAAAAAATGTCAGCAAAAAAATTTTTTTAATTTAAGTATATACCAGCATCAAGGAAATAAACAAAACCAATTCCAAGTAACTAGACACATCCAACTAGCTCAAGCACCTTAGGCTGCAATTTGAGTTTGCGTATCTCCCTTTTCCTCCCGTCCTGGCACAGCTCAGAGGTCAAGGAGAAAATGCCTGTCAGTGTGCCAAAAGCTCTTGTAATTCATCTGCGGTTTTGTTGTTAAGCTATGATTTCACACACACAAAAAAGCAGCTCAGGTCCTAAAATCAGTTCTCATGCTTCTTGCTAATTTTTACTCAATTTAGGTTTCTCTTAAATGGCTCTAGAGTAGTTTTGTGATTCAATGTAGCACACTGCTAAATGCTTCAATATGGACTCTCTAACTCTGGAGAGTTTTAAAAATTAGAAAGTCAGGCAAGGCTTCCTCTATCTTTGATGAGCTCTGGCTGGGAAGCAGAGCGGTGACAAGATGCATTATCAAGGTCCCATGTGATCTTGGGATTTATACTATGCCAGCCTCCCCCGAAGCACCGGCCTTGGTTCTGACTCAGAGCTCTGCCCTACAGGGTTCACAAATTAACAAAGCAGAAGTGCCAGGACCTTGCCCACATTCCCACATGGCGCAGAATAGCTGTACCCTGCACTTCTCCACTAGGGGATCAACGCTACAGGCTAAAGAGAAATAAAGAAGAGAATGATGGAAAATTAATAGAAACATATTAATTCCATCAAGTGGAAAATAGCAGTATTACTGTAATACTCCACTGCCTCAAAAGCCTATGCACACCATTTTCTTTTTTTTAAGATTTTATTTATTTATTTGACAGAGAGAGAGACACACACAGCAAGAGAGGGAACACAAGCAGGGGGAGCGGGAGGGGGAGAAGCAGACTTCCCACTGAGCAGGGAGCCAGATGCGGGGCTCAATCCCAGGACCCTGGGATCATGACCTGAACCGAAGGCAGAGGCTTAATGACTGAGCCACCCAGGCGCCCCCTGCACACCATTTTTTAATGCAAAGAACCAGTGTACCTGAAAGAAATGGCTGTTTTTAGATCCGGGGTAGGAAATGTACAAAATGAGCCTTGAACATCTTTAAAGAATATTAGGGTCAGGTCAGAAAGACTCTGGAGTCAATCTGAAAGGGGGCCCACTGGCCAAGGTGTGACACTGATCACCAAAAGAATAAGGACAAAAGTGGACTAAAACATTTGAAACATGTCATATATGTTAAGATCCATGAGTTCATCATGATACTCGAAGGAAAATGATGCATCATTTTTGGTCACCTTTGGAGGAAATTAGGGGGCCCTGTATGAAACCTGGTAAATAAAAGCAAGATTCAAGCACTTATCCTGTCTTTTCTACATAAATGATATTTCAGGGAAGCAAAACAGTCAGTGACAGAAAGTTCTTCTTTGTAAAATAATTCCAGCTCCTAAACTCAGAGACAATGACAGATTTAGGAAAGCATCATTTGGAAGCTCTTGGTGAACTAATGGACTGAGTCTGATCACCAGTGGTCACTAAAACCACTGGGTGAAAGGTTGATGGGGAATTTCATAACAGCTGGAGCAAGTGGATAACGCCTGAATCCCCTGAGTAATCAATCTTAAGAGCACGAAAACAGAGTCCTGAGATGCATCAGGAAGTACACACAGCACCACTGCTGATGCGGTCTTGCAAAAAACCAAACCCGAATCTGAACAGGCCTCCCGCTGTACCTACCACGTGACAGAAAACGCCAAGGACAGATGGGCATGCTACGTGCCCTACTGAACATCCCTACATGACGCAGCTGGCTGGATCCAGGGTGCAGGGGAGTCTCTACAACAAATGACCCAGTTTCTTTGAAAAATACACAGCCACGAGAAAGGAGGAGATGGGAAACAGTTACAGATTAAAAGAGAGTTAAGAGACACACCAACCAAATGCAGTGGTTGGCCTTGTTTGATCCTGATTCGAATAAAACAACTGTAAAAAGGCATTTATGAGACAATCAGCGAAATCTGAATGCTGCTGACTCAACAGTGCAAAATGTTAAGAAATCGACAGTCATATTTTTAGGTGATACAATGGTATTATGGTTATATATTTAAAAAAGAGGGTCACCTGGGTGGCTCAATCAGTTAAGTGTCTGCTTTCGGCTCAGGTCATGATCTTGGGGTACTGGGATTGAGCCCTGCTGAGCAGGGAGCCTGCTTCTCCCTCTCCCTCTGCCCCCCCCAGCCCCCCACTTCTGTGCACTCTTTCTCTCTCTCAAATAAATTCTTAAAAAAATAATAAAAAATAAAAAAAGAGTTCTTGGGGTGCCTGGGTGGCCCAGTTGGTTAGGTGTTGGACTTCCACTCGGGTCATGATCTCAGGGTCCTGGGGTGGAGCCCTGAGTGGGGCTCCCTGCTGAATGGGAAGTCTGCCTGTCTCTCTCCCTCCGCTCCTCACCCTACTCATGCTCTCTCTCCAATGAATAAATAAAATCTTTAAGAAGAAAGAGTTCTTGGGCGCCTGGGTGGCTCAGTTGGTTAAGCGACTGCCTTCAGCTCAGGTCATGATCCCAGGGTCCTGGGATCGAGTCCCACATCAGGCTCCCTGCTCTGCGGGAAGCCTGCTTCTCCCTCTCCCACTCCCCCTGCTTGTGTTCCTGCTCTCGCTGTGTCTCTCTCTGTCAAATAAATAAATAAAATCTTTAAAAAAAAAAAAAAAAGAAAGTTCTTATCTCTGAGGATATGTATCAATGTATTTACAGACGAAATGACATATATGTCTGGGATTTGCTTTTTTTTCTCCCAGTTGGGGGAGAAGAAAAGTGAGGTGTAGATAAAACAAGATATGGGGAGTAATTATACAGTTTATTTTTGAGTATATTTGAAAATTTTCATAATTAAAGGTAAAAAAAAACCCCCAAATATTATATGCAGATTTACTTGCTACTAGAAACTAAGGACAAAGGTTTTTGCTTTTCTTTTGCTTTTGTCTCAGTCTTGATGGAATAAAAGTTCTTGAATGTTTGCATGAAAAGTTGGGGTTTTGTTTTTTGAGAGAGAGAGAGAGAGAGAGAACATGCACGAGCAGGGGGAGGAGCTGAGGGGGAGAGAGAAAATCTCAAGCAGCTCCAGGGTCAGCGCAGAGCCAGATGCAAGGCTTGATCGCTGGACCCTGAGACCATGACCTGAGCTGAAATCAGGAGTCGGACGCTTAACCGACTGAGCCACCCAGGCGCCCTCAGGAACACAGTTTTACATTTAATAAATTCACGTTATACCAACTCCTCAAAGGCCTTTCTGGAATATGGAGGAATTGTTATGAAAAACACTTAACATTTGTTGAATACCTACTATGTGCTAGGTACTTCATATCTTACCTCATGTAACTCTAACATTTCTACAAAATAAGCATTATAATCCTTGTATTATGGCCAACATGCAGAGGCACAGATAGGCTAAGTAACTAATCCAAAGACAGAATTAGTAAGTGGAGGGGCCAGGATTTGAATCTTGATCTTCTGGCTCCAAAGCTCATACCCTTTGAACCACACCTCATGACCCTGTCTCTTTAAAAGAGTTGAGATTGGGGGCGCCTGGGTGGCTCAGTCCGTTAAATGTCTGCCTTCGGCTCAGGTCATGATCCCGGATCCTGGGATCAAGCCTTGGGTCAGGCTCCCTCTATGCCTCCCCCTTGCTCATTCTCTCTCTCAAAATAAATAAATAAATAAAATCTTTAAAAATAAATAAATAAAAGACTTGAGATATATGACCTACTCCTGAAATACTACACTTATTTTCCTCTAACCTTTTCACCAAATAAATGAATCTGTCTACCCTCGTAACTATAGCAGGCAGTACACGACCATATGATTATGTAACTTAAGTTGACGATGCCCACAGCTATTGCTTGGGAATTCAGGAGTCCTGCGGCCCTTGGCTACACACCAATCACATGCTAACAACCCAGCGCTCACAGACACATCAGCTGTGGCCATTCAAGGACAAAACAGAAAAATAAATTTTTAAAACAGCGTTCAAGATGGGGCAGAAGCAAAAGCAGTAAGTGAACAAAAATCTCTGCTATGGAAAAACCAGAACTAAAGGTAGAATAAGGTAAACACTGACTGCAGGGTTAAGAAAAGGCGGCCAGCATCAGAGGCCGCTTCCCCTCCTAGCCCACATCCTGGAGCCGGGACTCGGCTGGAAGCATAGGAGAGCAAGCCTAACTGGGAGAGGGGCGACAGGGGACAGGGGAACGTAAGATAAAGACAACCAGAAAATTTAAATGTCAGCACACTCAGGTAGAACAGGCACAAGGATGACAGAAGAGAAGCATGTGGGGCCCCGGCCTGGAGCCTCCTGGAGGCCAGGGCCTGATGGGTGGTGTTAGGGCCGTAGCAGGCCTCTCTGGGAACCATTCTGATTCCCTGGCTTTTCCCATTCTTCCAGGCCTGTTTTGCACCAAAAGTTACAGGCCCTGAGCTCCGTGTCCTGGGAATGTTGCTCTTAAAACAACAAGGTAAAACGAAAACTAATTCACTGTAAAGGATGTTAATAATCAGCAGTTCCTCCCAGTACCAAGCTGTCTCTGTTTCTAACCCCGCCCAAGTCCCACTGCAGTTTGTAAACCTGAACTCAAACGAAGTAGATTCTAGGCTGTGATAGAAACTGTCATAAACGGCACTTCCTGAAAAGCAAACTCCTCTCGTAAAGCTAGTAAGGCCATCAACTGAGTTAACCCTGGGATGATTTACTGTGCCTCTACAGTAGGTTTTAAAAGACCATGGAGACTTCATAGTGCTTATGACATCAATTTACAGGATTTAACAAGCATTTAAAAAAAACAGAATAGTGTAGGGGTGCCTGGGTGATTCAGTCGTTAAGCGTCTGCCTTCGGCTCAGGTCGTGATCCCAGGGTCCTGGGATCGAGCCCCACATCCAGCTCCCTGCTCAGCGGGAAGCCTGCTTCTCCCTTTCCCACTCCCTCTGCTGTGTTCCCTCTCTTGCTGTCTCTCTCTGTCAAATAAATCAGTAAATAAAATCTTTTAAAAAAATAGAATAGTGTAGAAAATATTGGAATGCATAGTACGCGATAAAGGTGAGTACGGTTTGGTAGAACTTTTGTTTCAAATCTACGTATACACAACAATTACCCATACATATTTACTGCAGACACACACAACTACTGTGTCACAATGTAAAGTATATTCCTCACAGTTCTGTCTGTTGGCTAGCAAAAAAAGAAAATACGGGAAAACACTATTCTACAATACTATAATACCTGATTTCTAATTCATCACGGACTTGAAATATTGATGATATAATGTCCTTTCTTAAAGTTAAATAAATTTGCACATGAAAATTACTGGTTATTCCTGTTATTTCAAAGGGCAGATTATTTTCAACCTACATGAAGAATGCATAAAGGATGCGATGGCCTTTTATGTGACAAAACTTCATTGGATGTCTTGGGATGGAGAAGGAGGCTGTAACTTCAGTGGGTTTCTGCAAGTACCATCACAAGGTCAGTGTGGGAGAGAGTATTTGAACGAAGTGGAAGCTCATACCCAGAAAAAACAATCTCAGCCTTCAGAGAGAGCTATTTGCTCTGACAGTTCCAGTCATAAGCAAGAGATGGCAAAAGGCAGAATGAAAGAAACCTCAAAATAGGGAAATAAACAGAAAATTCTGAATGTTGAAACTGTGGAGCCCCCAATACCAGCATCATAGTTAAAAAAAAACAAAACCAGGGCCGTGGTTCCTAATGACTCTCCCAGGGTGTTTTTCTAAGTATTCATAGCAAAGGGGGCACCCACACACTCATGAAAACTAGTGAAAGGGGAGTCCTCCAGACCCAAAAGGCCACATACTGTTTGCTGCCATTTATAGGAAATGCAGAGAAGAGGTAAACTCACATAGAAATAAAAAGCAAATCTGTGGTTGCCAGAGACTGGCGGCAGGGAGAATGGGGGTTAAGTGCTTAAGGGATACAGGGCTTGTTTTGGGGTGATGAAAATATTCTGGAACTAGACAGAGGTGGTGATTACACAACATTGTAAGTGCACCAAATACCACTAAAGATGGTATACTTTAAAATGGTTAATTTAATAGTATGTAAATTTTGCCTCGATTTAAAAATCCAGGAAAGAAAGGAGTTCCGACGGAAAAGAGGGATGTGTGTCTAAGTGGAGGAGGGGGGATGATTAGAAGCCCAGGGTTGTGGGGACTCCATTGTCCCTGTGGAACTCCACCCAGCTCAAGGTTCAGCTGAGTTCTGGTGTGTGATGGTGACAAAGATAAAGATGAACTGGCTGAGGGAGGGGAAGGGGTAGAAAGGGCACGGGGACAAAGACTGGCCAGAAGCGTTTTGGAAAAGGAGCAAATGCAGAGCTGCTGAGAAAGTGCAAGTTAGGGTTCACAGAATGCTGATCCATTTAGGCATAAAGGGCCGAGAAGTGCTGAATTAGAAAGATGGAGGGGGAGGAAGAGGACAGCAGAGAGGACCTGAGAGTATTCCTGAGAAAGGGCTAATTAACCCATGCCTCCAAAATATTCTCTCATACAAAGGAAGACTGGACTAATTTAGGGGGGAATATGTCCTATAAAAGTAAAGTCGAAGGCACTAGGGAATGAAAACAATGAATGAGTAAGGGAGAGAGAGAGAAGGAAGAAATTAATTTAGATAGATATTAGAGTAGAAATTTACTTCTTGCTATTTCCTAAGAAATTTGGCTTTCAGGCTTTATAGAGGTTTCTGGTCCCCTTAGGGCAGAATCATTGTCCTGTTTGTGTCTTTTGTTTAGGCTTAGGACCACAGTCTCTCGGTAACAGCCAATTAATTAGCATATTCATGAGTAGGGATCTATTTATAGCCTGCCTTATCATGTGTTTGCAAAAGTAAACAGCAGGAGACCACGACCCAAGCACAAATGTTCACTAAACACCTCCCTGTGCTAGGCCAGGGCTACACACCAACGGGGTGCAGACTTGGTCCTCTAGGGGTCCTGGGGAGCACAGGAGAGTTACTCTTCTCTACTGCTGGGCATCTGGACGGCTTCCTCTCTATAGGGGTGGATAGAGAAAGCCTGCGCTTCGGAAAAACAGGCCAGTTCTACTTCTTGCCAGACCTGTGACGTAACCATTTTGGGCCTATTTACCTACCTGTGATATGGGGATGACATCATCTACTCAAAGGATTGTTGTGAGGAATAAACAAGATAGTATATGCAAAGTACCTAAGCAGGATGCTGCTGTAGTAGGTGCTTGATATAGAGTGGCTGTTTTTAATTAAATATGAACATGTGGGGTGTAAGGGAGGGCATTTTGGCCAGAGGGAGTGGCAGGGGGACAGATGTCACAGAAAGCATAGCTCCTTGGAGGAGGAACTGGAAGGTAGGGCTGGGTGGAGTACAGGTAATCTAACAGGTTATGTAACAGAGGAGGGTGGATAGAGGGGCACCTCGCTCTATGCTAAGGAATGGGGCTCGGGCTGGTGGGCGGCCGGGCAGCACGGGGCATCTCCCACCCAATCCCCTGTGCCACTGTCATCGTCAGCGATTCTTGGACCCTTTCAGCCATCAGATCCTTAAAAAATTTACAAACGTCACCTCGTGGATGCTGGCGCTCTTTGATGAAGATGAGTCATCTCACTTACACTGTCTGGACAAAGGAAAGGAAACTGGTTAATTGAACTTAAGAATTTCTCAACAGCCATTTGCTGTTGCTGAGTGGACCAGGACACTGGTTCTAGACTTCTGGGGATAAATGGAAGTTTATAATCTTGGCCGGGGAGATGAGATACCCACATAGTGACGGTGCAGCAAATGCCAAAATGAGTGGGGACAAAAAAGTCCCGAGAGCTTCAGGAAAGCTCAAACTGGTGGGCAGGGCAGCCTGGAGGGTCTTCCCACGCCTGGGGTCTTACAGTTCCGCCCAGCACATACAGCTTGTTATGACAGATACTCTTTAGAACTGCCTGTGAACGGTGATTAAAAAAAAAAGCAGACCTATTTTTAGTTGATTTTATTAGTGATTTAAATCTCTGAAGACAAGGCCCCACTTAACTTCCTGCATGCAGGGCGCCCTCCTCCATCTGGAATTTTGGTATATTGTCTCTGAGCCTTCGTTTCAGGATGCCAATGAGGGATAAACACCTGCCTTAACAGTGTCTCTGAGAGGGTGAAATCAGATCATCCGAGGGGCAAATGCCTCCCAGGCCAGGGTTTGACACAGACGAGGACACTCAGCACTTCCTCTCTCATCCTCCTTTCTTCTTTCCCTCCCAAAGTGGTTCCAGAATCCAGTGTAGGTAAATTAGCCAATGTCTGCTCAGTTACTGTCTACACTGCCTTGTCCATCTCAGCATGCACCTTCTCCGTTCACAAGGATGAAAGCAGAGCACAAACAGCAGCCTAAACTTCACTCCCTAACCTGCACCAAGATCTTCCTGGGGGCCGCTGTGAGGAAGGTGACTACAGGGGATCAGGCTTGTATAAACTTACTCCCGACCTCACCATCCAAATCTCAAACAACACTTTGTATTCTCAAGAGCTTGGCCCAAAATAAAAGTACAAAGTCACATAACACCATACAGTTTTCAGGAGTTCTCTATGTTTCCTCAAACACCCCAGGAGACAATGTGAATGTTACCCACAGCAGCCCTGGGAGCTGGGGCAAAACTGGGCCCCTATCTGGAGCTTGGAGTTTTCCCAAAACGCCCCCGACAAACTCACCCAGAGCAAAGATGGAGAGCAAACACTGTCTTCGTCACCTCTTATTCTTGATGCATCTACACTAGGTCCAGTGTGAAAACAATGTAAAGGACACAATCTGTCCCCGATAAGAAAACCAGCTAGAATCTGTTTCTACGTGGGGAAAAGAAAACGGGCTAAAAGCTTATAAAGCACTATCGCTATAAAGAAATTGAAACTTTTTTTTCCCCCTCAGTTTCTAACTAGTGTCTTTACCAGTTAAAAACAACTTCTCTGTCCTGCTTTTATGGGGGGAAAGTTTGGAAAATACATTTATTTGGCCAAGTAGCCAGATACTTACAAATACACTACGGGTGGGAATTGTATTCTAGGTGCGGCAACCTCCTCCTTGCAGCAGGCCAGAAAGAGAAATACTGAAATCCCAGAGTGTCTAAGGGAGCCGGGTTCTGGGGAGGAATCTCTTTCCTTAACTCAGCTTGGAAGACTGGGTTCTGGGTAACAAAACCTCCCGCCCGCCACCACCACCGCCTCCCTCGCCGTGGCCACCTCTGTAAAATGTGCAAAAAACCCAATTTTCCAACAAAACAAAACTCCAACGGGAGCCCTTCTCCACTTTATATTGCAAGGGCCAGAACGCTGACTGGTGGAGCAACGTGAGACCAGTTCTTTGTGGGGTGGTCCTGGGAGAAACAGGTCACACTGCAACAAATGCAACGAGGGGCCAGGCGCCTCAGGCTTCCGCAGGAAAACGTGACCCCTTCCTCCTCCTCCCCATCCAACACCACTTCTCAGGAAGGCTGCACCCTTCGAAACCAAGCCCAAAGGAGCAGGGGTCCTAATCCCCGCTTGGATTTGACTGGGGGAGACTCTGGATCTCAGCTCAAATACCTGCTTGGGTTCTGGAGGAACCTGAGGCAGAGGGTGAGGCCAGGAGCACCCCCCACCCCCACCCCCCGTCGAGGAGGAGGCGCAGCCTGTACCCTTGCGGTCCCTTCTCCCGCCCGCCCCAGTCCCGCGGGGGCCTCGGCTGCGGGGCCGACAGCGGGCCGGGAGGGAATACCGGGGCAGCTCTCACCGGGCTTGCGGCCTCGGGCGCGGGCCGACAGCAGGGGGCCGCACAGACTGAGTCCCGCGGCGACCAGCAGCAGCCGCCGGGGCCCCATTGTCCGGAGGCTCGGCGCGGCTCGGGCAGACGGCCCCGCCTCCCAGCCGCTCGCGCTCCGCGCGCTCTCCCTCCGGCCGCGGGCTCCAGCCGCCGGCCGCGGCGCACGTGCGGGCCGGCAGAGCGCTCGCTGGCCGCGCACAGGAGGAGGACGCTCGCGTCGCCGCGCGGGCTGGCGTGTCTGCGGGCGTGTCCGGCGGCTCTCTGAGAGTGCAGGCGGAGGCGGGGGCGGAACCCCGGCGCACGGGAGCCGAGCGGCGCGAGCGGGGAAGGGCGCCCCCCGGCGCCGAGTGTGCGCCTTGAGGCGCGGGCCGCCCGCCGCGCTCTCCCCTCCCCCTCCCCCGCCCCGCGAGCCCCTCGGCCGCCGCTCCGCGGTCCCGGGCTTCGGCGAGCCCCGCCCCTCCCCCCGCCGGGTCCCGGCAGCCGGCCGCTGCCCCGCGAGGGGAATCCGAACGAGACAGCTTTGCCTCTGGGCGCCTCTGACCCGCGAAGCTCAGTGACTCACACTGCCGGGGGCCTGGAACAGGGCCGCGCGGCCCGGGCGGCTGCTCCCTTCTCTTCTCATTACTCTCCTGGGGAGCAAAGGCGCTCGCAGGGAACCTCCGAGCAGGGATGCGCCCCGGGGCGCCGGCCCCCACGGCCCCGGGCTAGACCTTACCGCCCGCGTGCCAAGCGCCTCACCTCAGGCGCAGCGCGGCTGCCCCTTCGGAAATGGGGTATTTAGCTGGCAGCTTCAAAGCGACTCGTGCTTTTTTTTAACTTAGGGAGAGTGGACTAGAAAGTTTATCCTCTAGGCATAAGGTGGCCCCTAACGAGAAGGAGCCCTTCTGTGTGGGAAGATTTCGTGACATTTTTTACCTCGTTTCTCTGTATTTGGTGAAGTTAGCACTTCCTGTTTCGCGGGTGGGCTGCCGGCGGGGGGAAGTAACCGGCCGCGGCCAAGCGCAGCTGCCCCCCGCTCCCGCCCCGCGCGACCGCGACCTTTCGTCCTCCGCCGCCAGCGCTCAGCCCGGCCGCGCGCCGGGGCACCTGCGCAGCCTTGCCCGGGGGCCCCGCGGCTGCGCGTTCCCTGCGCGCGGCCGCTGCCCCGGCGCCTGCGGCCGGAGGGCTGCCCGGTGTCCCCGCGCGCGTCCCTCACGCTCTCTGGGACGGTAGTACGGGAGCTTGGTTCAGTGTGGCCAAATTCGAGGCGCAGGGCGGCGGACCCTGGGGGACGTCGCGGCAGGGGCTGGGCGGGGAGGGGAGCTCGCAGTTCCTTTGGCTCAGGGAGCTTATCTGCTGAGTCTCGCAGACCGCATGGGGAAATGGGTCCCCTCCATCGGCCTTTCCCAGAAAAGCTCACCCGCAGCCCCGTCTCCTCTCATTTGTGCGGGCCTGTTTTGCACCCTGCGGCTGATAAACTGTACTTGAGAGCCACTGGTCAGGTTTAAGCTTTTTATTTATTTATTTTTAAAGATTTTATTTATTTATTTATTTGAGAGAGAGAATGAGAGACAGCATGAGAGGGAGGAGGGTCAGAGGGAGAAGCACACTCCCTGCCAAACAGGGAGCCCGATGTGGGACTCGATCCCGGGACTCCAGGATCATGACCTGAGCCGAAGGCAGTCGCTTAACCAACTGAGCCACCCAGGCGCCCAGGTTTAAGCTTTTTAAAAGGGGAATTTCACTTTGAGAGTGTCATTCCCCAGGGAGAGCCCTGACACTTAACTTGGGAGAAAATACAGCAGAGACTGTCTCTATATTCCCCCCATCGTCCTCAGAGCACAGGGCCTAGTGTGTAGAAGCTGCTCAATAAATTACTGAATAACTGTTATATAAGGTTACTTAAATTTTTTCCCTATTCAGTTCTCCGAGGAAAACATATCCAAGAGACGTGAACCACTAACAGTATTATTACATCACTCTCTAAGCTACACTATTTTTCATCAATCCTACGATGCCATCGATTTTAAGACTCAATTTATGTACTACAAGCACACACAGAAATCCTGCCAATTAAACTGCGGCATACCGTTGATTGTAAGAAACATCTCAATTTCAGGATTGTTTAAACACGAATACAGACCATCTGAGACTCAATGAAATAGTGTAAAATGTAGAAGTAATTAATACATGTGGCAAAAAATTCTAACAGTTCAAGGATATTCAATGAAAAGTAAAAGTATCTTCAGCCTCATCTTCTAAGAATCACTTATCCATGATGATTATGGATATGGAAAAGTTTCTGTCCATCATTCAAGAATTTGTATCCACATACAAGTATATATATGTATGTATCTCCTTAAAATATGAATGGGATAATACTATAAGGATACTTTTAAGTTTTAACTATTTCAGCGGTGGAAGATGTTAACCATTTTACAAAACTGAAGTTTAAAGAACACTTTTTTGCTTAGTTATTAGAACAATGCACAGAGAGCAGCTGAAATGCATGCTTCATTCTTTGTGCATATTAGCTAGATTAAAGCATCCTTAAGAGTGGGGCTGAGATACAGTGAACAAGGGTGGAGAGTGGAACAGAATGAGGCATGTCTTCCTCACTTTAGTGTTTCTGTAAGTTGGGGATTGCTCATTGAGCAGCCACCAAAAACCTACCTTCAGGAACAGTGGTTTTTTTTTTTTTTTTTAAGGTTTTATTTATTTATTCATGAGAGACAGACAGAGAGAGAGGCAGAGGGAGAAGCAGGGTCCCAAGGAGCAGGGAGCCCGATGTGGGACTCGATCCCAGGACCCTGGGATCATGACCTGAGCCGAAGGCAGACGCTTAACCATCTGAGCCACCCAGGTGCCCCAGAAACAGTGGTTTTAACTTTTATCACACACAGTGCAGATTCCTGAACCTCATCCCAGAACTATGAAATCAGATTCTGTATTTTTGACAAGCAACCCCAGGTGACGGTGATGTTTGAGGGTTCCCAAAGTTTAGAGAAATATTATTCTAAGACAGTGGTTCTCAAACTTTAGCATGGATCAGTTATCTGGAAGACTTGTTAAACTAAAGTGCCGGACCTCATCTTCAGAGTTTGATTCTGGAGGTCCGGGGTGTGGTCTGAAAATTTGCATTTTTTAACAAGTTCCCCAGTGATGCAGATGCTGAAGATGATGGGGCAGGGGTGGGTAGGATGGACACACTTTGAAAACTGCGTTGAGAGGTCAAAAGAATTGAACATATAGTTTGTGTGACCTTCTTTAAATTACACATTTCAAGCATAGAAAAGTACAGAGCCTAATATCACGCCCATGAGCCTACAACCTGGCATTAACATATATATGTAAATATATATTCTTATATTGATTAAGCTTTTTTGGTACCCTTTTCTGATTTCATTTTTTCCTGCCCAGAAGAATAACTTTCTTATTCATGTTTTTGTGCTTTTACATTTGTTTCCAAAAAATTAGTATTGTTTTGTATGATCTAAATACTTACACAGAGTAACATACTCAGAATACTTCTGTAGTTTTCATTTTTCTAGATTTACCTGATTGGTATACATATATCTAATTGCTTTTTTTTTTTTAAGATTTTATTTATTTATTTGACAGAGAGAGACACAGTGAGAGAGGGAACACAAGCAGGGGGAGTGGGAGAAGGAGAAGCAGGCTTCCCACGGAGCAGGGAGCCTGATGCGGGGCTCGATCCCAGGACCCTGGGATCAGGACCTGAGCCGAAGGCAGACGCTTAACGACTGAGCCACCCAGGCGCCCCTCTAATTTTTTTTTTTATATCTAATTGTTTTTAAACTCTTTATGGTATACCTTTGTATGTATATATGGCATTTTGTTCTTCTAACACTATTTTATCTGAAGTTTTGTCCAATTTATTTCACCTAACATAGTCTATTTTTACTTTTTCTCTTCTCTTTTTAAAATATTTTTATTTTTATTTTTAAAGATTTTATTTGAGAGAGAGAGAGAGGGAGGGAGAGAGAGGGAGAGAGAGAAAGCACGAGGCGGGGAAGGGGCAAAGGGAAAGCGAGAAGCAGGCTCCCTTCTAAGCAGGGAGCCCAACCCAGGGCTCTATCCCAGGACCCCAGGATCAGGACTTGAGCCGAAGACAGATGCCCAACCGACTGAGCCACCCAAGTGCCCCAGAGATTTTTATTTTTTTAAAAGTAATCTCTACACCCAATGTGGTGCTTGAACTCACAACCCTGAGATCAAGAGGGGCATGCTCTTCTGACTGAGCCAGCCAGGCACCACTGCTTTTCTTTTCTTGATTAATCAAGTCAGAGGTTGGAAATGGCCATTTTCCAATGCCCATCTTTTTGTTTTGTTGCTTTTATCATTTATTTCAATAATAATTGTTTCAATAATAATTATTCAACAATAATTTTCACATAGGGTTTTTATCATTTTCTTTTTTTCTACTTTCTTTGGATTTACTCTTATTCTCCTTTTTTTTTTTTTTAAAGATTTTATTTATTTATATGGCAGGGAGAGAGAGACAACAAGAGAGAGAACACAAACAGGGTGAGTGGGAGAGGAAGAAGCAGGCTTCCCACTGAGCAGGGAGCTCGACCCGGGGTTCCATCTGGGGTTCGATCCCAGGACCCTGGGATCATGACCTGAGCTGAAGGCAGAAGCTTAACGACTTAGGCGCCCCTTATTCTCCTAACTTTTGAACCAATTGCTTAGTTTAATTTTCACTCTTTCTCCCTCAAATGAACACTTCAGCTGCATTCTGTAAGTTTTGATTTGTATATATATGCAATTCAGCCAAAAATACTTTTGTCAACTTCACTAACTCTTCTTACGCATACATTATTGGAAGTTTTGACTGGCTTTGTGATTAATTTCTAACATTATATTATGGTCTGTTGGTAATGTTCTGTTTTTTTTTTTTTTTTTTTTGCATACTCTACAAAATTCCTGTAATATTTGTGTGCTCGTTAGAGCTTTTGAAAGAGATCTCTAGTTCATTTGTTCTATATCACTCATACCAAAATCCCTTTGTTGACAGTTTCACAGCAAATGTGTATAGGTTCCCCAGAGTAGAAAATCTACCTAACCAGACATTCCTGGAGGTTACCTAACATGTCGATATTCCTCAGAAGTGAAATCTCAACATTGCAGCATCATTCATACTGAAATCATCTGATACTGACTCCCCCTTTTCATTTTCTCTGTTTGAACTTACCTGGCACCAAAGAATATGAGCCATCAGCTGTCCTTTTATAGTGTTTGTGGTATTTAATACTGTTTTAAAACAAATGTGACATCAAAATGGTGAAAATTTTAATCCCAAGATGATGTGAAAGCCGTTTCTTTTAAACGTATTAGATGATCTACCTGCTTCTGGTATTCTGCTTACAGCTGCTCTGTTGGAAGCCTCCAAAGACAACAATATGTTCCAAGAACTTTCCAAGAACCTTTTGGAAGCTAATGGTGGTGATAGCAGGGCTCATATCTCATGTGAACTAATATTAAGTAGTATTCAAATTAGGTGTGAGATACTCCAGGTTCTGTGCAGATATCTCCACATTTGTTTTTGAAGCAAACATATCTGTAATCAAGTTACAAGCTAGTCCCTAGGAGACCTGTCTCTGCCTTTTGTTGTTACAAATCTGCTTTGGTATTTTGAGTTTGGAAATAAGTTAAGCTCAGGGTGCCTGGGTGGCACAGTTGGTTGAGCGCCAGACTCTTGGTTTTGGCTCAGGTTGTGATCTCATGGGTTATGAGAGATCGAGCCCCGAGTCAGGCTCTGCGCTCAGAGGGGAGTCTGCTTGAGGTTCTATTCCTCTGCCCCTCCCCCCACTCATACATGCGCTAAAATAAACCTTAAAAAAATAAGTAACATTAGTCTCTCATAATCGGTCAACGAATGTATTTTCACTAATTATATCATGGATAGAATGGTTAGACTCTCCCTGTGGTGGGGGTGCTAAGAAAAGGTCAAATTTAGTATCTGTTAAAGAAAACAACTACAAAAACTTTTGTTCCAGGTATATAAGGTGTTGAACTCAGTATCTTTCTCTTCTCGTATTCATTTCCCTTCTGTATTAGTCTGGGTTTTCTAGATAAAAAACCCAACAATCTCTATCATCTATCTGTATCATGTATATAGATATACATAAAAGAGAAGATTTATTACAGGAACTGGCTCACACAGAGAGGCTGAGAAGTTCCACAATCTGCTGTCTGCAAGCTGGAGAACCACACCAGCCGGTGATATAATTCAGTCCCAGTCCGAAGGCCTGAGAACCAGGGGGGGCTAAGGGCATAACTCCCAGTCAGAGACTGAAGGCCCGAGGAGGAGTAGGGGTGCTGCTGGTGTAAATTCCAGAGTTCAAAGGCCTAAGAACTGGGAACTTCAGTGTGTACAGGCAGGAGAAAATGGAAGTCTCAGCTCAAGGTCTGGTTCTATCTTAACCTGTTAACCAAATCCTGGTTTCAGTAACAGAGGCAATGGGTTTTCAAAAGCTGATCAGCAGTATAGGATCCAATGCTCACCAGAATCTCTTAAAATACAGGCAACTGTCAACATTCAGAGTTCCGTGGTTCACCTCTTGGAATGTTTGAGTAGTACCACAAATCCCCGCTTAACCACCGCCAAAGTCGTAAAAGTTGCATCATGAATAGCACCTCTAATTAGGGCCCAACCACCCACACACACTAACACAGACGTTATGGTTCTGGTCTTTCAACGACTTCATGTCAGACACTGGTCACATTGAGTTGGTCTCTATTTCACCACAAACTTCCAGAATATTAAAATATGCACAGGTTTTCTCTCTGTTGGAGATTACTAGAACACATCCTTTGAGAGTAGCTAGAATGCAGCTTAAGTCCTTTTTGCCTTTTTAATGTCTAGGTGCTTAAAAGTGGAGTTCACGGGAGCACGGACTCTCAACCTTCCAATGGAAGACGGTTTTCATAATATTGGAAAGATGGCTAGACATACATCAAAATAAAGGAGTCAGCTTTAGACTTAATCAAGTTAGAGTTTCAACTGCTAAGTGTTTCAAAAGCAAAAAAAAATTTTTTTCTTCTCACTGAATAAGGAGAGTTATGAGCTCTGGGGACGAGGCTGGTGAAGGGTAGCAGAATGTGTCATTCTAAAATAGGCCTCGGGGCGCCTGGGTGGCTCAGTTGGTTAAGCGACTGCCTTCAGCTCAGGTGATGATCCTGGAGTCCCGGGTTCGAGTCCCGCATCGGGCTCCCTGCTCGGCAGGGAGTCTGCTTCTCCCTCTGACCCTCCTCCCTCTCATTCTCTCTCTCTCAAATAAATAAATAAAATCTTTAAAAAATAAATAAATAAAATAGGCCTCTTTGGCATATGTCTTATTTTGAAGTGATTATTTTGTGAAACTGCTGACACAAGAGAAGCTCTGAAAATAAAAGTTATCCTTCTGTAATGGCAATTTACATTTATGAAGAAAATTTGCTTTAGAAAGGGAGGCTGTACCAGGAAGAGAGTTACTGCTGGACATCACTTACTCACCTGGCTTATCTTCCAGGCAAGGTCAATCTCACCAAACTCTTCCTCTTCTCATCATCTTCCCCTGAAGTGCAACGCCGTCCCTCCCCCGGCCCCCACTCCCCAACATCCTTCTAAGGCGGGGGCTTGGGCTGCTTTAAGGAGTTTTTCTCAGTGTTCCTGGGCATTTTCCATGTATACATGAGGCATGAATTTTAAACTGGTATTTGTTTTTCTCTTGATAATTTTTTATTACAGGGCGTCTCAGCCACGAACGCAGGAGGAGGGAGGGAAAATTTTTCCTCCCCTACAAAGGTTAGGAGTCTTGAGTGGCTCAGGGTTATAAGGTACACCTGTCCCTGCTTGGGGTTCAGTCCTTCTGGGAGGGGCATGCGCCTTGGCGGCAACCGTCTCTACATCCTTACCTCCACTGGCTTCTTCCTGTTCGCGCTTCTTCATCACGGTTCTCCTTCTCTGGGTTACTCATTCATTCATGTGCTTTAAAGATCTCAAGTAGCCATTGGTAGTATCTTCAACAACAGCCTCATACTGTGGGCCAACGGAGGGAAAATATTCACCCCATTCCTTGAGGGTACTGGCAGGGTACAAAGGTCTATATTAATACAGACAACATTCAAACATGACGCTCAGTGTTGCAATAAGACAAACTCCCTTCAGAGATACTGTGAAAGGTTAGCTTTTGCCTCCCAACATTTTCCCCTTAATTTTGGCTCCTCTGACACATTTCCATTAACAGTTTTTCCTGGAGCACAAGGGAGGAAGTTTAACCCACCTCCTACTGTCCCTGGCTCTTCTTGTTCCTCATGTCAGGTAGCTTCAGGGAGGACGTGGTTTATTCACAAGATGACACCTAAGCAACCGTATGTTTATTTGATTCCTTTTAGGTATGAAGGTCTGTGTTAACGTTAACGTTAATGCATTAACACCCCCCACACATCCATGAACTGTTAAGATAGTGAGCACTATTTTGAGCATTGTTTTGACAAAGAGCATTTTCTCTTTGTTAAAAATATGTACAACTGGAAACAGTCACTAAAAGGGCAGATTCTACTTTTAAAACTTTGAACTTTCCAAATTCTGTTGGCCTCACACTTAAAGTTCATTCGTGTCAAATGTGCATAAGTTACACTTTCTCAATGTTTTGCAAATCCCTGTGGAAAATAAAGTGTGTTGAATCAATGAACAGAATACAAGTGTCAGGGGGTTCCAGCCTGAGAGTCTGGATTACTATGGTCATGTCTTGAGATAGCTAACCTGTCTCCAGCAATCACTCTTTCAGTAATAGCAGCCCCCTCTTACCCAGCTTTTTATTTTTTAAAGATTTTATTTGAGACAGAGAGAGACAGACAGACAGACAGACAAGCTGGGTGGGGGAGCAACAGAGGGAGAGGGAGAAACAGGACTATGGGATCATGACCTCAGCGGAATGCAGACACTTAACGGACCGAGCCACCCAGGCACCCCTTACCCCAGCTTTTGATTGGGTACCTGTCTGCTTAGTTGGGGACCTTATTTCCCAGCCTCTATTGAAGCTAGCTGTGGCAGCATGACTAAGTTTTGTCCAATCGGATGTAAGCAGAAGTGACACGAGTGACTTAAAACAACATGCATGCCCTGGACTTCTTTCCCTCTTCTGTGGCTGGGAATCAGTGATAAGGAGAGAGCCAAATGGCCAGCCTGGGCCCTACATAATCTTGTGGGCCTGATCACTTACCTTTGAACTGCCGACTTTGACAATAACAAACTTCTCTCTTGTTCCAGCCACAGGGTTTTGGATTTCTTGGTCACAGCAGTTTACTCTGCACCTTACGAAGTACAGCTACAGGCATGTTGTTTCTTTTCCTGATAAGCCCCACCAAGAACCTTCTACCCACTCAACAGATTTAGATTAAGACAACTAAAAAGCCAAATTTGTGTAATTCAGTAACATTTATTTTACAGAAAACAATTTTCAAAGAATACATTTAAAAACCATCTAGATACTGATTTTTATCGCATTACAAAAAATTGAGAGGCGCAATTTAAGTATTCAAATAAACTGTGAGGGGTGGCGGTGGGGGCTTAGGGGGGATCGCTACCGTGGTGTTCCTTAGTCACTTAAAGGCTCTGGAACAAGAGTCTTTACCATGAGGCAGTAGTGCACTTCATTTAGTAGGAATAAATCACATAAAATATATACTTTTATACAGAAAGTGTTATTGTATTATCACTTTCAATTACCTATAAAAACTTCATATTGAATTGCACAAAACTTCTTTAAAATTGGTAACTCCCAGAAGGTAGGGCTTAGAACTAAATATCTGTGTAAATAATTCATTACAAATAATTAGGTTTCTATTTCTCCACAGACCAAAAAAAAAAAAAAATCTATGAAGAATTACATTATTCAAATGGGACATTTAAAATTTTTTTCATAGGAAAATAGGTTTACAGATTTGTCTCTAGTCAACTAAACTTATTTTCTCCCTACTTTAAAACAAATCACAGAAGGTCCAAAGTTTTAAATCAGAGTCCCTATACCACAGTATAATGTGGAAGTGTTTACATTAATTCATTTTTTTGGATTATTCTACCATAGTATTAAATTATCAAAAAGGCACATGGGTACATTCTTCAGAACAGTTTTGGTCTCTTTTGTTTTGTTTTGTTTTTAAAAAACCACACACTTATAAGCAGTGATTTCAATCATGTTTAACAACAAAAATATTAAACAGATTCATTTCTTAATCCAGATGATACAGATTCCATGAAATTTCTGTAGGCACTTCACTTTCCATAGAATTTCTTGTTCAGTAGGTATATGAGAAGGTTCACATTCACTTTAACCTTATCAAACATTTTCATTACAGCTACTCCTTCATACTGCATCTGAAGTAAATCCTGAAATTGTGAAGATCATCATTAAATCTCAAATTTGTCATTTTGCACATTTACAAAACATTCTAGAAGAATCTGTCAACAAAAATAAGATTCAGTTGACCTAACTACGGAGTGTGCATCAAAATCATCCCGTTAAAAACACAAGCCAGTTACAGCACAGATCGCTGGGCCCCATCCACCAGAAGTTCTGACTTTGTAGCTTTGGGGTGAGGCCCAAGAATATGCATTTTAACAAGATCCCATGTGATGATGGCATGGTTGGTCTGAGTGCCATACTTTGAGAATCACTTACCTAAGTGAAAGAAAACAGATTTTTAGAATTGATAAGCACTGTATAACAGAAAACCATCATCAAATTAATATCAGATATGTAATTATACTTTTTAATCGAAAAATTCAAAATATAAATATTCAAGCGAGATGGGTTCTAGCCTTTAGAACAGTGGTGTTTTCTAAAGTGGAGCAAGAGGGAAGCCTGGGTGGCTCAGTCGTTAAGCGTCTGCCTTCGGCCCAGGTCATGATCCCAGGGTCCTGGGATCAAGCCCCGCATTAGGCTCCCGCTCTGCGGGAAACCTGCTTCTCCCTCTCCTACTCCCCCTGCTTGTGTTCCCTCTCTCGCTGTGTCTCTCTCTGTCAAATAAATAAAATCTTAAAAAAAAAAAAAGTGGAGCAAGAAAGGCAATTCCTTGGGAAGCAAAAAGAATATGAGAACTCCTATTTATTCTTATTTTTTATCATTCTTTAAACGTTTATATTTTGTATATATATTTTATAGAGTATAGTAGTAAGGGCATGTATACTTTATAAATAAGTATGTACAAATGGGCATTAATGATCATGTTATGTACTGAAGTTGTGTGATAGAAATGTGGAGACTCCTGTATAAAGCAAATCCTTCCTGATTCAAATTACTTCTGTTCCTGTATTGAGAACAAGTCCTTATTCTCAAGTCAATCATTCTGCCACCACATAAACAAAGGAAATCACCTCTTGCTAAAGTTAGTAAATGTGTCACACCAGTCATATGCATGAGATAAGCAGCAATGTTTCCTAACACCACAGGACAGGGAGGTCTTTCCCAAATAGAAGATATCATTCTTGAACTCCCACAGACTAATACCCAAGACCTCATTTTCTTGTTTCTAGCTCTGGAAACTTCTTGGTTCTTAATGATAATGTCTTGTATCTACATTAAGCAAGGCCACTTGCTTAACTTCCATTAAGAAGTTGGAATCATCTTTGAGAGAACTTCGGCTGTTCCCAGCTTCCTTCTCCACTTCTTCAATTACCTCCAACTGTACTCAGCTCTAAGTAAGAGACACCTGCAGGTGTCTGCAGGGGAATCAGATGGTCCCCCAACGTGGAGAGCAAAGGAAATGACCGAACTTGTGGATGGAAGGTCAGATTTGAGACTTAACCCCACCACTTGCTATCTTATGACCTTGCAACATCACACAATCTCTCTGAAGTTCTGTATTTTGTGTGTGTGCAAATTGTGAGAACACTGCCTACTTCACAGGCGTGCTGTTGGGCACAGGAGATCAAGGTCCACAAGCTCTTTGTAAGCCACCCATGCCTTGTCAGGATTAACTGGAATCCTGTGAGAGGGGCAATGGAGCCGAGTGATGAAGAACTTGGACTCCAGCTGCCTCTTGTATAACGAGCTCTCTGAACCTCTCAGTTCTTCATCTGGGAAAGGAAGCGAGTCAACCTTGTAGCCCTTGATGAACACTGGCCATTATCTGTGACAGGAGAACATCTTCACTTAGGTCGCACCCTTTTGTTAGGTATACTGCCAATACATATAGGATTTAATTAGGATATAATCTTTAGGAACTGAGGAAAGAGTGGGAGAAGAAGACCTAGAAATAATGTTAGAAGCGATCTCCCTTAATTCTCTTACAAATTTCTGTCCTGTTGCCAGGCCTTGTCTCACACTAATGACCTGGCCATCATGTCCTCTTTGGTAATTCATGTGATAATGTAATTGTCTGAAGGCCTTCTGTATAAACAGAAGTCTGACTTTATTAGCTATTAGATGCAGGGCTGGCTACTGGGGCATTTAACCTGCGCAGGGTCCCATGATCAGTAGGGCCCTGCACTTCGTTTAATGCTCTCCTGTTACTATTTTGAAATTCTCAATAATTCTGAATAAGGGGCTGTACATTTTCATTTTGCATCAAGCCCTGCAAATTATGTAGGTAGCCTGGTGATATGTTAATGACTTTCAAAATCTGGGGCAGCTAAGCAGTAACATTTCGCAATCAATTACGTGTATAGATGAACGGCGTGAATAGCTAATCCTACTGCATACTGAATCCTTAACAAAGGAGCATGTGAAGCTTGGTATCTGCTCCACTGTTCAAAGGAAGTCCCATGGAATTCTTGAGGCCTGTCTGAACAGGTGTCTCCTGGTCACTTGGAATTCGTCTGTCCAGTTGATGTTGATTGGCCTTGGGTCATTTCCTTCTTGACAAACACATGATATGTCTTTGCCACTTCTAGAGAAGAAGGACTAACCAAGACAATCCACTTTGGAGCAGATGGTTTTCTCTTCCCATATTTATCTAAGTGGTACATAGGGTCACTCAAGCTTTTCAGTTAAATAGTTAGACGGATACATTTAGTGACATTTAAAATAAGGTAGAAAACAATACTGTGTACTTATATATACTTTTCATAATTACACATTATCTTTCATTTTCTCTCTACACTCTAATTTACTCCATTATCTCAATGGCCTTATCATATTCACTTCTAATTTTTCCTTTTAAGCTACAAGGAATGCTAGACAGAAAAGAAGGGATTGGCATCTGCTCCTAGGAGGGGGAAGTCATTTCAGGGTTCTCGGCCACTGGCTCCACGGGCGGTGAGGCTAGAACTTGTCACTTGCAGGGGCTCATCAAGATGGTTTGTGTAGATACACACAGAGTACCTGGGAACCATTTTACAAGTAATTTGGGACCCAGGTAATTAGGTGTTATTTCCATTTAAAACCTCTTATGTGAAAAAGAAAAACTCAAATACTTGTTCTTTTTTTTTTTTTTTTTTTTTGAGAGACGGAGACAGAGACAGCGAGAGAGAGCGCAAGTGGGGAGGAGAGGGAGAAGCAGATTCCCTTGCTGAGCAGAGAGACAGACGCGGGGCTCGATCCCAGGACTCTGGGATCATGACCTGAGCTGAAGGCAGATGCCCAATGACTGAGCCACTCAGGGGCCCCCCAGATACTTCTTTTAGCCGATCGTACACTAAGGATTAAGAAGAGGTTGGGAGTAAACATTTGGTTGCACACTCCCTTCATTTTCTGTTGTTGTGGTGGTTTTCTGGACACAGAAATTGGATGTCTCAGTTTTTGTTCAAGTATATTTAGCTTAAATGTGGTTCTTATGAGTAAAAGGCAATAATTCAGACTGCAGACACCATTTTTCTACTTATAGATAACTATTTTGCACAGTGTCTTTCATTCTTATCATCCTAAGCATTTAACAGATATTTTTAAAAAGATATATTTATTTTAGAGAGAAAGAGAAAGAGAAGGATAGAGTGAGAGAGCATGCATGTGTGAGTGGGCGGAGGGGGAGAGAATTTTTAAAAAGATTTTATTTATCCATTTATTTGAGAGAGCGAGAGCACACAAGCAGGAGGGAGAGAGAATCTGAAGCAAACTCAGTGTGCAGAGCTCTATCCCATGACTGACCACAAGACTAGGACCTGAGCCCAAACCAAGAGTTGGATGCTCAACAGATGAGCTACCCAGGTGCCCCCTAAGCATTTAATTGATTTAATACACTAATGTAAAAATGATTCTAAGAAGGAGAAAGAAGGAGAAATGAGGTCAGGAAAGTTCCAATCCTGGGCATATGTAGTCTTAGAAAGAAATCCAAGTTCCTAATAAAAGAAAACTTGCCAGCCTTCATATAGCTCTCAATACTTTTATACTATGTTTACCCTCTAAGCTTCAAAATGGAAACATGCCTTAGAAATACTGACCACTATGGTTTGCCATCTAAAAGCATTTTAAGTTCTAATATTTTGAAAAATCAGAGCTTTTTAAAAAACCATCAATGCTTAAAAAGCTAATATTGGCAAATAAGGCTTGCAGGGGTCTTCCGGTGAACATCACTGTTATGAAGGGTGGAAGCCAGGGGAGGCACAAATGCCCCACATTATAAAACTCACCCCCACTTTGCAGAAATCCCAGCTTACCTGAATATTGAGCTGTACCTTTTCCATCTCGACACCAAGGAATTTGGATCTGACATCAAAGATGCCCACATCTTCAGTAGATACGATATCAAATGTAACATTTTTAAACCTAGTGAAGAAAGGGATACTCACACATGTGGAACTGCAAATTTATGTGTAAAGCTGACACCAGTTAATGGAATCCTTAGTTAGCAGGCTTAGTGCAAGGTCCACTGGGAAAATCCTAATCCCCCAAACCTCCTATCATACCCCTTCCCCACTCTGCTCACTAACCTAGGTTTAATGGTTCTTGTTGGGACTGTAGCTGAGAGCACTGAAGTAGGTCCTTTATTATAAAAGAAATGCTATTAAAATGTCATCCTTGTTCTTAAAGATCATAAAATATAGTTGGAAATAGGAGGTTCACAGAATGTGAGGATTAAATGTTGACTTGTACCGCTGAGAGGTCGGTTGAATTTTATTTTATTCTACTTTACTTTATTTCATTTTAAAGTAGGCTCCACGCCCAATGTGGAGCCCAACGTGTGGCTTGAACTCACGACCCTGAGATCAAGACCTGAGCCGAGATCAAGAGAGTCAGACGCTCAACCGACTGAACCACCCAGTTGAATATTATGGATGGTTTCTTTTATAGAAACTATAAAGATGAGGAAGCATGTTCTCTGAGTGGGTGGAGTCAAGAGAAGCTTTGCTGGGATAAGTGGAATAGAGCCCAGTTCTGGAGAGAAGGCAGGAGTTGGAGAGGAGGGCACATGGGGAGTCTGGCTCCCCCCCAACGGTGATGGGACACAAGGCTCATGGTCCCTTTAACACAGAGAACCCACTGGCACGTGGTACGTGGCTGCAGCGGAGGGTTTCCATTTTCCCCTCTAGGTCAAATACACACACCAACAGCACACCGCAGATGGCCCTGACCCGGGTGTTGGCACACAATCTGTGGCTTTGAAATGAGAAAGGTACTATTTTGCACTTGTAAATAACTCTTATCATTCAAGACCAAAAGGCAGCTTTTCATTCTCACTGATATGACTCAGTCCTTTTGGTGGGAAAGGGGAGGCGGGCAAATCCAAACACACCGGGCCAGCCATGGGAAACACAGTGACCCGCTCAGCACTTCCTACAACCCACAGCACCAGATGTTTGGGGTCTGATGGGAAGACTAGAGACCAAATGAAGCTCTCTTCAAAGGCCACAAGAAACCTAAGAGAAGGGAGTCGGATTTTATGGGAGTGAATAGAGGGCGCTTGTGCTCTGTGTAGATTCTGGGTCACACTCACTGGTTTGTTTGAAGGTCGTCTATCCCCAGGAGGACACCTTTCTCATGCAGCTTTGCTGCCGTGTACCTCACCGGCTTGGATCTTTTCGCCCCTTTGGGTTCTCCTTTTCCATCTAGTTTAATTGATCTTCGAGAATTTCTGACAAAAGAATAAACTGTCTGTTGTCATGATGGCAAAGTCAGAGGTTTCTGGTGGTGCAATAACCCTGTCAGGGTGCCCACCACTGCTCACACTGGGCCCCACTGCCCTGAATACGAAACTTTTTATTTTGCAACAGTTAAGGTGAGATTTTTCCGAGATTTTGCGATAGTAGGTGACAATTTTCCCTAGACCATAAAACCTCACTACTGAAATATAAGAGAAAGCTATTTTCAAAGTGACTGAAGTTTGAATTACAGACTAACATTTTTCATAAAACTTGTCCTCTATTTTCTCAGGCATGTCGAAATACGTAGCTATATTAAGTCATTCTGCAAGCAGCTTTGGTTCATTAATCTGAACTGCATACTTCTTTTTTTTTTTTTTGAAGATTTTATTTATTTATTTGACAGAGAGAGACACAGCGAGAGAGGGAACACAAGCAGGGGGAGTGGGAGAGGGAGAAGCAGGCTCCCCGCAGAGCAGGGAGCCCGATGCGGGACTCGATCCCAGGACCCTGGGATCATGACCTGAGCTGAAGGCAGTCACTTAACCAACTGAGCTACCCAGGCGCCCTGAACTGCATACTTCTTAAGTAAAGGTATTATTAAGACTTTTTTAGTTTATTTAATAAACACTATGTGGCCAGCAATGTTCTAAGTACTTTATGAATATTGCCTCACATTTGCAAAATTGACATTTCCGTAGTACTTTGAAATAAATAAATCCCTTTCTTATTGTTTCATTTAGCTCTCATAACAATGCTTGTGAAGCTGGTACTCCTGCCACCTTAAAGATGAGAAAATTGAAGTTCCAGAGACATTCAGTGGGCTGGGTCACAGATCACACAATCTAAGAGGAAATTAGAATGCAAATCCAGCTCACCCAACTGCAGAGCTTGTAAAATGCCTTCAAGTAGTTGCAATAAATATATTAAAAAAAACCCCTCTAACAACCCTATTTCTTCTGGGTATTATTAGCTTGATCAACTTCTTCTTCCCAGGAACAGAGTAAAAGTAATTTACAGGCTGCAAGCAAATGAATTAAAATTCAGAGCTAGTGGGGCCCAAATAGATGCGGTTTAAATTTGCTTATCTCCCTTCATCAAATCTTCTATGATTAATGCAGTTGATTTTTCTGTACAGCATCATTTCCTACTGTCAATTTGATTACATGGATTACGTGAAAATATTGCATTACATATTTAAATGGGTAATTAAAATTCGACTAGTATCAATCTTAGTCTAGAAGTAAGAACAATTATGAGCAAAGAATACTCATTAAAAGTGGCTACATTGCGTATAAAAAATCTGTAATATGTATGCTAACGGATAATAGGCAACTGCCAAATTTTGTCTTTTATGTCAATAATATTTTTGTAAACCCATAAGCAATTTTAGAGGTTTTTAAAATTTATTTGAGAGCGAGCGAGCGAGCACGAGTGGGGGGGGTGGTTAGTGGAGGAAGGGCAGAGGAGAAAGAGAATCTCAAGCAGACTCCGTGCTGAGCGCAGAGCCCAATGTGGGCTCTACCTCACAACCCTGAGATCATGACCTGAGCCGAAATCAAGTCAGATGCTTAACTGACTGAGCCACCCAGGGGCCCCACTAAGCAATTTTAAATCATTAGGCTGTCTTCGCTGTTAGCAAACACCTGGAGTTATCTAACATTAATATCATTTACTGTAAACATTCAAAAAACAAGAGTAGCTTAATTTTTATCATAGTGTTCAGAGACACCTTTGACTAAAACAGACAAAAGGAAAAAGGAAAGTGCTTCCCCAGGTGTTAAAGCTACTTGCTTAAAATACAACAAATTGAGCTACTCGAATTCCAATGCTGATGGGCAATTCAAAAGTTCCTAAATGCACTTCTGACTTCTTAGATCACAGCAGCAAATCACAAGATTGAGATTCTAGTGTTTGGTTATAAAATAAAGCAAGCAGTTTGCTTCCAAGCCCCACTGTCCAGGATTGTAGAAGAATGGACACCCCTATACACCAGGACACCACAAACGGACATAGGAATTTAACTTACCTTCTTTTTAAGTTGTCTAAACAAGTCTTTATGTAGGTGTCATAATAATTAATCTGCTCTTCATAAAATGCCGCCTTCTCATTGAGTGCCTTCAGGGTCTGCTGAAGTTTGGCCAATTCAGCTTTTCGAAGCTTACGATGTATTCTTTGATTTCGAATGTCCTAAAAGAACAAATCAAGGCTATGATACGAGATTTAAGAAGCTGACTTTATGATATTGCCAATGTGGGACAAGAAGACTGTGGACTATTGAATCCCTATTTGTGACCATTAACCTGTAGCTTCCCTCAGTGACCTTCATCTCTGAACACTAAAGTGTCCCTCCTTCCTTGCTTATACTTCAGACTGGCAAGGGTCCATATTTCACTTTAACAGAGTTGCTAAGGTTTATTTTTTCCTTAATGGAAAAGCGGATAAGCATTTTTGGAATAACCATACAATTAATTTAAGGAAAAATAGTGTTTTAAGAGGGGCCCAAGGAAGACTTTCCTAGGAGACAGCAATTTCTTCAGAATGTGTTCAACATTCCACTTGGAAGGATACTTTACCTGGAAAGGTTTACACGTAATCAATGCATTCCTTTTAGAAATAAGTAAAACAAACAAACAAACAAACAAAAAACAATGTACTTTTTAATCTGAGAAGTATTTCTCTCGGTTTCCAAAAACAACTGAGCTCTCAAGATTGATGGGAAAGATATAACTCTGGTAACTATTCCTTGGATTTAAATAGAGTTAGGAGAACATTAAGTTGTCCAAACTGCTTATAACTTACAGGAGCTAGGCTATATTTAAACTTATAGGCATAAGATTTATTTGTAATTCTAACGGGTAAATCATGAAAATGTTTCATTTAAGAAAATGGCGCTTGTTTACTATGATTTTCCTTATGTGGACAGATTAAAACACATTTACCTAGGAATCCAGATAGACATGCATACGTCCTTAAATAACAATTCTCCAGTAAACAGAATCTTTTGGAGGATGCCTTCATGGTAGACCTTTTTTTTAAGGCAAAAGCGTTCATTTCTCTACTAATTATTCCCAGAGAGCAATATTCTCCACCCCAGAGCTATGGAAAGAAATGTGACTTCCCTTGAGTCACTTAGGCTAGGAGGACTAAGTCTACTGCTCTAAGTGACCATAACTTTCCATGGAAGAAAGAAGCGGAGTTGATTTTCCACCAAGAAGGTGAGAACATTTACTTTTTTCCTGATCACTTAACTGCCTTTAACCTCCAGACCCATTTTAATTTGCATATTTGGATAAAAAGAAGGAAATGTCCTTTTGACTCAAATATATACTTCCTTATCCTTGGCATACAGATCTTAGCCATTTCCTGTGATGCTTCCTCACACTAATTTGAGATCCCTTTCTCAGGAAGTTTCCCAACTGTAAAAATATGGGATGAGAAAACAGAAAGCACCCTTGAAGTCTTAACTGCATTTAGGCTCAACTGCTCAGCGGCACATTCTCAGGGACACAGAGTTAATATCTCAGTGGCAGGTCCTAAGAGCAACTGGGCTATATGACAACTAACAAGAGAGAACTCTCATTGAAGTACCATTTTTATTTTAAAACTAGTAAGTATTGGGGCGCCTGGCTGGCTCACTTGATAGAGCATGTGACTCGATCTTGGGGTTGTAGGTTTGAGCCTCATGTTGGGTGTAGAGATTACCAAAAAAATAAAATCTTAAAAAAACCCCCAAACTTAATAGGTATTGCTTAAAGGTATAGATGAGACCTGTCAATTAAATTTCCTGAGCATTATTTCTGGTGTGTGTCAAATGTCCTAATGACTTGGGGAAGTTGTGAATTTTTTCTATTAAAAGTCATCAATGGGGTGCCTGGGTGGCTCAGTTGGTTAAGCGTCTGCCTTTGGCTCAGGTCATGATCCTAGGGTCCTGGGATCAAGCCCCGCATCGGGCTCCCTGCTCCATGGGAGGCCTGCTTCTCCCTCTCCCACTCCCCCTGCTTGTGTTCCCTCTCTCGCTGTCTCTCTCTCTGTCAAATAAATAAATAAAATCTTAAAGAAAAAAAAAGTCATCAGTGGCTTTGAAGCCTTTGAAAATCTATAATATTGATCATGGCAATACAACTATGAATCTGTTATGTCACCTCAGAGAGTGCCTAGCATGTGACCAAAGATTAGCAAATGTCTGCTAAGTGAAGAAGGAAGAATACTATTTCCAAAAACCTTGGCAATCTCATTGAGAATGTCTTGGTATTTATTCTTGGATGACACGTGTCCAGTTTGTTCCAAAGTCCTAAGATTCCTCTGGATTTTCCTCTTCTTCTGCTCCAGGGGTAGCTGTGCATCTTCAACCATAGACTGACTATGCTTCATTTCTTCTGGAGCCTGGGAATCTATAATTGCACGGCTCACCATATCTTTGGCATGATCTGTTTCCTGAAAAGGGAATATCAAGATGTTGACTGTTTTCTGATTCCCCAGTCTCACAAATTCATAAACTGTACAAGACAAGTTAATGTCAAAATAAAAGAAGTCTCAAGTCAGAGTCCAAAGACCAGAATCAGCTTATGTTCTTCATGGAATTTGAATAGGTCTTTGGGAAGGGATTATCTCATGTTTTTGAGAAATATAACAATGGTGGCAGGCCTACTTTGAGCAAGATTCTCAATGGCTACTTTAGTGCTAAGATGAGAAATCACCTTAGTAATGAATATATTATAGTGGATAACTGATATTTTTGAAGTCCCTGGATGGAAGGATTTCAATTCCTGGACAGTTCAGCTGAGGAAACTAAAACTACATTATTCATTAAAACACAGCTGTGAGAACACCCTAAACATCCAGAACCCAACTGAACTCTCACACATCAGCATATTTATGGAGATTGGTAAACCATGAGGGCAGAGACCTTTATTTTAATAAGGGAATAATTCTCAAACTATCAACTCTGAAAAGCCTGCAGGGTGTCTTTGAACCAAAGGGAATAAGAATATTTTAGTTCATCCTAAGTTTCCAAGTAATTGATTAGTAAATGAATGAATGAATAGAATTTGGACAGGTTATTAAAAAAAAAAAACAGTAATAAAAGGAGACTGGTGATCTTCCCAATTCATTTTATTAGACAACTGATTGACACAATATAAAGTCTAAGGATACAAATATTATTAGATGACAGATAGACTAACACAGGAATAGTTTACAGGTCAGCGGTCAACATTAACTGCAGCACTTAATATGTTATTGGACACCTAGTATGTGCCAGTTATTATTCTACCCGCTTAACATGTTTTAAATCATTTGTTCTTGCTATGAATTAAGCACCATTATTATTCCCTTTTATAGTTGGGGGAACTGAGGTAGAGAAATCCTTCTAAGTGCCTAGAATTACATAGTTAGGAGGTGCAGGACTATACTTGATCTTGGGAGTCTGCATTCTTGTGACTATGCTACATTTGGGGAAAAATTAAATATTCAATAAGGACTAAAATTCTCTTACTAAATTAGTAGGATATTCCACCCACATTGTTTAAAAATATTCACACATTAACAAACACCAGATAACTTGGTTTCATTCTTTGTGTTTTGTAAATTAGAAACAGTCATTTCTTGGCAACCAATTAAATGAAGAATGATTCAGGAATGGGGTGCCTGGGTGGTTCAGTCAGTTGGGCGTCCCACTCCTGATTTCCACTCAGGTCATGACTGCAGGGTCATGGGACTGAGCCCTACATCGGGCTCTGTGCTCAGCAGGGAATCTGCTTGAGGATTCCCTCTCTCTGCCCCTCTCCCCACTCACATGTGCGCACTCTCTCTCTCTCTCTCAAATAAATAAGTAAATCTTAAAGGAAAAAAAGAATGATTCAGGAAAATTATGTGCCGCTCTGCTAAGAAGTATCTAATTAGATAATTTTGTTCACTTTTGTTTAGCAAGTGGTAATTACTGATACAAAAGCAAGAGCAGTGAATTAACTTAATTCAGAATGAACTAAATAAACAATGAGGCATTTTAAAAGATGTTGATAACAACTTTAATGCAAGATTGTTAGGAACCTTTAGTTACTTACAGCACGATCATGGTGCTCTGACCTGATGGACTCAAGACATTCACTTCTGAAGCATTTGGAAAACAGTTTTAATGTGTGAGACATTTGTTTCAATTTAGCAAATACGTAAGATATGAAAGGTATTTTTCTACATCCTATTGACCAGAACTATCTTTTAACTGACTTATCTGCCCACCCACTATATGAGGTTTATTTTATTTTATTTTATTTTTAAGATTTTCATTTATTTGACAGAGAGAGACACAGCGAGAGAGGGCACACAAGCAGGGGGAGTGGGAGAGGGAGAAGCAGGCTTCCCGCCGAGCAGGGAGCCCGATGTGGGGCTCGATCCCAGGACCCTGGGATCACGACTGGAGCTGAAGGCAGACGCTTAACGACTGAGCCACCCAGGCGCCCCTATATGAGGTTTATGATGAACATTCAGAGGCTTTAAAATTATCTTCCTAGTCTAGGACAAATTTACATTTAGCATACATTTGGTGCTCATTTTATATTTCTTTCCCATTATAGGGATTTTATATTTATGACTGAACTCAGCTGGCCAGAGTAACACATAAATTTCCTTACTTCCAAACCATGTCAGTTACATGGTCTTTGCAGTAACAGTAAACACTGGACATTAAGATTAAGAAAGTCAACTCACATACATGGTACTTATTATTTTACACTCAAAGACCAATTACCTGTTGTGTCGTTGCTGGTGTCTCCAAGATTTCTGTCAATGTGTTCCCTGGTTGGTTCCGGATCACATCAATTATCAGCTTTTTGGTCCTTACAAAATTGAGAAGAGACAGACTTTCAGACGGCAGTCCTGACGTGCAACAATCTGCTTCTCCCCTATGCTTCTTTGTATGTGTTACACGATCGCATACAAAAATGAAGCTTCAAAGATAATCCCTTAAAACAGAACGGTCTTTCAGAAATTCACATCTGCTCTGAGGCTCCTGCAAGTTTGTGAGTGCTTGATAATCAAAGTCCGGGTTTTACATACTGGATGTTGTGGGATTATGCTGTCAGTAACAGGGGGACAAGTATGTCAGTAGATTCCTTCTCTAAGTACTTTTTCTTCTTTGTAGACAGAGACTACTTTTGATGAGCAGGAGGGATGTGCAGCTGATATGGCCTGCAACTGTGGAGGATACAGGAATGATATCTAATACCCTCTCCCCTTTCCTGACTTTACTAACTTTAAGCTTCTGAGCCTCTTTAATACTTTATAAACCTTTAGGAGCTAGTCCAGTGGTTACTCTTCCTGGTCTGAGAAAGGTATGGAACAGTTGGAAGGCCAGTGGGAGCAGTAGTCCCAGGTGGGCTGGGGCGGCGTTGGCTGCCGGCTGACACAACAGTGAGGCGGATGGTGTTCAAGAACCTCAGGTCTGGTGGACGAGCTAAGAGATGGGCTTGCGTCCTTGTCTTTAGATGGCAGAAAATAGAGGAGCTGCTCAATAAAATGTTAACAGCTAGGAAACTCCACTGAAAGCACTAAAACCACAATACTTTTTCTCATGTGTCCTTCATGGCAATCCTACTCAAAGATCAGGTTGTGTAATGATGTGAAAAGATTTCAGCATAAAAGGCAAAGGGTTGACCCTTTGTGTGTGTACTTTTACATGAGCGGGAAAATTATTATTGGATATAGCTTCCTTTCTAAAAAATAGAGACATAAAAAGAAGCTGCCTTAAATTATAAACAGGTCTAACTGATGATTGAAGTTTCACTGTTCTTGCTGCTCTGTTGTATTTAACATCGTTTCTTTCAAAGGCATTGTGTGCCATCACTGGATGATGTCTTTCTTCTTCATACAGCAGGAAATGTTCACATGGCATGAAAATGGGAAAATGAAAACAAAACACTGTTCATTTTTGAATCATCAGGGCAAATGACAGAGGAAGCCCTCAAAGTGAAGTCCAAATATCTTATTTTTGAAAATAGGATAAAATCCAATAAGCCATCTGTAAACATTATTTTTGTCATTTCTTACTTACTGCAGGTCTGTATGAGAAGAATGATTACAGCCATTTCCTCTGACCCATGACCTTTCACTGCTGGGGATTTACAGGCTGTCTGGGAATGTCCGAACACTCCCCTGAGAGTCCAAGGTGGACACACAGCTAATTATAGCCATGCGGGAGAGGGCACTGTTCCTAAGGTGGCTGTAGCTTAGCCAAGTCTCGTTTCCTCCTTACACCACTCCCTCTTCCAATCATCATTAATGTCTTCAACAGAAACATCAAGTTAAAAATAAAAGCACTGGATGATTTTAAAAATGTCAACACAATGACAGTTCCATATTTGAAAAAATATTCTAGGAACCACTTATGATCTATCTTTCCAGAAAACTCCCAGCTCATTTCTTTAGAGAGGATATCTGATGACCAAAATGACCCAGGTCACTAAAGCGTGCCCTGCCAGGGACAAAGAATGTTTGTTTGTTAAGGAGTCACTCAAGGACGAACTGCCTATACTGCATCTTTCTCAGGAATTCAACTTTATGTCAAGCCAGTGGAATCCACTTGCCAAAGTTCCACCCCAGACATCTTGCATGTAAGTAACCATCCTGTTTCAGGACAGGGAACTCACTATCTTCCCCTGCAGCATGCCTAATGGTTAAGGGCACTGGGATCAGATAGATCTAAGGTCCATTTGGGGCTCCTGTGGTTTACTAGTTGTGTGGACTTGTACAAATTATATAATCTCAATGAGTCTGTTTTCTCATTTATAGAATCGGAATCTCTCAGAGGACTTAGTGAGGACTCAATGAAAAGTCCCATGTAAAGCCACTCACTAGGGTCTGACGTGTGGTAAGCATTCACATGGTCATGAAAGCTTTGCCGCCCAAGATGGCAGCCACTGGCTACAGGTGGCAATGGACCACTTGAAACATGGCTAGTCCAAACTGAGATGTATTACAGGTGTAAAACACACACTGGATTATGAACGTTTAAGTATGAAAAAATTAACAATTTTTTACACAAATTACACAGTGAAGTAATGAAATTTTCAACATATTGGATTAAATAAAATATACTGGAATTAATTTCACCTGTTTCTTTTTAAAATGTAATTTCTAGAAAATTTAAAATTACTTGCGTGGCTCGTGTCGAATTTATTTTGGCAAGAGCAACACTGGAACATTCCATTCTTACACAGGCAGCTCACTCTGAGAGACCTGCCTTCCAGTGAATCCCACTCACTGGACCTGGTTAGTCATGGGACTTCAGCACTGAGGGGAACCTTTGGGGAACAGTCCAATCCCTGATTATACAAATGAAGCAACTAAGATGTAAGAGGTTCGAGAGTTACACAGAGGTCACACTATTTTCTAGAGTTGCAAAAAACAAGTTGAATTCACTTTCCATATCATCAGCTCCTCACAAACCTGCAGAGAGGGGCCCAGATTGTGTCCCCATCCCCCAGTCCTTTCTTTTTGCACCTGAAACCCCCAGTTCCTTAAGCCTCTTCACAATAGGATTAAAAAAAAGAGTTCATAGTTTTGCTCCCATCTGTTGTCAAAGATCTTAAGATGTGTCCCCTCCTCACCCCAATGCAAACACAATATTCTAGATATGGTCTAACCACCATAAATCAACTAACTGGGTGGAGAGGACTGGCTCCCTGGCTGTTCAAACAATAGGTAAGATAGGCCAATCAAACCAAGGACTTTAATTCTGAGGAAGAATTAAGAAGAAAAGAAATACAGTGGGGAGTTTGTTCATCGCAGCTGTGTTCAAATCCTATTGTTGATAAATGAGACCACGTGGTGCTTGTAAACCGGTGTGACCTCTTAGATTTGGCCATTCCGCTCATAAGGCATCTTTTATGATGCTCTGACCGGTAGCATCGCTGAGCCTCCCCCTCTGCCATCTGACTTACAGCTTGTCCAAGTTTGAAAAGGAATTCATGTTTGTGCAATCTAAGGAATATTTCCAGTTGTTTAAAATTCTTCTAACATGATTACACATTTTTATCACCAGACAGCAAATATCACCTTAGCCATTTGGTGCCCATGCGAGTTTGTACCAAAAGCAAAGAAATCTTTCAGGTGGGATGATAGATGCCTCAACTGAATCATGGGATAGGAAAAAAAGTTCTTGAGAAATGACAACTGAAGCACCCGGGCAGTTAAGTTTGATTAAATCCACAAACAGTGCCTTCTACCAAAGCACGCAGACTCCTGTAGAAAAACAAGCTTAATAAAGGTCATGAGGATCACATTTTTAAAAAAAAATAAGCTCTACGTTCAACATGGGGCTTGAACTCATGACCCCGAGATCAAGAATCACTTGCTCTACCTACTGAGCCCACCAGGCGCCCCAAAGTTCACATATTTTAAGTAGAATCATGAATTATAATGAGAGAGATTTAGAATTGTGTAGTTTTCTGTAATTTATACAGTGTTAATGCATGCCTTCTTTGGCTCATTGTATCCCTTCCTTCCCCTCTCCCTCTGCCTTCTTCCCCATTTTAGAGATGAGGAGACTGATGCTAAGGTGACTTGCTCAGAGTTCTATGGCTAGTAAGTGCCAGATGGAGGCTGTAATCCCAGGTCTCCCCAGGAGGTCTCAACCAGGCTTTTCTGGTTTGTTCTTTTAGTAATCAGCAGGGTTGGTAGTCTTGGCAAAATGGCAAAAGCCCAAACTCAGGCTCCTTATTCCATATATATACAGAAGGGAAACACAATGTTCTTCCTACCCCCATCTGTGCCTTCATGTCCCTCCCATCGGTCGGTCTGTCTTCCTCTCTGGCCTGGAAAGATGCCCCAGCATCGGTTATGAAGTAACTGCTCTGCTATCATTCTCATTATTTATTCTAAGATTCCCAAGAGTACAAAGAGCCTTGCCCTCAATGAGCTGTAAAATCTTGTGAGGGCAGGCCCTGGAAGAGTTAAGATCATCTGAGTTTGAATCTATTCTCTACTTACTAGCCATATTACCTAGGAAAGAATTTTTGTCTGTTCTGTGCCTCTATGTAAAATATAGGTAATCACCTCTACCTCTTATGGTTGCTGAGAGTATAAAATGACAAATCTCATATATATCTCTATATATCTATAAATCATATCTATGGAATATTATATATAATTGAATATATATGTATATAATACACATGTATATTATTATCTATCTGAATCTGTAAGAGAGTGCCTGTCACGTGGTAAGCACTTCATAGGTGTTTGCTATCATCTTCAGCTAATCGCTAAGAATTATAAAGCTAGCATGGTATAAAGTTACTAGCGTAAGTCCTGCCCCCATGGAGATGAGTTACTCATCACTGTAAGGCTAGTTATTTGTAACTAATCATAAGAAGACATTTCTGAAAGTTAAAAACACAACCTGTTTAAAGAGGAAGCAAAATGGATTTTTTTTTTTTATAGAGAAAAGCCAGGTATTTTCATGTCTTAAATGCTCTGCATTCCATGATTGTCCATTTCACACTAACTTCTGAAAGGCATTGTCTGATTTTAGTTAAGTTTGGTTCTGTAATGAAGATCTCTAAGAACTATATATTATGTTTGAATTAGGAATTTGGTTTATTAGCTTGGAAAAAAGACATCCCCATAAGAGTTTTCAAATCAGTATTTAAAGAGTCTATTAATGGAATATCCATAATAAAGGGCTTATGAACTTAAAGCATGTCAGTGACTAGTTACTTGCTTCCCATAATTTTAGACTTACATTTCCTCACCTCAAAGATACAGATGTGGACTAGATGGTCTCTAAGCTTGCTATCACTGACACATCTTATAATTATCTATTATTAGCAAGATTTTCAAATATATACCTAAAGTATAATGTCTTTGAAAGTAAGGTTTGGCTAATATCATGGAGCTAATTCTATTGAATCTTTTGGACAATACCCAAATTCCACTTTCACAGAAGGCCACCTGGTCAATCGTTGTTTCAGTTTGTCATCCCACACTGACCACTAACTGGGCTGCTTAGTGAAGGGCTCTGCCTACAGCAGGATCTCAGAGTATGCCCAGAGGAAGGCTGTCTAGACCCCAGAGGTCTAGGAAAGCAGTGAATTATTAAGAATTATTAAAACACTAGCCCAAAAACCTTTCTATAGAAATGAGAAAGTTGATTCTACAATTCACACTGAATTGCAAGGAACCCCAAAGAACAAAAGGCTTCTTGAAAAAGAACAAGTCGGAGGACTTACCAATTTCAAAACTTATTACAAAGCTACAGTGATCAGTGCAATGTGGGACTAGGATAAGGACTGATATTAAGATGAATGGTATATAATTGAAAGTCCAGAAAGGCATATGTGTGTGGTCAATTGGCTTTTGACAAGGGTACCTTTGTACCTTTGAGAAAAAGTGTCTTTAATAAATGGTGGTAAGATAAGTGAACATCCACATGCAAAAAAAAAAAAAAAAAAATGAAATTGGACTACTGCCTTACACCAAACACAAAAATTAGCTCAAAAGGGATAATACACCTAAATATAAAAGCAAAAACTGTAAAACTCTTAGAAGAAAACATAGGAGTAAATCTTCATCACCTTAGATTGGGCAATGATTTTTTATATATGACACGAGAAGCACAAGTAACAACAAAAAAATACATTAACTGTCCTTTGCCAAGTTAAAAAACTTTTGTACATGAAAGAATATTACCAAGAGACTAAAAAGACAACCCATCAAAGGGGAAGAATATATGCAAATCATAAATCTGGTAGGGGTCTACTATCCAGAATATAGAAGGAACTCTTAGAACTCTGCAACAGAAAGACAAACAATCCAATTAAAAATGGGGCAAAGGACTTGAACAGACATTTCTACAAAGAGGGTATACAAATGGCTGACAAAGACACAGAAAGACACTGAATGTTATTAATCATCAGGGAAATGCAAATCGAAGCTATGATGAGATACTACTTTATACACACTAGAATGGCTATAACAACACCACAAAAGAGAATTTAAGTATTGGTGAAACTGTGGAAAAATTAGAACTCTTATACCTTGGTGGTGGGAATATAAAATGGTACAGCTACTGTGAAAAAAGTTTGGCAGTTCCTCAGAAAGCTAAATTTAGAATTACCTTAAGACCCAGCAATTCCACTGCTAGGTTTACACCCAAAAGAACTGAAAACAGGTGTTCAAATAAAAACTTGCACACCAATGTTCATAGCAGTATTAGTCACAAGAAGGTGCAAACAACCCAAATGTCCAGGATAAATGTGGTATATCCATGCAATGGAATATTATTCAGCCAAAAACATTGTGCGGAGTCAAAGAAGTCAGACACAAAAGGCTACGTAGTGTATGATTCCATTTATATGAAATACCCAGATAGGCAAGTTCACAGAGACAGAAAGCACCAGGGACCAGGGCCCGGGGACCAGGGACTAGGGACTAGGGAGCATGGCCTGGAAGGATGTCCCAGGATAGTGGGGAGTGACTGCTTAATGGGTATGAGGTTTACTTTTGGGGTGATGAAAATGTTCTGGAACTAGAAAGTAGTGAAGGTTGTGTAACATCCTGAAGGTACTAAGTACCGCTGAATTGTACACTTTAGAAGGTTAAAATGATAAATTTTATGTTATGTGTATTTTACTACAATAAGAAAAAATGAGTGGCTCTACTTAGTATAGTGATTACAGGAATAGACAACATTTGTTTCCCGTACACAGTGGGGAGCTGTGACAGAGCCCCACAAGGGCTGAGGCAGGTAGGACAATGGACCAGGTTTCTCTAGCTAAGACATATGGCTGCCCAACAGGCCTGACTTACATGGTTTTGCTTTTAAAATGAATTCCAAAAGTTCACAGACCCATGGAGACTGTATAAATATATATAAATACAGGATATTGAAATTATGTGATATTTTAGACTACCCACATTGTGATTTCCATTCATTAATGCACATATTTGAGTTGACTGCCTTTAGAAAATGATGTTCAAATAACAGACCAAACCAATTACGAGAAAATTTCTTCCCATTACTTCTAAGGACAAAGCATATGAGATCATAGGATGCTTGGCCTCATTTAATTTGTTTTTGTTTTTAAAGATTTTATTCATTCATTTAAGACACAGAGATAGAGAGAGAGAGAGAGAGAAGATGAGCAGAGGGAGAGGGAGAAGCAGGCTCCCTGCTGAGCCAAGAGCCCGAAGCGGGGCTTGATCCCAGGACCCTGGGATCATGACCTGAGCTGAAGGCAGACGCCTGAGCCACCCAGGCACCCCATTGGCCTCCTTTAATTTGTATGGCAGAACCACACAATCTGCATTTTCAGTTACCTTTATAATTGGCACTTTCCCCGAGGAACCCAGAGAACAGACTGCACGGTTCCTCCCCGGCCCTTCTCTGTTGCGCTGCCCTGTGTCGTCTCTGCAAATTCAATCTGACTTGCTCTTCAGTAGTCTAAGGAACTGCCCTCACCTCTTCTGAGGGCAAGGTTGTGTAAGAGTCCTGCAGCTTGGCCTCTGTCCTGTTCCCCGCTGGCAGACTTCAGACCCCCAGAGGGCAGAGACCGTTAATGGCTTGCTTACTGCTGTCTCCCCAGCATCAAGCCAGGGCCATGGACACAGAGCAGGTACTGAGGATTTGCTACACACGTAGATGAAACCTTAGAAAATCTGAGCACAAACTAATGAAGCCGAAGAGAAGAAGCACAGGTTGCAACATAGGACACTGAATAAGTTTTTTTTTTTTTTTTTTTTTGCCATTTTAATGGATGATGATGAATATCTGGAAAAAACTTAACTGGAGATGAGCACTGTTTGAATCCCGTCAGGGGCAGAAAGGAAAGCTCTTGTTACAAATGAAAACCACCTCAGAACTCAGGACATGCAACTTAGAAGTAATTTGTGAAGTATTATTTAAATACATAATTATTCCATTTTGGCCCCATTTCCCACTTCCATTCTCCACCTCAGTCTCAGACACAACTGACTTAACATGCACCCTTTTGTTTATGTAAGTTCTTAAAAACTGTATTGTTTGGTGAGCATATGTTTTGGTTTATGGTGTTTTGATTTATGGTGACGGATCTCATTCTTTCGTATTCCGTGTGTAAAGGACTGGTGTGGAACATCCAGAGGCCTTGATGGAAACAATACAGTATAAAAGCATGAATGCTTCATTATAAATGCTCAGGGGCAGGAACTAGGGTATAAGTCAAAGCTGGTAAACATATCCGGGCTTAGAGTAATAGGAAAGAAGGTTAATAAAGCAGATGATAGTGTTAGGTCTTACCATGGTGTGCCTTTTGTATTAACACTGGATCCCAGACATTAAATATGCTTTCAAGTATTTCCTCATTAATCTTTTTACCACTCTGAAACAGGTATTTCCCTTCAGTTACCTAAGGACTTCTACAGGCAGAATTAATCACTTTGTTTCTTAAAAGAAAGGAATCAAATTGCTACATGGAAAAGTGAAAAACAAGATAAGCTTTATAAACTATTATAACATTTAGTTCCCTCTTAAATGATAAGTAGTCTATTTATTATCCTTTGGTCAGATGTTTGATGAATAAACAACGTATTTCGATATTTAGATACATTAAAACGAATTATTTGGGGATTCAGCCTATTTAAATTTGCATGTTTTAAGATGCATAATCCGAGACACAATGTGCCCATTATGCCCCAAACTTACTTTATCATGAGGCTTTGGCCATCTATAGCTTCACCGTCCCCTAGGTCGTACTTGCTTGTCAAATAAAGGGAAATCTCAATCTTTGAGAGTTGATTTAGTGTATTTGCCCTGTTAGGGTCATTGGGGTCAACTGCTCCTTCCCCTGCAGAAATAAAACATTGTTATTCTTACCATTCACTCATTGTGTTGGCATCAGCAAAGCAAGATAAATGTTCTATGGGAAAGACAGGCTTTGTTGTACAGGGGATAATGGTCTTCATAAACAAAACAAAACATATACTAATATATTCCAAGAGGCTTTTAAAATCTTTCTCTCTTTTTTTTTTAAAAAGATTTTAAGTAATCTCTACCCCCAACACGGAGCTCGAATCCACAACTCCAAGATCAAGAGTCGCATGTTCCACCGACTGAGCCAGCCAGTCACCCCTTAAAAAGTCTTTGATTTAAACTGTAAAATAACATGGGGGCACAGATACTCAAAACATGAAAATATTACTAAAAGAGAACTTAATAAAAGAAATCGTTATAAAATACAGCAAGGAATTTGTAATAAATTTGGCTCTTTAATGATTTCTTTATGATATAGGTTGACTAATCCCTTTTGATGCATCTAGAGTTTAATTGCTATCTAATTGATTTGTAACCTAGGACACTATGAATTACAGAACTCTTAATGTAAGAAGGGGCTAGTGTAGTTATCTTCTTAAGTAAGGTTACATATTAAGATTATTTTGATCTAGAATAGGAAAACTGAACAACTAAACACAAACCACAGGATAAATAGAAGGCAGAAGCTCTTACCAAGAAAAGACTCCACACTAGGTACCTCTCCCAGGGATTCCAGTAGTTCATTCAGCAAGTCCTGTTTGTCAGGTGCAATTGCATCCTGGTGTTCCAACAGGAGCTTTACAGAAACAGCAATAAACACAGAGACACAAACAATTAAAAGTAAATTCCTAAGTGCTACCATTTTTACGTCAAGTTCCCTTTCCAGTTTTTCAAGATAATTTTCTTCTAATACTGTTTTATTTTTATTTTTATTTTTTTAAAGTAAGCTTTATGCTCAACATGGGGCTTGAACTCATAACCCCGAGGATCAAGAGTCCCATACTCTACCGGCAGAGGAGTAAGGCACCCCTATTGTTTGAATCTTAATTACAAGTTTGACATTTATTAAAATTAGAGACCACAGGGAAACACAGTTTTTAATATTGTCTTAGAGGTAAATGCCTACTTTACGTGAAGAAATTGTAGCTTTGTGAAAGGTGCCCATAAAACCCTCTTTCGGCAAGATCTGGTGAGATGTGCCTCCAAGAAGCCTTCTACCACTTAACCCCGTGCTCCAGCCCACCTTGACAGAAAAGGTCAAATGTGGGGAGGAAAGTGCCTAAAATGAGGCAGAAGTCTCTCTGCTAATAAACTGGAAGCACATTTCCATATCTCTTCAGGGAAAAATTAAGTGGTAATCAAACAGTATGGCTATATATAAAAAAAAATCACCACATTAGCTATTTCAATCTGCCTGGCAATTGAAGATCTTTCAAGGGTAGGGATCACAGAAACGCCTGTATGCTTCCTTGGCCTGAGACCTAGATGTACCAGGTGTTGTTTCTGGTACGCAATCCCCAAAAGGATGCGAAGCGTGTAAAGAGAGGCATTACATAAGTAATAAAGGTGATAAAATGACATAGTGACATCTGGAATGGTAGGATGCATATTTCTGGGGGAAGGTACATTAGTAACAGAACAAAATAAGGTATAACTTTAAGTTCCTGTTCTCTGAAGAGACAGGAGAGCTGATTCGGCTGCTGTCTTTGGGGAGTGAGGATTTAGGCAGCTAGTTTCAACCCTTTATTCTGGTGATTACAGAACAGAAAACTGTCTTGAAAATGTCTCTTTAAGGAGCTTATTTTGAGGGTCTACATGTTCCTTAGAGGACAAGGGGCAAGCAGGGGGTCACAGGTTGTGTGGGCTGAGCTGCCGCCAGGCTTCTGTGTAGATGTGGACACCTCCTCGTTTGAGACAGACTGTAAACAGAATAGTCTTTCTCGGCAGTCACAGTACTCCCACGTTAGACATCTGCTTCCAGCCTAACACATGAAGACAATCCAAACCGGTCACAAGCCAGATTTCCCAGGAAAACAGAACCCCCTCTTTTCAATTTTTGTTAACAAAAAGAACAGATGATTTCTCCTTAAAGAGTAACAGTCTAGCTGAATACAGTAACATTTTTTTCATGGCTATCCCTGGGAAAGAATGTCTCATTCTAAAAGATAACTCCGCCCCGCTTTTTCTGCATGAAGATACTGCCCTCAACAAATGTGTAGCCAGGATGTGGACATTTTTTTAAGACAGATAATCTACCATAAAAAAGACAACAGTCGTTGCTCAAATATGAATGAGTCCACTTGCTCATTAGAGCAGTTTTGCAAATGTTGCATTGCTGGACATGTTTTATGATTTTGAGTGTTTATACATAGAGAAAAGAAGTATAGCCTCTTCATTTGATCAACCAACTCACTCCTTTGGCTGGCCGTTCAGACCCGCCTTTGTTTAAGGTCACTCAAAATACTCATGGAGAGCTTGTTGCAAATGTCAGGGTGGTTCCTTGTTCCATCCCTGAAAGAGGGAAACCAAAAGCAGGTCCAATCTTTTTTCAAAACCTGTATTCAAGCTTTAGTTTGTTAGTTAGAAGAGCTTAATAACACGGACTGAAATTTTAGTAGCCAATTTTGCCTCCTGTTAGTGTATCTGCTTTGATGGGGGTGGGATAGGACCTTTCAGAGGTGTGTATTTGTTATGCTTTCCTTGTAGTTGTGTGTAATCCCAACTGAGTATACCCTTAATGAGGGCTTTTTGACCTCTAGTGTGTATCTGCAGAACCTGGGTTCTTGTTAGAGTGTAAGTTCTGAATTGGGAGGTCTGGAGTATGTTTCTAAACATGTCCCTAAGACTTCTCTTGGAGGAGCACGGTGGTAAGCTATTTTCAAAAAGATTATCTTTTAGGAACCAGGTTTTTCAGGAAATACTTTCCAATTGGTTTTTTCCAAACAAAAAAAACAACAAAAAAACCCAAACAAAAATCCAAAGAAACTCTCAATGTTTAGCCTCTTTTTACTTTAAATGACTGAGGAGCCATCTAAGGCTTTCCCATGCTGAGCTAAGTGCCCTGACCCCAACAGACACTTAATATTCTTTTCATGGCTGATGGTGGTGACGTTTGCACGCCATCTAGATGGAGACATTGTGACATACCACAGACTATGAAACTGCCTTTGAGAAATGGGATTTTCCAGAACAACAGAAATGATTCTTTGCAGGCAGCTAATGTTGGGTGGGGTGTCCTCTCTTTCCTAACCTTAAACAGCCTATTTTCCCTATCTTTATGTTCAATATTGGGAGAGAGAGAATATTCTCATTATCCCAGAATTTTACTGGAAAAGCTGGGAAGATTCTAGGAAGGGGAAGAGAAATAGTGTGGGGGTTCAGGCAGTGCAGCCCTGGTGGGTAGAGGAAATAGCAGGGCCTATCCCTGCTCAGGACTTAAACTTGACATTCACAATCTGACTTTGTCAACAGATCATGTAAGAAGTAAATTTTCTGATTTGGGAGGAGCTTTATTATGCACTAGAGGGAATAAATGCACCATGTAAAAAGTAAATGTGGCTTGTTTGGGAAAAGGAATCTTATTCATGTGTAAGTCAGGGAATAAATAATCGAAGGTTTCTTAGGATTCTGAGTATGAGTATTATTAGCACATGCTTACAGGAAGCCCCATAGAGACTAAGCATTTTTAACAAAATCGCATCTGAACCGTGCTAAGACCCTTTTCCAACCCCACTTACTGAATGTGTGCTGATGATTTCTTCAATTGAAATATAAATGACTGGTTTGCTGACTGTCACCACATCTGTGTATTTATCCATATTAAACTTTTCTTCTGGCTCAGGGACATTACAGGCTTCTTTGAAATATTTCCTAACAAAGAAAACAAATTCTTAAGACAGAGTTCAAATTCCTGAGGTAAATAGCTTTGTCAAAACACTGAGGAAATCATGAATTATGACTAGTGCTTTATTCTCCATCCCAAACTATGTGTGTGTGTGTGCATGTGTGCGTGTGTGTGTGTGTGTGTGTTGGGGAGGGGGGAACTTGTTACATCATCTTCCAGAATGGCTCCTAACTATGGAAGCTGAGTCCATGTTTCTGTATGTTGGACCCAGCTCCTCAAGCAGGAATAGAGAGAGCAACATAGCCTCAGGTTCTGTTAGTGACTCAATGTAGTCAAATTATGGTTATTTTATTTCATTTATTTTGTTTATTTTTATTTTTTATTTTTTTTAAAGATTTTATTTATTTATTTGACACAGAGAGAGAGATTGAGAGAGAGAGCGAGCACACAAGCAGGGGGAGTGGCAGGCAGAGGCAGAGGGAGATGCAGATTCCCCTGAGCAGGGAGCCCGATGCAGGACTCGATCCCAGGACCCTGGGATCATGACCTGAGCCGAAGGCAGACGCTTAACCGACTGAGACACCCAGGAGCCCAAATTATGGTTATTTTAGAAAATGTTATTTTGAAAACAGGGCCTCTGAAATTTAGACAAAAATGTCAAGACTGATAGTCTTTGATCTAAGAATCAAGTCTTTCTAGAGAAAATAATCTGGAAAGCAATTTATCAAATGTGCTACTTTATTTATTTTTAAAAAGATTTTATTTATTTATTTGAGAGAGAGTGAGGGAGAGAGAGCACAAGCAGGGAGAAGGAGAGGAAGAAGCAGACTCTCCTGCTGAGCAAGGAGCCTGATGCGGGGCTCGATTCCAGGACCCTGGGATCATGACCCGAGCTGAAGGCAGACGCTTAAGGACTGAGCCACCCAGGCGCCCAAATGTACTCTTTTAAACGGCACAGCTCCTGGGCCTAATAACCCTTCAGAGCTTCTGTTGCCAACATGACTGAAATTCAAGTTAAGCCTACTCTACTCCTAGTTGATCCAAGCAATAGTTGCTGACTGATGGAAACACTGTTAAGGCTAGACACACTAATATGTACCATGTCCCATTCTCCCAATAATCAGATTCTAAAAAGTCTGCTCTTTGAATAATAGCAAATTTAGACAGGGAGTTCAAGACAGCCAGGGGCTCTGGTCATGGTATAGAAGTGATCCTTTTGTACAGGCAGAGAAGGTATTTCATTCTATAATGTGGTAAATTTTCTTCCTTTTTTTTTTTTTTTTTTAAGAGGGAGAGTGCAAGAGGGGAGGAGCAGAGGGAGAAGGAAAGATTATTTTATTTTTATTTTTTATTTTTAGTTTTTTGTAGTTTTTAATTTAATTTAATTTTTTTAAAGATTTATTTATTTATTTATTTATTTGAGAGAGAGAATGAGAGACAGAGAGCATGAGAGGGAGGAGGGTCAGAGGGAGAAGCAGACTCCCTGCCGAGCAGGGAGCCCGATGCGGGACTCGATCCCGGGACTCCAGGATCATGACCTGAGCCGAAGGCAGTCGCTTAACCAACTGAGCCACCCAGGCGCCCCAGTAGTTTTTAATTTTATTATGTTATGTTAGTCACCATACAATACATCATTAGGTTTTGATGTAGTGATCCATGATCCATTGTTTTCGTATAACACCCAGTGCTCCATGCAGTACGTGCCCTCCCTAATACCCATCACCGGGCTAACCAATCCCCCCCCCCCAAAACCCTGTTTGTTTCTCAGGTCCATAGTCTCTCATGGTTCATCTCTCCCTCCAATTCCCCCCACCCATTTTTCCCTTCCTTCTCTTAATGTCCTCCATGCTATTCCTTATGTTCCACAAATAAGTGAAACCATATGATAATTGACTTTCTCTGCTTGACTTATTTCACTTAGCATAATCTCCTCCAGTCCCATCCATGTTGATGTAGAAGTTGGGTATTCATCCTTTCTGATGGCTGAGTAATATTCCATTGTATATATGGACCACATCTTCTTTATCCATTCATCTGTTGAAGGGCATCTTGGCTCTTTCCACAGTTTGCCTATTGTGGACATTGCTGCTATGAACATTGGGGTGCATATGGCCCTTCTTTTCACTACATCTGTGTCTTTGGGGTAAATACCCAGTAGTGCAATTGCTGGGTCATAGGGTAGCTCTATTTTTAAATTTTTGAGGAACCTCCACATTGTTTTCCAAAGTGGCTGTACCAACTTGCATTCCCACCAACAGTTTAAGAGGGTTCCCCTTTCTCCACAACCTCTCCAACATTTGTTTTCTTTCCCTGCCCATTTTGGTCATTCTAACTGGTGTAAGGTGGTATTTCAGTGTGATTTTCATTTGGATTTCCCTGATGGCTAATGATGATGAACATTTTTTCATGTGTCTGTTAGCCATTTGTATGTCTTCTTCAGAGAAGTGTCTGTTCATCTCTTCTGCCCACTTTTTGACTTGATTATTTGTTTTTTGGGTGTTGAGTTTGAGAAGTTCTTTATAGATTTTGGATACCAGCCCTTTATCTGTAGTGTCATTTGCAAATATCTTCTCCCATTCTGTGGGTTGCCTCTTTGTTTTGTTGACTGTTTCCTTTGCTGTGCAGAAGCTTTTTATCTTGATGAAGTCTCAAAAGTTCATTTTTGCTTTTGTTTCACTAGCTTTTGAAGATGTATCTTGGAAGAAGTTGCTGTGGCCAATGTCAAAGAGGTTACTGCCTATGTTCTCCTCTAGGATTTTGATGGATTCCTGTCTCACATTGAGGTCTTTCATCCACTTTGAGTTTATCTTTGCAAATGGTGTTAGAGAATGGTCGAGTTTCATTCTTCTGCATGTGGCTGTCCAATTTTCCCAGCACCATTTATTGAAGAGACTGTCTTTTTTCCATTGCATGTCTTTTCCTGCTTTGTCAAAGATTATTTGACCATAGAGTTGAGGGTCCCTATCTGGGTTCTCTATTCTGTTCCATTGGTCTGTATGTCTGTTTTTGTGCCAGTACCATGCTTTGTAATATAGCTTGGTGATCACTGCTTTGTAATACAGCTTGAAATTGGGCAATGTGATGCCTCCAGCTTTGTTTTTCTTTTTCAACATCTCCTTGGCAATTCGGGGGCTTTTCTGATTCCATACAAATTTTAGGATTGTCTGTTCCAGCACTTTGAAAAATGTCATTGGAATTTTGATCGGGATGGCATTGAAGGTATAGATTGCTCTGAGTAGCATAGACATTTTAACAATGTTTATTCTTCCGATCCATGAGCATGGAATATTTTTCCATCTTTTTCTGTCTTCTTCAGTTTCTTTCATGAGTGTTTTGTAGTTCCTAGAGTATAGCTCCTTTACCTCTTCGGTTAGGTTTATTCCGAGGTATCTTATGGTTTTTGGTGAAATGGAATCGTTTCTTTAATTTCTCTTTCTACAGTTGCGTTGTGTATATGAAAGCAACTGATTTCTGTACATTGATTTTGTATCCTGCCACATTACTGAATTGCTGGATGAGTTCTAGTAATTTGGGGGTGGAGTCTTTTGGGTTTTCCGCATAAAGTATCATGTCGTCTGCGAAAAGAGAGAGTTTGACTTCTTCTTTGCCAATCTGAATACCTTTTATTTCTTTTTGTTGTCTGATTGCTGTTGCTAGGACTTCTAGTACTATGTTGAACAACAGTGGTGAGAGTGGGCACCCTTGACGTGTTCCTGATCTTAAGGGAAAGGCTCTCAGCTTTTCCCCATTGAGGATGATATTTGCTGTGGGTTTTTCATAGATGGATTTTATGAGCTTGAGGAATGTTCCCTCTATCCCTATACTCTGGAGAGTTTTAATCAGGAAAGGATGTTGTATTTTGTCAAATGCTTTTTCTGCATCAATTGAGAGGACCATATGGTTCTTCTCCCTCCTTTTATTGACATGTTCTATCACATTGATTGATTTGTGAATGTTGAACCACCCTTGCATCCCGGGGATAAATCCCACTTGGTCATGGTGGATGATCCTTTTAATGTATTGTTGGATCCTATTAGCTAGGATTTTGTTGAGGATTTTGGAATCCATATTCATCAGGGATATCGGTCTGAAATTCTCCTTTTTGATGGGGTCTTTGCCTGGCTTGGGGATTAAGGTAATGCTGGCCTCATAGAATGAGTTTGGAAGTTTTCCTTCTGTTTCTATTTTTTGAAACAGCTTCAGTAAAATAGGTATTATTTCTTCTTTGAATGTTTGGTAGAATTCCGCAGGGAATCCATCAGGCCCTGGACTCTTGTTTTTTGGGAGGTTTTTGATCACTGCTTTAATCTCGTTACTGGTTATTGGCCTATTCAGGTTGTCAATTTCTTCCTGTTTCAGTCTTGGCAGCTTATAGGTTTCCAGGAAGGCCTCCATTTCATCCAGATTGCTCAGTTTATTGGCATATAGTTGTTGATAATAATTTCTAATAACTGTTTCTATTTCCTTGGTGTTAGTCGTGATCTCTCCCCTTTCATTCATAATTTTATTAATTTGGGTCCTTTCTCTCTTCTTTTGGATAAGTCTGGCCAGTGGTTTATCAATCTTATTCTTTCAAAGAACCAACTTCTAGTTTCATTGATCTGATCTACTATGTTTCTGGTTTCTAATTCATTGATTTCTGCTCTAATTTTAATTATTTCTCTTCTAATGCGTGGCTTAAGCGTCGTTTGTTGCTTTTTCTCTAGTTCTTTAAGGTGTAGAGTTAGTTGGTGAATTCGGGATTTTTCTATTTTTTTGAGTGAGGCTTGGATGGCTATGTATTTCCCCCTTAGGACCGCCTTTGCAGTATCCCATAGGTTTTGGACCGATGTGTTTTCGTTCTCACTGATTTCCATGAATTGTTTAAGTTCTTCTTTGATTTCTTGGTTGACCCAAACATTCTTGAGCAGAGTGGTCTTTAGCTTCCAAGTGTTTGAACTTCTGCCAAATTTTTTCTTGTGATTGAGTTCCAGTTTTAGAGCACTGTGGTCTGAGAATATGCAGGGAATAATCTCAATCTTTTGGTATCAGTTGAGACCTGATTTGTGACCCAGTATATGGTCTATTCTGGAGAAAGTTCCATGTGCGCTCGAGAAGAATGAGTATTCTGTTGTTTTAGGGTGGAATGTTCTGTAAATATCTATGAGGTCCATCTGGTCCAATGTATCATTCAAAGCTCTTGTTTCCTTGTTGATTTTCTGCTTAGATGATCTGTCCATTGCTGAGAGTGGAGTATTGAGGTCTCCTACAATTAACGTATTGTTATCAATATGACTCTTTATTTTGGTTAACAGTTGGCTTATGGCTGCTCCCATGTTGGGGGGCATAGATATTTACAATTGTTAAATCTTCTTGTTGGATAGACCCTTTAAGAATGATATAGTGTCCTTATGTGTCTCTTATTACAGACTTTAGTTTAAAATCTAATTTGTCTGATATAAGAATTGCTACCCCAGCTTTCTTTTGAGGTCCGCTGGCATGGAAGATAGACCTCCATCCCTTCACTTTCAGTCTGGATGTATCTTTAGGTTCAAAATGAATCTCTTGTAGACAGCATATGGATGGGTCCTGTCTTTTTATCCAATCTGCAACCCTGTGCCGTTTTATGGGAGCGTTTAGGCCATTCATGTTGAGAGTGATTATTGAAAGATATGAATTAATTGTCATCATGTTGCCTGTGAAGATGTTGTTTTTATAGACTGTCCCTGTAAGTTTCTGTTGTAGATCACTCTTCCTTTCTCCTTTTATAGAACCCCCCTTAATATTTCTTGCAGGGCCGGCTTAGTGGTCACATATTCTTTCAACTTCTGCTGGTCGTGGAAGCTCTGCATCTCTCCATCCATTCTAAATGAAAGCCTTGCCGGATAAAGTATTCTTGGCTGCATGTTCTTCTCATTTAGTACCCTGAATATGTCTTGCCAGGCCTTTCTGGCTTGCCAGGTCTCTGTGGTTAGGTCTGATGTTATTCTGATGTTCCTCCCTCTGTACGTAAGGAATCTCTTCCCCCTAACTGCCCTTAAGATGGTTTCCTTGGTTCTAAGATTTGCGAGTTTTACTATTACATGCCGGGGTGTTGGCCTGTTTTCCTTGATCTTAGGAGGGTCTTCTCTGCCTCTAGGACTCGAATGTTTGTTTCATTCCCCAGATTAGGGAAGTTCTCAGCTATAATTTGCTCAAATACATCTTCTAGCCCTCTCTCTCTCTCCACTCCCTCCAGGATTCCAATTATTCTGACATTGGAACGCCTCATGGTGTCACTTATTTCTCTAATTCTATTTTCATGGATTCTGAGCTGTTTTTCCCTGGCCTCCTCTTTTCCCTTTTTATCTATTATACTGTCTTCCAGATCACTTATTCTCTCTTCTGTCTCAGTTACCCTAGCTGTTAGATTATCTAGATTGGATTGGATCTCATTGATAGCATTTTTAAGTTCTGCCAATTCACCTTTTATTTCTGCCCTTAGAGACTCTATGTTGCCATTAATTGATTTCTCCATTCTAGCCATCGTCTTCACAATTGCTAGCCTGAATTCCATCTCTGACATCTTGGTTATGTCTGCATCCATTTGTAAATCTGCAGCATAAGTCATAATCTCTGAGTCTTTTCTGTTTTGGGGGCTCCTCCTCCTAGTCATTCTGTTGATGGGTGTTTGAGGGAATGTATAGAGTCCAAATTATTGACCAGAACCCAAGCAAGATGCACCTGTTTTCTTGGGACCTTAGGGTTGCTGGCCTCTTGTTTTCCCAGCCTGTCTTCTGCGGGATGGGCCTGCGACAACCCTGTTTGGGCGGAGTTGCCCTGCGCCCCTGTGGCGGGGGATGGGCTCAGGGGGAATCAGTCTTTGGGGCTTTTGTTCTCTGGCGCCTTTCCCTGGCGGCTTTCCACGTCTCTTCTGCGAGTCAGAGCAGAAGAGACCGTTTCCAACCCTCTGCCTCAGAGCAGAGAGACCGCAGTCTGTTCTTCAGTGAGCTCTCCAGGCCACACTGTCTCCGTTTCTGTCCGTGCTGCTATAAACTGCAGGGGCCTGGGTTGTGCGCCCCTCCGCAGCGCTCCCACTCCTGCCTCCAGGTCGGGGCACGTCTCTGCCCTTTGTGCTTCTAAAACCCCCAGCCGCTCCCAGTTCGCGTGCGCGCGACTCCGCCACTCCGGGTTTCCACCCCGGGCCTGCAGTTCACCGGCACGACCCCGGTGCACCAGGCTTCCGTCTCGGAGGCTGCAGTTCACGTGGGTGCAACCGCCACTCCGGTTTCTGTCCGGGGGGCCTGCAGTTCGCGTGCGCGCAACCCCGCCGGTCTGGTTTTCCACCCCCGGGGGCTGCCCTAAAGTCCTTTCCCGACGCCACCGGTCTGCGAGTCTGTGCCCCGCAGCGCCTGAGGCTGTCACTCACCAGCGGGGTAGGATCCCCACGTCCAGGCACCCTCCCGCCTCCGTTTATCCTCCGATATCTGCCCGCGGAATTACGGCTCTCCGCTTCGTACCTCAAAACCAACCGCCTGCGATATTCTGTTTGTAGAGATCCAGATCTTCTTACATCTCAGGCTGGTTTCGTGGGTGCTCAGAGTGGTCGGTAGATATCCAGCTCAATTCCGGGGACCAGCTGAAATAGGGTCCCCTACTCCTCCGCCATCTTTCCCCCCGATTTATTTTATTTTTTAAAAGATTTATTTATTTGAGACAGAGAGGGAGAGCGTGTGCCCAGGGTAGGGGGGCTGTGGGCGCAGAGAGAGAGAGTCTCCCTGAGATCATGACCTGAGCCAAAATCAAGAGTCAGACACTTAACAGACTGAGCCACACAGGTGCCCCTGCAGTAAATTTTCATATGCCTGAAATTATCTTTGGTCTATCTCCTAAGGGTACCCAAGGCTTATACACCAAAAAGGCCTCTACCTTCCCAGCCCAAAGGTGAAGAGGTTAAATCGTGGGCAGCCCTGTTGGTGCGGGAGAAGAGCACATTTCCATGTGACAGTTGGTCTTCCTACACTTTTTTGACAGTTTGTCTTCCTACACTTTTAATAGGTTGCTGAGGAACACATAGGATAAATACAAGTGTGAGAGGAAAAAATAGGAATTTAAGAGGAAGTGGGGGGGACTTTGGTTTTGTTTCTTTTTGAAGAAGAGCTGGAACCACAGATGTTTGATAAGAACAATCTGAGAAAAAAGGAAGTAAAGGGAAGCTGTAGTAGCAGATAAGGATTTACAAGAAATAGTACATTTTTCATCTGTGAGAAGAACTAAAATTAGCAGCTCGAGATATCAAATCTTCCTGTAGTAAGAGGATTTGGAGGGAATTTTCTCACAAGAGGCCACAATTCTAAACAGAGAATAATGATCATGAACTACCTTTGTGAGCAGATAAATCACTCTTCCAGAGGAAGATCCACTCCTCAGAGGAAAACTGAGGAATGGGAAATCAATTTTCTAAGTGAGGAGTTACAGAGGCTGCATTTATGTCTTATTTCTACGACCTACCAATGGAATGGCAACAAGAGAAAAAACGAACACCAAATTGAATATGCTTCCTCGGAGAGCTTCAGGGTGACTGTATCTTCCTACCAGACCCACTCCTTTCATGTTCCCATGGAAAGATCAGTGATAGAATTTGGAAATGCCTATCAAGGCAATGGACGTAAGTCTTACATGGGTAACAGAGGTTAAAGAAAAGAACACACTCCTATACAATCCTCAACAAATATAAAAGCTGGATCTCTCTAGCCTTTTGAAAACCAAATACTCAGTGTCCTACTATTGTCTGATGCAGATAAGCAAGTTCTTTCTCATTGGACACATTTGTAAAGAAAACAGAACCAAGGGCGCCTGGGTGGCTCAGTTGGTTAAGCGACTGCCTTCGGCTCAGGTCATGATCCTGGAGTCCCGGGATTGAGTCCCACATCGGGCTCCCTGCTCAGCAGGGAGTCTGCTTCTCTCTCTGACCCTCCCCCCTCTCATGCTCTCTATCTCATTCTCTCTCTCAAATAAATAAATAAAATCTTAAAAAAAAAAAAAAAGAAAGAAAACAGAACCAAAAACCCTCTTCTTAAGTTCAATGAAGAAGAAATCTGCTTTTCTGACTTCTAAGTCCTATAAGCCAGTAGCGCACCAGGAAGAGTAAAGATTTCATTCTGTCCACAGCAGAAATCAAACATCTGGGGATGATTCAGGGTAGCAGGGGCACTGGGGGCAGGGGTGGGATGGGGAGCCCCCGACTGAAGTGACCCAGCCTGTTCTTTCCCCATTGCGCCAGCAAGAAGAAATGCATGCCATCACCTGAGGTTCCTATCCCTCAGCCCCAACTTCACTTCTGAGTACAGAACACACATGACTTTTGCTCATCATCTTGCAAGTTTCTCCAAAAGTAATCACCCCTCTCACCTGAACTCTTGATAGGTCTCTGATAAATAATTATTCATAGAAGAGAGATGCTCGTTTTCTCCTTCGAACAGCTTGTTGGAGGCTGCATGCTGAAGAACCTTGGCCACTGATCCCAAGTTTCTCCTTTGGTCGGGATTGATCTGACCTCCAGCAGTCATGTCAATGATATCAAAGCCATCAGGAGCTACGATAGCTGGGTTCATGTACCGGTAGTATAGGAGGTTTCCCACAATCTGGAGGAATGCAGAGGAAAAGACCGTTTTCAAGAGAAACAACTCAAGAGTTTTAGATTTTTAAAAATTGAAGTAAATATTCATTGCCGTGTCCCAAGAAAGATCATTTTCTGATCTGAATCCTAAAAAGGAGTTCTGTAAAGGTAGTGAAAATAGTCACACATTACCAATATAGCTAACCAAATTATTTTTGGTGAAAAATAGCATAATTAGAGCATATTGTCCCCAAATACTCTAATACAAAGATTCTCAATAATGTGTAAGATCTCTAAAGTAATTTCAGCATCATCAATAATCTTGACAGTCATTCAAAACAGAAGACCTGCAGCTTTTTATAAACAGTCATGTGGAGGGAAAAGAAAATCTCACAAAATGTAATGCTGATAATTTTGGCTCACGCCCCCAACAGAAGCTATGGTGAGATGACCCTTGAAAATCTACCTTTAATAGCTCATCTTCTGTGGCATCAGGAAATTTCTCATGGATCGAATTCTTCAGTACTTTGGCTATATACCTCAATCCATAACTACATGTAAAACAGATGACAAAAGAAAATAATGGGAAAAGGCTAAGTGAGAAAGAAACACAAAGCAGTTGTTCTAGTCAACTACAGTGGAGCAGTTTTCTTAAAAATTAAACATAAAATGAGATGGTAACAGAATCACAGGACCTTCACTGATGACAGTCACTGAGCACTGTTTTTAGTGTTCCCTCTTTGGAGAACAGTTATGAACTTAAAATGCAAACGCAGGCAAACTTATAAAATCATGTTAAAACAGTATGAGGGAAAATGCCTATCTTGACTGCTAGGATTTATTTAACATCGTGCTGCAAGAACTTTGAGGGAAGAACGTTCAAGTAGCTACATGTACAACTTACGGCAGGAGATCAAGGGAAGAAATGATAGAATTCAGGACTTTGTCGGTGACCCTTCTCAGATTCTCAATGGATGCCTCCAGTTTATTTTTCACTTCTGGGTATGTTAGAGCTTGTTCGGTGGTCACGTCATAAGGCAGCTTGCTGAAAACACAAGGGCTTTCAATTAATTGGGGGCTTAGGGACAAGTATTTGTGTTCTTGCCAAGCTGTTTGGACAATCAAGTTTTGTACAGTGAAGTGGACTTCACCCACTGACCTCAGGCGCAAAATGTTTGCCAACTGAGGGGAGGTCCCATGTGTCCAGACAGTTCCCCTGCCACTAGTGGACGAGGGGGACTCCAGGCTCTCTCTCGGGACTCTTCTGGCAAAATAACAGGAGACTCAAGTGATACAGACCCGGCTAACTTTCTCTCTCTCTCTCTCTTCTTTTAAGTAGGTTCCCCCAGTATGGAGCCCAACCCTGAGATCAAAATCTGAGCTCAAGACCTAAGCTAAGATCAAGAGTTGGATGCTTACCCAGCCATCCCTCTTTTTTTTTAATTACAAAAAAACAGTATGTTCATTGCAGAAAAAATTGCATATAAACAAACAAGAATATAATACCAACCCAGAGACAACCATCTTTCATATCTTGGTGCATAAATTTCTAAGTCCTACTCTATACATCTGTGTATGTGGGCCTAACACACACATGGGTATAATAGAGTTGATACATATACACATTCCATATAGATCCTACACACACACACACACACACACACAATTTTTACAGAAAATGGTTTATTGTACTCAACTACAACTGAAAACTATACCACATTTTTTCCATGCCAATAAAAATATTTCTACACCATTATTCCAAACAGTTACTAAGTCTACTATGTGTTATACAAACATTTATTTAACAAATTCCTCAAAGCTAAATATTTTGACTTTTCCCAACTTTTTGCTGTTACAAACAGTGCTGTGAGAACCATCCACGTAATTCTCTGTGCGTATATTAACGATTGCACAAGGCATCCTTTTGCACAAGATAAAAAGCTGAGATTGCTTAGATTTACTAACTACCACCCAGAATAAGCCTATCCTACCTGGCTTATTAATGCTTACACAGGAAACTTACTCACTTGGTAACTGTAAAAAAGTATGTATCATCAGGTGAAGAGAAAGTCTGTACTATTTCTAGGTCTAGGTTTAGAAACACACACAGAGCAACCAAGGGAGAGAATTACAGAAGTTGTGGCTTTGGGGGTCAACCAGGACTGAAAGTTGAAAGTACCATGTCATACTGAGATGCGCAAGGGTCCAAGAATGTGGCCTGCATGGGTACATTAAAGGAGGGAACATCTTCAGTTGAAAACTGCCTCTGGACAGTAAATTTTGTTCTTTTAAGAGAGTTTAAGAGGATATATATCATAACCATGTAAAAATGATCATAAAACATGACTGAAAACCAACATCTTCCGGGCTCAGGTACCTGGCTTCTCCAGTCTGTGTTTCTAGTTGGTTCACCCAAGCCTTGTACACCTCTACAGGGCTCGTGTTGATGGTCAGGGACTTGTTGTCCAGGATCTCTTTCACCACTGGAGCCAGGAGCTGGCGCAGCGTGTTCTGTCCTCGGGCACCTCTGTTGAAGCTCACAACCATCTTGATGACCGTGGGGTTCCCAGTCACTATGTCCTGTACCTGATCCACCTTTGATCTAAAAGAAGCCCAGACCAAAACAAATGGGTTGCCTGTATGGACAGAGTTTTAAACAGCCTATGTTCTCTCTGGTGGGCAAGGACTTCATGGGGCTCTACTTCCTCCATGAAAATCAAAGGCGGCATGGTTTAAAAGCAAGCAATCATTTGTAAGATGTGTGTTCGTTATGCGAGGGACTCGAGGATGTAAAAATAAGTGCTCGGCTTTAATTTCGATCTAGAAGGCAGGAAGGAACTAAAAATGGACTGACACTAAGAAGAAGCCAGGGGGCCACCGTGCAAGTACTGTGTCCCATCTAGTTACCACATTTCAAAAACAACGTTCTCGATTCAATGAACTAAATCCACTTCTTCAAATCACACTCAAATTCTCCTCAGGGAAGCTTCTGGCTACCTCACATGGGGGGAGAGAGCTGCTCTTGACTGCTGATTGCCAACTCCTGTGAGCTTCCCTGACCCGCCTCCCTTTCATCTCCGTGCAGCCTCTCACCCTCCCACGTGACCACGTGCTCCCTGTGTACCCCCTTTCCCCTCAGCGTCTCAGAGTGCTGTATTCCAGTCCTCATCTTACCCAGTTGTTCCCTTGGTTTCCTTTGTTGGCTCCTTTCCCCACATTTTAACTGTTCGATCTCACATCTTTCTACATGATCTATCCTCAGACGTCACTCATGTGCAATCTCAACGACCACCTCCTTGGAACTTGTCCTCTGAGCTCAGCGTCTAATCCATCTCTCTCTCCTGGAAATTGGTTTTGGATTTCTGATTTTCTGCTGGACATTTTCCCCTTCACGTTCTATACCTGTAGCTCATACTCATTGTGTTAAAAATCCAAACTGTATTTTTTTTCCTTCTGACTCCCCTATTTCTCTGACCTGTGCAGCTGCCCTTTATTCTGTTCATAAACAGCAGCAGACCAATCCCCTAGAAACCTCGCGTGGCCATGTCTATACTCTGCTCGAAGACCTTTCAGGGATTCCAAGGAAGTGAACAGTGCCTCAGCACTTGGGCCTGGGCTCAGTGGCTCCCGTGATCTGGCCCAACCTATCTTTCTAGCTCCATCTCCTGTTCGTGACTAGTTAAATCACATTTTGGTGAGATTGATCCTACGTTCTTTCACCGATTTTGGCCCATGCTCTTTCTGTCAATATTGTTTCTTATTTCCCTTTTCCATTTCTTCTTATAAAAAACTGTAGATATTCTTGAAGGATTTGGATCAACTACTTCCTCTCCCTAAAGTCTTTTTTTTTTTAACTTTTTTTTTCTTTAAAGATTTTATTTAGTCATTTGAGACACAGAGATAGAGAGAGAGCATGAGCAGGGGGAGAGGCAGAGGCAGAGGGTGAAGCAGGCTCCCCGCTGAGCCAGGAGCCCGATGCGGGGCTTGATCCCAGGACCCCGGGATCATGACCTGAGCTGAAGGCAGACACTTAACCATCTGAGCCACCCAGGCGCCCCTCTCCCTAAAGTCTTTATCGGCTGACCTAACTGGAACTTTTCTACCTTCCTCCCTTTCTTATTTATTATCTTTTGAGTAGAGTTGACACACATTACATTAGTTTCAGGTGTACAACTTAGTGATTTGACAAGTTTATACACTATGCTATGTTCCCCATAAGTGTAGCTGTGTCGGTCCCATTACATTGTTAAATTGCTATTACAATTGTAACTGGAACTGTAACTTCTCCCTCCATCCCTCTGATCTGTTATACTGTGTGTGTCATTCATTAGTACTTATTTATTCCAGTGCACACATTCCTATTTCTCATGTGTCCTATTTCTCAGGCTGGCTTACAGATACCCTGAGGGCAGAGGTTCCTAGCTAATATGCTTCTGAGATCCATAGGAACCAGTATAGCTCAAGTTATAAGAAGCCAGGAAGGCAGCTGAGATCCATCTTGTTGGCTAAGGGCATTTTTCCTGTATTCTTTTGGCCCCTTTAATATAGGCATCTGCACATTCCTTTTTATATTAACTGAATCAGAAAATAAATCAGCAAAAATCAGTTTAAGTTTCAGTAAGAGAAGTAAAAGAAGACTTTTTGGCAGAGACTATTATCCCCATCTGTTTACAGCTTTATTACTCACAGAATTTTAATTAAGTTAAATTTTTTCCACTGACTTTCAAAAAAGCTTTTGATTTTCAAGTTGCTGTTTACTTGCAAAGTCAAAAATAATTTAGCTCTAAAAAAGCTATCACTGGTGGGAGAAAGCTGTACCAGGAAATACCTATAGTGACGTAGAAATTTCTTAAGTGAATTGATATACTTGAACATATATGAGTAACTTATAAGAATAATTTAAATACTATTTTAGTAAATCAGAGATAGCTGCCACTAAAATGATCTATTCATTGATATTTTTACATATATATTTATATACATACTTTATTTCTTCCTCCAGAGCAGTCTTAAAAAGCTTGAGGAGTAGATATTCTTCTCGCTGATTGGAAGCGTAATTGTATAGTGTGAAAATAACAGTGTCCATAAATTTAGTTGATTTATTCTGTGGCATCTGGAAAATCAGCTTAGCCAGGTATAAAGGATTGGTCTAAAAACAAAACTGTATGTTAATATATTATTAAAACAGAGAGGAGTACCCAATTCCCTTTAATACGTATAAAGCATATAGTGGAGTATCTGACACATAATAAGACTTTAAAAGGTGTCAGCTAAAATTAATACTATAGGAAGTTATATTATAAAGCTACAATAGGATTTAAGTTTTATATGCTATATATTTAATGAAATATAGTTATATTATGTACATTATACACTGTTAACCATTTCAGGCTACATATTAATATTTAATGTAGAGACACAGAAGAGAGAGGGGTTGGCCAATAGAATCCGGTATCTGAAGAGACTGGCAATAATGAACCAAGAGACCAGCTACATAGATTATTCTAGAAGGACTAATGAATGAACAGAAGGAAATACGTCCCATATTCTGAGACTAGAAAGAAAAAGAAAAGGATACATTTACATGTAGAGACAGTGGGATGGCCAGGATGTTTTACAAGGAGAGAGAAGGTAGAAGTGAGGTGGGGAGTCTGAAGGGAGGGGTGAAGGTCAGGATAGCTGATGGATGAAACGGCAGAAGGAAGTGACAGAAAAAAAAAAAAAGACAACTTAAAACTCAAGAATTAAAAAAAAATTGACGTGGATTCCTGAGGGCTCTTCTGAGGATGGAGTTTCTGAGATACACCAGCAGCCTTCATGTAATATGGGTTTTCTCCAGGAGCTACACCAACCAGATGAGGTTAGAGGAAAACAACTACTATTTAGGTTATAGAGGAAAATATTTACATAGAGAAATTAAGTATCTCTACTCTTCATCTTCCTGCTGATGAGAAAAGAAAATTTTCCATATGTGGAAACTAGTCTTCATTTAATACACTCAAGCAGTTTGGCTTTAAAGTTTTTAAGGAAAATCCAAATTCTAGTTTACCTTACTACTTAGGTTTACTTTCAAGCTCATCATGATTGTCTGAAACTTTATGAAGCAGTAGCTGAGGACGTTTTCTTTACAGTTCTGCAGTGATTCTTTTCCCACACTAAGCATATGGGATTAGGAGAAAGGAAACTCACTCTAAAGCTAAAAAGCCTACTCCTCATGCCTCCCAGATGACCTGAACACTTTCCATGGAGGCTGAGACTGAAGAGGCAAACGCAAAGCAAAACCTTTACTAGCTGACTTGTGCTTTGGCTCAGACTTCTTGCCAAGGCATCATTCAAAGGCCAAAGGAATCTAGACCATTTGCTTTTCTGTAGTTTCCTCAATGACCTCAGGCTAATGTCTCCGAGAAAAGGTAAAGAAAATTACATGAATTCAAGAGACACTTCACTCAGTACAACTGAATGGTAGAGCTCTGGGACTAGCAGTTTTGGGTTGTTTGGGGAATAAAGTGGTGGAATTATTCTCAAGATGTTCCTGCATTTTTTACCCTTTCCATTCATGGGTGTCCACTTACAGAACAAGGTAAAAAATACAAGTCTTAGGCCAATGACCACAGTTTCACTTTTCTTAGGACACAAATTCTATCAAAATCTACCACGAGAAACTATATCCTAAAGAAGCCTCATACATTTGGGAGGTTCATGGAGGTCAAAACAAATAAATGCCTAAGATTAAATTTCCAACTGGTGGATGACTACTATTCTAATTTAGGTAGAGAAAAACCCTTCCCTACCCAGTGGGAGCCCCTTGTCTTTCTGGAAGGTTTGCTGGGGTTAATTAAGCAATGGATTCTATGAACAATAATACTGTTTTAACATTTTCCTTCTATGCTGCCACATCGTGGCCATCTGTGGTACTACACCTGCTCGCCAGTCACTCCAGACTGAGAATTCTCATCTGTACTAAAATTAACGTAACTTCTTCCATGTGGCAAACCACGCCTCATTCATGGTTTGGGTAACGTGTTCTCTGTATACCTAATGTCAGCGTGGTCCCCAAGGAAAGATTCAGGGACCTTCAGGCCTTGAGGGAGTCACCACCAACAGCAGCTGCATCCCCATTACACAAAGGGACACCTGACTCTAGGAAGAACTGCTGAGCCACCTTTTCAGGGAAAATTGTCCTGCCAAAGGGAAGACTTTGTTTATCACTAAACAAAGTGATAAACTTTGTTTTGCTTACTTACTCAGTGCTTACTCACTTTCCTTTGGGACTAAGTGGATGTGCTGGTAGGACAGTTAAGGTGAATTAGTGATTAACCAGAACAGTAACTGGTCCACCACAGTTGAACCATAAGCAGTTCAACTTATTCTCACCTGCACCCTGGAAGCAGTGGAAAATGACTGTTCATTGACATCGTAGTAATGCCATGAAAATAAGGAAATCAAAAAGATGCCCTACTGCCCTAATCCAAACTCTCTGGTTCTATTCTCAAAAGAAGGGCAGGCTGGGTCAGGTAAAGATCCATTTTGCACATACTTTAATTTTTTCATGGCTGACAGCATCTGCTTATTTTATGTCTAGGTTTATACTGTCTCTGCACATAACTGTAATATAACAGTCTCAGAAGCAAGGGCTCCAAAGTCAAACTGCTTGGGTTCCAATACCCTTGGCTTTACCATTTACTGGCTGCATCTCAGTTTTCTCATCTATAGTGTGGGAATAACAATAATTATTGTGTTCTGAGGGTTGTGGTAAGAATTAAAAGATATGATGTATGTAAAGCATCCAGAATAGTACTTGGTACTTAGTAGTAGCTCAAACATGTCAGCGACTACAACTTTACATTGGGAAAAGATCCATTATAAACCACCAACAAGGAATATAGTATTGATCCAAAGCTTTTAGTGAAAGCAATTGTTCTCACCTGTAAAAGATAAAACAGCTGCTGGTATGTTTCTAGTGTTTTTCTTCTCTCCTTACTTAAACTTTTAATTCCCTGGTTGTCAGTGTTATTCAGTATTTGCATTTCTCCACCTTTTTTCTTATTCAGCTTCGTTCTGTGTGAAATTACATCCTAGAAAAAATTTATGAAATGATTACTTTTTATCCTGCTGTTTTTTACCTCCTCCCTTCACACACACCTCAAAACACATGTGTTGGAAAGATTAATTTTCCACATATCCCTTAGGAAGAAACAAAGGAGAGAATGTTACATTAAGGAAACTCAGCTTGCAGGTGAATTTGGCTTTTGTAATATTTGTTCTCTAAAGCTGTACTTAGCTGTTCTTAAGATGAAATGTAGGCACCAATACATTTCAATAGGGAAAGAATGGTCTTTTCAACAAATGATTCTGGGATAACTGGATATCCACATTTACAAGAAAGAAGTCAGACCCTGACTTCATACCATAAACAAAAATTAATTCAAAAGAGATCAAAGAACTAAAGGTAGGAGCTAAAACTATAAAACTTTTGAAAGAAAACCTAGACATAAATCTTTGTCCCTTTGGATTAAGCAATGGTTTCTTACATATGACATCAAAAGTACCAGTGACAAAAGAAAAAATAAATTGGACTTCATAAAAAGTAAAACCTTTGACTTCAAAGGACACTACTAATGAAATAAAAAGACAACCCACAGAAGGGGAGAAAATGTTTACATTGAATGAGGGATATAAAGAACTCTTGCATTTCAAAAATAAAGGCAGCCCAATCAAACATGGGCAAAAGATCTGAATAGACATTTTCCCAATTCATACCTTGCTGGTGGGAATGTACAATGGTATACCCACTTAGAAAACATTTTGGCAGTTCTTCAAAAGTTAAACACAGAGTTACCATATGACCAGCAATTCCACTCTTAGGTATATACCCGAGAATGGAAGACCAGTGTCCACACAAAAATGTGTACATGAATGCTCACAGCAGAATTATTCATAATACCCCAAAAGAGGAAACAACTCATATGTTCATTAACTGATGAATGGATAGACAAAATATGGTATATCTGTACAATGGAATGTTATTTGTCAATAAAGAGGAATGAAGTACTGATTTAGGCTAAAACCTTAAAACACACAATATACTAAGGGAAAAAAGCCAGTCACAACAGATCACATACAGTGTGATTCCATTCATATGAAATATCCATAACAGGCAAATCTGGCCAGAAAGTAGATTAATAGTTGCTCTGCTTTAGGGGAGAATAGGTAGTAAGTGTTAATGAACATGGGTGTTCTTTGTTTTTTTGAAGTGAATTGTTATTCACATATGATAAAATTCACATACCATCTAATTTGAGAACATTTTCTCTGGGGTTTCTTTTTGGGGTGAATGTTCTAGAATTATGGATGTTATGGTCCTACAGTTTTGTGAATATACTAAACACCACTAAAGTGTACACTTTTATTTATTTATTTATTTTATTTTTTTAAAGATTTTATTTATTTATTTGAGAGAGAGAGACTGAGAGAGAGAGAGCATGAGAGGGAGGAGGGTCAGAGGGAGAGGCAGACTCCCTGCCGAGCAGGGAGCCCGATGCGGGACTCGATCCCGGGACTCCAGGATCACGATCTGAGCCGAAGGCAGTCGCTTAACCGACTGAGCCACCCAGGCGCCCTCAAGTGTACACTTTTAAAGAATGAATTAGATCTTTTCAAACTATAAAAGCACTTGCAAAAAATATGTAATGTAGAAATTAGAGATGGAAGTGAAAGGAATCCCCTAAATTTTTTTTTAAATGTTTTATTTATTTATTCATGAGAGTGAGAGAGGCAGAGGCAGAGGGAGAAGCAGGCTTCCCGCTGAGCAGGGAGCCCAATGTGGGACCCGATCCCGGGACTCCAGGATCATGACCCGAGCCGAAGGCAGTCGCTTAACCATCTGAGCCACCCAGGCGCCCCATCCTATCTCCTTTTTAAAATTTTTTTTTTAATTTTTTATTTATTTATTCATGAGAGACAGAGAGAGAGAGAGAGAGAGAGAGAGGCAGAGGGAGAAGCAGGCTCCCAAGGAGCAGGGAGCCCGATGCGGGACCCGATCCCAGGACCCTGGGATCGTGACCTGAGCCGAAGACAGACGCTTAACCATCTGAGCCACCCAGGCACCCAGAATCCCCTAAATATTTAACAAAATTTATTTTTCTCAATCTTGCTCCTTTAACCATTTTCAACAGAATCTTGGAAAAGGCGTGGCTGCAAATCTTGTCAAGTAGTCGTTTCAGGCTATTGTGTCCCCTTCAAGTGTGTAAAGGGTCATGAACAAGAGCAGGACTCTCAGGTAAGGGTCTACCAAATACTTTTACAGGGACCCACAGCACAAAATACATCTTACATCGTTTGCTGGTAAACACACACGCACATGCACACACACACGCAATATGAAATACTTATCCATACTACTGCGATACACTTTGATATCTTCAATTTGCTTTTATTCTCCTCAACTTTTAAAGATTGCTGATGTGACTCGCTTAATTGCTTTCATGACCCACCAGTGGCACAGGACTCAAATGAAAGCCAGTGCTCTAGAATGCCTGCCTCCTCTGCCATGTAACCATGGGTCACTGTCCCCCAGAGTAGGTGGCAATAAAGCTGTTTTTCCTAAATCTTCTTCCATCTGCTTCCCTGAGCTCTTAGCCCAGCCTCCATGTGAGGAGTTGATTTGCAGCCAGCATCAGGATGTTTGACCGTGGTTCCCGAGGAGGGGGACTCCGGGAATTTCAGATAATACAATGCTTCATTGCGCATGCATCCCTGGATCACTGGCCATCTGGCATCCCTGGCCCCTGTGCATCAGATGCCCGTAGGGACCCCTAGTCATTTGGACAACCAAAAACGTGCCTGCCACCACTTCCAATTGCCCCTGGGGATGAGAACCACGGTCAGCTTTTGCGTACAGGTTCTAAATCTTCTTACGTCCTAGCATCCCGTTCTCCCATAGCTATGGTCAATCCACGGGTAGGAAAAAAAACACCCCTTGGAGTTCTGCTCTCAGAAGCTTCCATGTGGGTTATACTCACTGTCTTGTGGGTCTATGATTTTATTCTTTGCCATTCTCAGCTTAGGGAGGGGCCACCTGGACTTTATCCCTTATATCTGGCCTCCTAACTGCTAGTATGCAGAAAGAGGGGGATTTCATTTGCATTTCCATGAACTTTTTAAAAAAGGCAACATTTTCACCCTTATTTCATAAGCATATGAAAGATTTCAGGATGAAGAAAGGAAGTGTACTAAGCACCAGCTGGAGATTAAAGGGGAAGTCTGGGCAGGTAGCTGCTTGACATCCTTATTGACAAGAAGTCCTAAAATATCACTAGATTAAGTCTGGTTTACAACTCCATCTATCCCAGCTTTCTTCTCTTCAAGTCATCATTCAAGTCTCTCAAATACATGAAGTAAATAGATTATCTTGGTTTTAAATATGTGGCAGACATAAAATCTTGGTATTTAACTCCCCCTCCAATTATTTTCAATGGAGGTGGCTCTGGAAACTGAAGACTTTTCATTTGTTTTATTCTTGGACTTCATCCGTGTGTTAGGTTTTTGACATACACAGAAGAGGAGAGAGAAGAGAGGGTGGGGAGTGGCAAGCAAGCTCTGGAGCAGAACTAAACTCCTTTGCATTAGAAGAGAGACTTGGTGAGGGCAGGACCGGGACAGTAATCCAGGACGGGAAGCCAAGCGTCAGATGCTGAGCCCTGGAGGGGAAAGGGTGGGGGAGCTAGCAGCTGGGCGGATGGGACACAGTGTCTGCGGCAGATCCCACTGCAGAATGGTGGGGAGCATGGCAGAAAGCCCATCTTCCTTCTTCCCTGAAATTATGCCTTGCTCAAGACTGCTCTTGTGTCAACAGAAGTTTTCTTTGGGAAGCTCAAAGGAGGAGACAAAGGCCAACCAGGGAGGGCTTCCAAACGCATATGCTTTTCACTAATAGAAATTTCACGTCCTTTATTCTTACCAATAAGTCTTGAACATGGGAAGCACAGTGGTTTGAAGGAGCAACAGTATTTAACTTGTTCATGATGTTCCCTCATTTTGATGTTGCCCCAATGGCCACCATTTTGTCCTGATCACAGGATACCTGCGTGCAGGTCAGAGGCTGTGGTATGAAAAATTTTATAGGAGTGTAGAGTAGTACAAAGGGTTTGGGCTTTGGAGACATGAAAGTAGGGCTACCTGCACAGCGTTGTTAGCTTTGCCACCGTGCACAGGTTAACCTCTCTAAGCCTGTTTCCTAAATCTATAAAATCTATAAATCTTAATGATTGCAGTCTCAGTTGCTGTGAAGGTTAAAAACAACATATGGGAAGCATTGAGCACATTTTCCAGGGAAAACAAGGCTCAGAGAGGTTAAGAAACATGCCCAAGGAAACATGCTTATATCCACAGTGAAATGGTACAATTAAGCTGTAAAATTAGTCTTCCCCTGGGTTTTCGGTAGCCCTGGCCTCAAGGTCTTTCAGGGGTTCAAGATTCCTTTGACTTTATTTTTTTCTTTTTAAAAAAGATTTATTTGCTTATTTTAGAGAGCGCGTGCACTCGTGTGAGTGCAGAGAGGGGTGGCGGGAGAGGGAGAGGGAGAATCTCAAGTGGCGGATGCAGGGCTCGATCCCACAGCCCTGAGATCATGACCTAAGCTGAAATCAAGAGTTGGATACTTAACCAACTGAGCCACCCAGGTGCCCCAAGATTACTTTTACTTTCTATTCAGATTTTCTTTCAAGCTTGTTTGAATTTATACCTTTCTTCCTCCCTACTTCTCTAAGAAACTTCTACTTCAGTTGCTTTGTCTCCATCTCTAAGCCATTTTTTTTTTTTTTGCCTAAAACCAATGTTAGCCATTTCATTCACCCACTGACTTTCTGTGATTTATAGGAGGAATGCCAATTTTATTTTTTTTATTTATTTTTTTGGTAAGATTTTATTTATTTGACAGAGAGAGACACAGTGAGAGAGGGAACACAAGCAGGGGGAGCGGGAGAGGGAGAAGCAGGCTTCCTGCAGAGCAGGGAGCCCCATGTGGGGCTCGATCCCAGGATCCTGGGATCATGACCTGAGCCGAAGGCAGACGCTTTAACGACTGAGCCACCCAGGCGCCCCTTATTTTATTTTTATTTATTTATTTATTTGTAAGGTCTATGCCCAACATGGGGCTTGAATTCATGACCCCAAGATTGAGAGTTGCATGCTGTACCAACTGAGCGGCCAGGAGAGGAACATCAATTTTAGAAAAATTTTAGAGCTGGAGTTGTTCTTTGTAAACTAAGCTACTTCCTTTAAAAACCTTTCTTTCCTAACTAAACACATGCTCAGTATGTAAGTATGTATGTATGTATGCATTTAAGTGATTTTATTTTTTACTTGACAGAGAGAGAGGGAGAGAGAGCACAAGCAGGGGGAGCTACAGGCAGAGGGAAGGGAGAAGTAGACTCCCTGCTGAGCAGAGAACCCAGCTGGGGCTCAATCCCAGACCCCAGGATCAGGACCTAAGCCGAAAGCAGATGCTTAATGGACTGAGCCACCCAGGCGTCGCAACATGCTCAGTATTAAAAAAAAAAAAAGAATCTCAGAAGTTTAATTTTACCAGCCCCCCAAAGAAAAATCACTTAACTTTTTTCCTAGCTTTAAGTAAAATATATATATATTTCACAACAAATGAAATTGTACTGTTTTAAGTAACTGTCTTCTCTCTTGTATTGCAAACATTTCCCCCTGCCCTTAAAAATGTTCTTTGGGGGCGCCTGGGTGGCTCAGATGGTTAAGCGTCTGCCTTCGGCTCAGGTCATGATCCCAGGGTCCTGGGATCGAGTCCCGCATCGGGCTCTCTGCTCCTTGGGAGCCTGCTTCTCCCTCTGCCTCTCTCCCTGTCTCTCATGAATAAATGAATAAAAATCTTTATAAAAAAAAAAAAAATGTTCTTTGAAAAATTATTTTTAGTGGGTATGTAACGTACATGTTAAACTAATTCTGTTGTTCTCTGTTTATTGTTTTTGTGTTTGGGTTGTTTCTCACTTTTTCACTACTATAAAGCTTCAACTGTACTATTCTTATCATCAAACTAAAAATACTACTATCAGTAATAAGACCATATACTTAATAATCATTAACTTAATTTCCAACAAGTAATCAATACTTGGTGTTTGAAAAGGTAAGTTGAAAAATTAGCTCTGATTCACAATGCTATCAATTGGGAATAGTTTGGTTTTTTTTTTAGATTTTATTTATTTATTTGACAGAGAGAGAGAGAACACAAGTAGGCAGAGGGAGAGGGAGAAGCAGGCTCCCTGCAGAGCGGGGAGCCCGATGCGGGACTAGATCCCAGGACCCTGGGATCATGACCTGAGCCGAAGGCAGCCGCTTAACTGACTGAGCCACCCAGGCGCCCCAATTGGGAATAGTTTTAAAAAATCTTAAACATTCATAAGGACCTGAAAATTTGCCATGATTTCATTTTCCACATGAATAACAAGCTACATGTTATGTCTACTATTCAGTGTTTTGCAACTAGGCTTTACTTTAAAAGGCAAGGCATTTCCTGTTTACAACTTTATGGAGTAGGGTAAAACAGCAGTTGAAGGCTATAAAAGGCATTTTCTGAAGGACCTTCTGGAATATATTATACTTTACAAATTCTCATGTTTGTCAAATAATACACTTTTTTTTAAAAGGAGAAAAGTACTATTTTTCTGGATAAAATGATAAAAACAGACTTAATACAGAACACTTAAATTGTACTTAATAGTTAGAAAAGACCATCATTTCCTATTTTATAAACTGCTCTATTTTCCTTATTTTCTGTGCACTATTTCACTATTTCTCTCTGAGGGCCAGAGACAAGAGTGGGGCATTCACATCCACTTCTCTGCTGGCCTCCTGAGCCGTGCATTTCCCAGAACCACAGACTCAAGTCCGTGGCAGATGGCACTCTGTTTGACCCATGGTAGCTTTCTCGGAGTTTCCAGAAGGTTAGCTTCCCATGCCCCTCCCAACCTATCCGTTTTCTGAAAACTGATGTGGCACTGGAACAGGGACATGGAGAGACCTCTTACACTACCAATCTCTTTTCTTGGGTAAAAATGAAACTTTTCACATGGTTTGAGAGAGCTCTGAAAGGAGCAGTTTTCACACAGATACAAAACTATAGCATTAGTTACTTAGAGGCTGTTTTGGGGGCAGTCCACTCTGTAGGGGCCATTTTGAAAATGTGTAAAGGTGTTTGTTATTTTAAAGATGGAATTTTTTTATTTAAGGAGAGAGAGTGTATGTGTGAGTGGGGGGAGGGGCAGAGGGAGGGAGAGAGAGAATCTCAAGCAGACTGTGCATTGAGCGCCTAGCCCGATGAAGGGCTTGATCTCACGACCCTGAGATCATGACCTGAGCTGGAATCAAGAGTTGGATCTCCAACCGACTGAGCCACCAGGCACCCCGAAAAGGTGTTTTTTTGTTTTGTTTTGTTTTGTTTTTAACATCCTAACAACTGGAAGCTACTACTGGTTTCTAGTGGGTAGGGGCAGGGACGCTTTGCTGTCCTGCAATTTGTAGGACAGTCCTGCGTAAATTCTCCACATTTCGCACGACTGGATTTTTCAGTGTCCTGCTGGTCATTCATGTAGGTCAAAATTCTGTGATTATTTGAGCCTAAAAACTAATTGCTTTAGATAGAAGCAAGATACATTTCTCCCCAATTTTAACATACCCAGACTTTTCTAGGACTGTAATTCTGTGGCCGGGGGTGGGGGCAGGGGGAGAGTGACAGGCTTATTCTGAACTTTACAAAGAGTTGTTTTCCACTCTGAAAATGAAATCACTGACAGTTCCCCCACTCGCAAGCATCAGTCTCATCTGCAGCTATTAGTACTTTGTTCAGTGTGGGTACTCTGGGAAGAGGCTCAAGCCTCAGGCAACTTGATCTCATCTTCCAAGGGCACTGGGCCCACGTACTTTCATGTTGAAAACCATGCTTTTACTATCAGTGACTTTTTTATATTCACGGAAAGGCCTTAGCCTCATTGTGAAGGTACATATGCAAGTAGGCTTTGTTTCATATACTATTCATTTCAGAAGGGTAAAGAAGTCTTACAAAATATGTTATAAGGGGCGGGGGCCTAAAATTTTGCAGGTCTGAGAACCATGAGAAAGATGGTCAGTGAATTTGGACAACATATCCTGGATTCCTGATGAGTTTAGCTGGAAAGGGTGTTGCAGGCAAATACAAGGGCCCCTTCTCTCGTCTGGGAGCCAGAGGCCCCACAGACATCACTGACCTCCAGTGTGATCCTGTTCTTCACCAGGAGCCCAATCTTGATGTCCATCAAGTTCAGGTCTTTCTCGAGCTGTTGGTTGCCTCTGATCTTGGTCACCACTTCTTCTCTTAACCGTGCTACCTCCAGCTCTTCCTGGAAATCCAAGTTACTTTGGTCCAATAGGTGTACAAATTTTCGGATCACCGTTAACGGTGGGTTTTCCGAGCCAACTGTGGAGAAAGGAAGAGGCATGCTTTAATTAGGCATGTTTGGAACTATCACCAATAGGAGAGGAATCAGGTATTTCACTAAAGCATTACTATAAAAATACAGCAACGGAAGTACTTGGTCACTGGAGTGACTCATTCTGCCCATGTCAAATCTGGACAGGGAACCTGATCATGTAAATAACCGCACACAAATGCCATCTGGTCTGTCTTCTCGTTATCTAATTCTCATTTATCAGCCTTCTCCCACACTGCTTCCAGGACTCTCCCACGGAGAAGACAGTTCTACCTATCTGTGCCTTATTGATGAGGCACTTGAGAATGCATGTTAACGGAGTTATCTCTGAGACCTTGTGGCTGAGCCAGATAAGCGATTTCTGTTCTTGCTAGAGGAAACAGAAAGTGGCTTCTCTCAGCCCAAAAGACCATGGGGGAGAGAGCAGGAATTAGGTGAAAGGTGAATTAGAAAAAGTCAATGAGAGGAGACCTGTAAGACCAGACAGGAGCCAATGGAATGACAAGTGGAATGCACATTCTATGTGGCACAAATAAAAGGATTTTAGAAATTGAAATTTGGTCCTTGTCCTTTCAGCACAGACCAAGTGAGGGCACTCAGAGCTTGGGAGACCAGCCTCAGCTGTTGAGAGGGGGTTCTAAATTCTAAAAGAGTTTCCCCTCAGTGCTTTGAACATTAATTATGCTTTAATTCCCTGGCACTCTGACTTCACAAAAAATACATTTGTTAAAGTGTTTTAGTGAACACTGGGTCAATGTAAGAATAAATGATCTGGACCTTCAGGGATGAATGTTACAACAACACGAAGATGACTTGAAAAAGCTCAGCCCCATTATGGTGACTTCCATCACCATCCTCTCCTTTACACTGAATCCCTAATCCATCTTCTTTTTACTTCCAGCTTGGTTCTGGGGTGTTTTGACATTCAAGAAATAAAAAGAGTTAAACCAACAACACAAAGAACTAACAGCATGAACCCCACATGAACAACCAAATCTAGGGGCATCTATATTAGTATTTTGCCACTTCTGATGGGCTTTATTGGAGAAATTACTTTGGCTCTTGGAACCCTTCTTTTCCTGATCACTGAAGCACATGTGAATTTATTTTCTACCATTTCTAACAAAGACATTGCTAATGACATGGCCAGTTCAGAAAAAGCCTGAGTGATGCTCCAGAGCTCATGTGTATGTAGCTAAGTTCGGAGAACACGAGCCAGCTCATTTGGTCTCAAATTCTCTCTCTGCTCCTAAGGATTGCTTATCTCTGTGTGTGCCAATAAACACGTTAGAAACAAATTAGTATTTTAGCTTTACTAATTATTATGGCCCAAATTTAATATTTCCTCTGTCAACAGTAGGCTTGTGACATCTTCAGGCTGGGAATCACTTTTAGTTTCAGAGAATCACCTAACGTGATGGTTAGCACTGACAAGTGGCCAAATCACAGTTGCAGCAACTTCCAAGTCTGAAGTTACTCAAACCCTTTCCAGAAGGAATGGGTGAAAATGGATGATGACAGACTAATAAAAGTGACTTTTTTTTCAGATTAAAAATGTCTTAGTCTTGGGGTGCCTGGGTGGCTCAGTTGGTTAAGCATCTGCCTTCTGCTCAGGTCATGATCTCAGGGTCCTGGGATCAAGCCCCATGTCAGGCTCCCTGATCAGTCTGCTTCTCCCTCTACCCCCTGCTCATGCTCTCTCTCTCTCTCTCTCCCTCTCAAATAAATAAATAAAATCTTTAAAAAAATGCCTTAGTCTGACAAAGATGGTGAATTGAGAAAGAAATGAAAATTTACATTTCAGTTACAACAAAACCACCCTATTTACTAAAGCCCAGAGCAGCTTAGATCTAAGTTACTCACTAACATAGTTTCTATCTACCTTCTATGCTTTAACATAAAATCACCTGGACTTTTTAATTGGAATTTCTTTTGTCTTCTAATTAAAAAAAAATGTAAAGGGGCACCTGGGTGGCTCAGTTGGTTAAGTGTCTGATTCTTGATTTTGGCTCAGGTCATGATCTCAGGGTCATGAGATCGAGCCCTGCATCAGGCTTGGTGCTCAGCGCAGAGTCTGTTTGAGATTCTCTCTCTCCCTCTCCTTCTGCCCCTTCCTCCTCTCATGCTCTTTCTCTCTCCAATAAATAACAATTTAAAAAAATGTAAGCAAGTAAAAAGCATCCCCCCAACTGACCACAAAAACATGTTACCTAGAATGAAACAAAAAGCAGCCTGTGTTCATTTGGAAAATTTATTCTTAAATTGTCTTTCATGAGCAAAGGCAGTAGCAAACCTGTTTTAGTGTGTTAGGGCTCAGAAAACAAAATCCCTATTTAGCCTTCTTGTAAAACACTTAAAGGTATCCACCGAGAGATGAATCTCATTAATTCAACAATGGAGAAGTGTGGCCCTAAAAAGACTAGCTGGCCTTTCCTTACTTAGCTTGCACAGGGAATTCTGGAATCCAGCAGAAGGATGTGTAATCCAATACATTCTGCAGGCTGGAGGCAGAACCTGGCCTCTAAATCTTCCTGAGGTTTTTCCTTAACAAGTACCAGGGAAAACCTTTCTTGAGCCATATATTTCATCTCAAAACTTAGATAGACTTTAGGCAATAAATGGCACTAGCTAAACTACTTCCTAGGCACTGTGCTGGTTACATTACTCAAGTTTGACTTCCTCCAAACAATAAGAAGAAGCAAGACAGAGGTAGATACAGTATAATGGCCATTTTCATGACTAAGATGCACAAGTCATGATTTTTCTTTACCCTCTCAAAACTAATTCGGAATGACTAAGCAAAATATTTAAAAAGTTTGTGCAATACTAGTAAGTTTATCAGCAAGTTCTTCATCTGTCACATGTTCTTGTGATAGTAAGAATGTTAAAAATTCAGCATATAAAAAAAAGATGTTCACTTTGTAAAGAACAGAAGAACATATGCAAAGTTGGGACTGTAAATAGTTGCAAAATGTCAATGTTATTTCTGGGTGATTTTTATTTTGCTGTTTCAAAACTTTCTGAAAATGGCATATATTAGTATTATAATAAAAACTATTTTAAAAACTATAGGGACCATGGAAAGTCTAGAATGAAATTATAGGAAGATGTTCATAGTCATCTTTAGGAGATGAGCTTTTTCCCTTCTTATTCATATTTTTTCCTTCTTATTCATGTTTCCAAAATTTCTTATACAAACGTGTTTTATTCTTAAAACAAGGGGAAAAAATTGTAGGCCAACAAAACAGATTAAACAGTTCAAATATAAGCTTATCTTCTGGCTAACTCCTTTGCATTAGATTTCTGACTCTAGCTCAAATTTAATATAAAAATATCAGCATTTATACCAATTCCATTCTTTCTGAAGAAATCATATCCACTCTACCTACCCTTTCACTTATAACAGGAAGGCCCATTTCCTGCCATCAGTGTTCCTTTGTGCACCAGTTCAGAACCTGGGGTCTGAGATGGTCAAAACTTACTGGAAACACTGGACAACTTCTGTTCCTGGAGCGGCCTCTAAAGTGACTAAGATGTTTTTGTTTTTGCCTTGTTTATAAGGAACCCATACTTTGTTTCAGAATATAGATGATCCCCAGCAAGCAATGGCTCCACTTACTATGTTTTGACTTCATGATGGTGCAAATGCCATACACATTCAATTAGAAACGTACTTTGAATTTTGAATTTGCATCTTTCCCCAGGCTAGCATCATGCCATAGGATGCTCTCTTCTGATGCTGGGTGGCAGCAGTGAGCCAGAGCCCAGTCAGCCATGTGATCACCAGGGTAAACAACCCATACACTCACGACCATTCTGTTTTTCACTTGTAGTGTGGTATTCAATAAGTAACACGAGACAGTCAACTCTTCACTATAAAATAGGCTTTGTGTTAGGTGATTTGCCCAACTGTAAGCTAATATAAGCGCTCTGAGCACACTTAAGGCAGGCCAGGCTAAGCTGTGATGTTCCATCTATTAGGTGTGTTAAATGCATTTTCGACTTAGGATATTGTCCAACTTATGATGGACTTATTAGGACGTAACCCCATTGTTAGTGGAGGGAGATCTGTCCTACTTACCCAATGTTTTGTAGTCATCTCTAGCTTTGTTTGCTCTCAGTAGTGACTGAATTTTCACAATTTCATTTTTCTGCAAAAGAATGAGACCAGTCATTATCTTCCCAAGGCCGATCTATTCCACAATTGTAGAGTTCAGAACTACTTAAGAACTGTCAGTATTTAAGAATGGACATTATTTAGGGGCACTTGGTTGGCTCATGTGGTGAAGCATATGACTCTTGATCTCAGGGTTTTAAGTTCGAGCCCCGTTTGGGTGTAGAGATTACTTAAAATGTTTTTTTTTTTCATTTTATATAAAAGAATATTTTAATTCTTGTCCTTAGGAACTACAAAGACTACACATGATTTGGAAATGAGACTGTACCAAACAATGGCCAAGGAAGAACCAACCACTCTATGCCTTGTCTTTGGTCTGGTCACTCAGAATTTTAATTAATTAATTAATTAATTAATTTACGTTAGAGAGAGAGAAAATAGCAGATTCCCAGCTGAGCATGGAGCCTCACGTGTGGCTCGATCCCACCACACTGAGATCATGACCTGAGCTGAAATCAAGAGTCAGACGCTCAGCTAGCTGAGCCGCCCAGGCACCCCTGGTCACTCAGATTATGTTATCAACTGTTGACTGTGTTGCTTGTCACCTCATGTTATTTTCATCTGTGTATTCACCATAGTCTCCTTTCCTTTCCCCATAAATTCGGGACCCCATTCCACATACTGATATACCATGGTGATACACCATGCCTGGTTGGAATACTGATATTCTGTGCCATGTTGTCTTCTGCCTGACAGCACCCATTTGGTGTACTTCACTCTCCCCTGACCGCCACATCTCATTCGCTGCTAGAGAAGATACTGTGACTGGGTTTTCCCCTCCCACCTGTTTCATGACGGGGTCCCGACCCACTTGCTCAAGTAGCTGCACATGGTTCAGAGATCTTTCAAGAACCAAGTTGCTGGCTATTTCAGACTCACGTCTTACAAACTCATGCAATGCCTCTAATACAGGTCTCCAAAACATGGCTTCTACTGGTTTTTCCTACAAGCTAGTCTTTGGTCTTTCCCCAGCGAAGGACTCGCAGCTCCCTCCCTCCCTCACCGGACACTCTCAAAAATAAAATCTTTTTTTTAAAAGAACAAAAACTATTTAGAACTGGCAGTATTTAGATGGAGTGTATTCAATGTTTATTTTTTGCATTTTCTTTGCAGAGAAAGGGTCAGCTAAGTTAGCTAAAAGTATTGACAAGATTGTATGGGACTGTTTATAAAGAGATCTAAAAGGAAAAAGAATTTTAGCCCCAAATTTAGATGATTCAATCTATGTTCATTTATCTATTCTTTAAAGATCCTGAAAAAAATTCTTCCTGTGGGCCTCTATTTAAGTTTATCAGTTAGCAGTTAGAAAAGCTTTACAAGCAGTGCTGGAAAATTCTCGTCTGGAATCTTTTCTCTTTGGCATTACTAGTCCACATTCGTTTCTTCTCACACATTTCCTATGCAGTCCTAAATAGTGAAGTCTCACTCTGAACATGAGTTCTGAATAAAAAAAAGTAAGCCTCCAAATATTATCACTTTGAATTCTTAAAACCTGTTGTTTCCTCCTACTGTTCATTCCCACCATTTAGCTCTGGACTTCTAAAAAAAAAAATGTTAGGTTACTGATGTATAGATTGCAACTGTCCATCCAACTAAGTGACACTGATGTTTTAGAACTTGAGCCAAAGGCAGCTGGGGAGATATGAAAATATCACCTAACCCAATTAAAAGCTTTGGTGTGTGTCTTAGGACAAAAGGAAGCAAGTGCATGAAAAAAATTTATGAAAGAAGACATTTCATTTTCTCTTCCTGAACTGACAAAATATTCTATTTAATACAAAGACTAGATAGGAACACCATGCAGCCAACATATACAATATACTAACAGTCTTCCACTCGGTTCTTTTCTAAAAACATTTCTACCATTTAATAGAAATCATTCAATGTTAACATTCAACAAAGCATTCATTCAGCTCATTCTCAACCAGGGTGAAAATCCACTTGCGTGTCTCTTACATGATCTCTGAAATACTGCAGTCGTGCAAGGTATATCCTCCGTGCTACTATCATCCGGAACCAGGACTGAATCTAAAAAAGAGTTAAATGGAGAAATCAAGGCAATTACTAAACAACCTTTAAACTTTTCACACAGTCCTTCTACAGATAACATTGGTCTTTTGATAAAAAAGTAAAAGTGAGCAGCCCACCAAATAATTAACATCCTAAGCCTCATCTTCATCTCCTACTTCTTTCATTGCTTTTTTCCTAGGGTTTCAAAGCATTTTATGTCTTTTGGTGGGGAAGGTAATGTAGCTTTGTACCATTTTGCTTTCATCTCAATAAATAAAAACCAAGAGGGCAAGGCATTTTGCTGACAGTTGCAATAGGTCAGGGAATCAAAAACCAAGTCCAGGGTTTCTTCCAGCATCCCTTAAAGGCATCCAGGATCCTTTAGGTCTTTACAGGAAAACATGTCCAGAGTTCTCATGAGGGGCCGATTGGGACCTACAGTTTTCCGAGACAACAGGCTTGTGATCCATGGCAAGCACAGCACATTACTAAGGAGCACAATGGATCTAGATGATGTTATTCAATGCCTTCACAGTTTAAAAGGTCTTTTGAATTAATTTCATTTGATTCCAATCTCTCCAGCCCTGCCATTCCAACTCTAATCTGGACTTCCACATTGTCTGCAAGTTCATTTCTGGGCAGTCCTCTTGTTTTTAGCACTGGGCAGTGGGTACCCCAGGGCCTTTTCTTTTTCTAAACTCAGAGCCATCAGCCTGGATCCAGAGCTGGGCTAGACCTGCTCACCTCCCACATACAGGCCCTAATTTAGTTCTACTTCTTCTTGTCACTGGTTTTACATTTGCCTAACAACTAAAGTTTTGTACCGTTAAGTTTTGTAAATATTATTAGTGAATATGGTAAGATGCATGTGAAATAACAGTTTTCCTCCAGAGCTTAAATAATCATTTTGGATTTCCTAGAGAAAGAGCATTTACAGGTTATGAAATACTTGCACATTTGATTCTCAAAACCACATAAAGGACCTGAGCCAGGTACGGTGTTTTAACAGACTTGAAGATGATCAGCTGAGTAATGGACATGGGACTCAAACCTGGGACTTAATTCTGACTTCAAGACTCTTATGTATTCTTTTTATAATCTGTATTCCAGGAGCAAAACTAAAATGAAGAGAAAGGTTTAAGTCAAGCACTGGATAAGGTAGGAAGGGATATTTACCTTCACAATGGAATCAGTATTATCAATCAACATTTGCCGCCTGCGCGAATATGCTTTCCGTTGTTTATGTCCCTTCCAACAAGCCTGTGGGAAAGATCAAGTAACAGAATTACTTATGTGTAACAGTTTCCCACTTAATTTTAGAAAGCACAAGAACAGAGTACATCTCAGGAGACAGTGAGTTGGAACACTGCCAGGGGCCTTCCCTTCCAAATAGCATGTGGACACCCTCACTGGGAGGTGGACATTATATTGAACAGCATGTACGAGCTCACAGCTTATCCCAAACTTGGGAAAGTACATTTACCAGGTAGAAGCCCAGTTTCCCATTTGAAAGCTTAATTTTACCAAGGCTCTGGGTGGCAAGAGTAATAATAAAATGGAATTGCTCTGAAACATACAAAGAGATGAACTGAGTATTGCTATCATGTGGTAACAACAGAAGATCCTTCAAAGTAATGACTAGTATCTTTATTCCAGCAAGTACCCCACCGTGGATGGCCCAGACCAAGGAAGATAAATGCTTGACTAATTTGTAACTTTGGATCCCTGAAAAAAGGAGTGCTGTGATTGATCATTTATTATCTTATCTATTTCTACATAAAGTTTGGTGATGTTTCATCAACAAAGCTTTACTAGGTTATCACCATTAAAGAGAACTTTTATAAGCGACATTTACAAAAACTAGACACAAACTGGTATGTTTAGAATGATTAAATACAAAACTAATTTAAGTTTATTCCAATTCATTTTTGAGAATCTTTTTATTGAAACTTAACTTTGTAACTCACTTCAATTCTCTGGTTTTGTTTTCATGTTAGAAATGAAATACAAGTTTCTTGTTAAAAAGGACTAATACAAAAAATCAAATTTTTTTTTTTTTAAAGATTTTATTTATTTATTTATTTGACAGAGAGAGACACAGCGAGAGAGGGAACATGAGCAGGGGGAGTGGGAGAGGGAGAAGCAGGCCTCTCGCTGAGCAGGGAGCCCGATGTGGGACTCGATCCCAGGACTCTGGGATCATGACCTGAGCCGAAGGCAGACGCTTAACGACTGAGCCACCCAGGCGCCCCCAAAAAATCAAATTATTTTTATAAATTTCATGTCTACATATGTCAATCTACCTCATCCATTCTTTTTAAAAAAAGGTATGTGGAATTTTATTACCATTTCAAAAATATGTCTTGTAATGATTCAAAACAAAATAGTACAGTAAAAAAAATGATCAACTAAGCACTTGTTCCAGACTTCTCCTCTCAATTAAAATCCTTAGAAATGACAACGTATTTTAAAAAATACTTTCTTCTTTTTGAAATAATTAGAAACTCACAGGAAACTCCAAAAATAATGGAGTTCCCCTAATGGTAACATTTCACAAATAGGCTTTTAAAGCTAATCACTATAGTCTTAGAAAAGAAAGCATATGGATCAATAACTCTGAGGGATCCTGGAAGACAGAAGGTAGCTGGAATTGGACTTCAAGAGGAAACCACAGAACCAACATCTACCAAAATGTAAGACCATCTACAAACAACGTAGGATGGCTATAACCTTGAGGGAGCCTTGGGCCGCACTCAGAATAACTTTGGGTAAGTTGTTACCTTATCCACTTGTCAAGCAGTGAATAAAATAGCAGAGATGGGAGAGTGGGGTTCAGGCAAAGTACAAAGGAATACAGCCTTTTTGAGGGAATTTAGCAATATCAGATTTAACATTATTTAGTCTTTCACCAAGTATTTCTTTTTTTTTTTTTTTAAGATTTTATTTATTTATTTGAGACAGAGAGAATGAGAGACAGAGAGCATGAGAGGGAGGAGGGTCAGAGGGAGAAGCAGACTCCCTGACGAGCAGGGAGTCCGATGCGGGACTCGATCCCGGGACTCCAGGATCATGACCTGAGCTGAAGGCAGTCGCTTAACCAACTGAGCCACCCAGGCGCCCATCACCAAGTATTTCTAATTTTCTTTTATCTAGCCTAAGAAAGGCACCACTACAGAAGAAATATATGTAAGGGTTTTTGCTGCAGCATTGCTTGTAATACTAAACATGTGCATAGAGCAGAATCTTTACAAACGGGGAAACAGATCAACTGCAATTGCACTCCTAGTGAGCGATGCTACATGGCAGTTAAGAAGAATGAAAGAGGGTCACATATATTGACTACAGCAATGTTCTGTATCTTGAGGAACAACAGGATCTCCAAGATACAATGCAAAGAAAACAAGGAAATTGTAGTTTGCCACAAATACTATGATATGACCTGTTAAGAAAAAAAGAAAAACATAAATAATATCTATTTCTATGCAAAGAATCTGTACTCAATGCCTAGAAAATGATGTACTAGGATATAGTAGAGAAAAGGTGTAAGGTAAAATATGCCTATGTACCTACCACTTTTGTAGCTACTCTACAAAAAAACTATTAATTTTTTGCTATGTATTCTCTGAAATGGGCAAACATAGGGATATGCATATATACTCTTATTGTAAACAACCTTGTACACACATTATTATGTATTTTGTATGGATTATTCCATCAAGATAGGTTAATAGATGGGGGATTACTGGCTCAATAGTTGATATTTAAAATGGATAGCTACTGTCAAATTGCCCTCCAAAGAGTGTATGATAGACAGTTCTTTCCCCAGGGTTTCACTGAACTGACAAAAATGAAAAAGATTGATGCTGTCCAAATTGACTGATAAAAACTGCTCTTCATTTTTATTTATACTTTGATCTCCAGCAAACCTTACTTTCCTGCACATACCTACCCCATTTATAATACAATTGTATTTTGTCTATATACCTTTTAGTACCATATAAGACAGTGTTAAAATTTTTACTTCAACTGTCAAACATAATTAAAGAAATTCAAGAGTAGAAGGAAAATATGTTTACTCACAATTTTACTTTGTTTTTTTTTCTTCCTGCTTTTCCAAAATTCTTTTATCATTTTCTTTTTTGTTTAGAGAACTTTCTTTGCTATTCTTTTAGGGCAGGTATGCTAGTGACAAGTTCTATTAATTTTCCTCTTCATCTGAGAATGCCTTGATTTCCTTTTCATTCCTAAAGAGTATTTTCGGTGGATAACAAATACTTTGTTGGACAGTTCTTTACTTTCCATGTTGTGCCATTCCTCCTCATCTCCATAGGTCCTTATGAAAAATCTTCTGTCATGAGAACTGTTTTCCCCCTATAGCTAAGCTGTCATCTCTGTTTCATTGTTTTAAAGATTTTTAATTTTTTTTTGTTTTGTTTTCAGAAGTTTGTGATGCATCTTTGGGTAAATTTTTTTGACTTTATCCTCTTTGGGGTTTACTCAGCTTCTTGAATCTGTGGTTCTGTGTCTCTGACCACACACAGAAACTTTTCAGACATCATTTATTTCAGGTTTTTTCAGTACTTCCTCTGAAACTCTGATGACACAAACATTCAATCTTTTTTTATGGTCCACAGATGCCTTGAGGCTCTGTTCATTGTTTTTTTAATCGTTTCTCTCTGTTGTTCAGATCTAGTAATTTCTATCATTCTATTTTCTAGTTCACTAATTTGGTCCTGTGTTCCTTTCATTTTGCTGTTGAGTCCATCCATTCAGTTTTTTATATGTTGTTCTATGTCTTAGTTCTAAGATTTGTTTTTTTTTCTATCTTCTATTTCTTTGTTGAGACTTTATATTTTTTCCTTTGTTTCAAGTGTGTTCATAATTGCTTACTGTAACATGGCAGCTTTAAAATCTTTGTCAGCTAAATTATAACATCTCTGTCATCTGTATTGGCATATATATATTTTAAGATTTTATTTATTTATTTATGTGGGAGGGGGGAACATAGAGGGAGAGTGAGAAGGAAAAGCAGACTCCCTGCTGAGCAGAGAGCTCAACATGGGGCTCGATCCCAGGACCCCAAGATCATGACCCAGACGAAGGTAGACACTTAACTGACTGAGCCACCCAGGCGCCCCCGTATTGGCATCTATTAATTGTCTTGGTTCTTGAAATGTTTATTATTGTTTGAAATGTGGACAAATCGGATTATTATGTGATGACTAATAAGACTCTGGATCTTATTTAACCTGTTCTAGGTGGTTTTCCCTGACATTGTTCTGCCAAGGGAAGGGGGTGGTGGTGCTGCCTCATTACTGGCAAGGAGGGGTGGAAGTTCAGGTTTTCTACCTAGCCTCTATTGATATCTGAGGTGGGAGCTGCTTATTACTGCTGCGTGGGAGCTGGGAGCTCTAACTACGCCCCAAGGCTGTGCCAATTCCACTTTGCCCAGGAGGGCTGTGTTACTACTCCTCATGTGCCTTCCACTGATAGCAGAAGGCTTTGCTGGCAGGTGGCCTCATTACTACTGGGCTGTCATCAAAGTCCTGACTTTCCACCATGCCTTCTTTGACACCACCTAGCAAGGAAAGGGAGGGCTGCCACATTACGTTTGTGAGCATGGAAATTCAGGCTCTGTGGGTATCTGGGTACCTTGTTAGAGTCTACTAGGGTGGAAGGCCAAGCTCTCGACTTTGTGGCATGAGTGGTAGGTATGGGGTCACAGTTTTTTTTTTTTTTTTTTTTTTTTTCCTGTGCTGTTTGGCTAGAGTAGAGTGGTTATTGTCTAAAAGTTTTGTCTTTCTGGGCTGCACCTTTCCTGGTCCTTTGGCTACAGATAGCAGGCTTTTGCTGGAGTTTCTGCCTGCACCCACTGGCATTTCCATTTTGCCAGCCTCTGCAGCAACAAGTCTGAGATATATGAAGCTAAAAGAAAACCACAGAACTCACCTCCATGTCCTTCCTTGGGTCTCAAGGTTCCCAAGCCTGTCTGCCTTTCCTCTCTCCATTTTTCACAGTGTTATGTTCGTTTACAAATAATATCTGGGGCTTTTAGCTGTACTTAGGCAAAGAATAGGGAAAAGTAGCTGTATTCTACATTCCCAGAAGTGGGAGTTAAGCCCAAATAGTTTTTAAGTACCCAATGTTTTAGAGTTTCCTAAACTATTAAGGCCATATGAATTTATTCCTTGATAGATTACAAGATTAAAAAAATCAGAAATTTAAAAAGTAGTTATGATTCAAGAGGGCCACCTGAAAAATTATTAAAACTGAGTTCTTCCAGGTGATTAGTTATAAAATGTATATATATACTTGATTAATTTTCTGCATGTGAAAAATAAACAATACAACAGAAAAAAGATGACATTTATGATAGCAAAAAATAACTAATGGAGTAAACCTAAGAAATAGGAATAAATTTAATGCTATATGGTGGGAAAGATGAATAAATGGAGAGATATACTGATTATGGAACTGGAAAATTCATTATTGTAAAGATGCCAATCTCCTCGAATGAACTAAAACCTCAGCGTAATGATTACAGAAAATTCAGGAACGGGTCTGGAACTTTATCAGCTGCCTTTGCACTATTGAAATGAGCACGTGTTTTTCTCTTTTAAGCTATTATGATGATAAAGAATTATACAGGAAGGTGAATTATTGAGGATTTAAAACTGGAGTGAGCTTCACAGTGCTCTCAAACTGTAATATGTATACAAAATCATCAGAGGGTCTTTTTAAAATGCAGATTTGAGTTTAGTGGGTGTGGGTGGGGGTTCCAGGTAATGACAGTGCTATATATGCTCTACACTTCAAGTAATAAAGATCTGAGCAAAGATAAAGGATTTTTAGTTGATGGCCCATTTAGAAAATGCCACCATGGGATCTCTCGGTATGGCATTTCTGAGATCATTGGAAAAACTGATCTCTGATGTCATCAACAACTGCTTGCAAAAGTGTCCTGATGGCTATAGAGACTAGGGGAAGGGGACCCTAACTGTGGGTTACTGGATTCCACGGCAAGTTAACTAGTAACACATTCATTGTGATGGGTCTCATTGGTGCTTCCTGTTTTTGTGGGTGGCACTTTTAAAGCACAGAAATGTGAAAAAAATATATAAATATAAATATACCCCACTTTTAAATCCAAACTGGAAAGCAAATAAGGTATTAGCATTAGCTCAAGTTCTTCCTTCTGCTTTTCTGGAATTATCTGAACTCCAGAAACACTATTAATCTTATTAGCTCAGATTTACAAACCTTCTGAATAATCTGTTATAGTAAAGGCTGATGGGAATATTGATGCATTCTTATATTGGTAGAACGAACCCATTTGTCCATTCTGTACTATTTTTTAATGTACTAAGGATTCAATGCTCAACAACAGGATTTTCCTGGAGATTTCATTTTGTATTTCATCTCTTTATTGATTATGTAGATTTCTCTGGAATCATTTTACACTTATGAGTATTTTTATTGTTACCTTCCCAAACCAAGGCAACTTTGCTGGGTATAGAGATTTTGGTCTCTAGAAGTAGAATACTATATGCCTCTTATTTATCAAAATTACACATTCTTTTTCAGTTTGTAAGTTTTTGTTCCACCAGAACTGGCTTTTCTTATTCAGTGCTACTAGAACTCCTGTGCTAGGCCATGAGATTGCAGGCTTTTCTTTAAAAAAAAATTTTTTTTAATTAACATATAATGTATTATTTGTTTCAGGGGTACAAGTCTGTGATTCATCAGTCTTGCACAATTCACAGTGCTCACCATACTATAGTGGTGGTATAGCGGTATGGACATAGAGGTATGTCCCTCCCCATTGTCCATCACCCAGCCACCCCATCCCTCCCACCGCCCCCTCCACTCCAGCAACCCTCAGTTTTTTTCCTGAGATTAAGTGTCTCTTATGGTTTGTCTCCCTTTCTAGTTTCGTCTTGTTTCATTTTTTCCTCCCTTCCCCTATGATCCTCTGTCTTGTTTCTCAAATTCCTCATATCAGTGAGATCATATGATACTTGTCTTTCTCTGATTGACTTATTTCGCTTAGCATAATACCCTCTAGTTCCATCCACGTCATTGCAAATGGCAAGATTTCAGTTTTTTTGTTTGTTTGTTTGTTTTTGGTTTTTTTTGATGGCTACATAATATTCCAGTGTGTGTGTGTGTGTGTGTGTGTGTGTGTTATGTGTATACCACATCTTCTTTATCCATTCATCTGTTGATGGACATCTAGGCTCTTTCCATAGTTTGGCTATTGTGGACATTGCTGCTATAAACGTTGGGGTGCATGTGTCCCTTCGGATCACTACATTTGTATCTTTGGGGTAAATACCCAGTAGTGCAATTGCTGCATTGTAGGGTTAACTCTATTTTCAACTTTCTGAGGAACCTCCATACTGTTTTCCAGAGTGGCTGCACCAGCTTGCATTCCCACCAACAGTGTAGGAGGGTTCCCCTTTCTCCGCATCCTCTTCAACATCTGTTGTTTCCTGACTTGTTAATTTTAGCCATTCTGACCCGTGTGAGGTGATATCTCATTGAGGTTTTGATTTGGATTTCCCTGATGCTGAGCGATGCTGAGCACTTTTTCATCTGCCTGTTGGCAGTTTGGATGTCTTCTTTGCAGAAATGTCTGTTCATGTCTTCTGCCCATTTCTTGACTGGATTAGTTGTTCTTTGGGTGTTGAGTTGGTAAGTTCTTTATAGATTTTGGATACTAGCCCTTTATCTGATATGTCATTTGCAAATATCGTCTCCCATTCTGTTGGTTGTCTTTTGGTTTTGTTAACTGTTTCCTTTGCTCTGCAAAAGCTTTTTATTTTGATGAAGTCCCAACAGTTCATTTTTGGCCTTGCTTCCCTTGCCTTTGGGATGTTTCTAGGAAGAAGTTGCTGCGGCTGAGGTCGAAGAGGTTGCTGCCTATGTTCTCCTCAAGGATTTTGATGGATTCCTGTCTCACATTTAGGTCTTTCATCCATTTTAAGTCTATTTTTGTGTGTGGTGTAGGGAAATGGTCCAGTTTCTTTCTTCTGCATGTGGCTGTTCAATTTTCCCAACACCATTTGTTGAAGAGACTGTCTTTTTTCCATTGGACATTCTTTCCTGCTTTGTCAAAGATGAGTTGATCATAGAGTTGAGGGTCCATTTCTGGATTCTCTATTCTGTTCCATTGATCTATGTGTCTGTTTTTGTGCCAGTACCACACTGTCTTGATGATGACAGTTTTGTAATAGAGCTTGAAGTCCGGAATTGTGATGCCACCAGCTTCGCTTTTCTTTTTCAACATTCCTCTGGCTATTCGGGGTCTTTTCTGGTTCCATACAAATTTTAGGATTATTTGTTCCATTTCTTTGAAAAAAGTGGATGGTATTTTGATAGGGATTGCATTAAATGTGTAGATTGCTCTAGGTAGCATAGACATTTTCACAATATTTTTTCTTCCAATCCATGAGCATGGAATGTTTTTCCATTTCTTTGTGTCTTCCCCAATTTCTTTCATGAGTATTCTATAGTTTTCTGAGTACAGATCCTTTGCCTCTTTGGTTAGATTTATTCCTAGGTATTTTATGGTTTTGGGTGCAATTGTAAATGGGATCAACTCCTTAATTTCTCTTTCTTCTGTCTTGGTGGTGGTGTATAAAATTGCAACTGATTTCTGTGCATTGATTTTATATCCTGCCACTTTACTGAATTCCTGCATGAGTTCTAGCAGTTTTGGGGTGGAGTCTTTTGGGTTTTCCACATAAAGTATCATATCATCTGCAAAAAGTGAGAGTTTCACTTCTTTGCTGATCTGGATGTCTTTTATTTCTTTTTGCTAATTGCTGTGGCTAGGACTTCTAGTACTATGTTGAACAGCAGTGGTGATAGTGGACATCCCTGCCATGTTCCTGACCTTAGGGGAAAAGCTCTCAGTTTTTCCCCATTGAGTATGATATTTGCTGTGGGTTTTTCATAGATGGCTTTTATGATATTGAGGTATGTACCCTCTATCCCTACACTGTGAAGAGTTTTAATCAAGAAAGGATGCTGTACTTTGTCAAATGCTTTTTCCGCATCTATTGAGAAGTTCTTGTTCTTTCTTTCATTCATGTATTGTATCACATTGATTGATTATCTAATCAGGCTTTTCTAATTAGATGCTGTTTATTAAAAATGATTATGGGTATAAAGTTGGAAGAAAGGAGTTATTGATGAAAATGCAAAAGGAGACAAAATTTTAAGCCATTTACAAGCAGCTTTTTGCAGACAATTAGAGACAGAATGTGTCTACAGAAGTGTCAATCTCCTTCTCTGACTGGTATCAGAACATGCGGGAAAATTTATAACAGCCATCTTTTTGTTATTTTTTTTCTTACCATAAATATATTTTCTGTGTAATGCATATTTAACAAAGTACTCTTTCAAAATATCTAGACCTCAGAGGCTACTGCTCTGTTTTACAGATTTTATAATTGTCCATCTCTAGAAAATTTGGCTTGCTAAATCGGTTGCCTTGCTTGGTAATTGGGCATCCAGGACAGTAATATTCAAATTACCAACTCCAACTTCTGAAGCACAAATTCTTGTGTGGTCTCTTAGCCAAGAAAGCCCTCAACATTGATCTCTTTTCATTCTCAGTTTCAAGGTAGAAAATCCACTGATCTTCTAGAGTAGTCACTTACATTAAACCAACATGATGAAGAACTGTCCCACCAGTTCATCCCCTTCCTCCCCACCTGCAGACTCTCCTGTTGCTCCGGGCCATCTGAAGGTTGCTTCAGAGAAGCTTGCTTCTCTTTCTGTGCCAGGATGCTTGTGGCACTCTCTGAAGTTCAGTAATTCCCTAATTCCCAGGGCTAAGTTTGGGTGTTTGTCACTATTATGATTTTTCCTAAGAAGTGGCATTCCAGCATTCCTCAGTTCAAGGAAAAAAAACCAAAACCAAACCACAGCTATCTATTTTTCCCCATTCAGTTTTGCTGATGTCTTCCCTTATCATAACAGCAGTCTCAATGTTGGCTCTGCTATCTGTCCTTGGGGCCATCAACTCCTCATATCTGACACTACTGAGCACCTAAGGGCTGCACACTGTGCCAAGTCTGTTATGTCAATGATCCCACTTGATTCTCAGAGCCCAGCCACAAAATGAGTATTATCATTTTCAGATGAGAATGACATTTCAAATGATCTATTCTTTTCCTCAACTTTGAGAGTTTTCTCAAGCTGTCCACATGCTGCAGTTATTCTCAGTGTTGGTTGTGCATTCTGCAGTCGTGAGTTCATTTACATTCTATAATGTCACTATTTCTTTTTCCCTCTTTCGATATCAGTTGTCTTTCGACGTTTTGTCTTGTTTCACTAAGTCCATGTCTTGTTCAATTCCTTGAAAGCATGAAAGAGCTTCAGCATAAAAATTCTTCTGTCTCCTGGACAAGAGTGTCCTTAAATATTAGTTTACTTAATTTATATTTGCAACTTATATTCATTTTCCTTTTTTTTGAGATAAAATACTACTTTTTAAAAAAGATTTTATTTATTTATTTAATTGCCAGAGAGACACAGCGAGAGAGGGAACACAAGCAGGGGGAGTGGGAGAGGGAGAAGCAGGCTTCCCGCGGAGCAGGGAGCCCAATGCAGGGCTCAATCCCAGGACCCTGGGATCATGACCCAAGCCGAAGGCAGTCGCTTAACCAACTGAGCCACCCAGGTGCCCCATAAAATACTCGTTTTTGTTTGAGATTATTTTCTGGCTCACTCATTTGTAAATGTAGAGATTACCAGGGCCTTCTCACCGCTCAAAAATAGTATGGCATTTTTCTCTCTCACTGCTCTCAAGAGATTCTCTGTCTCTCTACAGGGAGAGAGATAGGACACCTTACATTACAGGGGGAAAATCCTATGAATGACAGTGACTTTCTCATGAGACACCTTGGATACCTTCTGATATATTCCATAAGTACTGAGACAGAGGACTGGCTAATGACGCCATATATTCTCTGTACTACTATTCAGTTGTTTGGGAGGAGACCGAGGGTGGTGGAGCTGGGGTGTGGCTACCCTCAGCCTGGGAGCCTTCTCTCTGAATTTGTTAAGACTACTGTGTCTGGGACTCATTCAGCCAGCTAGGAAGATTGAGCTCTTTTATGGAGCTCTTTTATGGAAAAGTCCTCACATTTCAGATCATTCCCCTAGTTCAGGGTAGATTGGACACACTGACAAAAAAATGAGAGTAGCATAATCCCCTTTGGTTCATGCTCTTCTGGTTTAGTGGGTCAGCAAGTTTCTGCTGAATCTGTATTCATCTCTAGTCTATAGCTTGCCCTTATACCTCCTGCCCTCCTCCTTAGAAAACCCTTAGAAGAGTAGGAAAAAAAAAAAGGAAGGAAGGGCGACTTCACAGTTCTATGGCTTCTTCTTCAGTATTATTGGCTCTGCTAAGATGGAGGAAAAAAGGCTGCAGATCATTGCTTCTGCCCTTCTCCCAAGCCCTCTCATGACTTCGGCCCTGGGTCCCAATATCAGATGGATTTTATACCAACGTGCCCCAAAGAATGTTCTCCAAATACAATACAGCTCCATGCCCGAGAGTGGACAGCTTAGGGTTGGTCCAAATTGTGTCAGGTTGGCTGACAATCTATAATTCTGTGTAAAATTAGAGCCTTAGCATCAGTGTAGAGGATCTTATCTTCAGGCTTTTTTTTTTCACTTCCTGTATGTTTTGCCTACCATTTGTTTAAAGAAGAATAAAGTGGAAAACTTACTGGTTCAGCTAATAAAAATTCTTTGTCAGGCTCATGAAAGAAATTTCTTCTAAAAATTAATCATTTCTGCCTTCTAACATCTTAAGTTCTGAACAAATCCAAATATTTGAGCGCTTATCATACACAGGACCCAAGAATATAAAAATTTAAAAAAGTTATTTCCTGTCTTGGAACAATATTATAGTGAGGTGAAGGAAGCAGGTAAGTACACCAGTGATCACAAAAGAGGAATCTTCAACTTAAAAACTTCCAGTGTGGGAAATTTCTTAGTTATTGGCCAATGCAAAAACCCACCAAATGCTTCCCGTCAATAATAGTGTCACTTTGGATGCACAGAAAAAGACACATAGTCCTTTGGAAGCCAGCATGGTGGTTGGTAGAGGGTGGTAGCGAAATACAGAGGAGAAAATATCTAAATTTGGCCAGTCCCTCTCCTGGCAACCAGAAAGTTCAGAGTAGTCATGCAAGCTTAAGAACGGCTCAAAACCAACCAGTCAGGAAAGGAGGATTTCTCCTGCAGGCCTAAATGAAGAGTATGTAAGGGAGAATGTATTCTTGGAGAGGCTAAATCCATTTCATTAGCTCTTCTGTTCTTTCTGTCTAGAAGAACATAGAAACAGGGGCCACTCAACATCCATTAGCCACCGAAACACCAATTCATAAAGCACCCGGTTTAGAGAGTAGATGATACAAGGAGATCCAGCTTCTTAGAGAAACAGGATTTCAACTCCGATCTCAGGAGTCCCTCTGGCTCCGACTAGGTTGGTGGCAGGCAGACCTTTGCGAGTCCACAGTGCCCCTTGATGGTCTCCAAAGGTGAAAAATCATTTAACGTCTTTCCCATCTCTGAGCCTTACTAAAACAGATTTGGGGGCAATGATTAAGGGAGAAATCTGCAGTCAGATTTGTTAATTAGAATGCTGGTGGTTGACTGTCATACTATCAAATGAAGCATCTTCAGGGGGATAGTACAGTTTGCTGTAACTAGTGGTAGGTGGTTCACATACCTGTATTTTGACCACATGCTTTTCTTGTTCATACAAATATGATTTCCTAGCTTCGTACTCTTTCCTAAGAAGGGATCCTGCACTTGTGGCTTGAAGGCGAAGAAGCAAATCATCAGACGCAGACCACATCTTCTTGCGAGCGTAATCTGTTGTGACTTTCTCAACGATGTCCTGGCAAGAGATATTTCTTATGGTTACACTTCACACATCAGGTGAAAGGAGCATAGAGAACAGCGTCTGGAGATTATATCTCTGAGAAAACGATATGGGTAACTCTTTCTGGCCTGGTTTAAAAACAGATTTGACCAGAGCCAAGGGATGAACTGGCTTAGCTTCTTTCTAGCAACGTGCTTTTGGAATCCTCTGAACTTGGTGCTCAGGTGCTCTGAGAATTTGGTTGAGTGATCTCAGGATCTGGAGGCGGAGGTGCCGGCAAGGACCAGGTGTGAGGCCTGAGCTCCAGAATGTAAACGGGACAAGGATGATTACAGTATGAATATGCATATGCATCACCTCCTCCCTCGCCAGGGCTGCCAAGGAAAAGACTGCAGTGGCCATGAAGTCTTCTGGCTCCTCTGCCCCCTTTCTTGTCCAGGCCAGAGTTGGCAGACCTCTGCAAAGAGCCAGGGGCTCAAAATAAACTTGGGGGAAAATAAAAGACTTGGGGCAGAAGGAAAGGGGGTGGGAGAGGAGAGACAGGCACTACCATGACCAGACAGGGAAAACTGTCTGAACGAGAATGAATGAGGGAAAAGGAGGAAGGGGGGACTGTGAAAAGTCTTTATGTGGATTACGAAATGCGTTTGCTTTTTATGTTCTTTGAGAGATGCAAGCCAAGACTGGACTCACTTCCATGGCTGATGCTCTCATCCGGTGTGACTGCAATCAATGGGTGGCTAATTAAAAAAATTAAAACTGATCTCATAAAAAATGCTTAAAAACCTTCAAAAGAAGACATTTTCACATTCATGAAATCAGTACTTTTAGACTGTCTAGAAGAAATAATTTTTTTAAACAGTGTAGATCTTCCACTTTTCAATAATCCTAATAGAATGATGCTCAGTTTCACAAAGTGACTCCTAAGGCATCTTTGGACGCCATTGGAGCTATTGTTGGCTCCGAATTATAACCCTATGATGCTGCTTCTTCACAGTTTGACACGTCTTTTCAACTACAGCATCTGGTTTTTACAGTTTCATTTTTCTACAAAGTAGCACCGATAATGCACTGCCACCTTAGTATTTTCTTGTAAACTGTGGCAATCTTGAATATTTGAAATTAGTTAATTAACTGTCTTCTCGTCATTCAGGAGTTCTGGTGGCTCTCTCAGCCCCAGGCCATAGGCTTTTTCCGGAGTTTTAGCAAATATACTGGTGATTCCATCCACAAAGTTGCTATACTGCAGTATCTTTGATGCTGGTGACTTTTAACAATTTTGTAAGACCTACATTTGTGTGTTCTTTCTTTCTGAAATGGGACTAAACTATTATTAGTATTTTCTCTTTGAACATACTACAATGCATGCATCAAACAGCAATAGTCACATCTTGTGGGTCCAACTTTGGTCTCAAGTCCAAAGCAATCTTGTGAACATCTTTTCAAGAGTATTTCCCCCCAGAAAGCATTACTGACTTTTTAAAGGACATACATGTCTCTGTGGTAGGCTGTGAGGGGGAAAGAAATACGACTTTCCAAATACTGATAACCAAGAAATTACTACTAACTGAACTTTTGGGTCAGGGCAAACCTGAAGATTGATTTCTTAGGATCATGTACCATTCCAAACAAGCGACAGAAGCTTTCTTCCCCTTGATCTGTCTGGTGGTAGTATGCCAACACAGAAATAATTGTAAAAGTTAGTAGCCACGCAACCACATCCAACTGCATTCATGAAGACTTTACTTTATGTCCAGCCTTCGATAAATCCGTTATTTCCTCCCATCCCTTCCATGATTCAAAAATAGAAAGGCAATCACACTTATTTTTTCATAGTACAGTTTCATTAAACACGAACCTCCTACCTCAATTTCTTTTGCCATGAGCCATGATTCTTTAGGCGAGTATGGTTCAGGTGTGACCCAGGAACTCTCTTTTGAATCGATGTTGTAGTAGTACTCATATTTATCCTGCAGGCTAAGTTTGAGCCATGAACCTTCAGTCGACACTAAAGAAAGAAATTTGTTATATTCTAGAGTGAAACACTGAACTTTTCAACATTAATGTAGTTTCTCCAATACATAAAATAATCTAATGAACAATTTTTCACCAAGCACTCAGATGGCCTAAATAAAAAAAAAAATGAGAAATGACTCACTAAAATGAGTGAATTCTATGTTTTCAATGGCAGCTCTCAATTCAGCCAAATCAAGAGGAGGACAGAGGGATGTCTAATGCTAGGGCTCTGGACCTCAAACGTCTCATGAGGATGAGAAGAGTCATAAACGGCCAACAAGAAGGAAAAACAAACAAAGAATATATGTCCCTGGTAGATGTGAACAGCACGAAAAATGGACAGAGAAGACCAATGAGCAAGAATCTTTTTGCTTAGAAAGTCTTCCAGCAACTTCTCTGAGAAGGAGTGACCTGGAAGGACTGTGACCCATTATTTAGGGAAAGCCAATGATCTTCATTAAACCAATGCAGAAGTGACTCATCTTTACAGACAACTTTATCTAAAGTAAAAACTGGCATATGCAAACACTAAGGTCACTAAGTACGGAGAAGGAAAATGTCCTGGTTTGCCTCACCTTGCTCTACATGACCACACAAAATGAGAAAAAAAAAATTGCAGAAAGGACTTAATTTGGGGGGGGCGGAGAATGTACTAGAAAAAAAAATCTATGGCATTCATGACTTAATTAGTTAAGAAGAGTATCTCCTCCTCATGAATCCATGGGCTTTATTTCCTATTTAGAAATCTGTTTATTTTGCTGAATGGCCATGATTCCTGTCCCAGACCAGCGAGGTAAAACAACCACAAAAATAAACATAAAAATGATCTGACCTGGATCAATCTAAACCAACTGCTGTCAAGTGAGCCTTGGAGTAAATGTCTTTATAGGGAAATTGAAGTTCAAGTGAATTTCCTTATACAATATTTAAATGGATTCAAATAACTAAGCAGGGGTAACTTCAAGGCCCTTGAATGTGTGTTGATTCTTTATTTGGTTTTAAGTGCTTCTCAACTGTTCTGTGTGTCACTGCCCAGGAAAAGAGATGTATCTCTTTCCAAACGGGCAGACAGCTGTTATCTGTGTAGAAATGCTGGCCTACTAGAACATATATTGTACAGTCAAATGAGGATGATCACAAGTAATCATTATGGATCTGAGGTAACTCCTAGGTTTCTGAATTGGGAATCTGGGGATATATGACTACATGCACCAGAATATGGCACAAAGGAAGAGGAGTAGGCAAGGGTAGTGGACAGAAGATTAATTAAGCTTAGGCCAAGATGGACTTGAAACTGAACTTAACCCCTGCATTAGTACTGTTGCATAAGTCTTTTTCCATGAAGGATGAGGTAGGGGACACTACGGTGACTCTGGATGAAGAGATGTGAAGGGAACAGAGAGGAGCTCAAAGGTGAGCAGATGCCAAGTTAGAAAGAATGGCCAATAACCCTCCTCACACTTCATTAATGGGCAATTTGCTGAATTGAGGGGTGCAATCTCTGAGTTGGAAATACATCAGATAAACTTAGAAGTACATAGTGTACTATGGGAAAGACCTCTCGTTGAACTAAAAAAACCCTTTTTATCCTCCAATTCTACTTCTTGGGCCATTCACATAGCTTCCCAAAGAAGAGTAGTCCATGACCTATGACGTGGTGCAAATAAACACTAGCCTGTGAGTCAGGAGACACTTGGATCCTTGATAGGACATGAAGTGCTCAGTAACAATCTACTAAAGGAACGGTGGACTATCAAAAATTAACCTCTTTGGGTTTGTCATAGTCTCCCTCTGACCACAATCTCATGAATATGTTTCTAAATCTGAAAAATGAGTATAAGGCTCATGATCTCAAAGCTACTCTCCAGAGCTAACACTTCATGGTCTGCCATTGGATTGAACAGGCATAAATACTTGCTGAGGTTATTGATCTGATCCCTTGGAGACCAGTTCATTCTACTTTATTCCACATTTTCAAAATTACTCTTTACTCCTACTTAAGATTGTGCAATCATGGACCATTTGTTTCAAAAAGGATAAAGAGAAATATTAGTGTCAAAATCAGTTTGTATCATTAGAGAAATGGATCAATAAGCAAGCCCTAGATAAAGCAAAATCTCCTTAAATACTGTATTTTCTCAAGGTTACGGTAACACCCATGTATAGCCACCAAGTTAATCTGAGCTTTTCAAAAAAAAAAAAAAAACTACGTCTAAAAAAATATATTATTTTTTCTTAAAGATTTTATTTATTTATTTGAGAGAGAGAGAGAGTGAGCACAAGCCAGGGGAGAGGCAGAGCGAGAGGGAGAAGCAGACTCCCCGCTGAGCAGGGAGCCTGATGCAGGACTCGATCCCAGGACCCTGGGATCATGACCTGAGCCGAAGGCAGACATTTAACCGACTGAGCCACCCAGAAGCCCGAGACAAAAAAATATTTTAGAAATGTTCATTTTAAAGCAGTATTTGTCTTAAAATTAATACAATACTACAGACAGCGTCATATTCAAAATGACATTTAGTTGGTGTTAAATGACTAAAAAGCTTACCACTTTTAGATTTGTGCTCTTTTGCCTTTGCAAGGGCATCACAGTACTTGTCAGCACATTCAGGGATTATGTCATTTGTGTTAGACATAGAAGACTTCAAAGCAGACAAAATATCACTTGGCTTTTCTTTCTCCAAACACTGATTAACATCGATGACCAGTGTAACCCCTGCATCATGGAAAAAAAAAAGTTTGTTAATGGTTATCTTCTACTTACCCTAGAGATGCGCAAAGATACAATTCAACCTTTCAGGAACGCATTGGCATTAAACCTTTTTTACCCTTTCGGAGTATGCAACACATATACCCAAGACGGTCACCAACTCACCTACCAGTTTAGGTTTTAAGAAGAACAAGGTCCCACAGAAGCACAGTTTATTAAAAATCATGGTATTACCAGGTTACTCTCATGTGGTGTGAAGACACTAGGTCCTACTCACTGTAGTGATCTCTAAGTGGAGTAAATGCATACCAACAGTAGATATGCAGTCCTTATGTAGGTCACTAATCTTAGGAAGACATTTATTTATTTTAGAATAAGTAAAAATCCTGATATTTTCTTGTATAGCACTAGTACACTTCACAAGATTTGTCATTAACCACCTAAACACATGTTCTAGAAAGGCAACAGGTATAGCTGGTGGGCATACACAATCAACTTAATTCTGAAGCCAATTTAGACCTAGAAAACATCTTATCCCATTTTAAGTTTCTGTCTCTCCCCATAAATCAAACCACACTGAACTCTTGCATGTCTAAACAAAGTTAACATGGTGAATTCTTTATTATCCACTTTAGTTCCAGCTAAGAATATTCTGGCCTAACCAATGAAAGTACTGTTTTCACAAACCATAAATGCACTGAGTTAGAAATCTAGAACGAAAAAATGGAAGGAACCAGGTTAAAATACTTCATAGACAAAAAAAGTTTTTGATGAAAAGGGGAGAGGTGGATATTCTTTTCTTTTTTTTTCTAACACACACACATGTCAAACTCTACCATACACATGCTTAATGGTATATTGATGTCATCAAATTATGTTCACACGTACATGGAAGTACAAAAGCTGAAGGGGCAAGAAAAATGGAGTTTGACTTTCAACAGCGTAGAATCAAGGTCACACAAATCTGGAACAGTACATATAGAATCAAGAACTTCTATAGCAAACTTCAACTGCTGCAGAACAAAAGGCAAAGCAGTATGCTCTTGTGTTTATAAGAGTTAATAGGAATGGATCAACAGTTCCCCTTTCCTCTTCTCCAGGAAAGCTTTCGAGGATGGGACAAATGTGGTCCTGGTGTTTGAGAGGTTTGTGGTCTCAAAGCAGCAGGAGGGACAAGTAAATGACAAAGAATCCTCATGTGAATTACATCTGACAGCTTCAACTAACCCAGTAGAATGGTGTATTCCTTAAAAGATGGGTATAATAGGGCGCCTGGGTGGCTCAGTCGTTAAGCGTCTGCCTTCGGCTCAGGTCATGATCCCAGGGTCCTGGGATCGAGTCCCACATCGGGCTCCCTGCTCGGCGGGAAGCCTGCTTCTCGCTCTCCCACTCCCCCTGCTTGTGTTCCTGCTCTTGCTATCTCTCTCTCTGTCAAATAAATAAATAAAATCTTTAAAAAAAAAAAAAAGATGGGTATAATAAAGGCACCCATTTCTTGCATCTAGAAATGTGCTTTATCATGGAGTACTGACCTGTGAGTGGTGGGTCCACAGGTTCATTTTCTAGGTAACTGAAGCTTCTTCTTCCTCTTAAAAGAACCATTTTCCATGAAAAATCTAAAGCCCCGGAGAAAACCCTAAGAGAACAGTGTCTCTTCCTGCTCATCATTTTATCCACAGTCCCTGGTCCACAGTAGGTGCTTAATGTTTGCTGAGGGCTGCCAGAAGAGTCCTTCTTGTCACTATACTGTGCTATAATACCCTGAGTGGCTCAAGTACTATGGAGGTGTTTGGGCTTCTTTGTTCCTGCACTAAATGGCCTCAAACCCCTCTGCTTTTTCATTGCCCCCTCCTGCCCCACCAGTTCTCTTCTTGCTGCTGTGTTTGCACGGAGCAGCCAACACCTAACTGCCTGGTAATTTGTGGCTTCTGATGTGCTCTGAGCTGGGAAGAGACACAACCGAACTTGTTAGTGTCACGCCTGAGAGAAGAACACACAGGCTCCAGGTATCTGTCCGAGGGGTCTCCAACGAGTAGAGGAAACCAGGTCCAGGGCACAGGCTTTGAGACATCGATTTTGATTGCTTTTTTGCTTCATCTGTGGGATGTGGTTTAGTTCCAGATAATTGAAGATGTCAGATAAATGGTCTACATAAAGTCAGGGATGTTTGTGGTAAAGAACAAATTAAGAAACCTCCCATAAATCTCCTAAGAGACCTGAAAGAACTGCTTGTGTTACATCTTAAGCCATATACTGGCAGTCTTTCTCTAAGGCATGTATTCTCTCCCAAGAGGTGAAATAATCCCTAGCAGGGCAAAAAATTGGTTCTTTGGGGGGAGGGGGCAAAACATCTTTTTGTGTATAAAGCATAGGCCTACATATGGTACATGAACAGATACACAATTTATCTGTGGTATTAAAATATCATGGTGGGAAGTACTTAGGGAAAATCTATCTAGAAAGATTCCTTGGGGTACAATGATGGGAGAAGGTTGGGAAATACTGCTCTCAGGAGTCAAAAGTAGAGACAGACCTACTTTAAGAAAACAAGAGGCTCCAGTGGACATGAACATGGGCCCAAACGTAGGAGACTTGAGTTACTCTGTCCTTTTAAGTCTTGTCTGTGGTAAAACATATAGGGCAACACTTTTTCTTTTATTGGATTATCTGGGAGTGGGTTTGAGGCTTACAACATGTGACAAGAATCTGTTTCAAGTCTTCATACAAAGAATGAAGAATGCTTTTAAAGGTAAGATTAAACTCCTTTTTGACAAACTGGAAAATTCTCATCTCGATGTCAGAATATAGAAGGTTTTACTTCAGAACATCTTTTTGGTATTATTTATCATAGAAGATACTACGTCAACTCTTCCAAGGCACAGGACAGAAGTGGAAGACAGGATTTTAAATGTGTAGGTCGGGAGTACACCATCACACATAGTTGAGAAAGCCTCTGCCTTTCAGAGTCAGTAGAACCATGAGTGTCTCAATGGAAAAAACAGAACCAACTTCACACTTTCAGGCCACAGGTAGGAAGAACATGAAAAAAATGAACGAAATGACTTCTAAATTGGTTTGATTTCTAAGAGAAAAAGGGTAACCCTTTCAGGCTGTTTGAGTGCCTATTTTTACCACCTCATTTCTTAAAAGTATTTCTCCAAACTATGGCTTCCTTTAGGTTTATATTTAAATTTAAATCTCTTAAGGACACATTTCAAATTTATCTTATTTTTTCTTAAGGATTAGAGTGCTAGAACGGAAAGACTTCAAAGACCCTAAGGGTATAAAAGTTCAGGTTGGAGAAAGGCACATATTTTCCCAGGCTGAGGAAATAAAAACCAGATGTTCCCCAGGGATGCTTCCAAAGTTTAAAAGCACATCTTTGGGGGCAAGACTAAGGTATCTCAACAGCATTCTATGACCTTACATCCTAATTGTGCCATGAATGGACAGGTTAATGAACAACACTTCCAGGAATCTTCATTTAGGTAGGTTATTTGTATATGTAGAGTGTTAGTGTATTATTCTCGAAGCTACTCTAGAATGCCATGTGATTTTTTCACACTATTCCTCTATGAAAAGAGAGGCTTAGAATAAAATTAAAAGCTTAATCATATGAGCCAATGAAGGGATTCGGCCAGGTGCGGAGTATGTCCATTCCACTTTGGCATTCTAGACCTGGGGAAGTCATCGTGGCTGGTTTGAGGACCCACTGGAAGAGAGAGCTAAAACCCCACTGATCACCTGACCTCCGTGAGCCCCTACTCTGACTGGTGGACCACAGGGATGTTTTGGGTTTCCTGGAATTAGTATCCGTTCAGAGCCAGTGTCCTATAATCCCTGAAAAGTCTGATTGTGTCCTTTCACCTCAGCACAGCCACCACAGTCAAAGATCGTAGACCTCTTTAGGGGAAGCCTGGAAGAAAGATGAACTGTGTAAAGTTTTGATAGTGTAGCAGTCCATTCTCAAGAGGACTGGGTCTCCCCTTCATTCAAGGGGTTCTTGGTCTGTAAATGATTAAATACGGGAATTGATTTAGGGGACAAGACTCTCTGCTCTTGTTATTCAAGTTACACTTCTGTTCATTTGACCTAGAACCCTTCTTCCACTTGTATAAATCAAGTATGAATTTAGGAGACGGTCTCTTTCATTTCTAGGAACACCATGGTCAATCAGCCAATTCCATTGGTCTCTGTGTGAGTCAGATTATTCTGAGGACGGCTCTGACTCTGCTCTCCACTACAGCAACCACACCCACTTGCCTCTGGTGATTAAGAGCTGCCACCTGGCCTCTAGGGCCTGCCGCAGATTTTGGACTTGCCAGGCTCTCCACAATGGCATGAGCCAATTCCTTAAAATAAATCTCCCTCTTTCTCTATATATGTGTGTATATAAATACTACATACTTTCCAGAGAAACAACTATTTATCTACACGCACACACAGATACACACAGATATAGGACTATATATATAGCTGTGTTTATTTTTTTTCCCCCCAGAGAAAAATATGTATGTAGTTCTGTTTCTCTGGAAAATCCTGACTAATACAATGGAAGACATGGAAGGGAGGAAAGGCATTTACTAAGCAGATTGGGCTAGTTTCCTAAGGACCAAGATAAAAAAAGGGCTTGCTCACACTACAAATTTCAGAGTTTAGGAACCATTTTTTGCTTTCTGGATTTTGTTCAACAACACCCTCACATTTCATTAGTTAGCCCCTAATCACTGAAAAGAGTGCCACCACCAGTGAAGCTTATTTTTGTATAGACACTCAACAACTGAAATTGCTAAGGATCCAAATCTTTTCAGATACTAAAACTACAGAAGTTAAAAAATTATTTAAATAAAAAATAATTCAGTGGCTTAACCAGCAAGGCAAATGGGGCCAGCAAAAGGAGATGAGGGCTTACATTGTTTTGCTTTGTCCTTGTCCATGTTGGCCTCATCGACCGCATGCTGTATCTCATCCAGCCAAAGAACTTTGGAAACACTCTCCGAGTCCTGGGAATATTGTCACAGAATAAAAGAAAGAATAGTGAATGATGATGAAACAGAATCAGTAACTGCTTTTCAGGAGCCTATTTTTTATAATTTCTACAAACTCTCATTCAGCACCTACCAAGCACTGTCATAACACTGTACAAACTATTAATGAAATAACCCCCAAATCCAACCTCTTCTCCCTTCTCTACTGTCACCCCTTTAGTCCAGCCTACCATCATATCCCACCTGGACGGGTGCATTGGTCTATTTGTTTTTGTTGCTTCCAAGACTGCCCTCTACCACAGTGGTCCTCTACAGGGGAGCAGATGATTTCTTCAAAATGGACATCTCACTAGACAATCCCTCTGCTTAAACTCCTCCACAGGTTCTCCCCTGCATGTAGGAGAAAACAAAACTCCCTTCCCAGGGACTGTGGGGATCTAGCGATCCAGCCCTGCTGACCCCTCTGGCTTCACTCACACTCTTCTATTGCCTGTCCCAGGCGTGCACACCAGCCTCCTTCAGATCCCAGCATTCTACCCCGGCTGTGTGGTTGTTGATTCTTTCTGACCCTTCAGGCCTTAATTCAAATGTTACCTCCTCCTCAAAAGCCTTCTCTGAATACTCTCTCCCTTAATCACTAACTGTGGTACCCAAGGTGGCCCAGAGTACCACAGGATATTTTAAATTTGAGGGAAATACAATGACATTTATCAGACAGAGAGACAAAAACAAGGCAAAGAACCCTCAAGGAGCTAACAGTTTAGTAGAAAAGATACATTTATGTAAAAATAATTATAATACAATGTGATCATGGTAATAATAGCTGTAGATACATGATCTACAGTCAAGAAAGGATTAACTTATATAGGGGTGAATTACAGGGGGGAGAAAACAGTAGCTAAGGACAGCTTCAGAACAGAAGTGATAAAAGCAATCAAAAGGTATTAAGTTATCTTTACGATTCATTTTACTTTTGGGTTGGTTGTGATGATCATACTACAAACATGGTGCTGGCATATAATGTAACTAAATGGGACTTCCAGACAGTAACTGCCAAGATTACATAAACTTGCCCAAGATTACAAGTAAATACTATCAGGAAAAATTAAATATTTTCAAGGAAGAAGAGACATTTATTTTTAAACAATTGGAGACATTTGCCCATGTGTAGTATTAAGTGTCATGTGCTAAATGCAAGAGCAAGGCTGTGATGAACAGAAAGTAGCTCATCAGAGCTATGGAGAACCAGCTCCATCATTTCAGACTCATGATAGATGGATGGGTTTCAGGAAGGAGAAATAACATGCAGCAGCTCCTCCAGCAGGCTTCAATACTATTTCCCTCAGAGACTAACCTGAGATAATGTTTGCGGAAAGCACTCTGAAATGAGACAAATACAGCCTAAAAACTACATTCCATACAAGTTCATTTATATATGTTTCAGTTTTTTTGAAGAGTATTTACCAAATTCCTCCATAACTTATCGCTATAGAAGATACACCATACAAACTTTTGCCCAGATGAGAAGTTAACAATCCCACTTCAAAGCTTAAAGTATCCGTTTTATAGGGCAAACCAAAGAGAAACTGACAAAGCAAATGAATTTAAGTCAACAGCTTAAATCATGACTCATTACACTAAAGGATGAGTAAAAACTGAATCCTACCAGTTTAAGGTCTCCTTTTAAATTGCTCACTAGAAGTCTGGAACTATATTTATAGGATGGTCAGGGTTCCACCTCTAGCTAAAGAGCCAGATTGAGCATATGAGTTACAAATGGATTAAGTAAAGAGAAGTTAGACCATCTGTAAATCAAGACATAAATTCCTGAATTTAGATGAGTCCTAGACAATTTTAATTAAACAAAAAAGTACCCCTTTCAATATTTTGTGGCACTTTGGTTTTTATTTCTGCGGATAAAATAACTTTTGGCCTCAGCTTCTGTTACCATATATTATGTAGTTGAAATATCTGACACTGACTTTTGATTGTGAAACTCTTCCTGTGACACAATTTAATCAAGTGTGAAAAGTTTACACAGATCAATTCCTTCCTGGCTTATCCCTCAGCCTGTAAGTCTTAGGTGAAACCTGCACTTTCTGATTCTTGCTGCATTTTATATGCAACATGCTGTTGGATCGTTTGGCTTAGTGTTTAACCTTAAATTGTGTTAATTACAGAAAAACCTGTTATAATGCAGTTTGTTTTGTTTTTTTACTAAACATTAAATCATATCCTCCGGGAAGTAACTACTCACAAAGGCTTATATGTTGTGCAACAATGTGATCATACTAAATACTATTGAGTTGTACACTTAATAATGATTAAGATGGTCAATTGCATGTTACACTTATTTTGCCACAATTAAAAAAAGAAGCTTATTATAGACCTGCTCACCAACAACCATGGAATGAACAGAGTTCTCTGCGTTTCAATGTTGTATCATGATTTCAGTTTAACCAACAAGTATGTTGAGTTACGGCAAAACAAAACACCATAAAACCAAGTCTGGCCAAGGAGTGATGACAAATTCAGACCAGTGTGACACTGATGGAGAATTTTCAAAGTAATCAAGCTCTAACATTTAACTTCCTAAAAAATGCTTGTTTTCCATAATTCATTTCATTTATAATTATGTAAAGAGTTTAAGAATTACGATTTGAAAGAGCTGGGAGGATAAGGAAAGGATAAATTCTGACAGCTCAATTGCTGAGTAGAAATTACACTCTGGAAGTGTGTTTTTTATAAATGGATAAAATTGAGATAGGTGACAGTCTCAAAACTAACTGCTACTCAACATCTACGGTCAGCTTACTTCTGGAAAGGACTGTATGTTACCTACATTCTTTCCATGCACAGAAGTATAATGGTTGGGAATTACAGCATCTACTCTGAACGGATTATTAGGGGTGGGTAAGAGTTAAGTGATTTTCTCTGGGGATAAAGTAATGTGCTCAGAGGCTCAGCCTGAGTCATGCACACTGCAACATGAGCACCGTCACATCCTTTCCGTTCAGAGGACCTGGGCAAGTTTCCCAGTCTGCGGAGCCCAGGACAGCACACTCTTAAGGAGAGAACAAGGCTTCCATTTGCTGTTAACACATGAAACTGAGGTGGAACTGTGCTCCCTAGTTCTATATATTTAATAACATCTGGGAAACAGAACTCAGGTCACCAAGATGAAAGCCCTCATCTTCGCTGCTGGAGTAATACTTCTGTCGCCCACTTTTTGTCAAAGCGGTAAGCTCTTTTCTTATGGGGCATGTTGGGGGTGCTGGTTTGCGTAGCAAGAATGAACTGCATCCAATTTTCTTTGCATTTCACACAGTCTGCAACCCCAAAGGCAGAGCTTAGTGTCTGTTATTAAAAGGTAGCATCACAGAAGTGAATAGCTATGGTCTGTTCACTCTATTCAACCCTTGCCAAAAGCTAATGTTCTCTGCTGAGATTTAAAAATTTGTGGCGTGGGCAAGATTTTAGATCTCTAAAATGAAGAATCAAATTTCTTTGTGAGAAGATTCTGACTTTCTAAGAATTTCCTCTGAATCAACAAAAATAGCACATTTTCAAGAAATTTAAAAAAGTCCCAAGTTTATACATTCTCTTGAAGCACAAATGGTGGGAAACAAGGATATTCTCAGAAAGAAAGAGTGGTCTTTCAATGAGTAATGCTAACAAGTTAGTGTTTCTTAATGAAATACCTTTTTTGACTTTTTCTTGTATCACGGAGTTTTCCCTACATTCACATGATTTTTTATAGTTTGAGAAATGAGATCTCCCAGATACTATTATTCAACTCTTTATGTGTTTCCTATTTCACTCAACACAATGTTAGCCTGTCACCTCCTGCTTACTCCAAAATAAACCAGTTTGCAAAAGATCTGGATCCACAACTTTTTTTTTTTTTACTGTTAGGTCATTCTCCTGCCAACATTGTTAGGAGCAGGAGAGCGGGAGAGCGGGAGAGCTGGGGTGAGGGGCAGCGATGAAGTAGAATAAACAGAAATGCAGCAAAACCAAGTCTCCATAAAGGCACGTTGCTTCAGTTGCCAAGGTGGTTGTAGGACAGTCCCAAGAGAACCCACTCAGAGCAATAGCACATGTGTGATTAATGAAAAGGACAAGTGACTGTTCTTTCTGGGTGTGGATGAACACGAATACAGCAGAAAAGCAAAAGAAAAGCAGTTTGTGAAGGGGGTTCCTTCAAGATGCTGGTGGGGTTTCGTAGAGGTGAACAGGGGGCATTTAAAGGTGACAAAGGAAAAGGCAGTGCATCTGCTTTCTTCCATGGGGTGGGGGGAGAAACGTGAGCAAAGAACCGATTGTTTAGAGGCTGAAATCTGGTCCCCTTGGATCAGTCCTTTTCTCAGAACTTTCCCCAAGTTAAAAACATTTCAGAAACATTCTGCCAAATGGAAGACTGTATTAAGAATTCATCGAGGGGCGCCTGGGTGGCTCAGTCAGTTAAGCGTCTGCCTTCGGCTCAGGTCATGATCCTGGAGTCCCGGGATCGAGTCCCACATTGGGAATCCCTGCTCTGCAGGGAGTCTGCTTCTCCCTCTGACCCTCTCCACTCTCATGTGCTCTCTCTCTCTCATTCTCTCTCTCTCAAATAAATAAAACATTTTAAAAAAAAAGAATTCATCGAAATTTTTAAAAAATATGTAAAACTTAACAATGAGTACTATTCTGAAGGCGCACCAGACTCCAAGGAATAAGACTTATTTAAGTTGAACCAGATCTGGAATTCTCATGGAAAAAGGAATCAAGACTTTTTCACAAAGTCACTGTTTACTCTGTTTTTAGGCACCATGTCTTGCTTAACCACAGGAATTTTCTGCAAACTGACAAACACTTCGTTTCAAACAGCTCTTATCAGATCTTGAAAGGAAACAGCTTGTACACCATGTTGGTCAGCCACCGTCTTCCAGCTTTGTGCTTACTTCCCAAGGCACTTCTCTATGGGTGATATCAAATTTAAGCATTTTCCAAAATGCAAAATTGAGAACGATTTGTGTGGCTGAACTCAAGCACCACGCAACACACCTTCAGAGTTCACATCCAAACACAGGCACAGAACACTTCCCAGATTTTTCTTTCTTTTTCATTAATCTCTTCTCCCGTAAATGACACCTGAACACCTCCCTGTCCCCCCTTGTTCAGGCAACACTTTCTGTCTTATACACTGAATTCAGTGTGTGCAATCTCAAGGTTATGAGGGAGGCTTCAATTTCACCTGGGGGTGAACTGCTAGAGATTACAGCAAGAAGAGAAACTGGCTTTGAATGAGAACCAGGTTATTAATCACTAACTCCAAGTATTCAACATGTAGGAATCCAGAGGTCACGGGAAAAGATGTAATTGGTAGAGCAACAGTATTTTAAATTAATATGAGGTTTGAAATCAGCATGAAAGTCCATCTTAGAAATTTCACAGGATCTACTTTCTGTACATCTCCAAGATTAATTTATGGAAAAATTATATAATGAGAAATCGGTTTGAGTATTGAGGTCTAGTGTATTTTTGAAATTGCTCTTGCATAAGTTAGGATTATTAAAATTAGCCTGCCAACCAATGCCCAACATTTATAGTATGTAGTTGTGTCTCTATTCCTTTTTGTTCCATTTCCAATTTTCATAAATGGAATTTTTTAAATTGAAGTACAGTTGACATACAGTGTGTCATTAGTTTCAAGTACACAACTTAGTGATTCAGCAGTTCTACACATTGTGTGGTGTGATTACCATTTGTCACGATACAGTGTTATGAGATCATTGACTATATTCTCTATTTCCATCTTTTCTTCCTTTGTTTCCTCTCCTCTTGTCCCTTGTCCCATCTTCTTGGCCAACATCATCTAGAGGAGAAACCTGCCTCCTGCCTCTCCCTTATTGCCACCAGAGCCAACTGGATGCCAAGTCCTTGGAGGTGCCATCAGTCTCAAGTGTTCATCTTCGTCATTCTACTGCCATTGCTCTAATCCATTACTGTCCGCCTTGAGTTTGAATGACTACAGTAGCCTCCAAATCAGTCCCCCTTGCCTCTAATTTCTTACCTTTTCAGTCTGTTCTCTACACTGTCACCAAAGTCATCTTAAATATAAGTCAAATCAGGGTTATATTAGCATGCTATTGCTGCTGGAACAAATTACCACAAACTGAGTGGCTTAAAACAATACAGATTATATTTCTGGAGGTCACAAGTCCTGAAGTCAAGGTGTCAGCAAGGCTGTGTTCATTCTGGACACTCTAGGGGAGAACCTGTTGTCTTGCTTTTTTCAGCTTCTAGAGATCACTTGCATTTCTTGGTTTATGGCTCCCCCTTTCATCCTCAAAGCCAGCAGCACAGCATCTTTAAATATCTGGCATTGACTCTCTTGCCTCCCTCTTACAAGGAGTCTTAGGATTACATTTGGCCCACTCAGCCAACCCAGGACACTGATGCCATCTGAAGATCCTAAATCACATCTGCAAAGTCCCTTTTGCCATATAAAATAACATATTCAACAGTTCCCGGCATTAGCAGGTGGAATCTTAGGGACCCATCACGCTGTCTGCCACAGTGGCCATGCCTCTGTCCACAATTTTGTATGTGCATAACCCCAGCATCTAAGAATGGGCACGTCATTTCTTAGTATAGGTAAGAGGCCCTTCAGAGATTTGGCTGGAACCTACTCTTTCATCTCTCAGATGCACCTTGTGAGCGTAAGAGGACATGTTTTTGTGCATCTTCTCCACTAGTCTGACATAGAGTTTAAAACTCTATCACTGGCATATAAATATGCAATAAACATTTGGGGAATTAACTTATCTGACATTCCCACATCCCATACCAGCCCACACTATGCCTCTGTCCATATTTCACCATCCAGATTCTTACTCATCTATTAATTTCCATCTCTCCATGAACCTTGCTCATCTTTGTTCATGTTCATCTTTTTCCTGACATTCTGCTCAAACATTTAAATCTGTTAACTACTGTCTGGATGCCTGTATGATTTATAGTCAACATGACTTTGGCCTGTAGAGGTCTGATATGCTATTACTGTTTTCCCCAGCAGTATTATAAACTTTCTACATGCAAGGAGTTGCCATCTCATTTTTGTTCCTGCATGGGTGAGCACAGTGCTGGGGCATATGATATATACCAAATGCATTCCTGTTGATTACCTGATTTATAGTGATTTTTGACAATAAAAATGATCCTCAATTCTACAACTACAGAAATTATGTAGCCTAAGGCTTTTAGTTTTATTGTCTCCTGAACCTTAGCCATGGGCTCAGCAATGATCCATGTTAATACTTCTTCTCAATTACAGGCATGGAAAATGATGTACGCACCTTGGCAGAACCAACCTTACCTATTAAGACCTTCCGTGGAGACCCCTTCAGTTCTTTTGAAGACTTCCCCCTTTCTGCCATAGAAGGCTGGACAGAAACTACCACAACTGTAAAAATTAAGTGCCCTGAAGAACGTGTTTCAAATCTTCACGTGAATAATTCTACCATGGGTTACCTGAGCAGCTCCTTAAGTACCAAACTGATACCTGCCATCTACATCCTGGTGTTTGCAGTAGGTATGCCAGCCAATGCGGTGACCCTGTGGATGCTCTTCTTTAGGACTAGATCTATCTGTATGACCATCTTCTACACCAGCCTGGCCATTGCAGACTTTCTTTTCTGTGTCACGCTGCCCTTTAAGATAGCTTACCACCTCAATGGGAACAACTGGGTATTTGGAGAGGTCATGTGCCGGGCCACCACACTCGTCTTCTATGGCAACATGTACTGCTCCATTCTGCTCCTCGCCTGCATTAGTATCAGCCGCTACCTAGCCATCGTTCATCCTTTTACTTACCGAGCGCTGCCCAAGCGCACCTATGCCTTCATAACATGTGGATTGGTGTGGGCAATGGTTTTCTTATACATGCTGCCATTTCTCATCCTGGAGCAGGAGTATTATCTTGTCCAGCAGGACATCATCACCTGCCATGATGTCCACAACACATGCGAGTCCTCGTCTCCCTTCCAGCTCTACTACTTCATCTCCTTGGCATTCTTTGGATTCTTAATTCCCTTTGTGGTCATTATCTACTGCTACACAGCCATCATTCGGAGGCTTAATACATATGATGACAGATGGTTGTGCTATGTTAAGGCGAGTCTCCTCATTGTTGTGATTTTTACCATTTGCTTTGCTCCAAGCAATATTATACTTATTATTCACCATGCCAACTACTACTACAACAACACTGATGGCTTATATTTTATCTATCTCATAGCTTTGTGCCTTGGGAGCCTAAATAGTTGCCTAGATCCACTCCTTTATTTTCTCATGTCAAAAATCATAGATCACTCCACTGTTTACCTTACGATGGTGAAATCATCTTAGAGAATAAGGAAGGCTATCTGTGAAAACATACATTCTTAGGATAACATATGCCTAGTACAAGGAGTTCTATCCTGTCGCTCCATTTTTGAGTTCCTAAGAAATACTGCTTCAGAATAAAATATTACAAGAGCACTTTTTTACTTTAATACTTTTTCAGGGTTTTAAGAATGTCACTGCAGGAACAAAGATATCACCATTTTCTTTAGGGCAACTGACACACATGCCTGACTGGTACTTCAAGCTCTTTACATCTCCATCTTCCCCACTTCCATGAGGCTTCTGCTCTAGGTGTCTTGGCGGGGGAGGTGGGACACAATGAAGCACAGGGAGAAGCTAAGATCTCCGTTTTCACTATCTGGCATCATTTTTAATTTTTCTGTCTCCCTCCACTCTCATGCTGGTGGCTACCTCGTCAGCTCACTCTGAGTTATTTTTATCACTAGGGTCCATTACCCTAGTCCAACCTTTGCCTTCTTGCCATTCTCCTCACTGCCAGCCTATCCTCCATTTCACTGGCCACCACCAGAGTACTCTTCCTCAGATAGCAGATTGAGCACATCACTCAAAACCCCCAGTTCAAAAACTGCCACTGACTGTCCACTGCTTTGGAATATACTAGAAATCTCTAGCTTGCCATTCAGGGCTAACATTTCAACTCTACTTCCCAATAAACCTTGCCTGCCAAGTAGGCAATGGCCAAGCTTCTTGCTTTGTTGTAATCTTGATTTCTCCACTCTTTGCTCTTGCCTCTTAACTATAAAGCTGTTTTTAACATGTTTGCCTTAATTCTTTCCATCTCTTAAAGTCTTCAATGGACCATTCTTCTGATTGTCAAGCTAGAAGTTCATTTTTCTCATCTCCCTTTCTTGTATTTTTATTCTGACACTTATATGTAGCTCCTTTACATACAAATATTAATTTCATTAACAATTAAGTACCACGTAAAGAAGGGGCTCATCCTCTCCCTTCTTTAGCTTCTTGTAGATCCAAGTCTTCTCAGGGTCCAAGTCTTCTCTGTGGGGCCCAGATTCATGCTTTGTATATCATGCTGCTGAGTGAATGAATAAAATCCCAAAGCATCTAAGCATCATGAAAGCCCATTCAATTCTTACTGAGAAGGCAAGGTACCCTGTACAGCATCAGACATCATTTTTAGTTGGGCATTAAAAAAAAAAAAAAAAAAAGCTAAACTAGAACACACTCATGAGGTCATTTAGAAGTTTAAAATAACATCTCCAATATTTTTTCCTTATATGTAGTTTTTAATGGGGAAATATTTTGTTATAAATGCCCAGTATATTCCTATAAGTCAATGACACTTCTCTTAGTTTAGGGATTAGATAGGAGATGGGATATTAGTAGTTAAGGATATGAAGGATTGCTGACATAAATGTTCAAGTCCATGGGAATGTGCATAGACCATATACTTTGTAGTGACTATCAAAACAATAAAATATCTTAAAAGAATTGTTTTATTGTTCAGACTTTCCTATTTCATTGGATTTAGTTAAAAAAAAAACCCTACAAAAACCCCACACATGACTATCTTTTATAGTAGGTATGTGGTTACATGAAGAATAAAAATCAGTTAAACGCTAAAGCAAGCAAGAGAAAGAAACTTGTGGGCACCTGGCTGGCTCTCAGTTGGTAGAGCATGAGACTCTTAATCTCTGGATTGTGAGTTTGAGTCTCATGTTGGGTGTAAAGATATGGTGGGTATAGAAATTACTTAAAAAAAAACAAACTTTTTTTTTAAAGAAAAAGAAACCTATAATAAGTTTTAAGATGACAAAAACTTCAATGAAAGGACTTGGTTTCTGCAAATAAAGTCACCATGTGGAAGACAGTTTTATCTAGGGAAGAAAAATGCAGCCAATATTCACTTGTTAAAAGCACACAACTCGGGCGCCTGGGTGGCTCAGTTGGTTAAGCGACTGCCTTCGGCTCAGGTCATGATCCTGGAGTCCCTGGATCGAATCCTGCATCGGGCTCCCTGCTCGGCGGGGAGCCTGCTTCTCCCTCTCCCACTCCCCCCTGCTTGTGTTCCCTCTCTCGCTGTGTTTTTCTCTGTCAAATAAATAAATAAAATCTTAAAAAAAAAAAAAAAAAAAGCACACAACTCTTATGTAGTAAATATACATGTAGCAAAACCAAACTTTTTTGGGGGGTCTAATTCCTAAGTTCTCAAGGAAAGCCTTTAATTTTAAAATAGCTCACAATTCACTGCCTCTAGTGAAGAGACATAGAAAATGTCTTTTCTGCTAAGTATGTGCTAAGATGCCTATAGCCCAGCCTTTCTCCATGAGACAAAAGAAATTTGGTGCCCAGGCAAGGTTACACTTGAAATATTATTAACAAGGATCAAGAATTCTCACCAACTTACATCAATGTTCTCAATCTTTTATAAAGCTGGCCACAAGTTCCATGCAGACGCTATCCATTGTGATCATTAACAGCTGTATACTTTCACACAAACTTTACTTTATACTGACAGTACTAGTAATATAATTTTTTTTCTATTATTTTCCAAGGCCAGACCTTGGGAAGGCAATGCACAGAATAACCTCCATCAAAAACTGGAATTTCTAGGTAACAAAATAGCAGAGATTAAAAAACACACATAGAGACCTCATCAAATAAATAACAGAATCAGATTTTTTCCAGGGAAAGAACAGGCTGAGAAAAACCAAGTTTCAAAACAAATGGGCAGAGAAAGAAAACAGTGTTTAAAAAATAGCCATTTAACCAAACCAGATCCATTGCTTGGAATGGTAATGTTTTCAATGTGTTAGCTATTGCCAATACAGTTCAAGCTCCTAATTTTATAGGCCAAAAGTGGTTTAATGCCTGAGCTAGAACCCAGATCCTTAGGCTCGTATTTAATGTTCTATTTCCGCTACTAAAGCTACTGCTCTTAGACTTAGGAAGCAAGCCTGAGAGAGAGCTGGCAAAGTGTGGACACTCAGCAAAGGCTTCTGAGTGTCCTAGCGAGGTCCTGTGACATTCCCTCTTGACCTCAAGTCATTAGATTGGAAAGCTCTGGAGGGGACTTCCACAGCCTGCCTATGAAAGGTGTGTGGAGTCAAGTTCACTTCAAGGACAAACCTCATGTGGGCTGTGGGTCTATCTCTATCCTGTACCCAGAAGATCCCAAGTGTGGTTTGCGGGTGCAGCAATCTGTGTGTCTAGTAAGGACCTTGTGACACAGTCATCACTCAGCCCTTACCTGTGTGGCAACCCGTCAGGGCCCACGGTAATATTTGCTATATTCATAATTAACGCAATTGGATATAACTATATGTTGATATGTAGAAATAGAAATATATAAACATACAAAGATGTATTATCACACCTGCATATCATCGTTTGACCCTTACCATAATCCTTTAAGACAGGCACTACTACACCCATTTGACCCATGTGGAAAAGGAAGCACAAAGAGTTTGAGGGACTTGACTAAAATCTCTGGTTATTCTGTGACAAAGCCAATCCTGGAGCGGTGCCTGTCTGTCTCCAAAGTAAGTAACTTTATCTTCCAATGCTGGCAAGTGTGGCTTCTGCCACGACCATGGCTCCATCCGTGGGAACAGCAGACGGAGGAGACCCATTCTGCCCTCCCTGGGATGTGGGGACCCAAGGCTTGAGTTTCAGTCTCACCTTTCTATCCCCTGGCCTGCGATTTAACATTCATGTTCCCTCACATCAGGGGAGAGGGGGCCCAGCCCCCCAGCTGCTGGGAGGGTCAGATGAGGATGATTTACTGACGGCATCCTTAACACCCAGGGGGTAAGGCAACGTTACGGCCATCCCTGTCAGAAGCCCAACATCTCAGAAGTCCCCACATCGGGGGATATTTTTCTTCACCTGTAAGGAGCCAGTTCGGTAGTGTGGGATGACTAGGATGTGTGTGTGTGTGCATGCGCGTGCCCACGCGCACGTATACGATTATACGTGTGTATATATAAATACACATACATCCATATAAACATAGACACTTTAAAATTTATTAAAACTATTTTTGTATAGGTAGTATATGGTACAAAATTTAAAATGCTGAAAAATATTTTTTCTTCTCCCCTCACCACTCAATTCTCTTTGCCAGAGGCAACGCTTCTGAATGCTGCTCGAGACTACATTATGACAAAGTATTTCTAATAACTTGTATTGAAGTTAGCTGCTTTGAAGGGAACACTTTGACTGGGCCAGTAGGTCTTATTCCAGAAACCAAGTTACAGGGGGAAACAGCCCTCTGTGAGTTCTTTACACTATTTTTTGTTTTGCTTTTTAAGTTTAGAAACATTCAGCATGTAATACATTCCCTCTGTAAAAAATGAAACCCAAACAGCACAACAGAGTAAGAAAGAAGTCTCCCAGGCCACCTGGCTAGCTTAGTTGGTACAGCATGCGAATCTTGATCTCAGGGTTGCGAGTTCGAGCTCCACATTGGGTGTGGAGATAACTTAAAAATAAAATCTTAAAAAAAAAAAAGTGTCTTCCCATCTACACCAGCTTTCTAGTTCACCTTCCAGAAGATGTTTCCTTCTATAAATATTTTATGCACATACAAGCATATGCTTACAATTCGTGTGTATCCCATTTTGAGGCATGTGGAAACACGCTTTTTTATTTAACGATATACATACTGAAGATTGTCCAATATAGATTCACGCATTCTTTTTAATGACCACAGAGTATTTCACTATATGGATATTCTGCAGTTTACTTAACTGACCCGCTCTTGATGGATATTTATGGTGTTCTGGGTCTTTTGCTATTATAGTGCTTCAATAAACATCTTCTTCCATCTGCCTTAATGCACAACAATATATGTTTCTGAATCAGACCAGGTCATGGTTGCAGAACTAATTACTTTTTGGATAGCTTTGGACACATGACTTAGTCTAAGTTCCATTATCTATAAGATGATAATAAAGAGATTTCATTCATATGGCTGTTATGGATTATAATGATTATATGAGATGGTATGCATACAAGTACTTAGTACCATGCGTGGCAAATAGCGGGTGCTCAGTTAATGTTTGCTCTAGTCAAAGATGTTTTTCCTGTTTTGGATGAGGCCGTTTCTGGGTTGTGAAGACCTATACAGAGGAAACATCCACCCTTTGGGGTTTGGTTTGCACCTGGGGACATGGCAGCTACGAACAGGTCCCAGGTAGCATCACTACCACTCTCAGGGATGAGGTCATAAACTTCGCCACTTAGTACCCTTCCAAGAGGGGCTAGCGTCTGTGGAATTCCTCCCACGATCAGTATAAGCTCTGTAGCGAGGAAAAAACCCTCCACTCTTTAAGGGGACTGTAGCCAGGTCGGTCTCCTCCCGTGCGGAGAACAAACCATGCTCACACCCTCCTGGCCCTGTGTTCCCTCCCTGCACCCTCCTGCTTTCCACCCGCCTAGCCAGCTCCTCCTTCCCTTTCAGGTGCAGCTCCTGTTCTGTCTCCACGACCACTCCTCTTAGGTCACAACAATCCCCTGTCCCTGCATCACTCTGTGCAGGACTTGTTTTGACATACACTTCTCTCACTGTTATGTAACTATTCTATATGAGAATGCCCACTGCCTCAGTTTCTAAGCATCTTAAGGATAAGGACAGAGAACTTCAAATGTCATGTGTTCCTTGTATCATTTCCCCCCCTACCGGATGCTATACACAGTACTAAGCATACAGTATGTGCTCAGTCAATATCCAATGACTTGGACTCTGAACAAGAACTTAACCACCAATGACTTTTTAGTTAAAGTAGAAGTAGTAATTAGCTCTGGAGCCACCTTCCTCCTCGTGTTTGACACAAAAATAAAAAGAGCCCTATTATTTCCATTTTGATCCATAGGCAATTGCTGGGACAAGCAGCTCATAAGTTTTAGGAAACACGAGTAAAGCAAATCCTCCCTCTCAGCCCCCCTCCCCAAGCCACTCTGTAAATTTAAAAGCAACAAACCTACTGAGACTCACCATGAGTTTCTGTGATTTAGCATGGTATAAAACATCCTGGTAGTGCTGGGCGCAGTCTGGGTCTACATTTTTAATCTTAGCAGTCGGTAACAGCAGAGTATCTAAAGTTTTCAAAGGATTCCCTTCATCAATAGCTTCATTGATGTGTCCTACAGCCACAATTCCTAGGGGAAAAAAAGTTTTCTTCTTAAGTCACAGTCCATTATAAGTTCTCTAGAATCACTTATGACAAAGATTTAGTTAGAAAGGGGGATGGGCCCCTCCCCCCGCCCCCCGACAAACTGTAAGAGCTAATAAACAAGCACGCCACGGCTGCAGGCTACAAGATCAATGTAGGAAAATCAAGTGTATTTCTCCACACTCACATTGTACAATCTGAAAATGAAATGGGGGAGAAAATTCCATTTGGAATAGGTTCCAATCACAAATACACTCTAATTACTTAAAGAAAACAGGAATAAATTTAACAAAAGAAGCACGGGACATGTTCACTGAAAACTATGAAACACCATGTAAAAAAATTAAAGATGACCTAAATAAATTGCAAACTCATCCCATGTTCGTGGATCTGAAGAGTTAATACTGTTAAGATGGAAATACTCCTCAAACTGCTTTATAGATTCAGTGTAATCCCTTCAAAATCCCAGCTGCCTTCTTCTTTCAAACAAATTGTCAAGCTGAATCTAAAATTACTATGCAAATGCAAGGGGCCAAGAATAACCAATGCAATCTTGAAAAACAACAAAACTGGAGTTCTCTTCTCATTCTGAAAACTTACTACAAAGCTACAGTTAATCAGTACTGCACAGTACTGACATAAGGACAGATGTACAGATCAATGGAAAAGAACTTAGAGTTCAGAAATAAACCCTTACATTTATGGTCAATTGATTTTTGACAAGAGTGCCAAGACAACTCAATAGGTCAAAGTCTTTATAACAGACGGCACTGGGACAACTGGCCATCAGATGCGTAAGAGTGAAGTTGGACTCCCTACATCACATCATACACAAAAAATAACCCCAAATGGGTCACAGACTTAAGTGTAGAAGCTTAAACTATGTAACACTTAAGAAGAAAACACAGGAGTAAATCTTTGCGGCCTTGGGTTAGGCAATAAGTTTAGCTGTGACACCAGAAACACAACTGAAGAAAAAGATAAATACATGGGATGTTGTAAAAATGGAAACTTCTGTGCTTCAGACACAGAAGTTCAGACACCAAAGAAGGTGAAGATAATCTAAAGATTGGGAGAAAATACTTGCAAGCTCTGTATCTGATGAAGACTTGTATACCTTATATATGTGTATCCTAAATATAAGGAATTCTTATAACAGGGCAATGAAAAAAAAAGCCAATTTAAAATGGATAAAGGCCTTGAACACACACTTCTTGAAAAAAGATATACAAATGGCTAATAATCACACGAAAAGATACTCATATTAGCTGTTAGGAAAATGCAATCCAAATCACAATGAGATACCACTTTATATCAATTAGGACGGCTATAATAGAAGAGACAATAACAAGTGTTGTGAGGATGTGGTGAAATTGGAACTCTCATACATTGCTGGTAGAAAGAGGAAATGGTACGGTTGTGATGTGTCCTACAGCTACAATTCCTAGGGGTACAGGAATGAAAAATACAGAAGCCAAGCTATGGAATTTGACAAGTTTTTACAACTCTAGCAAAGGATATCTATTTGGAGGCCCCCTCTTAGTACCATCTAATTATTAAAAATAAACTATCAGCCAGTCATAAAATACTACAGCGTATACATGTATCTGCATGAATATACTTATATACGTTTGACCCTTGAACAGTGTGGGGGTTAGGAGCAGCAACCCCTCATGCAGTCAGAAATCCATGTATTACTTTTGACTCTCCCCAAATTTAACTGCTAATAGCTTACAATGGACTAGAAGCCTTACCGATAACATAGTCAACTAACAAGTATCTTGTATGTTTTTATGTGTTACATATGTATTCTTATAAGCTAGGGAAAAGAAAATGCTAAGAAAATCATAAGGAAGACAAAATACATTAACAGTAATGTACTGATAAAAAAAAAATCCATGCACATACATACACACACACATACACACACTAACAGGGGGCTTTTGCTTCCCAGGTTAGTGCTGACGGATAAGAACTAGTAAAGAAACTACACATTAACAAGCAGTGCTTACAAAATAAACATTCTTAGAGCCAAACTACTGTCATTTTGTTAGCTACTTTTCAAACATAATCACAAGTCACTTTACAAACGTGACATGCTATGAAACAGAGTAGGTACTGTAATTTTTAAGAACTATCTTTGTTCTGATGCTCAAGTTAAATATTTAGCTAAATATCTCCTGAATAGATGACCCATAAATACTACCTTGCTAAGAATGAAAAGATTTATCTGTAGAAGGAAAGGGACAATTTAAAATGCCCAGAAATTATTCCAGATTATAACACTTAAATATATTTGAAGAATAAGCAAAAACACTTCTCTAAAATGCAAGTTACATTATATCAAAACACTGGAAGAATTCAGGAAAGTAAGTACTATCCATATATATAAGGTATTATCATTTTACCCTGTAGGAGTTATAACCTGGAGAACATAGACTACTTCATGTCATTCCCTGGACATGAAATCCCTTTGGTAGACTGTTCTAAATACTTTTAAACACCCCATCCAAAAATTATCTTAACAGAACTATGTCTGAGAAAGAGAACGCGTGTTCCTAATGGCCAATCACCTGGGAATGAGTGCATTCCAGCTGACTTGATTGAAATCACTTGTTTAAGTTTTTGTTTGTTACGTTTCTAAGAATACAAGCTGCTGAGGTCATAGTAAATGACCTCACAGGAGCTGAAAGACCTACCCAGAAGCACCCTGGGCACATCTGTATCACTTCCTCTGTTTATAAGAAAAGGGAAAATCCCACTGCTGAGCCTTAGGCCATGACCCACTTCTCTATTTTTTTTTGAGGGGAAAAGAGGTTTATTTTTGACAACATTATTAAACATTTATTAAGCACTAACTATATCCTTAGGAATTTGCTAAGTCATCTGCATAAAAAATGTAAATAAAAGATGACTTTTAGAAAAAAAGAGACTCAATTACTGTGACCAAAATCAAAACATAAGATACAAGAAGTAGAACAGAGGAATTAGAATGTCTATTGCTTACGTAAGATGTCTCCCACAACAACAACACATCCAAAACGGAGCTCTTTATTTGTTCAACTTTTTTTTTTTTTTAGTGTTTCAAGTTTTTATTTAAACTTTAGTTAGTTAATATATAGTGTAATACTGGTTTCAGGAGTAGAATTTAGTGATTCATCACTTACATATAACACCCAGTGCTCATCATAACAAGTGCCCTCCTTTATACCCATCACCCATTTAATCCATGCCTCACCCATCTCCCTCCATCAACCCTTAGTTTGTTCTCTATCATTAAGAGTCTCTTATGGTGGGGCGCCTGGATGGCTCAGTTGTTAAGCGTCTGCCTTTGGCTCAGGTCATGATCCCAGGGTCCTGGGATCGAGCCCCACATCGAGCCCCACATTGGGCTCCCTACTCCACGGGAAGCCTGCTTCTCCCTCTCCCACTCCCCCTGCTTGTGTTCTCTCTGTCAAATAAATAAATAAAATCTAAAAAAAAAAAAAAAAGAGTCTCTTATGGCTTGTTTTCCTCTCTCCTTTTATTCTTTACCTTTTTCCCGTATGTTCATCTGTTTTGTTTCTTAAATTCCACATATGAGTGAAATGATATGGTATTTGTCTTTCTCTGACAGACTTAGCTTGCTTAGCATAGTACACTCTAATTCCATCCATGTTGTTGCAAATGGCAAGACTTCATTCTTTCTGATGGCTGAGTAATATTCCATTTTATGTATATATACATATATATACACATGTGTATATATATATATACACATCACCTCTTCGTTATCTATTTATCAAGAGATAGACATTTGGGCTCTTTCTATTATTTGGCTATTGCTGATAATGCTGTTATAAACATCGGGATGCATGTGCCCCTCTGAATTAGTATTTTTGTATTCTTTGGATAAATACCTAGTAGTGCAATTGCTGTGTCATAAGGTATTTCTATTTTTAAACTTTTTGAGGAAGTTCCATACTGTTTTCCAGAGTGGCTGCACCAGCTCACCATTCCCACCAGCAGTATAACATGGTTCCCCTTTCTCTGCATCCTCACCAACATTTGTTGTATCCTGTGTTAATTTTGGCCATTCTGACAGGTGTGAGGTGGTATCTCATTATAGTTTTGATTTGTATTTGCCTGATGATGAGTGAGGTTGAGCATCTTTTCATGTGTCTGTCGGCCATTTGTATGTCTTCTTTGGAAAAATGTCTATTCATGTCTTCTGCCCATTTCTTGACTGGATTTTTTGGTTTTTTTGGGGTGTTGAGCTTGTTAAGTTCTTTAGATTTTAGATACTAACCCTTTGTCAGATAGGTCATTTGCAAATATCTTCCCCCATTCCATACATTGCCTTTTAGTTTTGTTGGTTGTTTCCTTTACTGTGCAGAAGCTTTTTATCTTGATGAGGTCCCAATAGTTCATCTTTGCTTTTGTTTCTCTTGCCTCGGGAGAAATGTCTAGTAAAAAGCTGTGACAGCTGATGTCAAAGAGGTTGTTGACTGTGTTCTCCTCTGGATTTTGATGGTTTTCTGTCTCAAATTGTCTCAGATTTGGTCTTTCCTCCATTTTGAATTTATTTTCATGTGTGGTGTAAGAAAGTGGTCCAGTTCCATTCTTCTGCATGTTGTTGTCCAGTTTTACCAACACCATTTGTTGAAGAGAGTGTCTTTATTCCACGGGATATTCTTTCCTGCCTTGTTAAAGATTAGTTGACCACATAGTTGTGGGTCCATTTCTGGGTTTTCTTTTCTGTTCCACTGATCAATGTGTCTGTTTTTGTGCCAGTACCATACTATCTTGATGATTACAGCTTTGTAATATAGCTTGAAGTCGAGAAATGTGATGCCTCCAGCTTTGCCTTTCTTTTTCAAGATTGTTTTGGCTATTCGGGGTCTTTTATGGTTCCATACAAATTTCAGGATTGTTTGTTCTAGATTTGTGAAAAATGCTGGTGGTATTTTGATAAGGATTGCATTAAATGTGTAGACTGCTTTGGGTAGTACAGACATTTTAACAGTATTTGCTCTTCCAATTCATGAATTTTTTCTATTTGGAATTTTTTTCTGTTTCTTCATGTCATCTTCAATTTCTTTCATAACTGTTTTACGATTTTTAGAGTACAGATCTTTTACCTCTTTGGTTAGGTTTACTTCTGGGTATCTTATGGTTTTTGGTGCAATTGTAAATGGAATTGATTCCTTGATTTCTCTTTCTGCTGCTTCATTATTGGTATATAGAAGTGCAACAGATTTCTGTACAATGATTTTGTATCCTGAGACTTTACTCACTTTTCCCCATTGAGGATGATTTTAGCTGTGGGTCTTTCGCATATAGCTTTTACGATATTGAGGTATGTTCCCTCTATCCCTACGCTGTGAAGAATTTTAATCAAGAAAGGATGCTGTAATTGTCAAATGCTTTTTCTGCATCTATTGAGAGGATCATATGGTTCTCACCCTTTCTTTTATTAATGTGGTGTATCCCGTTGATAGATTTGCGAATACTGAACCACTCTTGCAACCCAGGAATAAATCCCACTTGATTGTGGTGAATTATTATTTTTATGTACTGTTGGGTTTGATTTGCTAGTACTTGTTGAGAAGATTCACCCGGATGAACATGGATATTGGCCCGTACTTCTCCTTTTTAGTGGGGTCTTTGGTTTCGGAATCAAGGTAATGCTGGCCTTGTAGGATGAGTCTGGAAATTTTCCTTCTAATTCTATTTTTTTGGAACAGTTTGAGAAGAATACATATTAACTCTTTAAATGTTTGGTAGAATTCCCATGGGAAGCCATCTGGCCCTGGACTTTCACTTGAGTTTTTTTGTTTTTGTTTTGTTTGAGAGAGAGTGTGCAAGTAGGGCAGGGCAGAAGGTTGGGAAGAGAGAGAGAGAATCTCAAGCAGGCTTCTTGCCCAGTGTGGAGCCCAATGAGGGGCTCAATCCCATGACCCTGAGATCATGACCTGAGTTAAAATCAAGAGTCAGATGCGTAACCAACTGAGCCACCCAGGTGCTCCTGTTGGGCGATTTTTGATAATGGATTCAATTTTTTTGCTGGTTATGGGTTTGTTCCAATTTTCTATTTCTCACAGTTTCAGTTTTGGTAGTTTAGTTGTTTCTAGGAATTTATCCATTTCTTCCAGATTGCCCAATTTGTTGGCATACAATTTTTCATAATATTCCTTTACAATTGTTTGTGTTTTTGTGGTGTGGGTTGTGATCTCTCCTTTCTCATTCATGATTTATTTGGGTCCCTTCTCTTTCTTTTTGGTAAGTCTGGCTAGGGGTTTATCAATTTCATTAATTCTTTCAAAGAACCAGCTCCTAGTTTTATTGATCTGTCCTACTGTTTTTTTGGTTTGTTTCTACATCATGTACTTCTGCTCTTTATTAGTTCCCTTAGGCTTTAGGCTTCAGGCTTCATTTACTATTCCTTTTCTAGCTCCTTGTTAGATCTTCTTGTTGGATAGACCCCTTTATTATGATACAGTGCCCTTCTTCATCTCTTGTTACAGTTTTGATTTAAAATCTAGTTTGTTAGGTTAGGTTGTGTATCTGAGATTTTCCTTGCTTCCTGAGGTAGGTCTGTATTGCTATCTATTTCCCTCTAAAGACTGTTTTTGCTGCATCCCAAAAGTTTTGGACTGTCGTGTTTTCATTTTCATTTCTTCCATGTATTTGTTACTTCTTCTTTAATTTCTTGGTTAGCCCATTCATTCTTTAGTAGGATGTTCTTTAACCTCCATGTATTTGTGGTCTTTCAAAGTTTTTCTTGTGGTTGACTTCAAGTTTCATAGCATTGTGGTCAGAAAATAAGCATGGTATGATCTCAATTTTTTGTATTTGTTGAGGCCTGATTTGTGACCCAGTATGTGATCTAGTCTGGAAAATATTCCACATGCACTCAAAAAATGTGTATTCTGCCAGTTAAGGATGAAATATTCTGAATATATCTGTTAAGTCCATATGGTCCAGTGTGTCACTCAAAGCCATTGTTTCCTTATTGATTTCCTGTTTAGACAATCTGTCCATTGTTGTAAGTGGGATGTTAAAGCCCTCTACTATTATTACATTATTATCAATGTGCTTCTTTATGTTTGTTATTGACTTATATACTTGGGTGCTCCCATGCTGGGGGCATAAATATTTATGATTGTTAGACCTTCTTGTTGGATAGATCCCTTTATTATGATACAGTGCCCTTCTTCATCTCTTGTTACAGTTTTGATTTAAAATCTAGTTTGTCTGATATAAGTGTGGCTACTCTGGCTTTCTTTTTATGTCTATTGGCATGATAAATGGTTCTCCATGTCCTCAAAAGTGCAGGTGTCTTTAGGTCTAAAATGAATCTCTCATAGGCAGTATATAGATGCATGACCCAATTTTTTAAAACATATACAAGACTATAACGTTCTCGTCAAATGAAAGAGTGGGCATTCTCTTACAGATTGTATATTTAAGACATCAGATGAGGTAACCTACAAAGAAGGGTACCTACCAAATTGAAGCAAAAATTCAAAGAAAGAAAACTACCTTGTCTATGCTACATAGTTAAAATGAAGCTCCTCTATGGCTCTACTGGGAAAAGTAAACTTTCCAGTAAGAAATCAACAGAGCATCCAAGTCTGAGGAAATGTATTTAGCAGCTTCTCCATTAAACTCTCCTCCCACATTTATCATGTCCCATTAGCTGCATATCCTTATCCACATCACAATTCAGACACAAGATTAGACCTTGGAGTGTGTGGCACGGGTGGGTTGGGAAGGATAATGCACTTTCAAGATGTCCATGAAAAATCCTTAGCTCTTTCAGATGATTTAATTACTATATTGTGCAATTCATGCCAGTTCATAATGGCATATTATTTTATTTAGCTTTTAAAGAAATTACCTAAACATAGGATATCAAACTCAATACTTCAAGAACTTTGAAAATACCTCATTTTGACATAACTAAACAAGCCAAAGCACAGAGTATTAAATATTCTGCACTGAATGCTACCAATTCTAGAAAGGAAATATGATAAGGAAGTCTCTGAAATAACTGTTGTGGTTATGGCATATGCCCTTCATAACATGATTATCAGAAGAAATATGATAGTGGCTATGTGATACAGCCCATGGAAAAGAGCAGTAGTGCAGTTGCCTAGAGAGATAATGCCTTATCAATCCAAAGATATTGTTGCTTAGAAATAATACCCACCTACAAAAAAAAAAATTCTTTTTTTTTTTTAAGTTATACAAACATTACTTGTTTTTCTTTTCCTGAAAAAAAGTAAAGGCTCTATTTGATAGTCTGGGACAAAATGGCATCCTTCACCCAGCTTTTTAATCAATGTTAAGAATGAGAGTAAAAGGAAGCGTGGGTGGCTCAGCTGGTTAAGCGTCCGACTCTTGGTTTCAGCTCCTCACAATCTCACGTTTGTGAGACTGAGCCCCACATGGGGCTCCACGCTCAGCAGGGAGTCTGCTTGAGATTCTCCTTCTCCCTTTACCCTCTCCCTGCTCACACTCTCACTCTCTCAAATAAATCTTAAAGGAAAAAAAAAAAAAGATTGAGAGTAAAAATACAACCATTTAGCACTGAGAACTAACACACCTTTGCCATATTAGCAGAACATAGAAATCACCAAAGCAGACTTGGACAGAGTATTGTCAGAAAGAACTAGGGACAAGTTAGAAAAGAAAGATGGCACCTGATTCTTTGTTTTGTTTACCCAAACAGAGGAGTCCTACCCTTGAGTTGCATTAGCCAAAGCACCCAAACCACCAGTGCAGGTAACTCAAGAGTGTGCAGCTAAGGGTCAAGTAGCAGGGCAGGAGGGCAAGGGGCTGGGGGTTTGAGCCTTGTAACAGGCCCCCAGACCAGATGATATTGAACATCTGCTCAAATTAGTGCTTCCCTCTTGACTGACATCTGGCAAGAACCACCAGCCAAGGCAATGTGTCGGAAAAGAGCTAAGTGGGCTGTGTGCAAAGCATCTGATCACAGGGATTCCTGCAATGCCTCCCTCCAAGGACATGCAGAGGCAGCAGCAAGCTGTGTGGTCAGAGAAGAGGAACTGAAGATTTAAACAACTTAAAAAGGATACAATGAAGAAACTGTCCAGGGATCAGTGGAACAGTGGTACATCTGTGAATTGGATGTCAGGGCAGCATATCTGAACTCTTGTTATCTATTAGGGACTTTGAGTGAGATGTTTAACAACAACAACAACAACAACAAAACAAACCCTGCCTTGATGTTGGGCACAGGGCTCACAGGAAACAGTCAAGAAAGAAAAGAAAATTATGCAAATGCAATCAAGTAACAAAGTCGTATGTTTTACGTCAAGAGTGATTTTACTATCCCAAAGTTAGGTTCTGCCTTCGAAGACCAGAACTAAGACCTCACCAAAACACACTAGAACAGCCTAAGCTTGTGAGAGAAGTATCTGTTTACTCTGTGAGCAAACTTAGGACAAGTTAGAAAAATAAGGGAAAGCTGGAGAACAGAGGGGAGGTCAGTGACATCAGCCATCTTAATCCAAATGTTGCCGACAAATCGAACAGCTCAGACAAAGCCAAAGATGATGGTGCTGTTTGTTTTTATGATGGAAAAGACCGCTCTACACTTGAATTTGACAGTTCATGCTACAGAAAAGCAGTGACTACACTGATTGCTGAGTTACAGAGCTCCCCATTCTTCACTCTGTTTTTGTAAGCAAGATAAGGAGGTAAGGTGACATTCAAGAAAGCATGTTTCAGGGCATATCCTCCTGGGATTGTCCACATTCCTGCAGGTAGCTCATAATTTCTAGATACACAGTGAATCCTCATGATTTGTGATCCTAAAGACTTGCATTCCAATTTTTCCCTTGGGTAGCAACATATGTTGTATTTTTAAAAAATGTCCAAATGAAAGGTCAAAATGAAGTTGAGTGCCTAAAAAGCTGAGTTATTTAGAATAGTCATCTCTGAAGTATGAATAAATAAGAAAACATGAGGACTTCTATTTACGCATTTTCATTCTATCCTTTTATGTCTTTTTGTGTATGTTTTGTAATGTATGTAATATGTTGGTGCAGTATTATAGGCATAAAATTTATATATAAATATATGCATGCCTATCAGGGGAGTATGCTCTCATAAACTCCATGTGCAAAAATTTGCAGCCCTAATCTAGGGAACTAAGTTGTGCAGATACCTTATTCTCTCATTATACTGAGAGAAGGAAAGTGTTTTATACTTACGGTCATTTTCTTCTTGAATTTCAATATTAACCATATCGATACAATTCTGAATTTCATTCCAGCTTAAGTTATCTTGCCCTTGGGATAAGGCTTCCAGTTTAAAGGTGAGTAGTGTGTTTGTGTAACTGTGGAAGAGAAAACAATCATACTTATCAGAGACATTCATTCTTTGTTCATCTCATGCATCTTAAATTTGGCACGTGACCAAAAGTAGATGTTATGAGATTAAGAGTAGAAAGGCACATAAAATTGTCTAGCGCAACTTTGTGAACACATAGCAAGTTCACTTATATTAATGGTGTTTTTTCTTTATGATACTTTATGAACAAATGCTGTTTAATGAAACTGCTTCAAAATCCAACCTCATACCTAACTCAAGGAAAAAGGGGGAAAAAAAAAAAACCCTTAAGTTCTCAACTCTGTGAAATCACTTTTTCCCCTTCAGTTTCTTATTTTCCTTCCCTTTGCCTGTTTTGGCTCTGCTCAGGCTTCAGATAACTTTTATGTGGTAAAATTTAGAACCATCATGGTTCTCAACCTTTGCATCAAGGGTTCTTTTTATAATTTTTCTTGTTCCTTCCAAAATCTGAGCTTTAGAGCCCTTTACCCCTGTAACCTTAACCCAGCTGCGTTACCTTGAGGCCTAATATGCCCAGTGAGGAATCAAATAAAATACAAATGCAGTTCCAGAAACCTTGCTGAGTAACACAGATCTTCAATGTATGTTTTCTCGAAGATGTAGGACATGAGTAAAGTCCTTCCTCACCTGTCCATTTCTCCTCAGGCTTCACAGCAGCTACTCAAAAACCTCCCTCTGTGTCCGCTCACTGCTATAGCATTCTTGCCCCTCATTTCTGACCCTTGACCCTCCTCACTATGCACAACCCTCTGGCAAAGAGAGCTTGATCAGCCACTTCAATTACTTGTCTTGTTTGGGGAAATTTTAGGGATGAAAATTATCCATCTTGATATGGTACTAAGAAACCCATTTCTCAATAGTCATTTTTCCCATTTAAAAATCACAGAACCAATGTTACAAACATAAGCTAACACGAGCTGTTCTAGCCCCAAGTAGAGAAAGTCAAGAGTTTAGTTTGCTTTAGCGTTACACCAGGGAAATAAAGGCCAACTTCTATGTGCATACTTATTCACCATGCATTTTGACTTCTGAATAGCACCTTTGGATTGCTAACAGCAGAGGTTAGAAAAAGTAACATCACATTAAGTTTAAAACTGTTTTCCTGGTTGTGACCGATTTTGTCAAAATTCTGCATGCTTTAAGGTAGCACTCGGTGCCTTCTATAGAAGGTAGTTTGAGAGAAAAAAACATTCAAAATAGGAAGTGGTAGTGATACCTTTTAATCTGTGGCTGAATAAGGTGTCACCAGATTCAGGCCTGAAAGTGGCTAACGGTCACGTCTGAGATTTTTACCTTACCAAAATTTATAAGCCTAAGAAACACTCTGTTACACTAGTAATACATAAACAATAATATTGAATAACAATAACAAAATGTCAACTTGCACTCCTGAGTGTCGCTTTGGGACAGAGACCATTCTGTAAGCAAGGGCAAAATCCTTATGGGCATTTCACATGCTTAACATCTAAATGATCCAGGGGGAATAAAATCAGAAAGCTTAAGGATGAACACAGGAAAATCCTCATCATCGCCCATCGTTTCTTTAGAGAGAAACAAACAGTAGCCAAAGGAAAGAGCTTTTTAGGAGTAACCCAACAGAGCTGCAAAGCCTTTTCCATGTGAACATTAGTCTCCAGGACTAAGGCATCAGCTATAGAAAACACTCTGCCGTTCACCCTCACAGAGAGGTCCAAGTCCTGTCCCTCCACGCCTCTCAGAGCACTCTGCACTGGTGGCTATGGGCAGACCAGGAACAGCGCCTTTCCAACAGACTTCTGATGCAGAGGTAGGGGTTTCTACACTTTAGAGATGAAGAAAAGGCTGTCAACAGTCAGACTCCAATATTTTTGGCCCCGATGCTGTCTATGTTCCTTTAACCACATCACGCTAATGTCAGGAGAGATGGCATTAGCTGGCGTGGGGAGAAGCATGGAAATAATCTGTGGAAGCATCATCTGTGGTAGGCAGCTCCAGCAGTGTGCCCGGAGAGGTGACAGGCACCCCATTCCCAGTGGCGAGAGGAGCACGCACAGTAGACAGGCCAGCAAGTACACAGTGTGTTCACATGCAGCTTGACGGAAGCGTGACACACAAGGAGGGATGCAACTGGAGCGAAGTCAGAATGTGCTTAGAGAGAGGAGTCTGTTCTTATTGCAGCTGAGAACAAGGAACAATCAAATAGAGAGCACTGTAACCGTAACTACATTTTGGAACAATTAATCTGGGACGGCAGATGCCCAGAGCCAATACCAGCTCTCCATCACTTTTGTGAGAATTAGAAGAGTCTTTCTGGGGAACCACAGGCCAAGGTGGAGGCCATGGCAAATAGGTAGATACTCTGTATGACTTCATCAAGGTGGCCCTGCCCCACCCCTGGTGCTATGAAGAACCTGGACAACCCTGGGGAGAGGCCCAGATGGAGCCTCATTTCTTCAACTTGAAAACTTGGGCTTCCAAGAACTGGGTTAAAAAGTGGACCATGAAGGTAAAATGCTGAGGTTGTGGAAGATCACTTGGGGCTGGATCAACTGTCAGCCCAAGAACCAAAGGGGACCCTGATATCTCATGTTGGTACTGGTCATTCTGCTGACCCAGAAAGTGCTTAGGTCAAATTTTAAAAACATGATTAAAATGAACAATTTTTTTTCAAGTTTTCCCATATAGAATACTTGAACTCTGAGGCTGTATCTGTGGTTTTCCCCTGGGAAAAAGTGGTTCTCAAATGGGGTGTGAGACCATTTCCTTGATGGGTTATTTGTAAATTGGGGGGCGGATATGGAGGAATTTTGGTAATCAAAATGGGTGATATGGAGGGAGGCAGTACAGTTATTTAGAGGGCAGTGGCCAGGATGTGCAATCTGTGGGACAGTCGTGACAATTACCACACCAAGATGTCCCATTAGAGCCCCACTGGGCTGTAAGCTTCATAAGGAAGTGACCAGCTCACCAGCTCTGTCTTCCACTCAAGCACTGAGGGACGGCAGCCAAGTCTGGTTAGGTGAAAATGAAGGAGGACATTAAAGACACAGGAGGACCAGTTTGGAAGTTACTACGGAAGCAAAGGTGACAAGTCCAGTTAGGCGGTGGCTGGGAAATGGCAACATTTTGCAGGTTTTACACACACACAATGGCTGTTGATGGGGAGAAATAAGCAGGCTGTTCACAGCACAAGGGTGCCTGGCAGAGGAAAACGAGTAGAACCGGAGGTTTCTAAGCCTGGGGAAGAGAATGGTGCCATGAGAAATAAAATAAATTACCTTGGGAACAGACTCAGGAGTTATATTCATCAGGTGGCCAAATTTAAGTAGAACAAGAACATCCGTTTCCCCAAGAAGACTAAAAAAGAAAATCCTCTGTCCTACTACTTTGGGGCCATTCTCTACACAGATGAGGAGTCAAGCATTTAAAAAAAATCTAAAGTCTTTTACATTTTCTTGTACAACTGTCATGATCCAAGAGAATGACCCAGTCTCTATTTAAGCAGTTCAGCTGGAATCAGTACTGAAAAGAGCTTTTGTCAGGATCTATGCAGACATCGCCCCCTACTGGTTATCGAGAATCCAGGCTACAAAATCACTCATTTTAACTTGGGCTTCGGTTTTACAGAATCTCTAAAGGACTCCTTATTCTGGCCCCTTAATTTTCTCTCTAGAGCTCCTGTAGTGTTTTAGACTATCAACTGTACTATCTAGTAGCATATTTCAGAGACATGAAATGGAAGACACTAAACTGAGATTGTCACCCACTGCCATGATCCACTGTGCTCTCAGGATTCTTTGGGTTTAACAATCAAAACAATGGGGTTTGGGCTTCAGTTGCCCAACTGTGGGTCCATAAATCCAAATTTAGTTTCCTCATCAGTAAAATAAAATAACTGGACTTGATCATGATTAAAGTTTCTTCCAACTCTTCTACATTCAGTGGTCTCCAAAAAAAAAAAAAAAAAAAAGCCCAAGGGAAGGTATGTTTTCTTTTTTTTAAAGATTTTTATTTATGTATTTGACAGAGAGAGAGAGACACAGCAAGAGAGGGAACACAAGCAGGGGGAGAGGGAGAAGCAGGCTTCCCACAGAGCAGGGAGCCCGATGCGGGGCTCGATCCCAGGACCCTGGGATCATGACCTGAGCTGAAGGCAGCCGCTTAACGACTGAGCCGTCCAGGCACCCCAGGAAGGTATGTTTTCATTTTTATTTTTAGCCTATCACATCATCTTTGGTAACTACAAAGTCAGTCAGTAATTGCCACAACATGGTCATTTTTAGATTCTTTCTCCCCCTAAAAGAAATACTGTAAAAAAGGATTCATATTAGGACTGTTGAAGTAGACTAGTTTTTGAGGAATCAAGTACAGATCTATGGATTTCTTCAGCAAGGAGCAAATCTTTAATTTGCAAGATCTGCCAAACACACCTTTCTGTATTAAAGGGAGTCTTGGAAGATGTTCCCTTACCGTTCTACATACGATTCATCCAGATTGTTGAGGCCTATTGTTGGGCTTGTGAGTTGGTTCTGCACAGAAACGAGATCACTGTTTTCCAAGGCCTGGTTGAGTAAAGCAACAGCAGACAGCATTTCCACTGCAATCAAGAGCTCCTCATGGGCCAAGTAGTTCTGCTGGAAAATATGTGCAATACAAGTTTCCCAAATTACAAGTCTCAGGTATGTGGTGGGTTTTAGAACGCGTATTTCAAAGAACAAAGAAAACTTAAAGATTTTGAGAAACCAGGAGAAAGAAGGCTCAGTGGCCACCTGTTTTTCATTGGCTTTAAAGAACAAGTGAGCAGGTTCTGGGTTTTTCTTAGCTGATCATTTAAGGGACAGAATTAATGACAACCAGAGGTTCTGATTCCTCAAACATCTGCATTGCCCTAGCTGATTCCCACCACCCATTCTATTAGCTGCTTACAGGCTCAGACTTACCAAATAATTAAGTGAAGGATTAGACAAGCCTGTCTCTGTCTGAGAGTGTGAGGCTAAGATTTTCGGTAGTGATTTTCAGTTTAAAGTAAGGGTAAGGCAAAGAGGGGAGAGTTTTACCTACAAGTTATAACCCCAGAAAAGTAAACCAAACTCATTATGCTAAGAATATCAATTCTAGTGCCAAAAAAGTTAATCTGAGTCACTTTTTAATAACTGGGTAGAAATGTTATTTTCTACAATTTTTTAAAGATTTATTTTAGAGCGAGAGTGAGTGAGTGGGGGCAGGGGCAGAGGGAGACAATCTCCAAGCAGACTTTCCGATGAGCATGGAGCCCTACAACTTGGGGCTCGATCTCACAACCCAGAGATCATGACCTGAGCAGAAATCACAAGTCAGATGCTCAACTGACTGAGCCACCCAGATGCCCCAATAATTGGGTAGAAATTTTAAAACATACTATTAAGTCTGGATATTTGAAGAAATGTGAAGTCAATCTTAGAATAAAGCAAGTATGATTTATAATTCTGGATTTGGCTTAAAAAATACATCTCATGGTAGCTACACTTGTGGTGAGCATAGCATACAGTATAACCTTGCCAAGTGGCTATCTTGTATACCTGAAAGTAATGTAACATTGTGTGTCAACTACAGTCAAATAAAATTTAGAAAACCACATCCTGAGACTTTCGAACAGCTTCCCCCTTCAATGTTCTCTTCCATTTAACCATTTTATACTGATTTGGTTCAACTTCAAAAGGGTTATTTCTTCCATTATATTGAAGGAACACAGAGGGAGCAGAAAATTAATAGAAAAAACAGGATTTACATTTAGGATATTTTCTGTATTTAATATATAAAATGTAATATTTATATTAAAATGCATTATAGCTCTCTGGATCTCCACAGGTATCCCACAGCAGTGGATTTTAGAGTAACAAGGCATAATTTTACCTTCCAAAGCAAATGGGAAGAAGGGGTTATTATAGGGAGCATGTAAGCAAATTTTGTCCAAGTTTCTTATATTAACTACAAGTTTAACACATAAAGGAGGTATAAAATTACAAGTAAAAGAGCAGGATGGAAACATTTTGAGATTCAACTCCTATACCCCTTCCAGTAATTGTCCACAAATATCTAACGTGGTATTCAGCAGCAAGGATAAGGGAAAATAAAGAAGCAGTGGGACTGGACAACCATAGGCTGACCATTGACCAGTTAGGGATGAATGGCTGGGCTAGAGTGTGAGTAGCCTTGGGCTTCAAAGCTGGTGGTACAGGAGAAACTATCAATGAAAGAACTTAAGCGCAATTTCAGAACATGACCTATTTTTCTTTTATTACAAAACAGTATCTTTCTATTTAGAAAACAAGAAGTCTTGGTATGCAATAAGAAAACAAATCCTCCCACCCAAGCCCTTTAGTGTATATCCATTTATTTATTTTTAATTCATACAAACATTTATAGAGGTTTTTTTAAACAGAATTTTCATAGTACAAAAAACCCTCTAGATAATGACGTTTTAATCTCATTTTCTCCACTTGATATTAGCATGTGCAACCTGTTGTTAAACATGTGGTTTGTTTCTTGCTTCTCAGTATTACAGAACATGCTGTGAAACAATCCCTGTGAATACAACTTTTTGATTCATATTCTTTAAGCTCTTTTCCTAGCAATGTAATTGTCAGGATAATGGGTAAAAGACCTGCATACACTTAACTGAGACCAGCCTTCCAGAAAGGGTGTCCCATTCATTCTTCCATCGGCCATGGAGGAGATGCCTCCTGCCCCAAATTTATGCCTACACGACGTTAGATCTCTCAGTGCTACCAATCCGATTTCCCAAAACAACTGTATCTTAATTTACATTTACTTCTGGTTGAGTTTGAACATTTGTGTGTGTGTGTCTGTCATTGTATATGCTGATCCTTGTGATTTGGCTGTTCATGCTTTTGGCCTCCGCCCCTCCCTTTTTTTTGTGGAACAGTGCTGTTTCTGATTTTTAAGATCCAATGTTCTTCTACATTTCCTTAGAACTTCAATTTTTTAAGTTACTTTTTACATTTAACTTTTTATGTTGGGAATTTATTCTGATATGCGTAGTGAGGTCATGTTTTCTTTTTCAAATGGCTAAACACTCGTAAGGATTTCATTCTCTTCTCCACCTTTTTGAAATACTAGCGTTCTCATATATTCAATTCTTGGCTCTGCTTCCAGTACTTTTTATTCTATTCCACTGTTTGGGTTAATCCTGTACTAGTACACATGGTTTTAATTACTGTAACCTTATATATTACTACTTAATACCATAAGCATATCAAGCAGCATTCAATTTGCAAAAGTTAAAGTCATGGTGCTAATGTTCTTCATTTCTAGAAATGCAGACTCGCAGCTAATTATTCTATATCAAAAAACATGATATATTTTTTAAAAAATTTCAGTACAATTAAAAAATTATTCAAAGTGCTTCAAAAATCAGAGACTAAGAGAATAAGAGCAACTTGTTTTCAACGTGTATTTGTGTAGACTGCTGCCTGCATTTCCTAACTAGGCAGACTCTTTATGGAGAAGAAAAGCGGGAGTTAAAGAGGAAGGCAGTCGGTGGACCTGGAACAGGGAGGCCAGGGGAACAGGGATTGGTACAAGTTAAAGACTCTGCGCCCCGTTCACCTTTCCTAAAGAGCCTTCCTCATGGCTTCGACTCAGAATTAACAGCTTTGTAGCTGGAGTGTCCTCAGACTTACCATGGCATTCTGTTTCTGGAGGTTGAAAAGTTCATTCTGATACATCACAGCAGCAAAGGGATAAACAGTGGGCAGCTGGGCCTCCGGTCTCTTCAGTGCAAGCAGTGTATTCTCGGGGTCACCTTCCCGAATGACAGCATTGATGTGGTCTACGGCAGCCAGCCCTGAGTGGGGGTTGGGGGTGTCACATTCCGTCAGAGTGTCCGCTGTTTCCATGCTGCTTGACCCAACCAGCCCATCTTTCCAAGGATTAGAATCTAGGCAGTCCCTTTCCATGAACTCTCAAAAGCTGCAGCTGGAGGGCAGGCCAAGACTTGAAGATGGTAGCTCAGTAACTGGAAGTCAGGCCAGTCCTTGCAGAAAGTCCCTAAAAGGACTTCAGCATTGACAGAGCTGGAGTTAGAAGATCACTCTTGTCTAGCATGACTTCCCTACAAAACCTTGCCCGTCAGGATCGGCTCTGGTCTCATCTCTTCCACTGTTCTAGTCCCTGAGGATTTCACACCTTGGGGAACCCCACAGTGTTTAGAGCTGGGCCATAGAGGTCCCATAGGCATTGTTCTTGAATACTCCTTGTGTATTAGTACTGCCTTTGCAAGGGCACTGAAGCTATGTCAACACCCAAAGCCAGCCTTTCCCCACTGCTGTATCCTCCCTCGGAAGCAGCACCAATGGAAACCCACAGTTAGCACTGGGAGACAGTGCTGCTTGATTCCATGGGATTTTTCTTTTCCTTTTTTTTGAAGATTTTATTTATTTAGTCGAAAGAAAGAGACAGAGAGAACATGAGTGGGGGGTGCAGAGAGAGAGGGAGAAACAGACTCCCCGCCGAGCAGGGAGCCCGATGCGGGGCTCGATCCCAGGACCCTGAGATCACGACCTGAGCTGAAGTCAGATGCTTAACGGACTGAGCCACCCAGGTGCCCCCCTGATGTTATTTTTCTCAGAACATTCCCTCTCACCTCTTGTGTTCTGTGAAGTGTGATTTTAAGAAAAAATAATTTCAGAGGTGTTTTTTAAAAATATTATAACCAAAATTTCTATGATTAAGTAAGTCTGTGCCAGTATCAATTCACCTTAAAAAAAACCCAAAAACCTTGATCACAGAAATGTGTCGGCTTACATTATCTGATTGGATCATAAGTTCCATGAGATCTCCACCAGCTGCAATGTTCAGATTATGAAGACCTTAAAAATCTTATTTTATTTTAATTTTCTTCCTTCCTTTCTTTCTTTCTTTCTTTCTTTCTTTCTTTCTTTCTTTCTCTCTCTCTCTCTCTTTCTCTCTCTCTCTCTCTCTTTTTCTTTCTTTCTCTCTCTCTCTCTTTCTTTCTTTCCTTCCTTCCTTCCTTCTGGCAACAAAGCAAGGTTTATTGACCAGTAGTAAAGTTTACTGACAGATAGTAAAGTTTATTGAGTGATAGAGTACAAAGCTCCCAAAGAGGGAGGGGACCCCAGAGGGTTGCCCAAGATCTGAATTTTATTTTATTTTATTTATTTATTTTTTAGGATTTTATTTATTTACTTATTTGAGAGAGAGAGAGAGAGCGCATGAGCAGGGGAGAGAGGCAGATGGAGAGGGAGAGGCAGACTTCCCCACTAAGCAGGGAGCCTGAGGCGGGGCTCGATCCCAGGACTCCAGGATCACGACCTGAGCCGAAGGCAGACGCTTAACCGACTGAGCCACCCAGGCGCCCCCCAAGATCTGAATTTTAATAACCAAACCAAGAGTGCCTGAAACAGGAGATTCCTCATAGTTTTCAGAAAACCGAAGAGAATTGCTGATGAACTGGGAGAATGAGCGGGCAACTGTGCCACCAGGCAACGGCAAACTGGACAGAAACAGCACCATTCTGCCCCATAAAGAAGGTTTCAGGGGCGCCTGGGGGTTCAGTCAGTTAAGTGTCCCGCTCTTGATTTTGGCTCAGGTCATGATCTCAGGGTCGTGGGATCGAGTCCCATGTCGGGCTCTGTGCTCTGGGTAGGGAGCCTACTTGGGATTCTCTCTCCCTCCCTTTCCCTCTGCCTCCACCCCACTCATGCTCTCTAAACAGATAGATAAAATCTTAAAAAAAAAAAAAAAAAAAAAAAAGGAGGTTTCAGGATAGCAGAAATAACACAGACCCATAGATTTCTAGAGCTTTTCAAGGGTTAGTCTGTCTCCCTAATACATGACTAGATTGCAGCTAAGATTACTCTAACCATTTGAACAGATGACAATTCACCTTCTGTAACTCATTCACAAGGAGCTACCCTCCATAACCTTTCTCCTGAGACACATCATTCAATAGCAGGAAATACTTCCAGCCAATGCAATCTTCTTAGTTACACCCACCAAAAACTTAAACTTCTTCTAAAGGACTCTAAGAACCTAAACCTATTTTTTCTGTTATAAGAATTGATGCAGCCAACAAAAAAAATCCCAGAAAGGAAGGTCAGTGGACACGCGTGGCCCCTGCTATTCTGTGAGTGTCACCCACGGCCTCTCAGCTGTGTCTGTCATTATTCTGGATAGGATCCTGCTTCCCCTCTGAAAACTCCATTTTGTGAGTTTGCACCACTGGATGGTAAAAGAGTACCAGAAATCATACCCTTAAGACATTCTTTATGAACCATTTCTTCTAAAAAAAATAAAGTGAGCTGTCCCACTCTTTTATACTGTGCATTTAACCAAACTTCCAGCCCTGGTCTTAACAGAATATGTCTTGTAATGAATGGAATGCATGGGCCAAACCCAAAGTTAAATGACTGCAGGTCAGACAAAGCTGAAGCTTCCGCTGACAGATCCGGTGACATTGCTGTCAAAACTGTCACTTACATCACTTCTCTGGCTATTATGAACGTAGACACCTTAACATTTTAGTATAATAACCTACAGGGTTGAGAAAAAGCTTGTCAAGTAGCTATACTCATATATTTTAAAGCATAGAGTTGTCTTATTGTCATGTCACTGATTAAAATATACTTTAGGGGTTTTTCAAGACTCTTCTTAGTTCCGCTTGACTATAAATTTTCAGATGGGGAGAGATAAAAAAACTTCAGAATCATCATGTTCTACACATTTAAAGCCATCAAACACGGCAATGCCCTTCATAATTTAAGCTGGTTATGCATTAGTGCAAATCATCTTATACCTTTTATTTAAAAATGTATAAGCAACGTGGCATTAAATTTGTGGTCAGGAAATTATGTCAGTAAGTATTAAAACATTTATACAAGGCCTTTTATTTAAAATAAATAAGAAACCTGTTTTAGTGGTTATAAACTTTTCAAAAATAAAGGATGGCAGGCAGATGGCTATGGAATCACTTCTTCACTGAGTTTATAGACCTCAGCTGTCTTGCTGGGAATATTAATTTCTTCCTGCGATTCATTTCTGTCAAGCATAATGAAATTCTCATCTTTCAAACAGAGCAGAAAGAGAAACTTAAAATTGTGTTTCATGTATCATCACCAACAGGTTCGAAATTAAATAAGAATAAAAGAAGAGGAACATGCATTCTACAGTGTTAAGGTGTTCCCTTAAAAAGAGTTACCGGGGGCTCTCAGCAGTTTTGTGTGTGAGGGAAATTCTCAAACCTACTTAGTTGTTAACTCCTAGATGTTTACATCAATTTTCTCTGGGCCTCCTTAATTACTGTTTGAACCCTTTCGATAGGTCTCTACCGTGACTTGGGAGCAAACTTTATGGTAAAATCTATAGTTTCTTTGAAGGTGTTAAGAACATTCAAAGCTCATCTATGAGGTTGAATCAAAGAGAAAGTTTAGGAGTGTTGTAATTAGTGGATACTCCCAAGTTTAACTTTGGCAGATGGTTCACATGCTTTATTAATGGGCTAAATGATCTTTCACGTATTTGTTTTTTGTGTATATAGGGGCTCTTTAGGTTGCCCAAGGGGAAATAAATGTCAGGTAGAATTCCTTACTGCTTCAAGTGAAACCAAATTTTATTAGAGGGGAGAAGAGACTAATAAGGAGATTAATGTCTCTGAACTTGCATATGCTCATTTTAATTACCTGAGTTTTCTGACATAGGATTCAAACCCGTCACCATGCAATGTCATTGCCTATCCAGTCTCATTGACTTGCCAAAAAAAACTCTACACGCTGTAAGAAAACAATTCTTACAAACTGCAGACTAATGACTGGGAAGTAATAAAGAGCAGAGGTGTCAACAATACCTTTTCAATTCCAAACACTGACACATAATCATGGGCAAGAAATGATAATCCTTAAGTCATAATCTTTTACTAGATAGCCTTCCCTGTTAGCCCAATAAGGGATAGGTTCAAAATATGACATACACTATACCTATGATAAAACAGGAAGGGAGAGCTAAACTAGCTTCAAGATACTCTGAGATACTTTGCATGGGCAGTGGAGCAAGATCACCTAAAATTTCCATGGGAAACTGCCAGACCATGCACCATAATTAAGAACAACACTGACACTGAGTGGAATTTTCATCACATAAGACAGTGTTACAAGGATACCAGCTGAGAGTCTTGGTGAGATTCTGACGAGGAGAATTTGTGTGTTTTAGCAGTAGCCATTTCCTTCATGCAATCCACTACTTACTGTTGACTTTATTGATGTTGCCTTGGATTTCTGCTTGGGTCAGCAGTTCTTCATAGGCATCTCTTTCTTCTTCTGAAATACAGTTATTCTACAAAACAAAGTCTTCACTGATTCCTGAGGTTAAATAAAATATGTCCAAAGCTCGGTATTCAAAAGCAAAATGCAAAGAGTGAGAAAAACCGTTTACTTATATTCATTTGAATTCAATATAAGCATTGAAGAGTGCTCGCTCTGTGCAGGGAACTAGGGTTAGATAGGCCTGGCAAAGACAAACAGCAGCCCCAGTGACTCTCTGAAAAGGCCTGTCTAACGTGGCAAACAGCATGTTGGACCACTTGACCATACTGCCATTTTTTGGTAGACTGAAGTCAGTGGAATGTTGGCAATTTCATTTGATTCAGTCTAATAAAACTGACACCATAAATAACAGCTATACATAGAAGAGAATACATTTTAGAGGAGAAGTACATATTTAGTTGGAAAACAACACTTGAAAAAGAGAAAACAATTGAGGAGGGCTTGGAGGAACAGAGCGATGTTAAGGGCAGAGCAGGGAGCAGGATGTAGACCACAGGATTTGGTCACAAAGGTGAGACAGCTTGGCACGCTGGGCTACAGCATAGAGCGTGTGTTCGGGGTTAGCCAGAATGATGGGGAGGTTGGGTGGGCATTCTGGAGGCTTCTTAAAGCCAAGCGAAGGGCCTATACTTAACTCGGTAGGCAGTAGGGAACCCAGGGAGCTTTGTGGGGGCTGACATCTGATCTGTAGCTAAAGATTAAATAATTTTGCAATCTCTAGCTCTGAGAGGGATTGGCTTGCAGGATGGGAGGAAGCACGGCCACCTGTAAGGAAGCTGTGCAAGAACACTGAGGCACGGTTGGGAGGCAGGGCTGGGGCCAGAGTGGTGAGACTAGAAGGTGTGGGACAGATGTAAGCCTGGCAAGAAGAGGCAATAGAATGCAGTGACGGATAGAATACAGGAGTGGGGGGGGGGGGGCGTGGGCAGAGTTCTAAAACATCGTAGCAGTCATTCCAGAGGCAGGTCAGCGAGAGGCACGTGTGTGAGAAGGGCAGGGTAGAGATGAACACTCTTCCTAGGTGATGAGGGGCAAGGTGCATGGGACAGAGAGATGAAGTCATCTGGAGGAGCATTCGAGGGGCCTGGTATCAAGCTGACAGCTGATTTCCTCAGCAAGTGGATGAGCTTGTCTGAGGAGGAACAGAGACCGAAGTGACTGCAGGTCAGGCCTTACAAAATCCCTGTAGGCAGAGGCAGGAGGGAGAGAAGACACTGAGAGATGCAGAGGAGAACCTTGGCAGCCGAGCAGCCAACACTGAGGCAGGCGGGCAGGGTGGGCAAGCGTGCCACATGCAGGCAGAAGCCACCAGGTCAGAGAAGGCAGTAAGATCAAGTGGGAAGTTTTGCTAACGGAGCTGAGGCTGACATGGCAGGAGCTTAAGGAGGAGAAAGCTGGCCAGGAAGTGGAAGCTCTGTACGTCAACAAAGTCCTCAGTAACACTAGAGGGAAGGCAGAAGTATCAAGTCAGGGTCAGGCTGCCTTGCAGAGATGGGAAGGCAAAATGTGAGAGTGAATTCAAAACACCAGCTCTCAGCTTTACCACACCAAATCATGAACCTCTATCAATAAATCTACAGGTGACCCAGCTAATACAAGGTCTACAGGTGATGCCGAACAAGGCAAGATCTTGAGCCATTACTTCCACACTTCCCGGGTAAGTAATAAGTCTACGACATGACCTTCAATCCTTGTAGCCTGCAAGAATCAGCAGAAAAGGAAGCCTCCTTTCTTTCTGTAGTGCACGGTCTGCTTTGCCCTTCACATTCCAGGCAAACCAACTGCTTACAGCTGTACAGACCACTGTAGAGACCACTGCCAGGTGATCGAAAATGATCGCTTGTAACCTCAAGGCTTTTTCAAACTAGCCACTCAGAGCCGTGTTACTGAGAATCTAATTACATACCTTCAGTCTTGCATTTTCCTCTTTCCTTTTCTTGGCTTCCCAGAGTTCCTTCTGGTATTCCTGTGCGAGACCGTCATCTACTAAAGTTAAAACTGCATTTGGGTTTCTTAATGTTTTAATGGTTTGTTCCGCTATTCCTTTTTCAATAGCTTCATTAATGGCTATAACTGCAGCGTGCACTGGGAAGAGGGAAAAAAAGGATTTTCATGAGCCAAAGACAACATGGACAGTTGCAGGGACACTGCATGAATGTAAGCAGTTTTACTTTCTTCTCTGGCTTCGAGTTAAAAAGGCCAAATAAGACACCCTAGACACTTCACAGAGCACCCCTCTGACAACCTCTCCACTTGCCCATCTCGCTCGGGTCCTGTCTCAGCATCTGCCATGTCATCCCTATGAATTTATGAATGGCTAAAATGAACCAAGCCCTATGTCAACCCCTGAGGGCTGAAGGGGTATGTGGACATTGTTAAAGTACCAGTTTGTTTCCAAATGATACTGGCAATGTAACCTGCAACACTTAAGGATAATATAGCAATATACTCTACCACTAAAATCTGATGACACACAAACGGCAAAGAAATATTTTGAATAAAGGTATTTCTGAAAACTCTTATTCCCATTGCACATGTAGATGTTTAAAGTCTAATAAATCAATTACATGGTTATATTCTCATATGCTCAACTTAACCATCTACAATACATACAATAAAAACTTCAAAAGGGGGCTGAAAGTATCTTCTAAATATTCCTTCTTTTAACCAAAATCAAGAAATAAGGTATAGGTAAGTCTCATGTCAATAGTAAGCTCTGATTTTAAATAGACTCACAAGCAGCTTCATCCACTGACAGTTCATTAGCCAGAATCCCACCTATTTTGCTGAAAGATGGCATTTGTATTCCATATTTCTCAAGTTCCTTTCTCATATTACTAATTTCTTCCTCTGAAAAAGAACAACAACAAATAATATCAAAGAAAGACACAGAGATGGAAACAGGAATGAATATATTTACATCAAGAAATGTCATCATCCCACGGTCTCTCTCCCAGAAATCCGAGGCTTATTTTTCTGAATAAAGAATATTAAAGGGGGCATCTGGGTGGCTTAGTCGGTTAAGTGACCGAGTCTTGATTTTGGCTCAGATTGTGAGATCAAGCCCTGCATTGGGCTCCACGCTAGGCGTGGAGCCTGCTTAAGATTCTCTTTCTCCTTCTCCCTCGGCCCCTCCCCAACGAGTGTGCACTCTCTCTAAAAAACAAAAAACAGAAAAGAATATTAAAAGTGCCATTATTTAAAAAAAAAAGGGAAAAAAGTGTCTTCATCCAGAAGGTGGGGCATTTCTAAACAAGAACCTTAGGAAGAAGTCAGCCTATTTCTCATTTCACAAATGTGGTGAAAGGAAAAGTGGTCGAATACAAACAAGATAATAAAGTTTTCTCCTCTGATCAATATAGAGGAAAAACAGGAATCGATGCTATCAAAAGGACAAGTATTGATACATTTCTTAGTAAAATGACAACGTAAAAATAAAGAGTAATACCTGTGAAGTCTACTTTTCCCAACAAATCCTGGATCTGGGGTGCTATTCCTAGTTTGAACAGGTATAAACTGAAAGACAGAACATAAAATTATCAGTTCAGAAGTTTTATCATCATAAATCTTAGCATTAAGAATTACTTAAGTCCTAAGGGCTTTTTTAGTTGAGAAAGACCTAAGAGATTATCTCATCTAATCCATTCATTTCTTAGGTGGAGAAACTGAGTCCTGAGGTAACAGTCCCTGATGGACAGGAACTACAATCATAGGCTAAGTCCCAAAGACCAATCTTCTTCAGTACATGGCATTTCCATAGGGTCAACTAATTCTCTACTACCCATTTGTAAGGAGAATAAGAAACACAATTAGTACAAAATAGGCAGTAATAAATCCAATGAACATTTCCTTGGATCCTCCTTCTATGATTCTTATTTTGTTGAAAGTACAGCTCAAATTATATTTTCCTTTTCAATATTCCTTGAAGTACCACATGCCCCTTGAGGACCTATTTGTTTTATATTTTCTGAAACAAACAGAATGGAAAGACTGTCAGCAGATGGGGTGATAAACCACGATGTGGGCATACTACTAAGTGGAAGATGGAAAATAAATTGTGTGTGTGTGTGTTTTTTTGTGTATTTAAAACCCCTTAGGACGTAATGATGGTATGCACTAACCTACCCATAACTTGACAAAAAGAGCAGAGGGCTGGCATCTAAATTTTACCAAATATGCAAATATGTGGTTATATGGCTTTTTCCTATTTAATCACTGAACCACAGTTTCTTTCCATAATGATTTAACCTCCTCAGCCCCAAAGAGTAATCCTATAGACCAACTAAAAAAAAAAAAAATCTGTATTCACTTTATCAATTTTGATAGGTTTTTAGTTTATGAGATTTTAATTAGAAGTTAGAAATTATACAATAACTTATATGAGAAAATGAACTGAGAATGATTTCACTGGCTTGATACATTTCGAGATCATCACTTTAGATGCTGAGGTGAGATACACCTGAGGAGATTATAAAATGTATAAAATTTCATTAAAGGAATTCAAGATCAAGCCTTTTTAAATGGTATTAAACTCTTAAAATGTATGATTATTTAATTTAAGAAGCATGTATTTAAAGTGACCTTCATTGGTCATTTCTGTAAAACACAATCATTTAGAAAAGTAACATATGGTCAAAGTTAAAAATTAGTGATTCGTGGCTAAAATAAAAATTACACAGCAGAACATCAAAGTTAAACACTAAATATTTCGATATAAAGACTTTTAATGTCTTTTTTCCTGGAAAAACTTATTCCATAAACCCACAGAGTATTCATAATATGAACATAGCGTATTTTTCCTAACCAGCTGCATTTAGACGGTCACTAATTATTCCCCATCGCAAATAATACCGTGATAACCTACCTATATACAGATACCTCTTTGCGCATACATCGTATTTGTTACAATAAATCCCTAAAAACAATACTGCTGGATTGAAAGGATATACGCACAATCAAAGCTTTCAGTATATAGTGTTAAATTGTGTTCTAAAAAAGAGATCACACTCATTCTTTGTGAGTAAAGGGTTAACAAAACCCCGTTCCCTTCTGTGAAAGAATCTGACTTTTCAATTTCTAGCTCTGTTCCTCTAGGAACCTGATAAAGGTACACTGATAACCATATTAGTAAGTATCACTGCTGAGGAGAAAAATAACCCCTCATTGATAAATGATTTGAAGGGATTATAAATATCTAGCAGGCATCATATGCTTAGGTATTCCCAAGTTTGGTGACTCTTCTAACTCCCACACTCCTTGCAGGAAACTGGGAAACCCAATGGGAAGGTGTTACAATAGACCATGGCTCCAGGGGGCTGAGGCTCTATAGCAGGGAGGCTCCCGTACCCACCAAGAGGAGCGTCACTTCTCAGCACCTAAGCGGTCACCTGGGGTACCAAAGGAAACAGCTTTCAGATGGCTGTGTGGGCAGCTATGGGGAGTGTCATGAAGTCTCCCACTGAAGAGCAACCCCTAATGCTGCCCTTCCAGCTGATTGATTTTCCCGGCTTCTCGATCCTTCTGAGCAACTGGTACCAGACATGGTTTACGGCAGTTAGGAGACACTGAATGCTTAGCTAAACCTAAGAACCTGCTGAAGGGTGTGACCTTATTCTACCACATGAGAACGCCATTTTTTTGGTCCACTTACCACAGAATACTAGCAGTGAAAATCTTGCAAATCTGATAGCCAAAAATGTTATTTAAGTCTGCATTCCCTTTTGTTAGTTCTGAGGATAAACATTTTTTCAAACACAAATTGTTCTATGTCCCTTTCTTCCAGGAAAAGCCTATTAATGATTTTTTGAATTTTAAATATTTTTTGGAGGGGGCGAGTTTACTTTTCTTTGGTTTCTCCCCTTTTCCCTCAAAACCACAACCAGAGAACAAAGAACAAATGACATTTTAAACATATGGTAATTGTAATTTTAGTACTAAATTCCAATATGATTTTCGTATCTTACCCACAGGTGGAAAACATATTAGACTCTGAACATTCTTCAGTATAATATAGGCATTATGTATTCATAATTCAAAGCTAGAAAGACAGGATACATTCCTTATTTTATTTTATTTATTTATTTTTTTAATTTGACACAGAGAAAGAGACAGCGAGAGAGGGAACACAAGCAGGGGCAGCAGGAGAGGGAGAAGCAGGCTCCTGGCTGAGCCAGGAGCCCAATGTGAGGCTTGATCCCAGGACCCTGGGATCATGACCTGAGCCGAAGGCAAACGCTTAACAACTGAGCCACCCGGGTGCCCCACATTCCTTAGTTTAAATTTTAGGTCTTTAGAGATACTCAGGGATATAAAACTATTTACACAGCCTCTGAAGCCTTTATTAGCTAAGGTTTACGCCAAACAAGTCATTGGGATTAAAACTAGTAGGCTGACATTTTCAAAACTATAATATTTTACGAACCACTTCTCAACTCATTATTACATGGAAAAAATATTCCTGTTAAAAGGGAGCCCACATCATGCGGAACAAATGAAATGTCAACCTCTTCAACAGTTCCTTTGTACTAACACGTACTACAAAATTAAACAGAATTAAATGGATAGGTATGGCAAAGCTGCAAAAGAATTCTAGGAAAATAAAAGCCACACATTAAGAAATGACAGAAAAATCATTCTTTCTTCAATTTCTTTCATAGTATCTGATTTGCATCTTTCTCTTCTCTTTTTACAACTAAATTTAAAAATATACATGAACTAATCTACAAAGAAAATATAAACATAATTTAATGGGAGAAACTTTGAAGATGTGACAATAAAATTTAAGTAGGAGGCATCCATAAAATGTCTTCTAACAACCAATTTTCTATCTATAATTGCTTAACACCGTGGGGATTTTTGTTTGTTTTTTAAAATTTTATTTATTTGAGAGAGCGAGCAGAGCGGGGTTGTGGGGGGAGGAAAAGCAGAGAGAGAGGGAGAAGCAGGCTCCCCGCTGAGCAGGTAGCTGGACTGGGGCTTGATCCCAGGACACTGAGATCATGACCTGAGCTGAAGGCAAATGCTTAACCAACTGAGCCACCCAGGTGCCCCATTTTTTTTCTTTTTAAGATTTTATTTTTAAGTAATCTCCACACCCAACGTGGAGCTCAAACTCACAACCCCGAGATCAAGAGTTGCACGATCCACTGACAGAGCCAGTCAGGTGCCCCCTCCAATTTTCCTCTTTCTTAATTTTAGCTTTGTTTTTGTAAGCTTAAGTGTTCAATAAGTACTTGTTAAGTAGATGAGTTGAATAAATTACCAATAGCACCTATTTTCATATTTTCCTTTATTCCTTGACTGTTACTTCTTCTTGTTGAATCTAATGCCACTTTCAGAGGGTTGGTTTCCCTCAAATGTCTGGCATTTCCTGATCTGGGGCTCATCTTGGGGCTTGGGACTGGCTTTCTGTCATTGTTGACCACAGGTTCCCAGGACAGGCGCCAGTTTTAAGGAGACCCTGTGGGAATGCGGGGCTGACACCACGAGGGTGCCCCATGTCTTGCTTTGTCACATCAGGGCTTCTGGGTTAATGCTGGCTTTGGGATCTCTTTTTCTGGCTTGCCTATAGCAAGCCCCAGGGCAGCTCCTTGCTCTGCTGCATCCTGGGATTTCTGGGCTGTGGTCTTCGGTCTTGTTTCCCAGTCAATCCCATCCCGTCTGTGTGGTCAGTGGATAGCATTGTTTCTTATGGCAAATGATTTTTTTTTTAAATTACTACTTTAGTAATTTCAGGTCAATTGTTTTCACATTATCTTCTCTGTTTATCCATTCACTTAATTACTATGCATGGAATATCCACTACATAAAAAATATTTTTCTCTGCTACACTGTTCCTAAAATAAACGTGTTTAGGCTTCCACAAAATACAGGTTTGTTGGTAACAGGAACTATAAGTATTACACGAAACAAGAGTACTAATTTCCCCTTGTGGTACTGAAGAAATTAGGTGGCTATTTCCAATTACACTTTCTACTTCTCCATTGTACGCTGTAATACTAATATAAATCCTACCGTAAGCCAACATCCAGGTTTAACTAAAAGTTACCACAAGGTGGTGCTGAGAAGTTACCTTTTGGATCAAACAATCTTGGCTTTTAAAGTGATTTTAAATAAGAGATTTTCTGAAATTGGTATGAATCAATTAGAAATCTCATTTGCGTATATATACATCTACCAAAAATGTTTAAACGTTAATGTATATTTTTTATCTGGCTCCCATTTTCTACATTTATTGCCTCCAGTGTTGAAGCTTAAATTATTAGCTTTTTAAAAAACGCCACTTTTCATTGTGTGGGAGTTTTATAACAAATTTCTGCGTGGGAGGCACTTCCAAGCAGATTACTCAAAAGGGCAGTTTACTCAGTACTTACCCACTATTCCCATGCCTAGAAGAATCAGCCATAGCAGCCCACTCCTTCCCAAGCATTTAAATTCAAATGAGGCCATTCACTACCTGAAGCCTATAGGAAATCCAGAGTCTTGATCTTAAAAAAAAGAGCCTGTCCAATATAAAAGACACCAATTTCTTGGAGCTCTTCCACACAACTTTTTAAGCACCTTTCGTGCCTAAGAGCCAATACAAAGGGCTAAGGCAGTTCCAAAGGAAGCCAAGGAAATGAACGTCACCATCCCTTAGCTTTCCCCAAATAAGAAAGTACTTGGTGTGGAATAGGGAGGCTCTTAATACTCCAAAGGGACAGCGCACTTGTGTAGCTTAGAGGCCAGTTACAGAGAGGTTGTCCTGAGGTAGCTGAAGCCTCTCTGGTCCATGTGCTCCCATTTGTACAAATAATATCAGTTCAAGTACAGGAAGCAATAAAGTAAAAAAAAAAAAAAATACTATCAGGGCTTTTCCTACTACTTTCAATATACACATTAAAAGGTGCTATAGTAATGAAATGCAAATTTACAAGGTAGGAGCTGAATTTATTTCAGCTTTTCTGCATCAAATCATGTGCAGTTCACTTTATGGTGTAGTATGTGAGATGAATGCTTATAAATCAAAGCCTGGGGGCCAACCAGAAAGACCATGGGACCAGTATCCTAAGACTCGGATTCTGGCTGCCAGGCTGGCCCCAACTAGATGTGTAACTCTGAGCCCCTCACATAATCCACTGCTTGCAGTCCCCTCATCTCCGAAATGAAGACCTGGACAAAAGAAACTTCTCAAGGTCTTTCCATTTCTGAGGTTCCGTGATTTCTCATTTTAAAACTTCCTGAAATTAACAGCTGAGTAGCCTGTGCTCAAGTTCAGGTCGGATGCTGTCTTTAGAGTTTTCTTAGTAGTATGGAAACACGTGACTCCTTTCTGAGGCCAACGACTAAGCCAGTAACAGCCCAGGACCTGGTGTCACACAGCCTAGTTTTGAATTCCAACTCCGCCATGTACTAGTTGTGTGACCTTAGCCTCTCTGTACCTCAACTGCCTTCGTGATAAAATGGGATTATTAAACATATGGACCACATAGGTATATGGTGAGGATTAAATGAGATTTTACCTGTAGAGTACTTTGAACAGTACCAGGCATATACTTGTTTTTATTATTACTATGATCTTGTTAAATAAGTGTGTCCTTTATTAATAACCAATTAATAATAATTAACAACTTCCTAAGGACTTATCACAGCAGTTTCCCTATTTTCAACACTAAGAACCTTTTACTATTTTCCCTCACTGGCTCCATGTTTCAAATAGTTTTATCTAGAGAACCAAATTATTTTTCCATCTTAACCACATACATCACTGCCAGTATCATGTCAAAATCCAGGGTTCTTCACCTAATATTCAATCAAAAATAAAAAGAATCCTGAGGCACACTTACCCCAGCTAAAATTTTAAAAAATATGAACTCGAGAGACTTAATTTAGCATCAGTGGTGTGTATGTGCTGCGTTAGGTGACAAGGCATGGTTCACGGTCTCGAAGAGCTTAGAATTTAGCAGGACAAGAAGATAGAGTCCTGATACTATTTCAGGATAGGAAGAGGAGGAGAGAGTACGGTCTAGAGTGTGGGGAATTTTGAACAAGGAGTGATCTGAAAGCTACATAAAGTGTCATCATCCCTCTCATCTTAATCCCAAATATTGCCATCTCCGCATATCCCTCCTGAGGACACAAAAGTAGAACCTGCCCTTTGGGTTAAAAACTATTTCTAGGAAGCTTATTTATAAATACAAGTATGTTCTCTGCCAGACCCACCATCAGTCTGGTATAAGCCATCAACTGGTTTTTTTTAAAAGGTAAAAGGTCCTTAGGGCATAGAGCGTAAGACAAAGAGAGTTCGGCATTAAAGCCTGAGGGCCAGATACCTAATCAACCTGGTAAGCAAGGCAGCTACCTGACTGCTGTGTGCTGTAGAGGGGCCCTTCTTCCCTGAGCAATCAGTGCATTTGGAATGACAACTGGTTAATTGGGACTGGGGTCACCAGTGCCATGATCACAAATGCAAGCCCCAAACGTGTGCTATTTTGGCATCATCACTGCATTTGAAAACATGACTGTTGGGGTGGTTGTGACATGATCTGCAGCAGGAGCACCAACCATGACACAGAGGGCAGGCAGGCTGATCTTCAGCTTGGTGCTGTCAGTGTCTTAATGGTCCAAGAAACTTTGTATGGTAAGAAAAGCAGAATCTAAAACCCTAATCTATCAAACGAGATAAATCATTATGAACATATGACTTGTAAAGGATTCCTTGGAGGGGAGTTGATTTCATGTCTGGAAGCAGAAATAATTACGATAGGACTGGAACATCCTGTTGTGACCACAAAGCAAGGATAGTTCCAGTAATGTCAGGGACAGTGCTACAAGGACAAAGGCGCTGGTCCCAAAGAGCTCCCACTGACCAAAGTAAATCAATCCGATCCATCAGAGCAGAAGATACTATCCCTGGTGAAGTCTGTGAAAGGCCAGGAGTTCACAACCATCATCAAAAGAGAATGATACAAAGTGTACAGAAAGGAAATTGTAATACAAGTTGATAAAGTAAGACACGGATAATTACTTGTACTGATTTTAGCAAGATGGGACATATTATTAAAATACAGGTGCTTTGGGTGCCTGGGTGGCTCAGATGGTTAAGTGTCTGCCTTCGGCTCAGGTCATGATCCCAGGGTCCTGGGATTGAGGCCCACATCGGGCTCCCTGCTCGGCGGGGAGCCTGCTTCTCCCCATCCCTCTGCTTCTTCCCCTGCTCATGCTCTCTCGCTCTCTCTCTCTCTGTATCTCTGTGTCTCGAATGAATAAATAATAATAATAAAAAAAATACAGGTGCTTTGTTTTTTCTATATCTGTCTATGGACCATACATATTTTTATACTATTTATATTACACTTACACCAAAAGAGTAAAAACCAGGAACTCCAAGCCAGAGTGTCATGGAAAACCAAGGAAGTGACCCAAGATAAGAAAGGCCTGAAGAACACACAGTGTAAGACAGAAACATCCAGGGAAGAAGAGGGTCTGGCACTGACAATCGCATCATCATCAAGCAGACAGAGGATCCAGAAACATAGTCTGAGATGATAAATCAGCCAAATGAACAATCTACCAAAGAACGGTAGGTAGAGTCAATCCTTCATCTCGTGGGTGAGGAACCTCCAGAACGCCCAACCAATTTCACGAAAATATTCAAAAGGCATATATAAGCTTTTAATAATGTTAACAGATCAGGCCAATACATCATTATGACAGGACAACGGGTTATGTAACACTGGCCAAGCGAGACTTAGGCCGTAAATCATTTCTGGGGGAAGCGGGGTGGGCTGGGGGTGGGGACCAGAATGGAAATAAAAACCTACCTGGAAGCCATATACTGAAAATTATAAAGGTCTGACTGACGCCTGGTAGCCAGGGCCTGACTCACCTTGGGAAAAAGAAGCCAAACTGGGACCATGTTCTGCCTGACAACTGAGCGGTCAGAAGCCAGGTCTATAACCCGGGCAGGTGTGAAGGTCTTTGGGTTTTGGTGCCCTTATGATCATGTCAACTCTGGCTAAGTGTCAATATATTCTAGTCCTGGCATGAGTCAAAATTAGTGCATCAATAATTAAATGAGTGAAACTTGCAGTGTGGATCTTTCAGAATGGGTTTAAGTGTGTCAGTGTGTAATGATATATCCGGGTATTTCATCTGCCCTTAAGGTATATCTGACGTGTTCCAAATATCAGTTCTGCTAAAATTTTTCAACTAATTTCATCTTATAACCAATGTTTAAACATTTAATGGATGTTTTATAAATTGAGCAACGAACAACAGGCAAAAAGTGTTCTTCTTTCTCCAAGCATAAGCGCCCAGTTAAAAAATCATTAGCAGTAACTTGTTAGCAAGGCTCTCACTTCTTGAACTTGTTTCTTTTCATTGCAGACTTTCATACATTCCAAATGAAGCCACAAAAAGAAAACATGCCCTATACACATTTTAAGTGCAAATGCACCAAACAGTCATAATATATCGGTGTTGTGATAATGGGTACGTTAGCTAACTTTTCCTTTGGTATTTTTTTGGAGTTTTCCAATTTTTCCCCACGATGAGAATTTATATTTTTTACTTTGAATAAGAAAAAGATAACAAACATTTCTCTGGAAAAAGAATGAGGTCACCTCTCACTGAGGTGAGTTTTTCTACAGGAAGCGAAGCTTGAGGATTTCCCCTGGGGCTGCTGTGCTGACCGTCACTGGCTGCATTTCACTGAGAACATCAAGCTGCACACAAAGGGATCAATGAGTGGCAGGCAACAAGACCAGGGTCAGAAATAAGAGTGAAAAGGTGAGGACCAGGCAGGAAAAATGGAAAGCAGATACAAACAGGAAGCAAGGGCAAAACCCCAGAGGATCCTAATGAGGTTGGTAAGCCCAAATCAAGAAGACAGGGAGCAGAAGAGAAGTTGGTGAGGCTGAGAGCTAACATTGCAGATCACACCAGGCCCATGGGCTGGGGTGGCAGGAAGGTAGTGCCTGGGTACCTGGGGGATCTTTCCATTGGCTCCTGATCTATACTCAGAACCTCTGACCTGCCCAATTCCCTGTCCAGTAATGATGACTTTCTACACCAGCAATGTTGCTGTATCCCCAGCCAGGATATAATGGCCAGACATGTATGTGTTCATTTCCAGCATCACTTCTAATTATTCAGTGAGAGCGAACCCACTGTCCTTATTAAAGGGCTCTGCTACCCAGCTCCCAAATGTGTCTTGGCCAACAGAGCAGAATATCAGCCTCATTTGAGTGACTGCATTCTAAACCATTGAGAGAAAAAAAAATTTTTTTTTTTTTTAAGATTTTATTTATTTGACAGAGCACAAGCAGAGGGAGAGAGAGAGAGAAGCAAGTTCCCTACTGAGCAAGGAGCCCGATATGGGACTCGATCCCAGGACCCTGGGATCATGACCTGGGCCGAAGGCAGCCGCTTAACCGACTGAGCCACCCAGGTGTCCCGAGAGAAAAAATTTTGATAGACAAAAACTTTAGATATACTTGAGACTTCTCCATTCTATACCAAGAAGCAGCCATACAGTAAGTTTAGGACAGAGAAAAGTGAAGGAAAGTCTCCCAGGGAATGCTGTTTATTAAGTAAACAGTAAAGATCCTTCCTAAGGTCAGATCTGGTGAGGGACAGGCTCAAGAGGAATCTGCTCCAGAATGATTAACAGTAATGGAGACTTCCATGAGTAATCGCATGACTGAGAAAAACAGTCCTAGAAAATATCACACCAACATTCGCATACAAGTGGCAAGAATAAGAAATTGCCTGTTCTTCAATTACCAAGCTGCTGAAGTTGTTGTTGAAATGAACACAAACCGATTTGTAAGCCTCAGTGCAGTTCTATATAATTTCTGTGCAAGAAGAGTGACATCACTAAAAAGGAACTTAGCACACCATTTCTTTATAAGCAGCTTAACATTAACGCCCCAGGTGTCGGGAAATCAATTTAAGCTTGTCCAAGATACTCCAAGAGCATGCCACAGATTTGGAGATTAGCACTACGATGGGTGGATATGATAATGACATTAACTAATGGGAGCTGGCTTAGCAGGTCACAAAAGCAGTACTAAGTGCAGTGTTAAGTGATCATTCTAAGCTCTGAAAAATATTTGACAAGGAATGTTGGGCAACCCATTTGAAAATATTCCTCAAGACAAGCACTTTTGCACAGAAAGCTTTTAGAAACACTGCTGGCATAATGATATACTAGCCACACATGAGGTGGCAGGCATAGAAGGGATCCCGCCCTCTACCCCATTCTAAATTACTAGAATAAAAAGAAAGGCACCTACATTTGGTCTGTATTTCTAGCAACTGTCATCTTCCAAAGAAATCTCATAAGTACTGATCAGGGGGAAAAGTCAAATTACATGATAGAATCAAAATTCTTTTCTAGTAGGCCAGCAGTGCAATGAATTATTGTAGAAACCTTTTCCTTTGGAGAGGAAAAGAGCCAGGAAGAAGTTAATATAAACCTCTACACAGAAGACTCTGCCAGGAAAATGACTTCTAGTGATATAAACACAAGGCAGACGTTCTAGAAGAATTTTAAAATTTAATGAGACATGAAGTCTTCCAGCCATTACCTGCGTGAATGCAAGATGACAGCCATAAACCGGATTTTTAAAATCATCTTTGTTACCATCTAAAAATAACGTTTCTTCCAGTCCAGTAAGATAAAAAATTATCTGTGAACTAGCACAATTTAAGCATTTTCAAAAATTAAGTTACCAAACAATTGCTTTAAATTAATGAATGATAGTATCTTGGGGTGCCTGCGTGGATCAGTTGGTTAAGTGTCCGACTCTTGATTTTGGTTCAGGTCATAATCTCAGGGTTGTGAGATTCAGCCTTGAGTCGGGCTCCACACTGGGCTGAAACCTGCTTAAGATTCCCTCTCTCTCTCTTTCCCTTTTGCCCTCCTCCTCTCCTTAAAAAAAAAAAAAAAAAAAAGAACATATCTTGATTTGACTAACTCAAAGCAACTCTTATGCTTCTTCTTTACCCTCATGGTGCAAGTTCTACTGAGCAAAGGTCAAAAGAAACTATCCTTATATTGGACTTCTTTAGTCTATAATGAGAATTGAAGCAAAATGATAATTTAAGAATATCAAAATTAAAATGACCATTAAAGCTGCTCATTTGATGTATTTCGCTAGACTGGTAAACTAGATCACAACTCAAGAATATGAACATGGCAACATATTATGAGATCCCTAGAAGTTTCAACTTAAATTTTCTCATTATACTTACAGGTCTTTCATTAATTTTCTGGTATTCTGTTTTGAATTAGATTTAAAAAATCAGGAAAAATATTTTTCCAGTTCAAGGATTGTACTTATGTGACAATTTAAAAAATTCGTGCCAAATTCTAAACAACCCAATCCAATAAAAATTTCTTTAGCTTATTTAAGTAACTTAAAATCCCTCTTCTAAAACAGAAACTACAGTTTCATTTAAATCTACTTCCTCGACTCTTAGTTGTATCTTTTTCCCCCACCTCAATGCATGAATGCAGTATATCATTCTCGGTATGTTTTTCCGGTCATAGACATCTGTTGTTTCTGGATAAAATATCTGGAAAACAAAAGAAACAATGTGTTTTATTATGTTCTGCTTTGCACAGTTACTTTAAATCTCCCAAATGATGCTACTTGGATTGTCTTTGCTGTATTTATTTAAATGTAGAGGAACCCCTCCGTTGTTGCTCCCTTTCGCTCTACAGGCAGACCCATTGGTGCATCTGGTCCCCTGACAGCATGCCTCCTAGTGGGCTCAGGAGATCGGGGGATTTCCAGGAGGCCACTGCCAGAAGGCTGCATCCACAAGGCTGGGTGGCAGTTTTACTCCACACGTGGTAAGCCCGGTCAGGCTGTGCTCTCTGTAGCAGGGTCATTCCTGTGACTGCCTACAGGTACCCTAGCCTGAGAAGGGTGTCCAGCGTACAGTGTTTTATTGTAACGTTAAACACCTAGCCTCACACTTGTGTATACAGGTATGCACACACACAACACACACTGATATTCTTTTCTGCTTGAAGGAATACATTTTACCAAATAAAATCTGGAAAGTAAATGAAGCATGAAAGAAACATTACCTATAATCTCACTTCCTAGATTGTTACCATTAGCCTTTTGGTATATTTTCTTCCAGTCTTTTTTCAATATGTGTCTCTTTTTATGTTTATGTCTGTATGTGAAAACAAAACTGTAATACTATAACCCCAGTTAGTATAGTGTTATTATAGTTCCATAGAAGATGACTGTTTTCCATCCCCTTCATTATTCTACTAGAATATTATTTCTAATAGATGTTTGTGATTCTTTTATTTTTTTGAATGATAATTTAAGCTAGTTCTCCAAGGCTGAACTTTTTTTTTGCCCCCAACTTGTCCCTATTAAATTTCACTGCAATGAACATCCCTGTATTTTCTGAACACCTGATCACTTTTTTGCATAAACACCTAAATATGTTTGAACACTGAGGCTTTTAATACACATTTACACTACTTTTAAACCTGAAACTAAAAGCTTGATAAGAAACAGATTTCAGAATAGGGCACCAAACTTCTCTGTTCCTAAGCACCAAAAAATGAATAATTAGCCTTGAAGCTTCTAAGAAAAAGATAAACATACTGGCATTGCTGGCTTTCAGCAGATATTTTATAAAAGTTGACATAAAAACTAAAATGACATCCTTTATCATATGATAGCACTTGATACTCAAGTGCAATTTTCTACTGGACATTGAAAAAAGCTGAGAAGAAAGCAGCGAGGTTTCCTCAGCCACAATGTAGAGCCACCGAGCGCTTAAAGAAACGTCTGCAGCCTAGGAAACTTCAACAACGAAAACTTCTTTTCAATGTTCCCTCAACCCCGTTTACAGTTACAGCGTCCATCAGAAGAGGATTCCCAGTTCAGAAGAACAGGTCTACTGGGGAAGCAGAACTGAACCCTATGGCTCCCCACTCCCTTTCTTTTCAACAACTTTCTATATTTCTTTATATCTCTCTGTATGGAAATATGTATTTATAGAAATATTGTTTCATTTCTTTTGAAAAATCTTTATGAAATAGGACTTCTTTTAGCAGTAAGATGGGATCAATTCATAGAGTTGCCCAGAACATTTTACTCATCACCGTATCCCCAGCTAAGTTAACACAATGCTGAACACGGAGTAGGCACTTAATATTGGTAAATGAAGACATTAGTAGTGGTCAAATATATCCATCAATCCAGCACACTATTGGTCTCTCATCCCTGCAATGTAATGGATCAAGCACTTAAAAAAAAAAAATCAGTGTTAAAACAGCATCTGCTACATGGATCACTTATTTGGCCTAAAATTAAGGAAAACCTGGCCCAACACACACAATTTGATAAGGTTTAAATCAAATCTATGAAACGTAACAAAATTATCCTAATTTAAAGTATGTTGCCTCATACAGGAAAATCCTATTTGAATTTTTTTTCTTTCCTTATTAATCTGTTTACTACCCAGTTAGTACTTGCTAAATGATAATCTAGAAATATGAATTCTATGTTATAACTAGTGCCCAGATGGGAACAGCAATTAACGTTCTGGGCATTTTAGGAGAAGGGAAAGTAATGTGATTAAAAATGGAAGGAGAAATCAATATTGAATCAATATTGACTATTTTGAGATAAAATAAGCTGAACTAAATCAGGTAGAAGCTCGAATAGATTGAAAAACAGGCCTTCATAATTTACATTAAGGAATTTTTTGTTTTTGTTGTGGTAGGGTTGTTAAATTCAAACCTGGATTAATAATACCACCATCAACAAAGGTCTTACATCAGTAGCCTGTCCCCTTGCCTTCAAGCAGGATCACTCCTACATCACTTCTTCAGAACAGCTGTACATAATAAGCAATAGAAAGGAGTGAACTATTGATACCTACAAAAACCTGATGAATCTCGAGGGCATTATGCTTACTGGAAGAAAGTCAATCTCAAAAGATTACCTACTTCTCAAAATGACAAAACCACAGAGATGGAGAATGGATTAGTGGCTGCCAGGGGACAGGGCTAGGAAAGGATGCCATGTCAAGACCTACTCCTCTGTGGTATCTGTCTCTTAACCGTGCTGGTGGTCACATACATTCATGGCATAAAACTGCATAGAAACACACACACAAAAATCAATGCATATATAAGTAAGGTCTGTAGTCTTGTTAACAGTAACATAACAATGTCAATTTATTATTTTACTACAATTACTAGATGTCACCACTGGGGGAAGCTAAATGAAGAATACACACAGATGTACTATTTTTGTAACTTCCTGTGAATCTAAAATTATTTCAAAATAAGAAGTTTAAGAAATCACTCTACAATTTCTAACAAATGTAATTATTTCCTCATTTCCTCTACTTGTCTATTTGTGTCTCAGGCTTAAGGGCACCCACGCGTTCAATTTAACAAGCTCTGAATATTTGCTGAGTTTTATTTCGCACAGCTATGTCAAGAGGAAGAGCTATAGTCCTCTAGCTTTTAACATTCAAAATGATAATATGATCTATAGTAATACTTTATAAAAATGCCTTTGTCATTATAATGTACAGTGATACAATATACGGAAGTACAATACAGAATCTGAAGTTAAAAAGGAGGTGGCTATTTCAAATGAACTATCTACCAGCTAGTGCTTGTTCTGACCTTGTGAATTTATATTATACTCACTTTAACCTAGCTGCTCTCCATCTGTGTACATACTTCATCCTGAGTTCCTGCCATATATTACTTTGTACAGGCCTTTCCACATTTCTGTGTAGTCCTCACATTTGTCGTGCCTGAGTCAAAAAGGCCGTCTGCCGCATTACCGTATCTCAGTGTGCCACATCTTTTTTCATAATGAGGTGTTTACATGACCCCTTTTGGCTTCCCAGTTCAGGCTTACCTTGGGTAGACCAATAGACTCCATTGCCCTTAACCACTGGACCGTATTATCTGTGTGTCGAAAATGAAGGCCGGACTTCTAGAGTAGGGATGGGGAGGGGGGAGAAGAAGGGACCACACGGAAAGTGAGTCATTTGTAACAACTTTTTTTCATTAGCGGGATGTTTTCCAACTGTATTTCTCTTAAAATAGAGTTATTAAATCATAAAACAACTGGAGACACAACAAAGAAGATTGGGCGATCTCAGCAACACTGTTTGTAATGGGCCATTCCAGTTTCCACAATTCACATATGTGAGGTAATTCTGAACTAGAATCTCAAGGACCGTTTAACGTCTAGCACATGCCTCAGGATGTCTGAGACGCGTGTGCACATGTACGCACACACACACACACACAGTGTCAAGATTTTGGCAACTATGGCTGAGAAACCTCGCAACTTCAGGAAAAACAGGATTTTTAGAAGACTAAATGCCTTCGTCCTGGTTTCTGGTTCTGCCAAAACATTTTTTTGTCTGATCATGAACAGGACTTCTGTAGAAAACCTGGAAAAGGTAGAAAAATATACAGAAAAAAACAAAGATGGAAACAAAAACCACCCCCCAGTTCAGGGGTAATTTTAGTAGCTCATCCTCCTATGACTTAATCCTAACCTTTGCCTGTGTAAAAAGTAAACCTGCAGTGGAAATGCTTTACAAGACCTGTTACTGTGCGTACAACGACGACAGGCTTTCTATGTCTTCAGCTCTTCTTTACAAACTTCCTCAGCCGCCATTTTTTCCTGCACAGTCTGTAACTGTGGCAACCTTTCCTGTATCTCATCCAGTTTTATCAGGTACTGAAATGTTGAGAGCCTTAGCACTACCTTGTATTTTTAATTAGTTAAATGAGTAGCATAACGTTATGCATTTTTTAATTTTAATATATGTAAAAACAGTAATTACAGCAAGTTTCATTATATAATATCCAGTAGTAGAGAATCACATTCAGAAAGCCTGGCTCTTCCCATCTTCTCTGACCTTCCACAATCAAATAGTTTATGTAACAGAAAATATTTTTGTTGCTGTTAGACTTCTACTTTATGAAGTATAAATCAAATTAACATTAGACAAATGTTTATGCCTTTTTAACAGTGGTCAGATTGAACTCTGTGTGTCAAGCACTGTAAGTAAATTATCTCAGATTTTCAAAACACTCTGCAAGGCAATTATCATTTTCACTTTTTAGAGATGAAGAAACCTAGGCCAAAAAGATCAACTAATTTGCCTAAGGTCAAATAGGTGTTAAGTGGCTGAGCTGAGATTCAAGATGAGGTCTCTGAATCTGAAAACCTTCCTTGTGCTAACATTCCCTGGGGACAGAACACAGGACCTAATGATGGTGGATTATTCTTTAGACGGAAAAAATCAGCAATTACTATGAAATCCATAGAGGGAGGAAATAGTGGAGGAGAGGGAAGGAGAGGGGAAGAGGCAGGAGAGGGAAGAGGGGCAAGGGGGAGAGAGAGGGAGGGGGAGTAGGAGGGAGCCCAGAGAATCAAGAGCCAGGGGGTACCGTCTGAGGGTGACTCAGCATAAACAACTGTTACGGAATACAAACAATTCTCAGACACAGCCACTCTGTGACCATGGAGGGACAAGATGGAAACAATCCACAATCACATCAAGACAGAGAAGAGGACCCTAGGCAGCACAAAGTAACTAATCGTCCTGCTGTTCCAACTAAGATGAACAACTGTGTTGATGGATGACAGTCTAGTTCCCTTCTAACTTTTCACCTCCTAGATAAAAAGTACTGAAACACCACAGTGATCCTGCTTCCTGACAACTCCCCGAAGATAACTGGTCCTTGTTTCCCTAAATCCATATTAGAATCACCAGTACAAGCCCAACTCTACACTAAGCCCCTATTCTCTCCTGCTTATAGTCTCAGGGGTATGGTTTTTTTTTGGTCTTGCCACAACAAGTTTAATAAGCCTGATTTTGTTTGACCCCTGTTTGAAGGTTGGTTTCCGGGCAGTCTTCGTCTGGTGGGCTTCAGCGACCCAAATCATGAAACGGACACCCTTGTCCATTTGGTGGTCTTATTAGCTAGGTAACCTCAGGAAAGTTACAAATTTCTTTGAACCTTGGTTCTTCAGCCATAAAATGGGTATACAGTATGCTTCTTTGAGTTGAGGAGATGAATTGAGAATACACATAGAGCAGTTAGTTGCACAGAGCACCCTAAAAAGGCAATAAATATTAGCTATTATAATTATTATATGCTATAAGACCAGGCTTGCAACTTTTATTCACCTCAAGGTCAGAAAAAGGTTTAGCGCTTCATGAAAGAGACACTGAGAAAGGGAGGTTATCTTGGTCCTATTTCTGCAGTAAACAAAATGAGATTTCAAATCCTTTGTCCATTTTAAACATCTGAGGAATGCTGACTTCAGAATCCTATGGTGTACATATTTAAGAAAGTTCAGTGCGTGATGTGCGTTGTTAACATCTTCAATTTATTTACTTCAATTAGAACAAAAATAGTCTTCTAAACATTCTTATATCTTAGTCCAAAATAATCTTAGTCCATGATAACCACTTTCACCTTGTCTATTTTTTTTCACCAGCCCTACGCATTCATACTAGACTAGGTGGCATGTCTATCGTCTTATTTAGGCAAGAGTTGTTCATGTCCATCCACCTAATTTCTTCCAGCTGGTGGGCTAGAAAGTACATGCTGATTTTCTTCTGCTATTTCAGCAGCAAATAAGGTTATTCTAGCTTAAACTGAACAGATGAGGAATTACTGAAGTCTTCTCTGGATGTAACTTCTTACACAAGAGAATCAAAGCACTTTGGAACAATGAGGTAGCTTAGAAGCCAATAATTATTCTGATTTGCTTATTCTGTAGAGGATGAAACTGACAGCAGGGTCCAAGAATTTAAGATACTTGAATTGCTTTAACTGGTTAAGCTCAGGGTCAAGACCAGGTTGTAGGACTCCTGACTCCAAGTCCAAACAGATAATCTACTCAGTCTACTGGTCACAGAGCCTCACAACCACACCTCTAAGCTTCATAGTGCATGCACCTCCATCAGGCATTGTGCCAAGCACTTTGCATGGATGATCACATATTTTCCTCGCAATATCTCTACAAAGGTTGATACTATTATTATTATTATTACTACTACTATTATTATTATTCCCACTTTACAGGTGAGGAAACTGAGGCTCACAGAGGCAAAGTTAGTGAGGAAGCCAGCCTCTGAAGTATTTTGATTCTACAGCTCACACTACTAACCATTGTATATGCTCTCCCTACCTAACACTCACCTAAATAGTCAACATCTATTATAAGTCTACAGTTATCAATGTCGTGTCTGGAAAGATACTGTTTTCTGTCCTCATCAAGCTCCAGGAATGCCCTTCTTCCTCCCTCCTCCTCTTTCTCTTGCCCATCTTAACCACCTTGGGAACACGCACTCATCTTTCAAGCCTTCACCATGGAAGGCTTGGCCTTTTCACCACTCCACCCCCTTTAGACCTGGCACTCTGTCCTTAGTCACATCCCACTGTCCACACAGCCATATTCTCTTCATGGCCCTCCATCCATTTCTAATCCCTCTCCAGGTTGTTTTCCCTCTTGAATCCATTTACTTCTTGTCTACACAGGCTACTGTTACCTGTAACCCAGGCTGAGTTATACCCTTACTGGACTGCCTCCACCCTCATCCTCTAATTTATTTTCCACATAGCATTTATTTTCCACAAGCCATAATGCCTCTGTTTTACATTTCGGTGGCTTCCTCTGTAGTTACTTAGGATGAAGTCACATATCTTCCATCCTGGTCTCATTTTTCACAACTGTCCCTCACCATAGACTTTCAGCCACTCTGTTTGTCCAAGCTCTTTTCTTCCTCAAGTCTCTCAAAAACAGGCTCCTTGTCTCCTTGTCTCCAGACTGTCCTCCCTACTCTCCCACCCTTAAAGCTGCACAGGAATGATTTTCTTCTCATTCTTCCTGCCTCAGAAGTAAATGTTTCCTCAGAAAAGCTCATCTTCTGCCCGTAGCTATCTGTCAGTAACACTGGCTTTAATTTCTTCCTTCATACACTCATCGCAACCTACAACTGTTCATTTACTTATAGTCTGTCTCCCCAACCCTAACTGCCATGAAATCATGTCTGCCTTGCTCACTACTCTGCCTTGAGTGCACACAACAGTGCCTGGCACATGGCCGGTGGGATAAGCGCTGTATGGATAAATGAATTCTACCCCGTATGTATTTCTATCATAGTAAAATTTTATCTTTTTTCCCTATATATGTTTTTTTTTTAATTCAGGGCTCTTAGAGTACTTGTTTTATTTATTTTTAAAGATTTTATTTATTTATTCATGAGACACAGAGAGAGAGAGAGAGAGAGACAGAGGCAGAGGGAGAAGCAGGCTCCCAAGGAGCAGGGAGCCCGATGCGGGGCTCGATCCCAGGACCCTGGGATCATGACCTGAGCCGAAGGCAGACGCTTAACCGACTGAGCCACCCAGGCGTCCCTCATTTTTTTTTTTAAAGCTTTATTTATTTATTTATTTGACAGAGAGAGAGAGAGTGAGAGCAGGAACACAAGCAGGGGGAGTGGGAGAGGGAGAAGTGGGCTTCCCGCCGAGCAGGGAGCCCGATGCGGGACTCGATCCCAGGACCCTGGGATCATGACCTGAGCCGAAGGCAGACGCTCAACCATCTGAGCCACCCAGGTGCCCTCCCTATAATTTTATTAAAATTTATTATATTATTTATCTACCATTAGATAATGGTTGATTATCTCAAACCCAAGTAATACATAAGAAAAGAATCACCTGGGGTGATTATTAAGAATGCAGCTTCCTGGGTCCCTGGCCAAGAGATTCCGCCTGACTCAGTCGTCTGGGGGTGGGGTGGACCCACGAGTCCACATTTTTAAACACACCCATCGAGTGTGGTCCTGCAGCAGGTTTTAGTATCACACTTGGAGGAAGAGTGTCAGGCTCGAAGCACCCCAAGTATCAAATAAGCACAGAAGAAATGGAGTCCTTTGGCTTGTTTGAAACTACTGTCATTTGTTTTGTTTTGTTTTGTTTGTTTGTTTTTACCCCACAGCTATTTCCCTAGCACCTACCATGGGCTACATCCCTCACCACTCACTGAGGATAGTGCAAAGATGACACACACAGTCCCCGCTTTCAGGACAAGGCGATCTTTACAGTATACCACGGTGTGTCCAAGAGGGACAGGACCAGGACCTGGAGCACACATGGCATGTCACACAGTCCCAGAACAGGGACCTGGAGGGAGTGGGAGGTGGACGTAGCCAGGGAAAGGATATTCGTCATTAGAAGGTTTAAATCTAATATCTAGGACATTTTTCTGACCTTAAAATAATGAGGGTTCTATTTAAGCTGGCAGACAAAGAGGGTGAGAACAGCACTGAAAGCTCCCATCTGCTTAACTCAGAGCCATTATTGCCCAAACTGAGGCCTTTAGAGTTCGAGGACAGAGCTCTTGCCTCAGAGACACACTGCTTAACAGGCTGCTCATATTTTATGGCTTCAGTCTAAGCAGAACCTGCTGTCAGAGCCCGTGCTCCCTGAACTCATGGTTGCCAGATGGCATATCCAGGGGCTGGGGCTGGGCTAACTAACATTCCCTTGTGTCTCAACGTCTTTGCTGCAGTCCCGTGATTTTCAGGGCTCCTTTAAAGGACCACAGGACGGGCTTTAGTCCTAAGGAACCCAAGAACAGGAAGCTAAGTCTCCTGTTCACTAATATTTGACTCTTCTCAATTTTGTAAAACGAATGAAATGGCCTTAAAATTTTATGATTACATGGTAACTCACTAAAAACTTTCAAAGACATTAGGCATTCTCAGAGATTTAATAAAAGAGGGGGAAAAGGCTCATTTGTCCAGTGAATCAAGAGAGGGGGAGTTTCCATTGGGCCTGTACTTCTTCCCACATCACAACTGACACCACCCCCCTCCCTCTGCTACACCTCCCTTTTCTCTGCCCTTCTCCTAGCATCATCCTTTCTTCCACATATCCGTCCTCCAGGACATGATGGGCGGGGGTGGCAAACACAATACTTCTGTCTCAGTATTCTGTTCAGGAATGTCATCACCTGCCTGGGCTCCACAGGTATTTCATTTTGTAACAAGAGACTGGAAATATTTCCCCTGTCTCCATCCCAAAGAGAAGCTACTGTTCATTCAAACAGTAGGTTCTCTGATGCCACGAGGAAGTGGTGCCTGTTTGAGTTGCCATGAGAGGGTCCACAGCTCAACTGGAGACACTTCTATTCAAAGGTGTATCACGTGCCAAGAAGAGAAAAGAGGTAGCCCACCCTCTCCTTGGAGGCTCACCATCCACTGACGCTCTTGCTGGCCTGATTCTCATTTCTGGCAATGTCAAAACAAAATACCCACAGCCCCCTTTTAGGACGGGCTGGAGCCCAGCCCAACTACACTTGAACTCTGTCATCAAATCTACATGGCTGTTAGTAGAAATAGGGCTAGAGCATGGAGCATGGTAATAACCATTATAGAAGCAATGAAGAAAGAAAAATCAGGCTGCAAAATGTGGACAATTTATTTTGTGTTGTGGGGATATAATTTTTTTCTGTTCTTTTATGAACTAAAAAAATATTTTTCAAAGTTAAATAAAATAATTTTGCCTGACTCGATCACTGATTCAGGTAAGCCTTATGAAAAGCTAACAGAATGAGCTAAGACTCTAGGGAGGAACACATGACTTAATCAACTCAAAAGTACTTTAACAAACACATTTATTCCTACCATTATCCAAGGCAGAAACTTTTACTCAGTTATCTTTTAGACGAGAATATGAAAACAGACTCATAAATGATGTCTTAATTCCTCTTGTCTATGGTTAGCCTAAATGATTACTCAAACATTTATTCTGAATTAAATCTACATTTTATTTTTTTAAAGATTTTATTTATTCATTTGAGAGAGAAAGAGAGAGAGAGAACACAAGCAAGGGGAGGGGCAGAGGGAGAGGGAGAAGCAGACTCCCCACTGAGCAGGGAGCCCGATGTGGGGCTCAGATCCCAGGACCCCGTGATCATGACCTCAGCCGAAGGCAGATGCTTAACAAACTGAGCCACCCAGGCGCCCCTAAATATACACATTTTAAAAGTAAATTTTGCTCATTTGTCAAGGGTCAACTGTATAATAAATTAAGAATATAAAGAATTACATTTCAAGGAAGCTTTAGAAATCCTGGCCCAAAGTAAGTGATATCTTACTCCAGAAGAGAATACCATGCACTTAAAAAGTCCTTTTGAAGACATATCTAATGGAGGGGTCTTTTAGGTTGCTGCTTTCCTTTTCCTCCTTCATTTCTTAATGAAAAATGTCAAACATAAAGTTGATGAATAGTATAATGAACTCCTATGTACCCATCACCTAACCTCAACAATTATGAACTCATGGTCAGTCTCGAATCTCTCTCCATCCTCCTCCTGATTATTTTGGAGCAAATCCTAGATGTATCCCTTTATCTGTCAATACTTAGACATGTGTCTCTCAAACAATCATATTTAAAGTCAAGACTGTTGTTTATTTTGGTCTTGTTTTCTCCCCATGTGTCCTCCCAAATTAGCCATGAAATAATTAAAACAAGTTGCGTGCAAAAAAATTAGTCTTGTTTTATTTTAAACATTCAATGGAACAGAATTCCTACCTGACTATTCAGTGTTACTGCTCATTTGATCACACTGGCCCTAACTCTTTGGGGCCACAAGTTCAAGTCCCAGCTGGGTACTTTACTCCTTGATGAGAACAAGGGGAGTAATAAACTGCGTCGGTGGTGGGAAAAAAAAGAGGGGATAGAACGCCCTCATTTTTACATTCACTGGTGCTAATAAAAATGACTTCCATGAAGGAATAATGGAAGGGGGCTGGGAAGCCCGACAAATCAGACATGTCTCAGCCTCAGCCCAGAAATAGAAACATTCTGCTTTTAAAACTGCTGCTGCCTCAGGAATGATTATTAGCAGGCTTCAAAGACGAAGGACACCCCGCCTCCCATTCCACAAAATCCCTGTAGAAACACTAAGAGTAAACGCAGGGAAAGTAAAGGCAATACTGAACTTTCACTTTTAGATGGAAGCCAAAACCAATTAGATCTCAGTTACCTTATAACGCGTTTGTTCCACATCATAGATCTTTTTCTCTGATACCATTTTGGGGGCAAAGAACTTGGCTAACTTTGCAAGGTAAACCCCATTCCGGAGCCCTTCTTCCAGTTCAGTGGTTGGTGGCAATTCTTCAACTAAGCAGACTTCCATCCACCTAGAAGGATGAGAAAAAAAAACTTTCAAGTCATTCCAGTTGGGTCACTTTGTGTAGATGAAGAGACGCAGCATTTTGCTACGTGTGTTGGAGAAATTAACAAACAGAGCAGGATCTGAAACATCTTTAGCTGTCTGAGATGGGAAGAGAGGACTTTCTGGGTGGGCAAGGATTCAGAATACGAGATGAAAAAAGGGGACTCAGAGCCCAGAGCCACTGAACTCACTTCCATGCCAGAGCCTGTCAACTTCATCTTTGCCTGAGTCGCAGCCAATTCTCTTTTGTGCCAAAGAGGAAAATGGCCAAACCATTTTGTATGGGTGGAATTAGTCTGCTGACATTATAGAAAAAAATAATTCCAAGTTTATAAACCCAGAGTGGAGGAGAGACTTGTAGGGCTGATGCCTGGGGGAAAGCAGAGTCCAAGGTACTATAAAATCTGTAGTTGCCTCAGTCCAGAAATGACTACCGGAAAAGGTAAGAAGGCATGGAAAAGGAACATCAAAAATTCAGAATGTTTTCCCCAAATAATACACATTCCATTTCCCAATACTGGAAACTTACTACAACGTTCTTACTTTTGGAGGGAAAATGCAGTATTTGCTGAGTTATGAAAAAATATCTCAGAAAAAGATCAGATTAAATCTTAGGACACTGTGCCAATGTTGTAGGAAAAAAAAGCACCAAGGTCATTACGTGCTCAAAGACACGCTGTGGGAGGGGAGACTGGGCCAGCTCACATTTCACACCGGTGTGTCAAGAATTTGCCAGACTTATGAAGATAATGCTATTCCTATCCATTGTCAAGTAACTATTACCTACTGTAAGATCCAAGAGGCAGATGTGCAGGTGTTTAGTGAAGGAGCCCTCACCTCCCTGCCACTGATCCACAAATCAGGAACTATTAGTGTGAGTACCATCCCTCTATGGCCAGTCCCTGCCTGAGGATCATTCACACATCTACAGCTGATCCTATCAGCATTTGGCACAGAAGGACACTGTTCTGCAATATTAACAACTGATCCTGATCCAAGCAGTGAACACTGCAAAATATCCCAACTGCTTGTAGCTCTGGACAGCAGCTTTTAAAAGCTCAGAGAGGCCCTAATAAACAGTATTTACTGGCCACTTACTAGGCATCGTAAAATGTGGAATATATGAGAAAAATAGAAACATAAGCCCTGCCTTCAAAGAGCATTAGATATAATTGAAAACGCAATGAGATTCCAAGGAAAAACCACAGAAGCACACAAGAAAGGTTATTATTCCCAATGCTACATGGTAGTGCTTAAGAATAAGGCTGGGAATAAAGGAGGGTAACTGGGTGATCACTGGACTGAATCAGGGAAAGCACTGAAAAGATGATGGGACCTGGATTTGGCCTAGAAAAACGGAGTATTTGCAAAGGCAGAGAAGCACCAGAAACTGGGGAGCGAGACAGACTAAAGGCATAGAGGAAACATGGGCTAACTCATGGAGAAAACCCAGAGAAGACTTTGGGCTTCTGGGGTTAGGGGGAGAAAGGAAATGAAGCTGAGTATATAAAGTTGGGCTCGGCAGGACCTAGCACCGGAGCAGTGCTGTTATCTGTTGCCACAGGAAGCAGGGAGCTCCTGGCAGCCTCGCGGCGAAGGAGTGACACGCTGACAGCGGTAATTAGAGAAAATTAATCTTGTATGATGGATGCCCCGAGACAAAGCGCTCTTTCAGGCCTTTTCCATTGTGAGGAACAGAGGGGCTGAATTAGATAGGAAGCAATGGGAAGGAGGGAAACCAGGAGACACGCTGAGGAAGCAAGAACAGGACTTGGTGACAGCTTAGAAAAGGAGGTCAGAGGAAAGGAAAACACTGCTGGCCAGAGCGAGGGGTCTGGTGTGAAGAGAGCCCTCTGCATGGGGATCCAACCCCATGTTAACTGTGTGCCCCCAAGTATGTACCGGAACCTCTTGGGGCCTGTTTTCTCCTCTGCTAAAGGGGTAGAGAGTTAGAGGGATGGGATGATCATATTTTTCCCAGACTTAAGATCCTAGGGGGAAACTGTGAAACTGGGAGAATAAGGAACTGGTAGAACGAGATGAAGAACTTGGCTTTCACATATCACATACAAGGTGTATAAGGGGTATTTGGTTTATAGGAGCCTTGCTTCACATTACTGAAGTAAGAGCACGTAGGCTTGAGAAATTCTTTAAAAATTAAGAAATCAATAATAATGTTGCTTTTTAAATAAAAATCTGGCCAAGTTAAAATCCACTGTGCTAGGCCAGTTTTCTAATCTACATAAACTACAAATCACAGCATTATGAGAATTCATTTTAAAACACAATCTGCTTTTGAATAATTAGCTTGACAATTTAAGAAACTGTTTTTCACACAATATATAACTGCTTTATAACAATCCCATGACTGGAGAGTATGTGTGAGGGGTGGGTGAGAGGTAAATTGACAATTGGTAGTGGAGGGGGTTAAATTGACAATACAGAACAAAGGGCAGGAAGCTAAAATAAAAAGTGAAATATGGCATTTTTTAGACTTGGGCTTGCGAACAAAAAGATGATTACACTTATTTCTGTCTATATTAGAATATATGTGCAGTTAGCTTCAAACACTATGGATACTACAAAGTTAGGTTAGCTACAGCCTATTTAAAATACAGCCACTGCTAATGCTTACGGCATTATGAACTACTCGAGGCAAAGGCCATCTCTTCTTCAAGTTTATAATTAATCCCTTTGTGCCTGGCAATGTGGTTACACATAGTAGGTACCCCATAAATTGTTATTTAATGACGGATTCTGAGTGCATAAGAAAAACTTTTGCAAGCATCACAGCTGCATCATAAAATCTTCAGGACACTGCCAAAGATATGTCAGTGCAGCATTTTTGCAACATTAAGCATCAATGGGGCTATCTCCTTTCACTTCCTTGAACGATAAATGATGAAGCTATTAGTATCAATGACAGCTCATATTAAAGCACTATTTTGTGCTAGAACCTGTATTTAATACTTCATGGGGATTATCATCTAATCCTCAAGATCACCTCATAAAGAAGAGGTGCTATTAAGATCACCATTTTTAGGGGCACCTGAGTGGCTCAGTCGTTAAGCGTCTGCCTTCGGCTCAGGTCATGATCCCAGGTCCTGGGACCGAGCCCCGCATCGGGCTCCCTGCTCCACGGGAAGCCTGCTTCACCCTCTCCCACTCCCCCTGCTGTGTTCCCTCTCTCGCTGTGTCTCTCTGTCAAATAAATAAATAAAATCTTAAAAAAAAAAAAAAAGATCACCATTTTTAGATGATAACCTGGGGCTCAGTAAAGCCCCATGCCACACAACGGGTAACCGAAAGACCTCAAAAAGGTGCCAGGGCCTCTGTTCCTCTAATTTTAACTTTGAACTTCTCACGACTCACCTGGGCTACTTCCAGAGTAGGAGTAAGAGTTCCACGGTTTGGAGACATATGTGTTACCGCTATTTCAGGATAGGGTCAGAGAAGAGTACAGGGACTGTCAAAGTTGAGTAAATTTCCTGGGGTGTCAATTATCCTCTTAGAATTCCCTCTTTGTCACCTGCCTTGAAATGATGAATGGTAAATAGCATAGGCTGCCTCCTATGGGTGCTGTTTCATGCAGGGATTCAAGCAGGGAATGTTTCAAGCAGGGTATGAAAAACTTAGAGCCTCTCCAAGGGGAGTCACCTCCTAGAGAACTCCCGTAAGCCTAGACAAGATCTCAAAGAGCCTTTAAAATATACTACTTGGAAACTCCTCTTAATTATTAGTCAGTGGATGATGAACAAAAATTGAGAGCAAGACTATTCTTCTGGGACAGGTGGTAAACTCTGACCAAAAAATCAGATAGACTGGCTACTTAACCTTGTTCTGAAGGTATTAAAATACCTCACAACGAAGCACAAACTATAATGTGCAAACATCTAAACTAGGACACAGTCATGTGGGTTGAGAATCCTTCCAATCTACCTTTCAAAAGTATAAGGAAAGAACCTGGAGCAGAGATACCAAATGCTAGGAGACATCCCAGAAGCTAGGAGACAGCTAGGAGTGGCTGCTGGCCAGGGTCCACATTTCCCAGTCCCGCGGTATCTGTGTGGGGCCACGTGGCTGGGTTTTGACCGCAGACTAGGAGAGGAAATGATGAGCATTGTCCCTAGGCGTGCCTCAGGGAAGTCTCCCAGAGATGAGCTCCCCCGACTGTCTCCTCCGCCGCCTGCTGGCAGGATACTAAAGCTCAAGGCAAGGGAGGAGGCGCCTGGCTGGCTCAGTCAGTAGAGCACGTGACTCTTGATCTTGGGGCTGTGAGTTCAATCCCCACACCGGGTGTGGAGCCTACTTAACATAAATAAAGAAATAAAAGAAAAAGAAAATCTTAAAAAAAAAAATAAAATAAAGCTCATGGCAGCTTTGAAAGAGAAAGTAGAAGCACTCCCATCAGCCTGGGTCCCTAAATAACTGTGGTAAAGAAGCCCCTGTGCCTCCTCATCCTTGTCTTACATTATTGAACTTTACACAGCAAGAATTACACTCCTATTGTCAGCCTCAACTCAGTGGCTTATCTGTTACAGAAGCCAGTGTTTTCCAGCCAAACCAATACCAATTCCTTAGCATGATTTCTATGGCCTATTGGGTCAAATTTCCTCTAATGATCACAATGGAGAGACAACTGGCCTGATGTTCAGGAAGTCTGTCTCTGCCATCAGTAGCTGGATGGACTGGAACAGGTCATTTAAAAGTCTAAACTAAATTTTAGCCCATGAGTCTAAAATTATAATGGAATTCAGTATGACAGCGTAATTATGTAATATGATTTTGTTTTATTAACAGTGTTATTGAGAAATAATCCATACGCCATACACTCACCCATTTAAGATGTACAATGCAATGATTTTTAAACATTTATGGGGTTGTGAGATCATCACCATTATCAATTTTGGAACATTTTTATCACTCCCAAAAGAAACTCTATACCCATTAATAGTCATTCCCCATTTACCCCATTACTCCCAACTCACTGATGTACTTTCTATTGATTTGCCGATTCTGTACGTTCATTTAAAGGGAATCCTACAATATCTGGCTTTTTGTGACTAGCTTCTTTCATTTACCATACTGTTTCCAAGGTTCATCTATGGTGTAGGATGTATCAGTACTGCATTCTTTTTTATTGCTGAGTAATATTCCGCAGTATGGCTATATCACGTTTTATCAGTTTATTGACATCTGGGTTTTTCCCACATTTTGGCTTTCAGGAACAATGCTACTAACTTGTATACTAATATTAGTGTACGAGGTTTCAGATGGACATAGGCTCTCATTTCTCTTGGGTATATACCTAGAAGTGGAATTGCTGGGTTGTAAAGCAACTCTGTGTTCAGTCTTTTTAGGAACTTCCAGATTGTTTCCCAGGGCAGCAGTAACATTTTATATTCCTACCAGGAATGTTGGAGAATTCTAATTTCTCCACATTCTTGCCCACAATTAGCTGTCTTTTTGATTACAGCTAGTAGATTCAAAGTGGTACCTCATTCTGGTTATTTTCATTTCCTGGATGGCTAATGATATTGAAAATCTTATCTGCTTATTGACCATGTGTATATCTTTGTTAGAGTACTGTTAGAGTACTGTCTATTCAAATCCATTGCCCATGTGTTACTTGGGTTGTCTTTTTATAATGGAGTTATATGAGTTCTTTATATATTTGGTATCGAAGTCCTTTATCAGATAACTGATTTGAATCTCTCTCTTCACTCTGTGTGTTGTCTTTTCACTTTCTTGATGTTGTCCTTTGAAGAACAAAACACGTTTTAATTTCAACGAGGTCCCATTTATTCTTCCATTGCCTGTACTTTTGGTGTTAAATACAAGAAACCGATGCTTAACTGAAGGTCACAAATATTTCTTCTAAGAGCTTTACAGTTTTAACTTTTACATTTAGACTTTTGATCCATTTTCAGTTATTTCTTATAGATTTTGAGACTAAACAGTCCAAATTCATTCTTTTGCATGTGCACTTACAGTTGTCCCACCACCATTTGTTAAAAAGACAATACTTTCCCCCATTAAATTGGCGTCCTTATTAAAAAAAAAATCAAGGGGCGCCTGGGTGGCTCAGTTGGTTAAGCGACTGCCTTCGGCTCAGGTCATGATCCTGGAGTCCCGGGATCGAGTCCCGCTTCGGGCTCCCTGCTCGGCAGGGAGTCTGCTTCTCCCTCTGACCCTCCCTGCTCTCATGCTCTCTCTCTCTCTCTCATTCTCTCTCTCAAATAAATAAATAAAATCTTTAAAAAGAAAAAAAAATCAATTGACTGCAAATGTAGAAAGTTATTTCTAGACTCCTATTTTATTGATCTATATATGATTTACATATGGATAGGGCATACAGCATGTACATACAAAATGAAGTTACAAAGACCTCATGTCATCAAGAGCCTGTCTTCAAAAAAATCAACCTAAAAACCTTCAGGAATGAAAACCAGAATTGGTCTGTTTTCCCTTCTCTCTGTAGGGAAAGCTCAGATCACTCACTGGGCACAGAGGATTGAGAAGTGAAAGGAATTTTCCTTTTTTTTCATTTAAGCAGCCTCTCCTCATCTTTTACTTTTTATTTTTATTTTCTAGATTAAGGCGAAAAAGAGAAATAACTAATGTCATTTTGTCTTGAAAGAGACCCAAAAAACAAAATTAAAAAACCCTTATAAAAACCATGAGACAAATGATCCATTCTACTGTGTTACTTTGTGCCTTGCGGAACATATGAAAGTTGTTTCACCAAGGCATTTGCTATCTGAATTGTTATTCAGGAAATCACCAACTATAAATCTTGGTCTCTATCATACAGCACTGTATGGAAGAAATACCCTGAAAGTACAACTGCTGGCCAAAAAACAGAAAGTATGTGTTTTTTCCCTGTACAAACGTTATTTTACCCCAATGTTCTGTTTCGTGAACTTTCAAGTACTGTAAGTCAATTTGTCTCCTTAAATGTTTTGAAAATCAGTTTAGGAGGTATTATTTAAAAGAGTAAAAACAAAGACCAGGTATTTTTATACATGTAGTGTAATTGGTCACATTTTGTGCCAATAAGAAGTAAAATGTCAGGAGGCCTGGGTTCAGTTTTCATGGTCAACCTTTCTCATTCGCTGGAGGCTGATGCAAAATGGTGACCACAATTCCATCAGCCTTAATAGCTCAGGGGAACAGGGATGCAGGGAATCACACACTGCAAAACTAAGGCGGGTCCATCCTATTCTCATACAATACTCAATTAGTTCACTGTAAGTAAGTGACGTGAAATGTTTAAAAAAAAAAGCACTAATTATTTTCTTTAAAACACAGACATGCAGTACTATGAGAAGAATCAATAGATAACTCCACGATCTAACTGGAATGGAGCTGACTTTGGTGGATGTATTTCTTTTTATTTTTTTATTTTATTATTTTTAAAGATTTTATTTATTTATTTGACAGAACGAGAGAGCACAAGCAGGGGGAACAGTAGGGGGAGAGGGAGAAGCAGGCTCCCCGCCAAGCAGGGAGCCCGATGCGGGACTGGATCCCAGGACCCTGAGATCATGACCTGAGCTGAAGGCAGACGCTTAACCATCTGAGCCACCCAGGCGGCCCAGGGTGGATGTATTTCTTACTCTCTTCTTTAGAAGGGAGAGGATACAGCAGAATCTGTTGAGTTTGGCAAGCATTTCCCCCACTGTGTTCTACAGAATGCCGGCTCCAGGAGATGCTAAGAGTGTCCTTGGAGGAAAAGGGGGACCAAGTAAATTTTAAAAAACGCTATGTTCTATATCCTGTCTTGAAGATTCCTAAGCGGCAGTAGTATGCTGAAAGCTCAGAAAATTCCTAAAGTAGGAAACCAAGTTTAATTTCCTTTAACCTAATGTTTCCCCGAAGTTTTGGGCCACAAAACCCCTTTTTCCTAGAACACTTAGCAACATTTCATATAATGAAATAGCAGGCAACTAAAAGATACAGTACAATTTGCTGACTAAAACCATGGCAATAGGGGTTACACTTTCTGGGCTCAAATTCTAGTTCCAGCCCTACGCCAGTGACTTCTCTTTAAAACAAGGATATTTAAAAGAATCTGTCCTCAGTGGTGGTGGTGGTGGGAGGGGCTGTTGCAAGGAGTTAATTAGCATACATTACAATGTTTGGCACTGTGCCCAGCACCCGGTTTTAGAACTCAGCTAACATTAGCCACAATTATTAGATGGCCTCGAGTTTGAATATGGCCTATTCCCTTACCAGATGTAGAATCCTGAGAGACTTAATCCAATTACTATTTTTGAGAGTCTACTACTTTCCAGACACTGTTCCAAGTGGTGGATCAGGCAAAGCCCCTCGGCTTACAGATCAGAGTCTCAGGTTATCAATGACGTTAGGAAGCCAAGGGTCCCAAGTTGCTTTGCGGATTAAATTGAATAGCACCAGGACAGCGTTGGGCAGAGAGCTGGCCCTCGGAAGTCATGCGTATGGTTCCCTTCTCTTTAAACAATTTTTTCTTTGAGGGAATCTTTGTGGGTGAGTTACTGCTTAGAGAAGGATACTGAATGTATGAATGGTACTATCCTTCCCTGTGTTCCCTTAGGCGTGGGATAAGGAAGAAAGAGAAATAAGCAGACCGGCCTGAGACGATGATATAAGAAAGCCTGCAAACTTTGGAGCCCAATTCCTAACAGGTTGGATTAATTTTTGAAGATTTTGAAAAAAATGGTAAATTATCTTACAGAATACAGTTGCTCACATACATGCTCTATTGATCTTTTTTTTTTTTTTAAGATTTTATTTATTTATTTGAGAGAGAGAGAATGAGAGAGAGCACATGAGAGGGGGGAGGGTCAGAGGGAGAAGCAGACTCCCCGCCGAGCAGGGAGCCCGATGCGGGACTCGATCCCGGGACTCCAGGATCATGACCTGAGCCGAAGGCAGTCGCTTAACCGACTGAGCCACCCAGGCGCCCTCTATTGATCATTCTTAACTCCAGGCCCAAATCAGACTTTACTGTACTTCTGTTTAGGCTTGGCCCAGCGAAACACCTACCTGGATGTACGGATGGTACAATATGCTTGCACACATGGCTGGCTTGGCATATACAAATACACAAACACAAAAAAGACATTTACGTGTTCTAAAATTTCTAGGTAGGCAGACACTCCATAAAGCAAAGAGACTATAAGGTTAAAAAAAAATGTAACCCAAAACATGTACTTGTTTTTAATGTGGGGATTAAAGGAATACATATATGTGAGGGGCATCGGGGTGGCTCAGTTGGTTAAGCATTTGCCTTTGGTTCAGATCATGATCCCAGGACCCTGGGATCGAGCCCCTGGGATTGATCCCCATGTCCCTGCTAAGCAGGGAGCCTGCTTCTCCTTCTCCCTCTGTCACTCCCCCCTGCTCGTGAGCTCGCTCGCTCTCTCTCTCCCCCTTGCTCACTCTGTCAACTAAATAAATAAAATATATTAAAAAAAGATATACATATAGTTGAGAACAAGTGTTGGGAACCTTGGAGCCTTTGGGATCCAGAGATCAGGGTAAGAATGAGAGGGGCCACAAGTCATACCTTCTTAGAATCTTCCAATGTGTTTTGCCCTCTGCTGGTGTCCAATATACATGCCTGCATGTTCTTAGATACACAATCTTCTCCCCAGTACATTCAAACAGTTATTGTCTACTAGTACAAACTTTTTCAAAAGCAATCTGATGATACGATAGTAAACAATTATTGCGCACCTGTTAAGTTCTGGTCACGGTGCTTCATAAAGTTTCATTTACTCTTCTTGTAACCCAGTGAGTTATCATCTTTAAAAACATGTGGAGCCACAGGGCACCTGGGTGGCTCAGTCGTTAAGCGTCTGCCTTTGGCTCAGGTCACGATCCCACAGTCCTGGAATCGAGCCCCACATCGGGCTCCCTGCTTGGTGGGAAGCCTGCTTGTCCCTCTCCCACTCCCCCCTGCTTGTGTTCCTGCTCTTGCTATCTCGCTCTCTGTCAAATAAATAAATAAAATCCTAAAAAAAAAAAACCCGTGGAGCCAGAAAAAAGAAAGAATTAAAAAAAATGGAAAAAGAAGCCATGAGGAGTCAGATACCAAGGAAGATGAAATATAGTGTCCAAGATTGTATATAAGTGGGAAAAGCAAAGTATGAATTCAAAGATCACTCTGAAGTTTGTACATTAACCACCACACTATATGTTTCTTGAAAGAATACATGAAGAAACTTAAAATATAACCCAGGTGTTTTACTTTGTGAATACAATTTAATAAATATAGCTATGGTCCAGGATTTCTGTTCAACACAAAATCTGCAAATAACCTACGTGTCTAACAAAATCATGTTCTAACCATTGTTTACAATGTTATACAGCCACTCATGATACTTTCAAAAAATATTTAAGAAACTGGAAAAATAGGGCTCCACACTGAGTGTGAAGCCTACTTAAAAAAAGAAAAGAAAAGAAAATGGAAAAATACTGGTGGTAAATTTAGGAGAAAAGGACAGGATGCAATATTATGAAATGCATAATTCTATTTCTAAAATGACATATATTTAAATAAGTGCACATGGACTGGAAAATATATTGCAAAATATTAACAGCAGTTTTTCTTGTGTAATCACATAACTGGCAGACTTTTAATCTTTTCATGTATCATTTTTTTCTCCTAACTATGTACGACTTCATAAAGAGAAAATAATGAAATAACGTATATTCTCAAGTTCCTGTCTCTTTTGCATATACAAAAGAGCTGGTTTGCTGACTACACCAGACCACTTGAGCCAAAAGAGAGTCTTGTGGTAGCAAACACTAAAATACTGACAAAAGCTGGAATAATGGGAGTAGAGGGGAAAATGGTGGTTTGTGATGTAATCTAGTTTGTGATGGAGGATGGAAGCAGGACAAGACTAAAAGAAAACATTCTAAACTTTTTTTTTTTTTTTTTTTAAATACAAGCCTATTGATTGACACACCTAATACAGCTGCTTCTGAAGGCAAACATTAAGTGCATGTGTCTTTCCATGTACCTCTAACCGTGTCCACAACCTGGGTTCAAGGCTTGGAAAGTAAAGCAAGATTCATCATTAATGAATATAACAAATGAGACAATAACAAATCAAGGGCACAGCTTGGATGAGCCTTGCTGCTTATAGTAAAACACGAGAGGAAACCAGGAAATTGAAGAAGGAATAGTTAAGCAGAAAGGCGGAACTTGAAGATTTGGAAAGTTCTCAGGTTTTCAACCTTGCAAAAAATAAGAAAGCGTGTTCTGGAGGGAACACCAAGGGTATGGCTGGATCATCAGTGCATGAGAGTGCCCCTCATTCATCTCATCAGTCAGGAATGTGTACCGATGGGGCGATACCAGCAGACACTGCCCACTTGGACCATGACAAGAGGTAAGGCAAAGATGAAGACAGGCTGTCAAACCTCTGGGATTTTATGGATGGGACAACAGAATTACCTGGCTATGAACAAGATAAGGGAAGAATGAGCCTGAAGGTGATTCAGAGATGGACAGGGCTGCCCTCCCACCCCAGGCCCAGCGTCTGTATGCTCCTTGGTTTCAGCGGGCCATGCTGCTGTCCCAGTGGGCCTGGAAGGCAGGGCCACCACCTTGATGGCCTGAAGGACAGAGTGTCAAGCAGATGATTCTTGAGCCTTAAAATTTAATGTAACTTGCCCTGCTTGTTTTACTTGTTTGGGATCCATGGGCCGTTTCTTCTTTCCAATTTCTCCCTTCTAGAATGGGAGGGCCTGTCCTTGTCCCCCCACTGTATTTTGGAAGCATGTAACTTGCCTGGTCTCACAGGTTTATGGCTGGAAAGGAATTTTTGCCTTGGAATGAATCTTACCACTAGTCTCACCCACACTTGATTTAGATGGTATTTAGGTGAGATCTGGGACTTAGAGTTGATGCTAGAATAGTTAAGATTTGAGGGCCATTGGGATATAGACAAATGCATATTGTATATGAGAAGAACATGAATTTGGGGCGTCTAGAGGGTGGAGTCTTATGGCAGAACTGTGTCCCCTCCAAATTCATATGCAGATATCCTAAGCCTTAGTAGCTCAGAATGTGACTATATTTGGAGAAAGAGGATAGTAAGTTAAAATGAGGCCATCAGGGCAGTCCCTAATTCAGAATGACTGTGTTCTTACAAGAGCAGATTAGCACAGATAGATACCAGGGCTATGTACACACAGAGGGAAGACAATGTGAGAACACAGCAAGAAGATGGTCGTCTACAAGTCAGAGAGGCCTCAGAAGAAACCAAACATGCTGACACCTTGATCTTGAACTTCTAGCCTCCAGAAATTTGAGGAAATAAATTTGTGTTAAGTCACTCATTCTATGCTATTTTGTTATGGTAGCCCAAGCAAATACACTAGCTAGAACCCCAAACCCCATCATCCTCTAAAACCCCTTACTCACTTCCATTTCCCTTTACTGCATTTATTACTAACTGGCAGATTATATCATATTTATTTGTCTGACTGACACCTACTTTAAATGTAAACTCTGTAAGAGCAAGGTCCTTGTACCTGAGAGGCATAAAGCACAATAGTTAAAAGCACAAACTCTAGAGCCAACTACCTGAGACTGAACCCAAACTCTGCCATTTATCTGTCCCATAGCTTGGCTAAGTCCCTTAACCTGTGTGTCTCAGTTTCCTAATTTGTAACATGGGCTAATAGTATTACTGCTTCAGAGAGCTGTCGGTTAATAGAAGAAGAGCATGAGAACAGCGCCTAGCATGTCGTAAGTCCCTTTAGTGGTAGCTATCCATGGCTTTTATTGTTCACTGCTATCTCCCAGGACCACCCTCTGCACAACCGCCAACAAAACCCACTGACTACATCTGTCCTTCAGCACTATTTGTTTCGCTGTCCCCTGCCACACATTTTCTCCTGAGGCAGCAATTATGCTAGCCTTCTACCATGTCAAACACGCCTTTTCCTCTCGCCAGTCTGTGGCAGCCCTTAGCTAATTCAGCCCCACACCACACACACACACACACAGAGCTATTACCTTACACAAGTTACAGATTTATTTATTTATTTATTTATTTATTTATTTATTTATTTATTTATTTATTGTCTTTTAAGCTTTTATTTAAGGGCAATGATCTATGATGTAGATTTTAGATCTTATTAAAAGCAGCCAAGTCCATGGACTGCACATAGTCCTCAAAAGCAGTGATCCGCTCCTCCAGCATATCTGTTCCAACTTTATCATCTTCCACTACACACTGTATTTGAAGTTTTTTAATTGCATATCCCACTGGAACTAGTTTAGAAGAGCCCCAGACCAAGCCGTCTGCCTGAATGCTTTGGACGCACTCCTCTACTTTTGCCATATCTGTCTCATTGTCCCAAGGTTTCACATCTAGTAATATGGAAGACTTGGCAACAAGTGCAGGTTTTTTGGCTTTCTTTGACTCATACTGTGCAAGGCGTTCCTCTCTTAGCCTCTTTCCTTCTTAGATTTAAATAGTATTTAGTAGAGGCTCTACAAATATTTATACATGTGTGTGAGAGCCAGGTTTGCACTCTAAGGGGGCTCCCAGGAGACTGGTAATGCCATTCTCAAAGGATTGCAACGCAAGGCTTAGCACGCTGCTCAGCACTTAGCAGGCACTTAGCCCTTCTGTGAATGTATTTTTGCACTAACCTGATGAGATCAGTATTACTTCCCCCCCTTTTTAAAAGATTTTGTTTATTCATTTGAGACACAGAGATACAGAGAGAAAGAGAGAGCACGAGCAGGGGGAGAGGCAGGCAGAGAGGGAGAAGCAGACTCCCCGCTGAGCCAGGAGCCCAATGTGGGGCTCGATCCGAGGACCCTGGGATCATGACTTAAGCCGAAGGCAGACGCTTAACCATCTGAGCCACTCAGGCGCCCCAGTATTACTTCCCTTTGATAGAGAGGGAAAGAGGCTCAGAGAGTTAAGTCCTACTTTGCTCACAGAAGCCCGTAAACAGACTTCAGTCCAGCCTGTCACCTCCACAGTACACGTGTCTTCCACACTGCACTGGCTCTGACAGATCATTTGTGATGAGTGGGCTCAACAGGGCTCACACTCACTTCCTGGCCATGTTCACTTCATAAGCAGGAACTCACAAGGAAGCCTTCTTTGAAACTAAAATAAGCCAGTTTAGATCTTCACAGACTGGTTTTCCCAAAGTGAGCTGTATTCTCTCCACACAAGATGGAGAGAATATTTTCTTTGGGACTGGCTGGAAAGACTTTCAGTTTCAGAGGTATCTGTGGGGTACAGCTCATCACTGGGCTATGGGTTCCCCAAAAATCCTGCTTCAAACTTAGTTCTACAACTCATTAGTCATGTTACCTTGGCAGGTAACCATCAACCTGGACCAAAGCTCCCCCTTCCAGAAATTTGGGTACAACACCAGTGACCTCACAGAGATGTCATTAGAACTAAAACAGATACCCTATGTGGAGTCACCCAGGAAAGAAAGGGCCTGCCATGCAATAGGTGTTCAAGAAATAGTTGTTCATAAAAAGGAAGAAAAAGGAGGTAGGCAGGTGAGCATTAGTTTCAAGTGTAATGTTCCAACGGATCCATCAGATTCCACGTGTTCTCCAAGGAGGGTCTCTCCTATGCATCTGAGCAGTCTGGCCACACTGACCTGTACATGTAAGGTCCCAAGTCCTCTGGAGGGAGACTACTGGAGCGTAGGACACCTTGCGGGAAAACCAGCAAATCAAAGTGCTATGGAAAAGTGAACTAAAATATTGGATTCTGCCTAGTTGGCTTCTCAGAACCTGCTACAGGTGAGATGAGGCTGTAATGTTCACATACAGTGCAAAACACCTTCCATTTGGCAAGGCAACCATGAGCCGGGGTGCAGAGAAAAAGAACATCAAGTACTAGGCAGGAGCAGTTTCCTGGCAAATCATCACTCATCTGAGGCTTCCGCATAAATTTTGGCCTCAATAACAACTGAAGGCTTGATGAAGCAGATTCTCCTTCCTGGTTTTGTCTGCATTGTGCACATGACCTAACCACAAAATAATCACTGTTCTTGCACTTTTCAACATTTCTTTGCCTCAACGTCGCAGGAAAATGAAAGCAACAAGGTTAATAAGCCCATCGTGAATTTAGGTAATTTGCCACAGCTCCTTTCTACTCTCAACTCTTTTTTACAACCCTCTCCTACTTTCTATCCAAATACGCAATATCGAATTATTAAACAGACATTCTAGAACACCAAGAGAATGCCATAGCTAAAGCCAGGCCATATTTTAAAACGTAAGAAACGTAACTGGCCCAAACTGCATCCAGTGTGAATTTCCTTTCTTCTCTTCCTTCCCTTAAGCAACAGGTATCTTGTGTTCAAAGTTAACCCTCTCCTGGAGATGGGAAATCAGACAGAGATATAAGAACTAGTTCTGGAGTCTTACAGATCCCAAAAATAGTAGTTCTCAGCGGATAGTACTGAACAGGGAGAGAAGACACTACTGAAAAGTTGACCAGCCAGACGTGTGATTTCAGTACCATACCCAAAGCCCCTTCCCCCTCCAGCTATGTCCTTTGCCCAGTAATTACTGATTTTCCCACCCTCACTGCCAGCTGTACCAAGGAAAATGACAAACAGGGACTCACTAGATGCCATCACTCATTGTCACCAAGAGGAGAATGAAAAGAATCCAACAAATGTTCTTGCAAACGCCTTCCACGCTCCACTCCCACACCACCTCCTCTTCACCGATATACATCTTTATAAGCAGCCAGCCACTTTTTAATAGCCCTTCAGTTGGGATACATGAGGAGCAGAGAGTAGGAGCAGCACCCCCAGCACCATTCTCCTCCATATGCTTGACCATGTTTACAGTTCCCAGCTCACATGCTCCCCAGGCCAGACTGAAGCAGGGCTGTGCACCAGCTGGCTACTGGTGACCCAGACGGTGTAGGGCGGAAGGGCTCGTGACTCACGAGGGGCTGCACATGCAGGAGGCCTGGCGGCAGAGAAAGGGCACACAAGCAGGTAGCAGATGGCACTCTCCACAACTCCTTCTCGACACAGAGAACCCGCAGTTCCTCATTTCTCCGCTGACCATCATGACACTGATAAATCAATTTCCATGGCAACAGCTCCAACTATAACACTCTAAAAATAAAAGAAGTCGCTTTAAATGGAAGACAGACACTTGCATTCATTTCTGGAAACACAGAGAGGGGAAGAATGTGGCAACATGCATCATAAGCCACAGAACAACGTTTCTCCTTGACTCCGTAATTCCCTGCTTCCCATCTATTCTGGCAAAATAAGAGAAGAAAATGACAAGAACAAAAGACCAACTGTATGCACAAGGATGTTAATTACAGTGATATTAAAACATCAACCAGTTAGAAGTTGTTTCACGGAAGAGATTGTGATATTATAGATAGAGATGAAATATTATGTAGCCATGAACATTTATGATGGTAGCTTAGAAAAATGGAGGAACAATGATGTAGTGAAGTGAAAAAAAAAACCAATAATGCCAATTTATGGTTTTTTTGGTTATAATTCTGCCAGGTATATCCACCTATGAAAAAGTTAGAAAAGTTGATACACTAGGTTGGGGGAATTTTAAGGTTTCTTAGATTTCTTTCAAAGTGTTTATGATAAACAAAAACTAAGATCAAAGAAAAACTGGGGTAAAAGTCACCACAACTGCTTCAACTATATTCAAAAATCTCAGTTATGCCACACCAGGATAGGTAGCAGCAAAGTAGATGTACACCTAGCAATAAGAATGGAACTTTCAGAGCCTAGTAAAACAAAACAAAAAACCCTCAAACTAAAAATAACTAAAAGCTAAAACTAAGATAGCCTTACATTTGCCTAAATTAAAAACACAGTTGACCCTGGAACAACATGGGGGTCAGGGGCACCGACCCTCACCACTACAGTTGAAAATCTGCATATAGGTTTTGACTCTCCAAAAACTTTACTAAATAGCCTACTGTCGATTGGAAGCCTTACTGATATCAGTCAACTAACATATATTCTGTATGTTAGATATATTATTTATCTATTCTTATAATAAAGTCAGATAATGAAAAATTGTTAAGAAAATCATGAGGAAGAGAAAATATATTTACAGTCCTGTATTTATCATATAATCCCCACATTGTTCAAGGGTCTACTATATTTTTAAGTTCAAATCTGTGTTGTTCAAGGATCAACTGTACCTACACACAAGATGAGATACAAAAATGCACACAGACCTAAATGGTACATTTTATACATATCCCAATAGTAGCCTCTGGGAAGGAGGAAACTAAGGCTACAAAGAACTTAAAGAGAGCCCAGCACAAACCCGTGGACACCACTGTGTGACCTGTCAGACTATGTACCATACCCTCAAGAGTGTGATTGGCTCAACCTCTGCACCTGTCACTTCCTAAGACATGTTCCATGGTCCCCAACAGTAGCTGCTTTATAGAATGGCCATTCTGTTCAGTCCCAGATTCTAATTTTCCCTCTGCTTAAATCACGATTAAAAGATTACAGGAAATTATCATTACTGAAAACTATTTAATCATGTTCCCAATTGTGTACACAATTGTGTCATACAATTGCATAACAATCTATTCTCACATAATAGAATAAGATGTGAGTGTATGAAGTGTTTATATATTTATATATGTGGTATTACAACTGCATGTAACTATTCAGAAATTACACTTGTAATCTACAAAAGAAACTATCAAGAGTGGCTACCTCAGGAGGGGAACTGGAAAAAGGAAGACTTAATTCCCACTGTGTACTCTCTTCTGGACCTTTTAAATTTTGTACCATGTGCATGTATGACCAAATAAACATTTCAAAGCACTAAACAACCACCCACCCTGTATACATAATATTACAAAATTGGCTTGAGAAGCAAAATGTTCCAATTACACCAGAATCAGTAAGACTCCAACCCAGTTCTCTCTAAGCGACTACCCTGGTTTCCCTTGGCTAGATACCATTCTTCCCAGGTCCTTTTCACCCTGCTCAACCAGAATCAGCTCACCAGGTGGCAGCATTGGCTGCTGTACTTGGCTGGACATCTTTGATTTTATATGTAGGTTAATTATTAATTAAAGCCACCTAGATTATCTTCCCAGGACCAAAAGCAGCTGGGGATTACATTCTCTGTTACATGTCCCCACCCTTGAGTCTGTAGGTCTTGGCACTGAGAAGTATAGATGCCCCTGGGATTTGATGGCAGGAGCCCCAGAATCCTTGTATCTTGTATCTTAACAAAGCCATATTAAAAAATTTTTTCAACTTGGGTCCTCTTCTTTTTTTAAGATTTTATTTATTTATTTGAGAGGGAGAAAGTGAGCAGGGGGAGGGGCAGAGGGAGAAGGAAAGAGAGAATCTCTCAAGCAGACTCCGCACTGAGCACAGAGCCCGATGTGGGGCTCGATCTCACGACCCCAAGATTATGACCTGAGGAGAAATCAAGAGTCGTTCGCTTAACTGAGCCACCCAGGTGCCCCCAATTTGGGTCCTTTTCGTAGAAGTCAATTTCTTTACTGTGTGCTAGCTAGCTCTTGAGTCAAAATAGCAGCTACCTGGGGTGCAGTGGCCATGAAGAGGGAGGAGACAGGGTCATCAGGCCAATGGTGCCTGTGGGATCTACTCTTACAGCATGTTCGAGAATTGGGCACCTTAATTGCCATCCACAGTGAATTCTCACTCAGAGAGCCTTTGAGCTACGCCAGAATTTCCAGACAGATAATTAAGTACTACTTCACTTGTCTAACAATTTCTTCATTGTTCTGTATTAAAATGGACATCAGAAATAGAGAAAACTTTTTTCTGTGGCAAACCCTTAAAAGAGGAGGGGAATGCAAGTCCACCACATGAATAAAAAGGAATCTTGTCCCACCCGCTGTGGGGAAAAAGTGACACACAAGTGGCGTTTGTAGTGGGGAGGGGCAAGAAGCCAGAAAGGAAACTTCTAGAGTAGTGAGAAAATGAAGTTCAAACTATGCTGCAGTTAGGGACAAGACAACCGACAGGCAAAGAGTGGTAGACACAAAAATAAACTGGCTGGCAAGCAGGAGATGCACACACACAGCTGAGAGACACACACCGGTTTCCCCTCTGACAGGAAGCACAAACCATTGGGGCCAACTCGGTTTCTGACAACGAGCCTTCCAGCTCAGCTGCCTAGACAAATGACCAAACAAGCTTCAAAGAAGAAACCTGGAGAGCGGAGGCCGGGAGCGGAGTCCCCCTCAAGCACTGAGAGGCCTCCTCACATCCTTCTTCTACCACGACCCTCCTGTTCACCTAGCGCTTCACCTTCAAGGAAGAAGTCATTCGCGACCACACAGAGAGAGCCACGCTGCAAACCACAAGGAGAGTCAGGCCAAGGTCTGAGGGAACAGGAGCCGGTTATAAGAGAACATGATCACACCCTGGTGTTCTTAGGTTTCAGGAAATGTGGCTTGATCGACAGTCCGGCCAGCTCCGTGCAATAACAAATCCAGCTGCGAGGGCGTTGTGGGGCTGGCCCATCGTGTCACGATGCCTCCATTATGGCCACAAGGCAGCCTCACCTAACACCTTCCAGTCCTGATTATCTGGAAGATACAGGATCCGAAGCCGATCACTGATCAGCTTTACCATCGCAGTATCGACAGACGTTGCTAACTGTATTTCCAGACCACAGGCATCCACTCTGTTTATGTCGGAAGCCATAATTTTGGCAGATACACAGAATATTAAATGGATGGGCACACACCTAGAAACACAAATATCACGCTTAGGTGAAGAGCAGTTTCCTCAGTATGATCACCAGTGGACCAGAACAACAAGCAGGGACTGAGAATTAGGGTGACACACTGAAGAGCCACTATGCCAGCCCGTGAGAGACCTAGAAGCGTACCTGTGCCTTATGCGTATACAGAAACATGATTTCCAATTATTTCAGCTAAGAAGAAACACTCCGATTTGACGCAACCTTTAACCAGTTGGGACCAATGTGTTGGCAAGACTTGCGCCAAAGGGCTTGCGGCATGCAACGACAGATACAAGATTTCAGAATTTATCGGAAAGTGTCAGTGGCGGTATTAAGTAGCTAGGTAGAGCATAAGTATCAGTCACTTCTAATCGCCTAAATTATTAATATAAACTGGAATAAATGGAGACTAACTTTAGCCTCAGAAAATCCATTCTAGCAGGCCCTGCAAACAGATGACTGCAGGGGTGAGGCAGTTATTGGCAAGGGGTGAAGCTGGGCCGGGAGAGGGCTATGTGCTACTCAGCCCTGCTGCCTTGTGAGGGCAGGAACCACTGGGGCCCTACCTTCAAGATTTCCTTGTAAGTGGGAAATCCAAGTTTTTACAAGTTTTTCTGATTTTTAAATGCTCAGAACTAATTAAGAAATAAACACTCTGCATGTCGAATGAAACACATCTTAAACTTTTATTACATTACAAAGGGAAGTGAAAACATGCCCCGTGAGTATGTTTTCAGATGGGTAAAGGTTTGGCCATAAATGTACAAGGTTAACAGATGTTCTTTCTTAGCAGATTCTTGAAAAGTATAGTTTAGGCAAGACACTCTATTTACACAATGAGTACATTTATGATAAATTACATTAGAAGCTGCATAAAAGTATAATAGGGACATTGAGGAAGTGCCAATCAAAGCCACAACGATGTGTCACCTCAGTGATCTATCACCCAGTAGCATGGCTGTTTTAAGAACACACAGAAAATAACAAATGTTGGTGAAGATGTAGGTCAATTGAAGCTCTCCTAGATTATTGGTGGGAATGCCAAATAGTGCAGCCACTGTGGAAAACAATTTGGCGGTTCCTTCAAAAAGTGAAGCGGAATTACATATGATCCAACAATTTCACATTTGGGTACATACCCAAAAGAACTGAAAACAGGGACTCAAACAGATACTTGTATACCAATGTTCAGAACAGCATTATTCATAATAGGTAGAAACAACCGAAGTGTCCATCAATGGCTGAATCAACAAAACGCAGTAAATCCACACAATGGATTATTCAGCCTTAATAAAATCCTGATACATACCACAACAGAGATGAACTTTGAAGACACTATGCTAAGTGAAATCAGCCAGACATGAAAGGACAAATACTGTATGATCCCACTTATAGGAAGTACCTAGAACAGTCAAACTCATTGAGACAGAAAGGAGAATGGTGGTTCCCAGGAGCTGGGCAGAGTAGGAATGGTGAGTTAGGGTTTAATGAGGAATGTGTTTCAGTTTTCCAAGATGAAATAGTTCAGGAGATAGATGGTAGTGACAGTTATACAACATTATAAATGCATTTAAAGACACTGAATTGTACATTTAAATATGGTTAAAATGGCCAATCGTCTGTTATGTATATTTTACTACAATTAAAAAAAAAAAGAACAACAGGGATATACATAGAGAAGGTAGTCAAGAGGAGGAGCCTTTCTTACCTACTGGCTTTCTCAGCAACCAATATGGGCCCAAGGATTCCACCCCCGCTCGTGCCTTTTCCTTCTCACAAAGGCACTTCAGTCTAATGGTGGCCCTGAACTTGCCTACCTTCAAACTGATCTTCCTTTCTAATTCTCTGTTTCTGTTCATGATGCAATGTCCCTTCCAGTCGGCTCTTGGCTTCTACCAACTCTGCATCTCTCTCCCTTCATCTCTCCTGTGCCCTCTACTATATGGTCACCCACACTATTCAGGCCCTTTGACCTCTGGTCTGGCTTTTGACCTCTGACTAGGGCACCGTATCTTCAGCAACCCCTCCCCAGATGATCCAGTTTACACACCGCTGCCAGATTAATTTTCCCCAGACAGGGATCACCATTTCACTCACATACCTCCAGGGACTTCCCTTTTCTCTCTTGTATGTGTTGAATAAATGAACAATAAAGTAGCTTACTCACTCCCGATTGTCAAATCTATTATTTGGAGTGACTGTCAGTTTGTTCTGATTTTCCCTTTCTTAGGTGAGTGAAGAAGTAGCAGTTATCAAACAATCTTTCCAGCAGAACATACCTTTACATTTCCAAGTTACTGGCAAGGAGTCAGTTGATGGAAATTGAAGGCCTCTCAGAGAAGCTTGAACTTCCCAACCCTACAGCTAATAATAATTTTGGGGGGCTCCTGGGGGGCTCACTTGCTTAAGCATCCAACTTTTTTTTTTTAAGATTTTATTTATTTATTTGACAGAGAGACACAGCGAGAGAGGGAACACAAGCAAGGGGAGTGGGAGAGGGAGAAGCAGGCTCCCCGCAGAGCAGGGAGCCCGATGTGGGACTCGATCCCAGGACCCTGGGATCATGACCTGAGCCGAAGGCAGTCGCTTAACCAACTGAGCCACCCAGGCGCCCAAGCATCCAACTTTTGATTTTGGCTCAGATCAAGATCTCAGGGTCGTGAGATCAAGCCCTGCATTGGGCTCCACACTCAGTGGGGAGTCCGCTTGGGATTCTCTCACCCTCTCCCTCTGCACTGCAGCCCCCTGCTTGTGCTTGTGTGCGCTCTCTCCCTCAAATAAATACTTTTTTTTTTTTTAATGATGTCTGTCTCAGTTCTGGTAGCTGCAAAGACCAAAATCAGGGCACCAGCATGGTCTGGTAAGGGCTCTCTTCCTGGCTGATGGCTGGCACCTACTCCCATACCCTCACATGGCAGAAGGGCCTGGGGAGCTCTGTGGGGTCTATTTTATAAGAACACTGATCCCATTCATGAGGTCTCCACTCTCATGAACTAATCATTTCCTAAATTCATCTCCTAATACGATCACATTGGGCATTAGGATTTGAGCGTAAGAATTTTGGGAGGACACAAACATTCACACAATAGAAAAGTCCATGGAGACTCCTGTGGTTCCTTCTTGAAGTTTGATTTATTTTTAAGGCTACAACTCAAATCCTACCAGTACTTCTAAGTATTAACCTGGTTCTGCAAAAAAGGATGCATGGAAAAAAACAACCCCAGCACTCGATGGCAGGTATTTTTTTTTTTTAATATATATATATTTTTAAAGATTTTATTTATTTATTTGAGAGAGAGAATGAGACAGAAAGCATGAGAGGGGGGAGGGTCAGAGGGAGAAGCAGCCTCCCCACCGAGCAGGGAGCCCGATGCGGGACTGGATCTGGGGACTCCAGGATCATGACCTGAGCTGAAGGCAGCCGCTTAACCGACTGAGCCACCCAGGCGCCCCTCGATGGCAGGTATTTAAAGAAAGGGAATATTACTAATATGAAGAGGAAATAATTGAATGGGACTTTCTTCTTATTCTTAGCTTTATTGCCAAGACCCAAGGCTGAGGACAATGAGGCTAAGTATTCTACTTAGAAAGCCATAAACATGTAGGGACAGACAATGCCCCATATTGCTTACCCAGAGATCACAGGAATAGTCCTACCAGCTGACCATAGCCCCTCTCTCCATCCAGCCCCCAAGAAAAGGGAGAACGGTTGATGTTGGCTTTGTGTAGAGGGCAAGTTTCTAGTGCAGGTCATTACCTACTTCTCCAATGAGTTAGGAGCCTGGGAGGGGTTCTGAGACAATCCCTAGGACAGACTGGGGTACGTGCAAGAAGGGGAAATAGGTATCCTGTTCCTTGTCTGGCTGCTTGCTGAGCTGCAGAACCCACAGACCCACTCCAGGTTGGCAGAAGAGCAGAAAGGGGCATGTTAGGGACTTGGGAGAATTTGGCATCCATCACCTGGACTGGGAGGATACCCATCAACACAGAGACTGGCATCCATTTCTGAGCTAGAGATGTGGAAGGTGGGAAGCCCGCTGGAGGAGCTGCATGGAAGCAGAACTTAGAGGGATCCAGGTGTAGTACTTCAGGAAAGAAGGTGGGAATATTCCACTCCATTCCAGTTCATTCTAAGCCCTGGGCAAAGTGGGAAGGGAACCCTGTAGTTGCAGAACTCCTTTTCGAGGTGTTCAAGTTAGTGGGGCAGGAGCCCTAGGGTTGCCAGGCAGCTGCTGAGCCCGGCAACAGGGCACCGGACTCTGAGGAGGAGTTGGGAACATGAACGGGACAGAAACACCCAGCAATGCCCAAGTGAGATGCAGCAACCCCCGAACAGGTGCTGTGCAGGAGAGGTTGAGGGGAAGCTAAGCACAGCCCCAAGAGAGCCATATAAAGTATCTGCGCAGAGACCCCTAACCTCAGAATGAACCAGATGGAAGTCCTTTCTCACCACCGACTGTGACTTGCCGAGTTCAATAACTGCTGGACCCTTGCTATGTTTCCTGTCACATGGGGAGGAACTAGAGCTCTGAAGAGAGGAGGAGAGGTACACAGCTTGAACTGGATATGAGATTAGGGAGTTTTAGAAAGACTGAAGAATTAGAGAACATGGCCAATACAGATCATCCAGGGACTGGAACTGGGATTGGACAGAGCACAGTCATAAGCAGTGCCTAGAAAGTGCCTGAAAGCTATTTCATGCTGTTACCCTGAACAGATTGAGTGAGGCTCCTCAAGAAACCAGTCATTCTGAAAGTGGGCCTAAGTACACGTAAATGATGAACTCTTCTTAAACTCTGTGCAGGTGCAAAACTGTACGATAGGACTACACTGCAGCTTTGCTCAGGCCAAGGTTCACTACGGGCCACCCCTGGTCGAACTCTCGCAGGGAGCGGCTTTAGCTAAAGCCCTCTGCCAACCCCCAAGGCCCTGGGAAGAGAAAGGGCATGCAACCAGACCCACACAGGTCTACCCTCAAATCCTGCCCCCTCTCCTACGTGGTGAGCGGCTGAATGAATGCATATGCCATCCCCACTATATAGCAGGCACTTAAGAGCTCTGCCACGTCGTGGTGGTACCCCACATTACCGAAGCCACTCAATCTCTGTGCTACCTCAATGGTCCAAACGATGAGACCAGGATTCAAACTAAGCCCGACTCTAAACCAAACCCACGCTGGCTCGGCCCCACTACACCAAAGAGCAGAGAGGGGGAAAGGGACCCAGAGGAGGCCTACACATGTCCCAACTGATTTTAGAATTGGCAGGTGCTCACCAGCAGTTCTAAAGCGCAGATGATTTTATTTACATTTTCCAGTCTATAAAACCTGGTGTTGTGGTAGCTTATTATACATAATAAAACTAAGTCAGTATGTCCACCCCCTTCCCTGGTCTCACAAAGGAAATTCACCAGTACTGGACAACTGCAGTCTGACCTTTAGCAGAGAGACAAAACCACTATTGAGAAAAAAAACACAAAAAACAAGAAACTAGTTCTGAACAGAATGCACCCGAATCAAACTTGCCAAGCTGTCGTGTGGAATTTTGCAGTGTTTAATGTCAACTGTCCAGAACTGGCCTTGTGGGTCTCTCTGAAAGAATATTTAAATATCACTATTACTACCCAGCTCTGAAGGTAGCATTTTTGATAATCACAAGTTGCTGGAAACCACTATAGAGTGCACTACTCAGGAAAGGCCTTTATTAACCTTTTAAAAGTATTAACCAGAGGACTTATCTTAACCAAATTATCTCAGCAGCCAGTCTCCTTGCTGGTTGAATCACTATGCAAATATCAGGGCTCTGAGTCACTGAAAATTGCTGAAAAGGACTTGAGTGAGTGAGCACAAGGTCTTCTCCCTAGAAATGTAAGCTATGCTTTAAAAGGTGTTCTCACACTTTGCCCTCAAGAAATCTCTGGTACTGAGCTCACCAAGACAACTTATTACCAATAAAAAAGACAGCATCCAATTTCAGAATATCCCAAATGACAAAGCCACTATCCTTCCCTCTGTGCTATCAGTAGGTAAAAATGTATGTACACATTATACTTTCAATTTTCAAAATTAAAGAACTTGAAATTTTTGATACTTCCTATGAAAAGGCCAGCAAGCTCTTCATACCATTTTCTAGAGGCACCAAACAAAAGGAAAATGGTGTAACACTTCAAACTGAGATGAAAAGCTGTGTCTCACCAATTCTTTAAAGAAAAAAATTTTTTTGGAAAGGAATCTTCTTTGCCCAAACCAGTGTTTCCTAAGCTATGCAAGAATATGTTCTCAGAAAACCATGGGGCGCCTTGGTGGCTCAGTCATTAAGTGCCTGCCTTCGGCTCAGGTCCTGATCCCGGAGTCCCGGGATCGAGCCCTGCATCAGGCTCCCTGCTCAGCAGGAAGCCTGCTTCTCCTTCTCCGACTCCCCCTGCCTGTGTTCCCTCTCTTGCTGTGTCTCTCTCTGTCAAATAAATAAATAAAATTAAAAAAAAAAAAGAAAAAGAAAAAAAGAAAACCAGTTAAATGGGTGCGGGAGGGAGGGAACAGTTCTAAGGAACAGATTCAAATAGTACCTCCCTTTCTTAATTATGTTTTCATCAGCCACAGCCATCAAAACAAGAAATAAAGATTGATAATTTCTACCATCATCCTCATTCAGCTAGCTCAGTCATAATACTTATTTTCAGTTTGGCTTTCAACACTCTCTGCACCACTAGTAAGCTTAAGAAGGGCTTTAGCTACACGAGCTTGCTTCTGTCTTTGCCCCTTTGCCTACAGCAAGGGAGTCACCAGCCCTACACTGGAATAGGCAGAGAAGCTTCTCAGGAACTGACTCAGGTCACTCTATCACATGGACTCAGGGTCAGCTACAGGGCAGTTCTATGGGCCCCACATTTGGTTTAATGCTCTGTTGTAACCACCTTGAAATTCTTAACTTTTGAACATGGAATTTTCATTCTGCAGTGGACCCTGCAAGTTTTGTAACCAGGCCTGAACAAATATGATTTTTAAAAATGGCACTGAGGGAAATGGATGAAAGACCTAAACGTGAGACGGGTATTCATCAAAATCCCAGAGAACACAGGCAGCAACCTCTTCGACCTCGGCGGCAGCAACTTCTTGCTAGACACATCTCCAAAGGCAAGCTGGAAACCAAAGCAAAATGAACTATTGGGACTTCATCAAGATAAAAAGCTTTTGCACAGCACAAGAAACAGCCAACAAAACCAAAAGACAACCGACAGAATGGGAGAAGATAGTTGCAAATGACATATCAGATAAGGGGCTAGTATCAAAAATCTGTAAAGAACTTATCAAACTCAACGCCCAAAAAACAAATGATCCAATCAAGAAATGGGCAGAAGACATAAACAGACATTTTTTTCCAAAGAAGACATCCAAACTGCCAACAGACACATGAAAAAGTGCTCAATATCACTTGGCATCAGGGAAATCCAAATCAAAACCTTAATGAGATACCACCTCACACCAGTCAGAATGGCTAAAACTAACAAGTTAGGAAACGACAGATGTTGGTGAGGATGCGGAGAAAGGGGAACCCTCCTACACTGTTGGTGGGAATGCAAGCTGATGCAGCCACTCTGGAAAACAGTATGGAGGTCCCTCAAAAAGTTAAAAATAGAGCTACCCTATGACCCAGCACCTGCACTACTAAGTATTTACCCAAAGGATACAAACATAGTCATCTGAAAGGATACCTGCACCCCAATGTTTATAGCAGCAATGTCCACAATAGCCAAAGCATGGAAAGAGCCCTGATGAATTGATAAAGAAGATGTGGTATATATATATATACAATGGAATATTACTCATCAATCCAAAAAAATGAAACCTTACCATTTGCAATGACATGGATGGAACTAGAGGGTATTATGCTAAGTGAAATAAGTCAATCAGAGAAAGACAACTATATGATTTCACTCATATGTGAAATTTAAGAAACAAAACAGGATCATAGGGGAAGGGAGGAAAAAAATAAAACAAGACGAAATCAGAGAGGGAGACAAACCATAAGAGACTCTGAATCATAGGAAACAAACTGACAGTTGCTGGAGGGGAGGTGGGTTGGGGATGGGGTAACTGGGTAATGGACATTAAAGAGGGCACATGATGGAATGAGCGCTGGGTGTATATATAGAACTGATGGATCACTGAACTCTACCTCTGAAACAAATAATATACTATACGTTAATTAAATTTAAATTAAAAAATGGCATTGAGGTTAAAAAGTTTTACTCTATACCATACTTGTAACTTATAAGGCTTTTATTCTACTTTAAAAAACGGACCTCAATGTTTTTTTAAAAGATTTATTTATGTATTTGAGAGAAAGCAAGAGCAAGTGGGTGGAGGGGCAGAAGGAAAGAGAATCCTGAAGCGGACTCTCCACTGAACACGGAGCCTTGCATGGGGCTCGATTCTAGGACCCCAAGATCTTGACCTGAGCTGAAACCAAGAGTTAGCCACCTAACCGACTGAGCCATCCAGGTGCCCCAATATTTTTAAACTTTCAAACACAATTAAGGTAAAGTACTCAAGTATCCTTCACCTGGATAACTGCAAAGGTTTCTCAACTGTTTCTTTGGGATCTGCGGCTGCCCAATGCCAATTTGCCCTCACACAGCCAAAGTTCTTGTGCAGTACAAAACTGATCTCCTCTGCTTAAAACCCTTCAATGACTTATCCACTGCCTTCAGCACCAGGCCCATTAAAGACTTCAGGTGGACACAAGGCTCTGAGCTCCAGCCCCTGCCTGATGCTTGGCCTCACTGGCCTTCTTTCAGCTTCTAGAAAGTGCCTGCTCCGTTCCCACCACATAGTCCTAACACCTGCTGTCCTCTGCCCAAGGGACAAACATTTGATTCTATGTGCAAGGATTTAGATAAAATAGAGCAAAAATCCTGGACTCAAATCAGCAATCACTACTAGCTTTTATATCATCAAAGAAACACCAGAGGGTTTTGACAAAGGCTTAGAATTCTTAGTAAATATTTTTCACTTAGGCTATGCTTTGGGGGCTACTTTTCCAATGGTGAGGACAATGAGCCTCCATCTACCTAGGAAATCTGGGGCAAAGATAGGAAGATGCAGGAAAGGTCAGTTTTCAAGTCTTTCAGCACAGGTTAACTGGTCATTTTTATCATCTTCCCTGACCTCTTAGACACAACGTTTGTAAACAAATTGGAAGGGTTTTGGAAAAATAAATTGGAAAGTACTAATGGGACTTCGCCAAAGAAGATATACAGATAGCCAATAAGCTTAAGAAAAGATGTTCCATATCTTATGTCATCAAGGAAATGCAAATTAAAACAATGAGGTACCATTACGCATTTTTAGAATGGCCAAAATCTAGAACACTGTCAATACCAAATACTGTAGTATTTGTGGAGCAAGAGGAACTCTTATTCTTTGCTGGTGGGAATGCAAAATGGTACAGCCCCCTTGGGAGACAGTCGGTTTCTTAAGAAACTAAACCTACTCTTACCACACATTCAGCATTGTGCTTTGTTATGTACCCAAGGGTGTTGAAAATTTATTTCCAAACAAAAACCTACACACACACACACACACACACACACATTTATATCAGCTTTATTCATAATTGCCAAGACTTGGAAGCAATCAAGATGTCCTTCAGTAGGTGGATGGATAAACAGATTGTGGTACATCAAGATTATGGAGTATTATTCAGAGTTAAAAAGACATGAGCTTTCAAGCCATGAAAAGATATAGAGGAACCTTAAATACTATTATAAAGTGAAAGATGCCAATGTGAAAAGGCTACAATGCTGTATGATTCCAAGTATAAGACAGTCTGGAAAAGGCGAGAAAGTGGACACAGTAAGAAGACTGGTTGTTGCCAGGTGAGGGAGTGGCATGAATAGTGGAGCAGAGAGAATTTTTAAGGCAGTAAAACCACTCTACGTGGTACTCTGATAGTATTCTGTATTCATAATGATAAGTACATCATTATATATTTGTTTAAATCCATAGAATGTACAACACTCAGAGGGAACCATAATGTCAACTATGGACTTTGGGTGATTATCACGTGTCAAAGCAGATTCACAAATTTAAGCAATGTAGCACTCTGGTGAGAGTTGTTGAGAAGCAGAAAAGCTGTGTACATGTGGAAGCAGAAGGCATACAGGTAATCTCTGTGCCCTCTGCTCAATTTGCTGTGAACTTTAAATTACTCTAGAAAAAAGTCTTAATCTGAAAAAAAATGTTACTGGGGATGAATGAAGGGCTTGCTTAAAAAAAAAAAAGAGTATCTCATAAACATTCTTTGAAGAAATTTCACTATTAGAGGTGATAAAATATTCATGTAGAAAATGTTTAATAAGGTTTTTCTTGCTAAAAAATGGGCAATTATGGATAAGTTGCCTGCAATTTTAGTCTGCCTCTATTTTAATACTCTGACAGTATACCAATCCATTGGTATACTGTGGATCTTCAAAGTCCATTGCTACAAGAGCAGTTTTTTCTGGACTGAGAGGTCTCTTCATCTTGGCCTTTAGGATGGTTAGCAATGATGTGCCATTCTCTCCCACCCCATCCTCTTAACTAGCTCTTTGAATACTCTTATCCCAGTAGCCAAAGAACATGCTGCTGGCTTTTCACAACAGTGTTGAGAGAACTGACTCTCCATGTGAGAAAAAAATTAAGAGTTCTGTTCACAAAAATATTCCAGGTGAATTAAGGATCTACATATTAAAAAATTTCAATTATGAAAACATTAGAAGAGTACATAGTGGAGTAGGTCTATAACCTTGGAGAAGGAAGGTCTTCTTAAGTCAGACATAATAAAAAATCATACAAAGGAAAATTATTTATGGTATCTTTGATGCCGTCCAGTTTCCCAAAGTTAAAAGGCAGGGCGAGGCTTAGAGAAAGTATTTATTACCACATAACAAAGGATTAGTATTCAGACAATACAAAGAACTATAAATCAATAAAGAAGACATTTTTTTAAATTGAGCTAAGGATATTAAAAGGCAATTCACAGAAAAGAAAACTAAAAATGCCTGACAAACACATCAAGAGCTGCCTAGTAAAGAAAAACTTTTAATAGTGAGACACAGGTTTTTATTTAATAGATTGGCAAAAAATTTAAAGATCAATTTTATGAAGTGTTGGCAAGTGTGTGGCATGTACCTGAGACCCTACTGGTGAATAATTTGACAGTCTTCTATCACACAACCCCTACAATCCAACAGTTCTGTTTTTCCTCAGAGAAGAGAAAAACCGGACCTTACACACATGAGGAGGATGCTACACTGGAAGTTTTTACTGTAACATAAGAAACTAGCAATACCAGGTATCAAAGTGAGTTATAAGACAGGCTACCCTGGAAAGTGTGCCAAAGGGAGACAATGAAGAACCAGACTTGAGTCTCTCTCCCATAATGAGCTTCCAGGGAAAGATCTGAAGGAGGATTTCTTTGGAAAGATTTTCTATGAGACCCCCACATGGCTCCCTCTCCCCATTAGACGAAGGGTGGGACTATCACCTTCTTGCCTCATGAGATGGTTTTTGGGGAGACCAACTGGGGAGTTGCACAGGAGTTCTCCATGGTTAAGGAAGCACAGAGAGCCGGTGTCTGACTTCAACCCTGGGAATCTAGAACACAAGAGGCAGTGTGGCTAGCTGACTTCATAACTAGGGAGTGAAGGAATGCTAAAGCTACACGGGGACTGGCTCATCCTCTGAGTCTGTTCGAGCAAAGAGTGCTAGATGTTTCCATGGGCCGGAGATGGTCCAGGCAAGAATGAGCCAGTCCATGGCTTGTCTTGGGTCTAGACCTGTAAGGCTATCTGCAGGGGCAACATGACGTCATGAGGCAGAACTGGAGGTGGACCACTAGGCTCCCAGGGGCTGAGAGGGAGTAAGGGATGAGGCCCTTGAAGAGCACCCCATGAGAGAGTCAGCTTAATTCTCTCAGGCCTTGAGAACAGAGGCCAACTCACCACAGCATCATCACAGAAAGATTTTCCCGTCCCCTCAGCCATCCTCTCACTCCCATTCTCAAGAAAGCATAGCCAAAATAAAGATCCTGACCTGTGTTTTCTAAGATGTATTATTTTTTTTTAAAGGCAATTTTCATTATAATCCATAGGGTATGATTTGGTTTATATTAAGAAACACATTTTGTGAACATTTATGTACATAAACACATAGAAAAGGGTTTAGAAGGACAAAAATTGAGAACCGTTACCCTTCTGTGGAATAGGATGGGGGGCTTAATGTCAAATGTGAAATTAGATTCATCCTCATTAAGAACATTCATGTACAGAAGAAAGAGAAATTAAGGAGTCGATCCCATTTACAATTGCACCCAAAACCATAAGATACCAAGGAATAAATCTAACCAAAGAGGCAAAGAATCTATACTCAGAAAACTATAAAATACTCATGAAAGAAATTGAGGAAGACACAAAGAAATGGAAAAACGTTCCATGCTCATGGATTGGAAGAACAAATACTGTGAAGATGTCAATGCTATCTAGAGCAATCTACACATTCAATGCAATCTCTATCAAACTACCATCAACTTTTTCCAAAGAAATGGAACAAATAATCCTAAAATTTGTATGGAACCAGAAAAGATCCCGAAATAGCCAGAGGAATGTTGAAAAAGAAAAGCAAAGCTGGCGGCATCACAATTCCAGACTTCAAGCTCTATTACAAAGCTGTCATCATCAAGACAGTATGGTACTGGCACAAAAACAGACACACAGATCCATGGAAAAGACTAGAGAGCCCAGAAATGGACCCTCAACTCTATGGTCAACTCATCTTCAACAAAGCAGGAAAGAATGTCCAGTGGAAAAAAGTCTCTTCAACAAATGGTGTTGGGAAAATTGGACAGCCACATGCAGAAGAATGAAACTGGACCATTTCCTTACACCACACAAAAATAGACTCCAAATGGTTGAAAGACCTCAATGTGAGACAGGAGTCCATCCAAATCCTAAAGGAGAACACAGGCAGCAACCTCTTTGACCTCAGCCGCAGCAACTTCTTCCTAGAAACATCGCCACATGCAAGGGAAGCAAGGGCAAAAATGAACTATTGGGACTTCATCAAGATAAAAGCTTTTGCACAGCAAAAGAAACAGTCAACAAAACCAAAAGATAACCGACAGAATGGGAGAAGACAGTTGCACATGACGTATCAGATAAAGGGCTAGTATCCAAAATCTGTAAAGAACTTCTTAAACTCAATACCCAAAGAACAAATGATGCAATCAAGAAATAGGCAGAAGACATGAACAGACATTTTTCCAAAGAAGACATCCAAACTGCCAACAGACACATGAAAAAGTGCTCAACATCGCTCGGCATCAGGGAAATCCAAATCAAAACCTCAATGAGATACCACCTCACACCAGTCAGAATGGCTAAAATTAACAAGTCAGGAAATGACAGATGTTGGCAGGGATGCAGACAAAGGGGAACCCTCCTACACTGTTGGTGGGATGCAAGCTGGTGCAGCCACTCTAGAAAACAGTATGGAGGATCCTCAAAAAGTTGAAAATGGAGCTACCATACGATCCAGCAATTGCACTACTGGGTATTTACCCCAAAGATACAAAAGTAGGGATCCAAAGGGGTACGTGCCCCCCGATATTTATAGCAGCAATGTCCACAATAGCCAAATTGTGGAAAGAGCCAAGATGTCCATTGACAGGCGAATCGATAAAGAAGATATGGTATATATATAGACAATGGAATATTATGCAGCCATCCAAAGGAATGAAATCTTGCCATTTGCAATGACGTGGATGGAACTGGAGGGTATTATGCTGAGCGAAATAAGTCAATCAGAGAAAGACATGTATCATATGACCTCACTTCCTTAATCTCAGGAAACAAACTGAGGGTTGCTGGAGGGGTGGGAGGGTGCGGTTGCTGTGTGATAGACATTGGGGAGGGTATGTGCTATGGTGAGCTCTGTGAATTGTGTAAGACTGTTGAATCACAGACCTGTACTTCTGAAACAAATAATACATTATATGTTAAAAAAAAAAAAAAAAGAAGACAGCAGGAGGGGAAGAATGAAGGGGGGGGGGAATTGGAGGGGGAGACGAACCATGAGAGACGATGGACTCTGAGAAACAAACTGAGGGTTCTAGAGGGGAGGGGGGTGGGGGGATGGGTTAGCCTGGTGACGGGTATTAAGGAGGGCACGTTCTGCATGGAGCACTGGGTATTATACACAAACAATGAATCATGGAACACTACATCAAAAACTAATGATGTAATGTATGGTGATTAACATAACAATAACAAAAAAAGAAAAAAAACCACATTCATGTATTCCTTGAATAATTAAATGCATTAAAGACAACAACAACAACAAAAACACTGTTCCCAGGAAGAGAATCCATCTGTCTTAATCTGCTAATCATGGATCAGCAGAAGTTCTCACCAGGAGGATACACACACCTTTGGGCTATTTGGTTAAGGTCTGTCTGCCATGTTTCAGCTCTCTTCACAACATGCTCCCATTTGAGTGAATTCTCTCTCTGGGGCGTGGCTATCGACCGTGGACCTCAAACTCTGATCCTTCTCAAAGTAGACAAGATTCACAACTGAAGTTACATTGTTTTCTTAATTTTAAGAAGTCTTTTTGTGGTTTCCTCTGTCAGCCAGAGTGGGAAGAAACAGGACTCTACCAAAAGAAAACTAAGATGTACATCCGGATATAAACTGCCACATGGTTAATAAATGAATGAAGAACCATTGAGCGGTGGGTAAAAAAAAAAAAAAAAATTAGAAGAACCTCAAGTTTTTAAGGTAAAGAGCCCTCCCTCTGACGTGCATATGTGTGTGTATGTTTGTGTGTGTGTGTACATTTGCACACACATTTGTGTACATACACAGTGTGTTTTGCAACAGGAGAAACCTAATAATACTAAACCACAGCCTGTGAATCCAGAGACAAAAACAGTAGTTTGGTTATAGATCAAGTATCTTAGGACAGCTGTTAATCAGTTTGAAGAAACCAGCTAAGAACATCATGGGTTCTGAAATTGAATAGTCTAACAACTATCAGTTGCCAAGAAAAGGGTGAAGGTCCCTTTTGCACTACTACATAGAGTAGCCTGTATATTGTACTGTTTCTTCCCTAACTAAACCCATCCTATTTCTACATTATACCCAGGAATTGGCACATTCCAGTCTGTAGGTCAAGGGTATTTTTTATATTTCAAATGGTAGAAAAACTTTGAAAAAAGAGTATTTCAGGACACTAAGTTGATATGAATATCTCAGGGGGGTATCCATAAATAAAGTTTTATTGGGACTTTGCCACATACATCTGTTTTTGTATGTCTCCAGCTGCTTCCATGCCACAAGGCAAGTTGAGTCATTCCAACAGAGACACCGTGGCTCTCAAGAATATCTGATCCTTTACAGAAAAAATGAGCCAACACCTGTTCTAGACCAAGTGAACCTTCTTTACTCCCATTTGCAAACATCACTACTGGTAGTTGCAAAAAGCTCCCCATTCAGCTTCTTATATACATTTGGCGATCATCAGTGGCTCAGAGGTGGTAAACCCTCCTTTATCAGCCCATCAATTAGTATTTATTCAACCAGCCTTTGTGAGCTTGAGCCACTTCAAAACACCCCCTTGATGCTGTCCATGGGACAAAGAAGGTCCTCAAAAACATGTAGCTCTAAGCTTCTAAAGATACTCAGTGTTAAAAGAATAAGTGTATTCTGGGAATTAATCCCCCACAGCTTCTGCCAGTTTAGAGTATAAAAAACTCATTATGGGGCGCCTGGGTGGCTCAGTTGGTTAAGCGACTGCCTTCCGCTCAGGTCATCATCCTGGAGTCCCGGGATCGAGTCCCGCATCGGGCTCCCTGCTCAGCCGGGAGTCTTCTTCTCCCTCGGACCCTCCTCCCTTTCGTGCTCTCTCTCATTCTCTCTCTCTCGCAAATAAATAAATAAATAAATAAATAAATAAATAAATAAATAAACCACAACTCATTATGATTCACATTAAACTGTACTTTTAAAATAAGCATTTTATGGGGCGCCTGGGTGGCTCAGTCGTTAAGCGTCTGCCTTCAGCTCAGGTCATGATCCCAGGGTCCTGGGATCGAGCCCCGCATCGGGCTCTCTGCTCAGCGGGGAGCCTGCTTCTCCCTCTCCCACTCTGCCTGCTTGTGTTCCCTCTCTCACTGTCTCTCTCTGTCAAATAAATAAATAAAATCTTTAAAAAAATAAAATAAAATAAAATAAAATAAGCATTTTATGCCTATATATATATATATATATATATTATTCTGTACACTCTTAAGTTCCATGTAAAATTTTTTATTCAGTAAAAGTAGTTTGAAGGTAGCTTATTCATAACATCCCTTATTCATATGAAAATTACTGGCCCCATTAGCCTCAGGAAAACAAACTTAGCAGACATCAGTCATACCTGTCTACCAACGTGTTCCCCTCCCCTCAGCGTCACACAGCACTCCCACCTGCCCCTTCCAAAATGCACCCCCCTTATACAATCACACATGCTTTCAGTGCAGTGATGACATTCATCTCATGCACAGACCTCAGCCCGTCACATAGCTGGTTATACCTTGGGCAATTCTGATCCAAGGCCTTTGAGTGCACCTGTGCTATGGTCTAAAGTCACCTTCCCCTTCCTCCCCCAGCAAATCAGATCTGGCCTTTAGAATGCCACTAACCAGGTTTTACTCCCAACGGTGTAGATCAGCCCTTCAATTCCTAAAAGCAGAGCCACCTACTAGGGAGATATGCAACTCAAGAGCATAACTTGGCACTACGTCCCCGGAGTCTAGAGAGCACACGCTACGGTTTCGGAGCAGCTTCAAGCCGGTAATCCTGGCCATGCAGGGCCCTAGAGCAATCTTCTGGCAACCCTGCCTCCAGGATCCTCCTGGATCCTAAGGCATCCGGGAAAAGGATGCCCTGATCAGCTGACACAGATGTGCCAGTTGCCCAGAAGTCACACTTCTTACTGTGAGTAAACTAGTGATCACTAACCTGAGCTTGATCTATTATTATTATTTTTCAAGACTTTATTTCTTTTTTTAAAAATTTTTTTATGTTACGTTAATCACCATACATCATTAGTTTTTGATGTAGTGTTTATTTCTTTATTTGAGAGAGAAAGACAGACAGAGAACACACGAGCTGAGGGAGGGGCAAAGGGAGAGGGAGAAGCAGACTCCCCGCTGAGCGTGGAGCAAGACGTGGGGCTCAATCTCAGATCTCTGAGATCATGACCTGAGGCGAAGTGAGAGGTTTAACCAACTAAGCTACCCAGGTGCCCCTAAGCTTGGCTTTAATAAATTAGTTCCCTGAGCTGATCCTGGATCAACTCTGAATAAATTGGGGAAAACTGAGTTTCTGGTTCTATAAAACAGACACACTTAATCCTGATGACCACATCAAAGCTCCCTCTCCTCCTGTGCCATATCTAACTCTCAGCACCTTTTGCCAGCCCCCTCTAAGTATTTATTGAACACTTACCATGTCCTGATGATTTGCTGGCAACTGTAACACGTAAAATAAATAGAGCAGAGTCCACTCTACTGAGGAACTTTAACCTGCTGGGGAAACAAGTCAACCAACTTATGTGAAACAACAGAAGGCCAATATAAAACCCAATTTACCAAATAATCCAAATGTGTGAGAGGGGGCTGCAAGGATGCTGGTGAGGCACTGTGGGCCAAGATACAACTGCTCGAGGACAAACCAGAGTGGAGTCTGGGAGAACGTGTGGAATTTGGCAGAGAGAAAATCCCATCAAAGAAAGGATAAAAAGGAACAAGCTGTATCTGACCATGACCGAGCCACCCTCATGAAGCCAAAGATCCACACTGGTGATCAGAGAACAAGATTAAATAAAAGGGTATCACCTGAGGGCCTGAGGGCCAGAGGAGTTGAGATGTGATAGGGAAGCAAAGGAAGATTCTTAAATAAGAGGCTGACATTATGAAAGTAACACTGGGGGGATATAAAATCTTCCTTCTGATTGGACATGTTGGATCAGAAGAAAGAAAATCATGAGACAAGGAGGTAAGTTAGCAAGTTAATACAGGATAAGGCATGAGCTTAGGTACTCTGAATTTAGATTAACAGAAGAGTAAAAACTGCAGAGAGCCACGACGTAAGTTCTCATAAATGCAGATAAGAGGTTTCCATCCCTTGTCCTGAGAGCTTCCCATCCATATGTAGTCAGGAAATTGGTTAGTAATAATCAACAATCAGAGCGATGGGCAATGCACTGGAACCTCCTAAAAGTCCTATTTTTTTCCTTGAGCTTATCATGACAAGGATGGCCTTCACCTTTGGTGATTTAATAAATGATGATATGTTGAAAATCAGTAATCTCTACACAGTGGATTTGGTAACTCTCTACAAATTGCAACACCTTGTTTTTCTAACCATACCCTGTAACAGTTTACCGTATTTGCTCTCTGGACCCCACTTCTGCATTCACAAATGTCCAAGAATAGGAGACATCTACTGTGGGCATCGGGGGTTGTTAGAAGTGCTCGGCTGAAGGAGGGTGGCTGGCAGGGCTGGGGGAGGCTTCCCCAGCAGCTCTCCTGATTCAAACAGCCCTTGGGAGACAGCAAGCATACACCTTCTCGAAGTTGTTTATATACTGTCTCCATCTGTTCCCTTAACAGCTTCCTTCTGCCGAGGCGCAGCTCTCCCATCTTATCTGGCTTGAGTTACTGCCAGTTTGTTTTCATAAAGATCACTATCTCAGCCAGACACTGGGAAATAAGTGAGACGACAAATCTGGTTTTGATGAAAAGGAGACATTAAATGGGGTGTTAGTATTACCCAAGGGACAAGGAAACTCTGAAACTCCACTACCTCCCAGACTTCACACCCCCACTAAAGGGACTGATCAAACGCCACAGTATCCTGCCTTTAAAAGTCATCAGAGAGAAAAGGATTGCCTGGCAGTGTGCACAGACCTACTCGTGTGGCCAGCCAGAAAGAGAACACATCCTTGTGCCCTGGAGGTAAGTTTGCTTAAGAAAATATTCATACAAAACCAGGGCATCCGCCGTTCTGAGTTTCTCCTTAATAAAACTAGACCCACACCTCACATATTAAACCGGAATCTAATAGAGTAACCAGACTTCTGGGGGCTCTGTGGGTATAGTACGTGTGATCTAAGAAGGTAGTAAATCTGCCTCTTCTAGAAACAGCCAAGACATGCAGCCGGTCAAACATGCAGCCAATCAAGCATCCAGGGACCTATGGGGCAAATGGAAAAGCTCATGCCCAATGGGCTACATGGCAAAGTCACTTCGAGTTCCTGTTCAAACCCCTATAATGAGCAGAAAGCTATTTCTTTGCAAGTGAAGGCTGTGGATCACAAGGCAAGGAGGAAAATTCCTAATACATTCGTTCCCTCAAATTTTGTAATGCTTCCTTTCCTTCATATTATACCATGACCCCACTCTTTATGCCCCTTACAGGTCAACCACCATTAAGAGAATCTAAAGGTAAAAGGAGTTTTCTTCTGTCAGTATAATCTGTTTCTGGTTTCTCTCCTTAGTAGAAAGTCAGTCCCGACCTGTCAGCAGGAGTGTTATTTCATCATTTAACTATTAAAGGAAAGCCCATCAGAGGAACCAGCATGCCTACTACCTTGACCCAAGGAGTTAGGCTGGGCAAGCTATTCTAAGGCTTTCCATCAACTCCGCAAAGTAGGTATCATCCACCCTCTCCAGAGGAGGAAACAGACTATGTGTGGTTAAGCTAGCTTGGCCAAGGTCGAACAGCCTACAGTAATGCTCTAGTGAATATTCAAGCCAAACGTCTCTCACCAGGGGGATCTTAACCTGAGATCTATGGACTCCTGGTCTGGGGACTGGGACAGGAAAATAAGGACATTTTATTTTTCATTAATCTCTACCTGAAATTTAGCATTTTCCTTTAATGATGGATCTGAGCAACCAACCAGCATAGGCACTGGCAGAACCTGACTTTGTCACCAATAGAAATGTCCATATCACTCTGCAGTTGCTATTGATTTTGAAGAATTATTAAAGCTCATCACTACTTATAAATTTTAACAGTCATTAGATCTACCACTAGAGCTTGTGATTTTGTGCATTAATAAACAAGCACATACTACTCCAACGCATATTTGTTTTCTTCAATATTTTGGTTACTGTTTTTCAGTGTAATTGGCTTCCTCTATAGTCCTTTTCGCCTTATTTTATGCATTTAAAACATAATCCTGGGGGCACCTAAGTGGTTCAGTCAGTTAAGTGTCTGCCTTCGGCTCAGGTCGTGATTCCAGGGTCCTGGGATCGAGCCCTGCATCGGGCTCCCTACTGAGCGGGCAACATGCTTCTCCCTCTCCCTCTGCCTGCTGCTCCCCCTGCTTGTGCTCTCTCTCTGACAAATAAATAAACAGAATCTTTAAAAAAAACCCAGGCTTTTTTAGCTGCTGGCATACATACAGAAGAAGTGTTGCTCTAACCCCTGAATCTCTCCCTCTCTTCGTTTCCCCACCTAGCCTGCCTCATCCTCCTTTCCTCCCTGGTTCTCTCTTTTCCCAAACTATCATAAGATGGTTCCCTGCACAGAATTTTTAAAAAAAGGGGGGCAATCATTGAAGACTCAACCACTAAATCAATGAAATGTACTGTCTACTATTAAGGAGTACCCGTATTTATTAATTTGCACGGCTCCAGATTTTCAGTCTCCAATTAGCTTTGAGTACGATGGCCCAAAACCCAACTTAGCATTTTGCTGACATGAAGAATGACATGGGCAACTCCATTTATCAGAAATCCTAGAACTGCCCCATGACTGCCTGCCAGCATGACATGATTCCCATCAGCCAACAATGGCATGAGAGGTTAAAACAAAAAGCAGTCTTATAAAACAACAGTAAACTAATCCAGAGATGGCTGCTCAGCTGCAGCCAAGATTCTTTGAGTATCAGGTAACATCTTCCTGATGTTTGAAAATTCAAAGACGCAGCTCTCCCCCACGGCCAGACTTAATGGCAGTCTCATGGGAGTGGGCTTGCATAACACACCAGACTCATACATAATGTACAGCCATGGGTTCCCTCAACGAGAAGACAGAGGAAAAGAGAGCTTCCTCACTGAATACATTGGCACAAGGCATACATTTGTGATAGGGCATAAAGCGATCGCAGGGTGTCAACATCCTGATGTTATCATAAACATATAGAAGATTAGTCGGAAATTACAGATTTTCAATAGTGAGTCTTACATTATAGATTTTTCCCTAAAGCTTTGACAAGGCCATTTATGTTAACTTCCTTTTCAAAAGAATCTTCCATTCAATACACAGAAGAATGTGAATGCCGAGGTTATAAGGTTGAAGAATTTCTTTAATATAAAAATATTTCTCAGTTGATTTAACTGGCCCATGATATCATGTCTTCCTCTGGCTTGTTCAACCCGATGTTCCCTGATTCTTAACAAAGAAATTCCTTGTGGTTCCATCTTAAAAGCAAAGTGAGAAATTGTGGCCTACACTATGCCCAGACACATGGCTTGAATGGTCAACACTGCCTACAGTTCTGTTTTTCCATAATCCTCGTGTTTTAGTTTGTGCGTCATTGGATCAGTGTTAGCTGACTCTCCAACACAGGGCGCTTTTAGAGAGTAGCAGTAACAGAAACCCTGGCAGGGTCTCTGGGTTTGTTATTAATGGATTATCAAGTGGCTTTCTCATGCTACAACAATTAGCCCAGGCTTCATGAGTTTTGAAAAGTCAAATGTTTAGGATACATAGCATAGATAATCAAGTCATGCACACGAGACGTCGGGTAGAGGTTGGGAGTGAGACCTTCAGCTAAGGTACCGTGTTTCATTCAATTGCAAATGCTATTTGATTCCCCACGTGATCAAGACCAGGATTAATTCTGTTGAACTCTGAGGTGAATTTGAGAGTGGGCTGTCCTATGCCTTGTAGTGGAACCCCTTCCTACAGTGAGTGAGCCCACAAAGCTTATATCCATCTCAGAACAGGTGCCCCAGATTTGAAGATTCATAAAAAGATCAGGTTGTGTGCAGGTTCCTGCTTGAGTTTAAGATTTCTTAAATCTACAGGTAAATGTTCATTGGGCAAATGGCACTTAGTATCTATCTAATCTCGTCTACGTCAAAAAGCAGGTTAAGTAAAGCCTGCAGTGTGTCCTAGGCCCAGTGTATATATGACCACCAAATCAGGATATAACCAGTCTCTAAAATCCCAAATCTTTGCCCCACCTTTGTTTCCTCCTAATCATCTCAATTTAAGCCAATTAAAAGAAACACGATTATTCATCAGGAGCTCTTTACTACTTACTAGATGAAAATTCTTCTCTTCAAAGCACTTTAGAAAAGTAGGCTCCAGAACAGGCTCTATCATTTTATTCAGGAAGAAGGCTGAGCTATTACTACATAGCTGATAGAACAGAGAGTATTAGAAACTCCTCCACTTCCATACTTGTGACAAGCTACATCCTCATTGCTTATTCAGCTGGGCCTTGTCTACCTGACATCTGCAGACGAAAGTAAGTGTGTACATTTTAGAAAGATGCGAGAATTCTGTATTTCAACACAGGCAATATGAATGTGATATGGCAAGATCTCTAATGAACAGAACATAGAGCATGGTTCAAACAGCTCTTCTTTTGAAAATTAGGACTGAAAGGAAATTCTTGAATTTGCTAATTACATTTCCTGTCATTTTGACATCAGGGTATTATGCAGTTCTCAGAAAGGTATTCAATTTATAATAGGGATGGATGGTGGTAAGGGATTAAAACAGGGTATCACTCAGTTGTAAGTAAACAAAATCTCAAGACCAGAGAGGAACTTAAAAGACAAAAGCTCCTGTTTCCTGGCCAAATCAAGGCTCAAGTAAATTAAATGACTTATCCAAGGCCATTGTACTGAGTGTCTGAGGCACACAACACCACATAGTTTCTTAGTTTATGATCCATCTTTCTACTCTATCATATTACCCAAGACACACAGAGGTCAAGGTAAGCATGTTAGAATGAATCACCTAGTCCCCTTGCAAATTCCTTCTGAATACTGCTAAATTCTTCTCCCTGCATCCGAGTCAGGTCTGCTTTCAACCTACAAAATTATTTAACATGAAATTCTCTGACTAAATGAAAGAAATACACTCAAACATCCTACACCTCCCACAGGCAAGAGCACCTGATCTCCAATTTTAAGATAGTAAGCAGTTCAATTTCTAGGTATCTATCCCATCCTGTTTTGACAAAAGGAGAGGGCATAAGGCAACATGACACAGTTTCTTTCCTCCCTCCACGTTTCCAATAGACTGGGCTCTTGAGTGGAGGAGTTCCTGTTCCCTTTCAATAACCCAAATACTTGAGAATGTCACTTATGAGCAAGATTTCATTATAAACCAGATCTTAGGGAGATTCAGTTGGCTGTATTTTTTTTTTTTAAATATCAAGTCTTTTTAGTGAGAAACTAAAGGAATGAATCTCAAAGTGGTCCCCAAACCGGCAGCCGTAGCAATTCCTGAGAATTGTTAGAAATATAAATTTTAGGGCCCATCCCAGACCTTCTGAATCAGAAACTGTGGTAGTGGGACACAACAACCTGCTTTTAAGTTTTTTGTTTTTTGTTTTTGACAGAGAGAGAGGGAACACAAGCAGGGGGAGTGGGAGAGGGAGAAGCAGGCTCCCTGCCGAGCAGGGAGCCCAATGCGGGGCTCAATCCCAAGACCCCAGGATCATGACCCGAGCTGAAGGCAGATGCCTAACGACTGAGCCACCCAGGCGCCCCAACACAACAACCTGCTTTTAAACATGCTCTCCAGGTGATTCTGAAACAGGCTAATGCTGGAGAAGAAATGAACTAGAACATTCCAATTTTACATTGACTTGTGTTGAGGGACTGATTACCCTGGCACACAGACATGCATAAAATGATCTCTAGTTCCTAACACTTTCTCTACAGGGGCCCAGAAACTTTCACAAAGCATCAGGCTTATCCAAGTTAGATCACTTTCTGGCAACTATCTATGGCAGACGCTGCCTAAAAATGACTCATTTTCCAAAAGTATGGAGGAGTTTTATGAAGACAGAATTTATGACTCAGTTTTCTATTGTTTAAGTGGACAACTAGTTCTGTCCATTACAAATTAGATTTTGCCTGCTTTCCCCCAAGGACAGAAACCATAACTTCAAGTGAAGAGAAATAGGAAATAGTGATGTCAGGACACTCTCTAATCTGTTGTAGCTTACAAGAAGCTGGTTTAAAAAATAAAATTGGGGGGCGCCTGGGTGGCTCAGTCGGTTAGGCGACTGCCTTTGGCTCAGGTCATGATCCTGGAGTCACAGGATCGAGTCCTGCATTGGGCTCCCGGCTCGGCGGGAGCCTGCTTCTCCCTCTGACCCTCTCCTCTCTCATGCTGTTTCTCTCTCGCTCGCTTTCCAATAAATAAATAAATAAAATCTTTAAAAAAAATAAAATAAAATAAAATTGGTCTATATGGTCACTGTCCTATCAAGGGAGGGCATTCTATCATTAAGGGCCTGGGTCCAGCACTAAATAAGATAAAAATCTAGAGTGACTGAGTTTCCTGGTGTTCCTGCGGCAGTAAAGGAAGATGAAATCAGATTTCTAAAGAAACCACATTTTTGTTAGAAAAAAGGTGAAAAATCCTAAGGCATCAGAATCAGTGAACGCTTTTACTTTAAAAATAGACTTTAACTTTTTTTCGACTTTAGCTCAGGTCATGATCATGGGTGGGGTCCTGGGATGGAGCCCCGCTCAGTGGGGAGCCTGCTTGGGATTCTCTCTGCCCCTCTTACCCTCACCCCTTAAAAAAACCAAAGAACTACAAAACACTGATGAAAGCACCCAAAGATGATCTAGACAGATGGAGAGACCAATAACGTTCATGAATTAGGAGACTTAATCTAGTTAAGATGTCAATTCTCAAATTGATCTATGGATTTAACACAATTCCAATAAAAATCTTAGCAGATTTCTTTTTGAAGTAGGCAAGCCAATAATAAACTTTACATAGAAAGGTAAAGGGATTTATTTTTTTAAAAGATTTTATTTATTTATTTGACAGAGAGCGCAAAAGCAGGGGGAGAGGCAGGCAGACGGAGAAGCAGATTCCCCGCCAGCAGGGAGCCCGATGAGGGGGCTCCATCCCCGGACCCTGGGATCATGACCTGAGCCAAAGGCAGATGCTTAACCAACTGAACCACCCAGGTGCCCCAGAAAGGTGAGGGATTTAAATAGCTAAAACAATTTTAGGGAAAAAAAAAGAAATCAAGGGAACTCATGCTGAGTTTTAAGACTTCCTGTAGTATTTGCAAAAGGATGGACACCTAGATCAAAGAACTGAATAGAGTCTACAAATAAAAGCACACAAATATGACGACCTGAGTTTTCAAAGTACAAAAGTAATTCAAGGGGCGCCTGGGTGGCTCAGTCGTTAAGCGTCTGCCTTCGGCTCAGGTCATGATCCCAGGGTCCTGGGATCGAGCCCTGCATCGGGCTCCCTGCTCTGCGGGAAGCCTGCTTCTCCCTCTCCCATTCCCCCTGCTTGTTTTCCCTCTCTGGCTGTCTCTCTCTCTCTGTCAAATAAATTTAAGAAAAAAAAAAAAAAGTAATTCAACAGTAAAAAGGGAGTCTTTTAAACAAATAGTGCTGTTATAATCGGAAATCCATACTCAAAAAAATGAAACTCTACTTATACTCTGTATCTTATACAAAAATTAACTCAAGATGTATCGAAGACCTAAATGTAAAACACAAAACTATAAAACTATTAGGAAAAAAAACCATGGAGAGAATCTTTGTGATCTTGATTTGGGCTGAGAGTTTTGAGACAGGACACCAAAAGCATAAACCATAAAAAAAAAAAGATAAATTGGACTTCATCAAAATTAAAGATATTGGCTCAGTTAAAGACACTGTTAAAGAGAATGAAAAGACAAGGTACAGACTGAAAAAAAAAGCTAATCATATATCCAACAAAGGACTGGTGTCAAAACATATAAAGAAGTCCCATAATTCAACAATAAAATGGGCTCAAGGGGTGCCTGAGTGGCTCGGCTCAGTTGGTTAAGCATCTGCCTTCAGCTCAGGTCATGATCTCAGGGTCCTGGGATTGAGCCCCACATCAGGCTCCCTGCTCAGCGGGGAGCCTGCTTCTCCCTCTGCCTGCTGCTCCCCCTGCTTGTGCCCTCTCTCTCTGGCAAATGAATAAAAATCTTAAAAAAAAATGGGCTCAATAATTCAGCCGAGAACTTTACCAAATAAACATATGAAAAAAACAGCCATTAGGAAAATATAAAATTATAAACCACACCAATATACTACGACACACCTATCAGAATGGTGAAGGAAAGAAAGAGAGAGAAAGAGAGAAAGGAAGAAAACCACAAAAAAACACACTGACAATATGTGGTAATGAAGATGATGCAGAACAACTAGACTCTTCATTTCTGGCAGGAATGAAAAATGGCACAGCCCTCCTGGAAGATTATTTGGCAGCTTCTTATTAAGTTAACCATGTACTTTCCATATAACCCAGCAATCCCACTACTAGAAACTAATACCAGAGATAGAAAAATCTACTTTAACACAAAACTGTATGTGAATATTTATAGGATTCTATAAATTTATTCACCATTACCAACAACCCAAGACATCCCAACTGTCCTTCAAAAAAACTGTAGTACCTCCCTACAATGGAGTACTACTCACAGCCATAAAAAGGAATAAAATAGGGCGCCTGGGTGGCTCAGTTGGTTAAGCGACTGCCTTCAGCTCAGGTCATGATCCTGGAGTCCTGGGATCGAGTCCCGCATCGGGCTCCCTGCTCGGCAGGGAGTCTGCTTCTCCTTCTGACCCTCCCCCCTCTCATGTGCTCTCTCTCATTCTCTCTCTCTCAAATAAATAAATAAAATCTTTAAAAAAAAAAAGGAATAAAATATTAGACACAACAACATAGATGAATCTCAAATGTGGCCAGTGTGCTAAGTAAAAGAAGCCAGTGTCTGAAGGTTACTACTTTATGATTACATTCACATGACTTCCTGGAAAAAAGGTGAGGGGTTGCCAAGGGTAAGAAGAAGGGAGAAGGTATGATTACAAAAGAGCCGTGCAAATGAGATATTTGGGGTGATATAACTGTCCTGTAGCTTTATTGTGGTCATGGTTACACAAATATATACAACTGTTAAAACTTGCAGAACTTTACACCAAAAAAGTAAAATTTAGTGAATGTTACTTTAAAATATAGTAAAAATGCCTTTCTTGGGATAGTCAACTCATTGTCCTATGTCTTCTGGTGTGTGAGTAGATCTTAGTTTTAAAATGCTAAGTTTCTGACAGAAATGTGCTGACTCACAAGTTTTAAACATGTGTAAACCAAACACTTGAAACTCGATCATTTTAATTTACTAAAATTAACACTAGACCCAAATGTCATTTTTGGTGAACTAAATTCAAACGCAAAATTTTAAAGCTCTCTCAGAGAATTTTTATCATTCCCCTAAATATTGAGAATCAAGTGAAAATATTCTAAGTGATTCTTTTCTGTGGTGCCACTGACTCGTCGATGGTTTTCAGAACATAGCTGATAAACTCAAGGTGACTTTGTGCAGATAACCTTGGTCCAATTACTACTAAGTATCGGCAGGCGGAACCACCATAGGTGAATGTATGTAAAAGCTGAAACCCCAAACTCTCTTTATACCCGTTTTTCCACTTATGCAACACTGCCATTTCAGCGAGTTCCTACTATAAATTAGATGCTGTAGTAGGTAGGTTTTCACTTAACCCTTACAATAGCTCATGTTCCAGTTTAGGAAACAATTCAGTGATCATGCAGTTCAGTGGCTGATAGATCTAACTTCTATTTATTGCTACCCAACTCTCTAATTCCCAACTCCTCCAGTGAAATAAAAAAAAAAGAAAAAAAAAAAGAAAAACCTCTGCTTTAGTTTTCTTTCCTATATACTTAATATTTTAAATCATTCTAAAACCAGAACAGGTTGAAATGCAAAACCCACTACATACATTACTGTTACTTGCATATGCACGTTGTATCATCTACTTATGAAGAGTTGACTCCAGTTAGAGGGAACAAAATTTGGAGTAACACTGAGCAGGTTCAAAAGGAGTAGGTGTGTACTCATCTCCCTGAAATTACGTCACATGGATGAATCATATTTATGTAGGCATCCAGTGATATATAAAGTCATAAAATATTCTGGACTAAGGGCATATGAAATCCCTAATGTATTTCCTTTATCCTTTAAGCATTAATCTGCCTCAGGGAAAAAAGTTATTTTATCCTCCTTGTAGATTAAATAGAACACTGAAATTATTACTGACTACCATTACTTGGTATCTGGCTGCCATTTTCTTCACTATCTGTCTTACCAACAGTTCCCTCTATCTTCAGCTGCTTAGGCATACCACATTTATAGAGAAGGGGATCACTATCTTGCGTTCTGTGTGTGTGTATGTGTGTGCTTAACCAAGCACTTACAAATGGAATCATCTTTACCAAATCTTAAAATACAATGTTTTTCTGGAACTGGAAATAAAATTTCAAGTAAGGTAGCAACTCCTCTTGCCACCAGACAACCAAAAGTGACCACCTACAGACCACTTGCAAAGGAAATTCTCTTGTAAATGGTCTAAGATCTAATTCACAAATGTCAAATAGTCACTTGACATCTTCTAAGGCTACCTTCTACTCTATTTTAAAGCACTGAGAATGCTTTGGACAACTTTCCATCTCACCCATCTCTTCCCTTTTTCCACCCCCAACACCTCTTCTACAATTCTCATTATATTTTGGGCTTTTCTGACCAATTACTATTTCTATCATCTTGGAGAATTAGGAAATAATTTTTAATTCAACTATAATCCAATAGACTTGAAATTTGATGAGAAAACTATTATGAGTTTTGTCATAGCTTTGTCATTTTTGTAAGTCAAACAAATGCATAAGTTAAAAATGTATGTACCACCTGAAACCTTAATAGAATGCTTATCTTTCCTCAAAACAGTAAAACAGATTAAAACAACCTAATGTTTTAGTACTTTTTTGGCATCAAATTCTGTTACTGACTTGAGTTTATAGTCAACTGAAATCTTTAGCCCATTTCCTACATATTAAACTGCATCTCCTTTTTAAAAGACTACCCCCTTTATTCCTCAGTGAGAACATTTATATCTCCAAATCCACTTCTGTTCTGACTTTCCTGCTGATATCTCTCTTGACCTTTATTTTTAAAGAAACAAAAGAAAACAAAACAAAAAAAGACTATTTTTCTAAAAGCACAGCACATTCAGTATTTGGAGTCCTGCCATTTAACATCTGGACATCTCTCAAGCTGAAGTTCATCTTGGTGAAATGTGCTTTGCTTACACAGTTTTGAAAGCAAATAAGAAACAAATTTGGTTCTATAGATGCATACTTCTTTATTCTTTCCAGTCAATTATTTTTATTCAAGCTGAACTCTTAAATGTTGGAGGTAATAACTGAGCTATAAGTATTTCTATCTCACTCCACCTTCTACTTGGGATAAAGAAAAAGACCTAGAAAATACATACAACTCCTTTTACTCCACTGAAAATCTTATACTGGAATTAAGCCACAAAAGGTAAAAAATAATAATAATAATAATAATAATTTAAGAATTACTTGACAAATAGTCACAAGAATCCTCTAAGAATGTAAAGTTTTCAAAGCAACAATATTTTTAAAATATCATTTTCAATCTTCTAATAGGAAAGATAACAAAAGCACCCATTTACTACGCAACAAGAGTTTCTTCTGGAAAAGCACGTGGATAGATGTTTGTTTCAAAATGTACTGGTTAAAACTGTTACTGCTAATCTAAACTCTTTTTTTTTTTTTTTTAAAGATTTATTTTAGGAAGAGAGAGAGCATGCACTAGTGGGGGGAGGGGCAGAGGGAAAGAGAAGCCGACTCCATGAGTGGAGCCTGATAAGGGGCTCGATCTCATTACCCTGAGAGCATGACCTGAGGCAAAATCAAGAGTTGGATGCTTAATCTAATGAGCCACCCAGGTGCCCCCCTAATCTAAACTCTTAATTCAAGACACAATAGGGGAAAGTAGTGGCTACAAACCCCACATAAATGTGCCAGTGATCAAATACCAATAAATGAAAACACTGTAACATTAGACATCTCAGCCACTGTTCTGTGTATCACACTGCCTGTCATGTGGGCAATGGGTTTCTCTTTCATTTCACCTAACAGCAGAGCTCTAAGGAGACTGGGAACATAGATACACTGAATTGAGCTGAATGCAACCTTTTGGCCCTCTGTATTCAAAGCACTATAGTGATTCAAGAACAATGGTAGAGGGAAAATACAGTCCCTACCACCAAATAACATAGTCCAACTGCACGGGGAGAAAAAGGCAGGTACAACATAATGTTAACCTAAGACCATGAGAGTCAATGTCAACAAAAAGTTGTAAACAGTGTACTGATAGACATCACTTGGGATTTCAAGAAACAATTGCTTCTAACAAAATTTCAAGGAGTACAGGCTGCCTGATGCTGATAAAGAAATTGTGAGTTGGGAGGGGAAACAATGGTTTTTGGCCAAGGGAGGGAGATAATCAGGGCTACATTGCAGGAAGAGGAATCCAATGTCAGCATGCAGGGCAGGCTGAGAGTGGGTAGATCAAATGTAAGCAGCCAGCATACTGGCAGCTGGAAAGACAGAGGAAGTGTATATGGAGAAGCTCATCCACAGATAGCAAAAGACCAGGAGTGGGAGGAACGACAATGGAATCCTAAATGTATTTGATGTTTTAGGACTCAGGGTCCGTAATTTTAAAAATGAAGGAAATCCTGGAATTGGAGGGAATGAGTTGAGGTTTAAAAAAAAAAAAAAAGATCTTATTTTTGGAGTTTTAGATTTACAAAAAAAAAAAAAAAAAAAATCAAGGGAAAAGGACAGATAGGTCTACCACCCCCACCTCCCAGTTTCTATTATTAACATCTTGCATTAGGGTGGTACATTTGTTTCAACTGATAAATACTGAGATATAATTATTAACTAAAGTTCATAGTTTACATTAGGGTTAACTCTTGGTGTCACACATTCTAATACATGGGTTTTGACAAATGCATAATGACATATCCACTATTAATAGTACTATACCCAATAGTTTTCACTGCCCTAACTTCTCCAGAATGTATTATAGTTGGAATATACAGTTTTTTTTCTTAGATGGCAGCTGGCCCAAAAGCTTCCACTAACTCTTCTACAAGGTCAGATCAATACTTCTGTGGCTTATTTGAAAGATGGGAAGTTATTGAACTTCAGTATCAACAATTTATTTTACAAGGAATTCCTGGAATTCCCACATGAAACATACCCACAAACCAATTTAATTGTTTTAATATACTAAATTTTACCACAGTTCCAGACCATCATCCTTTTTTTCTTCTTTTTTTTATTATGTTATGTTAATCACCATACATCATTAGTTTTTGATGTAGTGTTCCATGATTCATTGTTTGCGTATAACACCCAGCGCTCCATTCAGTACGTGCCCTCTTTAATACCATCATCTTTTTTGTTTTTTTTAAAGATTTTATTTATTTATTTGAGACAGAGAGAATGAGAGACAGAGAGCATGAGAGGGAGGAGGGTCAGAGGGAGAAGCAGACTCCCCGCCGAGCAGGGAGCCCGACGCGGGACTCGATCCAGGGACTCGATCCAGGGACTCCAGGATCATGACCTGAGCCGAAGGCAGTCGCTTAACCAACTGAGCCCCCCAGGCGCCCACCATCATCTTTTTTAAGAGTGGTGCTTTGATAACAGACAGACCTCTGTCAAGCCCAGAACTTTCCCTTAGTGCTTTGACCTTGAGCAAGCTAACCTCTAAAAACTCAGGGGTTTTTAAAAATGTATTTCAGGAACAATACCGTGCCCCTCAAAGGAGTGCTATAAGGATTGAAATAATACACCTAAAACATGCCTGGCACAGAGGAAGCACTCAATAAATAGTAATGATTAATTTTTTTTCATGGTCTGTGAATTTCCTACCAATGAAGGATCATTAAAATTAGCCAAGACTGAGAATTCAAAGGCAACATTTTCTAAAACTCATATACATAGTAAATAGCTATTAGGGGCAAAACACTGCAATAGTTAGAAGGAACTATTTTTTTTTTTTTTTTAATAAAAATTTTGACTTATAGCTTCTTTGTGAGTCTAAATATCTGTGAATGTCCACATCCTCAGTTCAGGCTATAGCACTGGAGAAGCTCTCCAGTCTCACTCTAGTTCTAACTAGCTTTTTTCCTAATGCAACAGATGATATCACACTTTAGGCTGTGGTTTCTTTACAGAATGATCCCAAGAAGCCCAGGTTATCTCTTAAAGGTCACCAATAAAGGAGGCAATTACAAGGTTCTGATTTCATGGAATACAAAGTGCTAAAGCAGAAAGATAAGCGTTCATCAATTTGGCATGGAGGAAGGATCCAAACACACCAAGCCCAGGGTTGCTTAGGGGTTTTAAAGTTTCCCCTCCAATGTTACAAAAGCCTTGTACAAAGTGTGAGATCCCCACTTTGAGTCTCACACCATCTGTGCCCAGTAATTCTCTTGGGATAAGATTGGAGAACCCTCTGCTTTAGTAGCATATTCTATCTTTTGGTTAATGGTCAAGTTTGACTAAAATTTGTCTCCAAATACTTTGTATTTCTGACAATGAGAGTAAGAATTAGAAGAATCCAGCTCTAAGGCAGAGTATCTAAAATGTATTATGTTCTTGCCCTAATGATTTCTGTAAGAGGACCATACACCAATCATTTCTAAACATTCATTTAAGGTAGATACTTTATTGTAGTTACAATACTACATTGGAGAATTTTTATCAATGCTTTCATTTAACATTCAATCAAGAAACCTAAGAAAATACTTTAAATGTATACAATGTAAAAAAGAAAATCTCTTAAGTACCATTTGTCATAATTTTACAAAACATGAAAAATGGTTAGCTCTTGGGAATTGTCTGGTGGGAACGAAGTTTACTATTCATTCAGCACTATCTATCATGGGCAAAGCACTGTGGATACACTTATCATGTATTGTAGTATAAATGAGCCCTTCTTTGCCGTTGGCACTCCCAAGTCTAGACACAAAGACAGTCAAGTAAGGACAAGTAATTTCAACACAAGATGACAAATACTGTAATAGAGGTAGTCTATAAGGTACAATTGTGTCTTGCTTTTCTCAACATAATCAAACATTTTCTGGTGTTATTATACAGTCTTTCTAACCATTGTTTGTAAGGTCTACCTAATGCTCCAATGATTTCCTAGATTAAATATGATAAACGGGGGGCCTGGGTGGCTCAGTCGGTTATGCATCAGATTCTTGGTTTCGGCTCAGGTCATGATCTCATGGGTCATGAGATGGAGCCTCACGTCGGGCTCCATGCTTAGTGAGGAGTCTGCTTGAAGATTCTCTCCCTCTGCCCCTCCCCCACAATTGCACACGCTCTCTTTCTCTAAAATAAATCTAAAAATGTATGATAAACATTTATGCCATTGCCAATTCTTCACTATCATCAGTGATGCTAGGACAGCATGTGGCTTTTACTGTATCTGAGATTGCTTAAGCAGAATTTAAAGAGAAACATTAGTTTTACATATATGTATATATAGTACATATATTTTTAAAACACATGTCTGATTACACACATACACACATCATCCAACTGTTCACCAAAAGGGTTCCACCCAAGTGCAAAGGGATAAGGATACCTAAGACAGAGGGAGCAGATGGGAGCTTTATCCATGTGGTGTGTTTTTGCATTATTTTATTAAATTCACAGGTAAAAAAAAATTTCAGTGGTTTTATGTCATTTTGTAGAACTGGGCATGTTACAAGTTTAAGTCATTTTACTTTTCTGTGAATTGGCCTGTTCTTTGGCCACATATCTTTTAAGCATTTGGTTTTTTCTTATGAATTTGTAGGCATCTCACTTGATCTTTATTCAGTTCCAGGACTTGGTCTTTAGCTTCTGGAGGGGCTCTGAAAACCACCCTTGTATTACTGTATCATGAAGGCCTTCTTTTCTTCAATTCCTGCCCTGCTTCCATCTTAGCACAAACTGGTGCTAAGCAGGGCCGTGCCCTCATGTTCTTTGCCATTCTTCCTTCATTCCTTTTCCAGTTCACTTTGGACCTTTCTCTGATTTCTCAAAAAAAGTGCTTGGAACATAATGGGTGGTCAACAGATATTTCTTCAGTGGATAAAAGGGGTCTCAAAAGACCAGAACTAAAATGGTGGAGAGTGAAGAGATTCAAAGTGGTTTGATGAAATGCTACAAGCCTGGAGATCAGGAATAAGCTGTGTGGCTCTGAAGGACAGACATTTCAGGAAGCAGTGGAAGGTGGAGTTGGAACGTCACTTAAGAGGTTTGGCAGCGAAATCTGCTGATCCAGTTCCGCAGTTCCCCAAGCTGATGATGTATGAGGTTTTTTTAAAAAAGAAACTAAGGAAATAAGCACCTGTAAAATTCAAATCTCTTCGAACTCTCCCTCACTTTTCCTTATGAAGAATCCCTGCTCCTGTCTCCTTTTATCATCACAAACTTATTAATTAAATCTAACAGCAGTAACTTTTTCTTCCTTTAGAGAGTGGGTGATGGGAGCAGCAAGATCCTAGACTTGGGTGACTCCCCGGCCCTGGGGTGACTCCCTGCTGTGCTTTGTTGCTTCCAGAGTGGCCTTGGCAAGCTGTTTAAGCACTCTGAACATGACTTGGAGGCTCAAATGGGATGATGTATGTAAACTGCTAGATACTGAGTCTGGCTTCATTCATTCATTCACTAAGCAAGTATTTGCCAAGTGCTTACCCAGTGCCATGCCCTGCTCTAGGCACCAAGCCTGTGCTGAGAGCAAGGACACAGTTCTTATTCTTATGGGACTAAATCTCTTCTGAGAGAGCCATGCAGGTCCTAAGAGCTTATATCACCAAGAATGGCCTCCTCTAAGCATCAGGGGAAGGTTCCTCTAAGGACACAGCCCTTAACATGAAACCAGTAGGATGGTGTGCAGTAGCCAGGAAGAGGGCACTTGTGTGAGGGCTCTAAGGTGGGAAGGGTCCATCTGAGGGACAGGTGAGGAGGAGTATGGCTAGTGGGGGTGGGTGCTAGAGATGAATGAGGGAGGCAAGGCCCAGATCACTAGATGGAACCATGTGAAGGGCAGAGATTGAAGAGTCAGAACTGATAGAAAGTGGGCACTACTGAGCATAGAGGGTGAGGGAGAGATGGTGGTGTGGACTCCTGGGCTGTGGAGTTGAGTGGATACTGGTGTTTTCATGGCAAGAGGACATGGAGGAAAGCACATCTGTTGCTGGGGGAAGGATTATGGTGGTGGTGGTGGGGGGTATTAGAAAGTCATGAGTTTGGATCTCAATGCTTGTTTGAAATAGCACACAGAAGCAGATAATGTTGAGTTTGCAATGACAGCCAGATCTGAGGCTCAGAGAAGTAGCCTGGCCTAGAAACAGACGCTTACGAGTCATCTCCTAAAGAAGAAATCTTACTTTCATCCATCTACATCACAAAGAGAAAGTATAGATTAAGGAGAGAAGGGAGCCGAGGGCTGAATTTTTTTTTTTTTAAGATTTTATTTATCTGACAGAGAGATAGCAAGTGAGCACAAGCAGGGGGAGCGGCAGAGGGAGAGGGAGAGGCAGGCTCCCCGCTGAACAAGGAGCCCAATGCGGGGTCAATCCCAGGACCCTGGGCTCACCACCTGAGCTGAAGGCAGGTATTTAACCCACTGAGCCCCCAGGCGCCCCCCATAGCTGAGTCTTGATGAACATGTAAACGTTGGTTAGACGGAGTAGCGCACACATGGGGGGCCGGTGGGGAGAGGAACAGCGCAACAGTAGCAATAACAACAATTAGGAAGGCCAAAAAGGCCTATGAGTAGGGAACCTGAGCAGTGGAGAAACAGAGTGACTAGTTCCCTTGCCCTCGCTCACTCTGAAGTACTGACCCTAAGATTTTGTCTGCCTCCCCAGCACCAGGATAAGAGTTGTCAGGGGCACCTGGGTGGCTCAGTTGGTTAAGCGACTGCCTTCGGCTCAGGTCATGATCCTGGAGTCTCGGGATCGAGTCCCGCATCGGGCTCTCTGCTCGGCAGGGAGTCTGCTTCTCCCTCTGACCCTCCCCTCTCTCATGCTCTCTGTCTCTCATTCTCTCTCTCAAATAAATAAATAAAATCTTTAAAAAAAAAAAAAGAGTTGTCAGAAGTCAGTGGCAGAAGGCTGATGGAAGGCAAGGGTGGGGAGGACTGGGTGGAAGGAACGCACTCGTGGGCCTGACACCTGAACATATCCTGACATCATTTTAGTGACGCACACTCCTCAGTTAGCACATGATGGTCTTGGGTCAAGGGCACAGTGAAAGACGCTGCCAGCTCTGATGGTTCAGGGATTCAGCAGCTTTAGCGGGGCAATTTGAAAAGAATCCATCAATGAGATGGATTCTTGTGAGATGTAAAATTCTAGGTAGACCTCTCCAGATAGCCCCATCCAACGGAGGATACCCGCCCCCCTGCCCACCGCCATCAAAAACTACCAGTCTAGCTTGAAAGAAAAGCAACCCGTGAGACTTGCTTACTAAGACTCTATACCAACATAAGAAAGCAAGGCATCAAAAGTCATTTGGGGGAGGAGGATGGGAGTCATTTATACCATGATAAAATTAAAAATTTAAGAATAATCTTTACTAAATTTTATTTTATTACGTTATGTTAATCACCATACATTACATCATTAGTTTTTGATGTAGTGTTCCATGATTCATTGTTTGTGCATAACACCCAGTGCTCCATGCACAACGTGCCCTCTTTAATACCCATCACCAGGCTAACCCATCCCCCAACCCCCTCCCCTCTAGAATCCTCAGCTTGTTTCTCAGAGTCCATAGTCTCTCATGGTTCATCTCCCGAGAGAGAGAGAGAGAGAGAGAGAGAGTGCAAGTGGGGTGGGGCGGAGGAGCAGAGGGAGAGGGAGAGAGAGAATCTTAAGCAGGCTCCATACCTAGCATGGAGCACAACACAGGGCTCCATCTCACGACCCTGAGATCATGACCTGAGCCGAAATCAAGAGTCAGACACTTAACTAACTGAACCACCCCAGCACCCCAAGAAAATAAAGTGTTTTATAGAATAAAAAATTAAAAAGTCAATCTGAACTTCATTAGGTTTATTCTATTTAGGGGTAACCTCTCATAAGAGAATGTTCTGCAATTCTCCAAGTTTTTAAAATTATTTCACACTTCAGACATTAAGTCAAGATACATTAAACTCTTTTTAAAAAAGATTTTATTCATTTGAGAAGGAGAGAGTGAGCACGCACGAGCAGGGGGAGGGGCGGAGGGAGAGGGAGAAGCGGACTTCCCACTGAGCAGGAAGCCCAACACAAGGCTTGATCCCAGGACCCCAGGATCATGACCCTAGTCGAAGGCAGACACTTAGCCCACTGAGCACCCAGGCGCCACCACATTAAACTCTTTATGTTGCATTATTCCCACTACATTTTGAAAAATCTATTTTAACTCCAGCATGAACTCTGATTACAGCAATACATATAGGTTGGACACCCACAGTGTAGGAATTCAAACCTATCAATATGTTTGTTTAATGGTGGCTACTTTCCACCACTCCTTTTATTTTCCTCAGCAGGTGGTGGTGGCTGTTGGCATTTAATGGCTATTTGAGAAAAATCCTAACAGTGTTCTGCTACCCCCTGGTCCCAGGCAGTGGATTTCCGTACCTCAAGACACTATAATGAAGCTGAAGGTGAGGCTTGTCTCAACGAACACTCCTGTCCGTGGAAGCCCCGTGGCCTCACTAACTTTAACAGCTACAGCATAACATGCGGGGACTACACATTATTTCCAGGACACATGCTATTCTACCTAAACAAACACAGCCTCTTATTCACAGTCTGTATCTGTACATGTCTTCAAGTTCACGGGATAGACCAAGGATGCCACAGTGACTACACTACAGAATATAATGAGCAACTGTAACTGTGCCAGACTGAGTCTCCGCCCTTCCACACTCCGTAGCAGTGTGACTTTCAAGTCCCACGGAGCTCGACACTGTCCCTGTGCGGCAACCATAGCAACCATTTCAGTCTTCGAGACTCAACAGGACAGTGTCTCTGTGGGCAAAGCAAGGAGTCGAGCTGTTCCCCCAGGTTGTGCCGTAATTACAGATGCACAGATACAGAAAACACAGCAGGGGGGCGACTTAGAACATAAAAGCCCAGACTTCACTCCACCACAACATGGGGGTGGAGTGCGAGCGGGGGAGGACCAGACAACCCAACACAACGGGCCCGCCAAACAAAAGCAGACCTTTTACATGGGATTCCGTTCAGATGATCAAGACATTGTTCTTTTCCCACATTTCTTGCTGAAGTTTGCCTCCATTTGGCTTTCTCTGGCACAAGCACCATCTAAAAACTAGAGCCTCATCATGTGTGTTATTCTTGCTTAGAATTAGGCAAAAATGCTACATTTAATGGCCAATCCCTTCAATGTGCATGGCACTTCCAATATATAGTCCCTAAGTCAGCTTGGTGGGGGTAGAAGTGACAAGGAATTTGGAATCAGACAGCCTTGGGCTCCCATCTCAGATCTGCTGCTTATCGTATCACCTTGGCAACTCACTTAACATTCTGAAACTCCGTTTTCCCATTAGTTGGAGGAACTACTGCAGCTCATAGGGTGTGGTAAAATTAAATAAATATTTAGAAAGAGTGCCCGGCATATATTAGGTTACCAGCAGCAATTATCATTAGGATAAGGCCAGTTCATGATCTATCATTCCTTTAAGCTCCAAAGATAAGAAAACAACCTAAAATGATGACATTATAAGTAAATGCATATGATAAAGTAGGCAGAAGAACACAATAGGAAACTATATAAATCAAACCTCCTTGATTTTAAAAAAATGAAATAAGTGAAGAGCCAAGTGCACAGGTTTATAGGAACGGGCAATGTTCTAGCTCTTCGATTGGGGGATGGGTACCCACATATGTAGTATTCCTTAAGCTGTGCACATATGTCGTATGTACCTCTGTTGGCATGACACGTTTCACACGCAAAAATATCTGAAGTCAAAAAACCACAGGGAGTGAAGACACCAAGAGGCCTCATTCTTTCTATGTAAGGTTGTAAATAACTTTTATGCATTTCTGTATTTTCCAAGCTTCTATATTAAGAACAAAGAACTTGTTATGACAATGCTACCCCACCAAGCCCTTGACTAGAGGCATACTCTAGCTGCAGCAGGAAGAACACTCCCTTTCTCTGACCCCGTCCTCCACCGGTGAGTGAATACAGCACTGCTAACCAGCACCCGCGTTCACCTTTATTTAGGAGACATCCACACTCAGAAAGTAGGGGCAAGCGATAGAAGAAAGTAAAACAAGGGCTTCTAGGTACCAAAAAAACACAAAAAAACAAATGAGTTTTTACTGAGAGCTTATCTTCTCAGTAACAGTTCTAGGAGGCAGCTCTTTTTTTTTTTTTTTTAGGATTTTATTTATTTGAGAGAGAGAATGAGAGAGAGCACATGAGAGGGGGGAGGGTCAGAGGGAGAAGCAGACTCCCTGCCGAGCAGGGAGCCCGATGCGGGACTCGATGCGGGACTCGATCCCGGGACTCCAGGATCATGACCTGAGCTGAAGGCAGTCGCTTAACCAACCGAGCCACCCAGGCGCCCTCTTCTTATTCCCATTTTATAAGTAACCTGGAAAGTTTAAGCAACTTGCCCAACACTTAAGTTGGGTTACAGCACTGATTAGCTTTTTTGATGATACTGTCTTAGCTGGAAATTTTAGCCTTTCATCAAATGCAGGTGGGCACATGCCTATGTATGATGCCATGCTTTAAAAAAAAAACCACACATACAACTGCACAGACAACTTGCTACGGTATTCAAATTTAAAAGAGCTCAGAGAATTTGATTTTCTGCACCATGTCTCAGATCTCATGCAGGAAAGCAGAGGGATCTCTCCTCGTAACGGAGGTGCTTTATTTTTGAATGGGTACAAGAAGATCCGGATACGGGGCAACAATGCTTTTAATGCGGTTTAAAAAGACATCTGCTCAGAAGTCAATGGGTAGAGCTTCCCTGTGATTCAAAGACAGAGGGCAGGACTGAGGGCCCAGGTGCTTGCGTCCCAGAAGTAACCTTCCTTGGCACACACATGAAAGACACAGACTTCATCACAGCAGGATATTTGCTCTTAGCACACGAGATGGATTTTGAGAGTGGGTAAGAAGAGATGGCTTCTTGTGTTAATGCAGTCAGGACTGTGCTATATGTACTAGTGGCAAATCCGAATCTAAATAAACCCCTGCCAGGTGGTTAGAATTCACTTTTTTTTTTTTTTTGGATGTCACACCAAAACCCATCATGCCTCCCTACTCCACTTTTCTTTAAACAAAGTGCTAATCTATCTGAATAGCAAATCCAAAGGCTTGCCCAAAAGCCACCTTCTACGTTTTCTACTATGCTCTGCTCATCCTCTTGCCTTCAAAGGATCTTGTGCCACATCACAGCAACTCTCCTGTGGGGGGAGGATGATCTAGGACCCGAGAGATCAAGTCACTCCCAGTGTAATAACTTTTAGGAAGTCACCAGCATTCTCTTTTTCACTGACTGTGGATTGTAGGCCTAGAATTTTAGATACCCAGATCCTGTGGGCTTGAGGGAGATACACCAGGGAGCCCAACCAACACCCCAGCTGTGAGAAGAAGAGCAGAATAAATTCTATCAATGGCTGCCACGTACTGGGTGCTCACCAGGTTTAGAGATTGCACTTAAACTGTCCTTTTGCCCTAACAACCCCAGTCTCTCCATGTCACACATAAGAAAACCCAGGCTTTGAAGCCCAAGGTCACTGAGCTGGGACACAGAAGAGGTAGGATTCAAATGGACTCCCTGCCCTTCACCACAATTCGTTCAGAAAAGGTATCTGAGGTTTAGACCTAGGTGTCCTTGGCTCTATTTCTGTCTCTGTGTGACACAGTCCTGGAAAGTCAAGTCTTTGAGCCTTAGTTTCCTCATCTATAAAATAGAGATAATACCATATGACTCATGTCCCCAGTATGGATGTGTTCATTCAATCAAAAGATACGAAAACATTCTGAAAAGTTAAGCGCTGCGCACACGTGTGGCATTAAGAACAATGGAAACGTGTAGATACTTGTTATCTAATCCAGTGTTCTGGCAAATAATCAGCCCAAGAGAATGCTGGGCATCTCTCTGTCCTGAACTCTAATACAGATGCTGGGCATTATCAGAATGCGTACAGCAAGGACTACACAGTCTCTTTGGTACGAGAGTTGGGAGGTTTGGTTTTTCCTCACACAGGAGTTCTACTACTGTAAGATGGCGCATGACTTAACCATGCCTTGCTGAGTTTGGTCAGTCAGCCATACACTTAGGCTATGATAAGTAGATGTTATAAAATACTCCAGAGTCTAATCAGCAAGACTCCACCCTGCAGCCACTACAAGTGCTGTTAATGGGGCAGCTGGTACATCTGTTCACAACAGGAAAAAAGTTCCGATATTCATCTGGGCCTCCAATGGCTTGGTTACGGGTGTGATCCAACACTCAGCTGCATCTTGTGGATTATGAATGTACCTTCAAAACATTACATTTTGTATTTTAGTGTAGTCATCTCAAACAGCAATCTCATCTGGGCTTTTATGAAACCCATGAAATTCTTAGCATTATTCATCAACATCTTCCCATACAGAGGAGAGTTGACTAATCATAACTTGAGCCAGTGCAAGGAGGGGGAGCCCAGCAGAGAACACAAAATGCCACACTTCTCATTTGAGAATGCCAAGCTAAAAGCAAAACAAATGGCTTTTTTCAATCTAGAGAACAAATGAAAGTTTAAAGCTTAACAATGACTCTGGGTGAGACAAAGCAAAGTTTATTTTCACTGGAACGAGTACTTATTATAAAGAGTGCAGAAATAACAAAAGACGAAAGTCCTACACTTTAAAAAAGAAAAGTCACCTTTGAAGTAATATTTCAATTACCGATTACTTACAAAGTAATGAGCCTTGAGACCCGGAAAAGCTCCCTGGGTTGGAGGAGAACCAGGTTTTTCAAGGAGAAGAGCTGCGTTCTCAATCTCCAAACCACAGATGACAGCGCTGCTGGCCTTTAAGGGTTAATATGAATAAAGCACAGGGCGGTTTCATCTTGCTTTCCAACCAAGGTTATTAAGATATAAGCCAATATTTTCCTCCACCAAATCACTTTCTAAAACAGCCCATTCCCTTTGGTGTTTGGAACACATATGAATATCATTCGCAGCAAAGCAACCCCTCTACACGATCCCCCTTCAGGGTATTCACATGTTTGTGTCATCACCCTCCCTTGAGGGCAAGCAGCACTTGTGATGTACTTCTAACCAAAAGAATATGGCAAAGGTGATAGACTGGCAACCCCATGATTACACTGCATTATGTAAGACTCTGCTCTCACAAGCCTTTGTGCTTGTCTTTATTCCTCTCCCCACTTGCTGGCTCTGAAGAAGCAAGCTGCTATGAATCCTACAACCCCAGGAAACAGAATGCTGCCAACAACCTCAAGAGTAAGGAAGGAGATGCTTCTCCAGTTGAGCCTTCAGTTGAGAACCCAGCCCCAGTCACCATGTTGGTGGTAGCCTCCAGCAGAAGATTCAGTTAAGCCATGGCCAGACTTCTGCCCACAGAAACCATCAGATGATAAATGTGTGTGTTCTAAGCTGTTAAGTTTAGGTAACAGAAAAGTAACACACCGTCACAACTGTCATTTTTTGTAGGGTGAGCAATCACTTCCTAATGAATGGCTTTCATGTTTGTTTCTCTTAAAGAAAATGCTATGCCCCTCCTGAGAGGTTGCTCCTCCTAAGAGGTTGCTCCTCCTAAGAAGAGCCACCTGTTCACTGAGTCACACTCTGTGTTAAGTGCCCTCCACACAGTAACTGCACCCCACAACACTCCTATGAGGACAAAGATGGTTAATATATTCATTTCATAAGTGGGGAAATTGTAGGTCCAATGCCGAAGGTCCCACAGCTACAGCCATGATCCCAACCCATGATCATCTGAGAAATGTGTGTTCTGTCTACGATTCTATGCTGCCTCTACTTGTTTCTGTTTCAGTAACCTATTAAATACTTTATGTGAACATTAAGGGCTTTTTATTAAACTACTTTTCCTTGTTTAACCGCTGGGGAAGAATCTTTAAAGAAAAGTCATCCTTAATATGTTATAGTGATGTGTAATCTATTAAGTAACCAAGATTGCTCTCACTTCCATATACTGTGTTTTATATTATCAAATAACTTTCCTGATTATGGAAATGATATTGTATAAAATGATATTATAAAAACAAGAACTTTTGGGGCACCTGGGTGGCTCAGTCGGTTAAGCGTCTGCCTTTGGCTCAGGTCATGATCTCAGGTTCCTGGGATCGAGCCCCGCATCGGGCTCCCTCTTCCACGGAAAGCCTGCTTCTCCCTCTCCCACTCCCCCTGCTTGTGTTCCCTCTCTCACTGTGTCTCTCTCTGTCAAATAAATAAAATAAAATCTTTAAAAATAAATAAATAAATAAATAACAAGAACTTTTGAAAATTATCAAGAAGTGTAATTTTTGATCCAGTAATACATATAACATTAAAAATACATTTTTCTGAATACAGCACATACTATAGATATGATTCTGTAGATTCTATTTAGTTACACAATATTAGACTTCACAAACTTATTTTTTAAAACTTTTTTTTTTTTTTTTAATTTTATTTATTTATTTGACAGAGAGAGACACAGCGAGAGAGGGAACACAAGCAGGGGGAGTGGGAGAGGGAGAAGCAGGCTTCCTGCCAAGCAGGGAGCCCGATGTGGGACTCGATCCCAGGACCCTGGGATCATGACCTGAGCCGAAGGCAGACGCTTAACGACTGAGCCACCCAGGCGCCCCCACAAACTTATTTTTAATGACCAAATACCCATCATTTGCTTATATCATGTAATTAAACAGTCACTTATTTTTAGGCAGGTTGCTTTTATTTTCTCACTTTTGTAAATGTGGCAAACATTCTTGTGGAGGAATGTGCTGAGTCATAAAAATATTTGTTGCCAAATTATCCTCCCAGAAGATTATATATTACTTATACTCCTACATAAGAGATATTAATACCTGTTTCCCTTAACCCTATGAGTGGTGATCAGATTTTAGTCCTTGTCAATTTGATAGGCAAAATGGGATCCTTATATAATTTGCCTTTCTTCAATGAGTTTGAATGTTTCATAAGCTTACTTTTTTTAAACATGAATTATGTATTAAGGTGGGCAAAAAAAAGCTCCAACTGAATATTCTTTTCTTATTTACTTATTTGAAAGAGACTCTATATATTAAGGAGATTCATCTTTGTCTTACTTACTTCTGCAACTTTCCCTCTCCTCTTTTCTTTCATAATAGATGCTCAGAAATTTTTAACAAAAACACTCTTAAAAAGTAACCTAATAAATATTAAGGTGCAGACCTATACTCCAAAGTAAGGACCCCTTATAGCCTGACTTGAGATAAAATAGATCTTTGTAGCATTTGTCCTTTGATGATGTTCAAATTTTCAGTTACCTATCACCTCTTCCATGTGCAAGGCCACTGTCGTATCACATAATTTACTGGAAAATTTCCAAATGTCAGACGCTGTAGTAACTGCTAAAGAAACAGACGAGAATAATAAGCTCAACCCTCAAGCTCCTCACAATCACTTCAGGAAAGAAACCATATGAGCTGTAAGGGCCATCTCTGAGATACTTGGAAAGTCTGGGCAAACTTTTCCTCTCCTGATGTTAAGGAATTAGACAAGCTTTAAGACGCTTGAATAAAACTTTAAAATTAATTCTTTGTCCAAGTAGATGCTGAAAGAAACCCCAATAGAAAATCTTCAGTGATGACCATGTAGGCCAAACACTCATTCCAATTTTTCAGACCTCTTATCAGGCAGGTGAAGCCTCAGGATGCCCGCACCTCACTCTCAGGAAGCTACATTCAGAGGGAATCATGACCACAATCATCAGAAGAGCGGCCTCAGGAAACTCCTGAGTCACAGACAGCTATGTCCAAACCCTGTGTGGCACCCTCCTGTTCCTAACAAGGGCTGACACAGCAGCTGACCGAGCGCTGCCCATCTTTGGTGGCCACGGGTCTGGCCTGCCGGCCGCTGCATTCAGCTCTGCTCAGATGAGGATGGCAGGACTTCGTTGTCTCGATTCTCTCCCAGGACTTTGAAACAGAAATGGGGAGAGGAGGACTGGTGAGTTAGAAAAAGAAACTCAAGTAGGAAGAATCACAAGAGAGCAAAGGGAGCGACATTAACGGCAAGGGCATCAAGAAAAAGGGATCAGCTGTTTCTTGGGGAGGTCGCTTATGTGGGACATTCCAAACACCCTTCACATTCCCCAGTGCTGCTCCTGCCAGCCAGTCCCTGCAAGCTCAGTGAATCCTCCACTCAGCCTTGCAGGATCCCAGGTAACCTGAGCAATTCAATCTGTTCAACTAGAGAGAGCCTGACACATCAAATGGATCTGCATGTTCTGCCTACAGACTCAGGCCCTTGGACACAGCTCACTCCTCAACTATCAAAATAACTCCCCCCACCCCAGACAAAAGCATGAATGTCCAGAAGAGGCCATTCCCAGGCTGGTGCCTCTGAGTCTAGGTCAAAGTGGTTTTACAGAACCTTATTTTCATTACTGCTCCCACCCCCCAGGAGTTTAGATTTTTCTTAATTACCCTTCCATGAAACTTTAACGCCATAGCAATATTGTGTATTTATTTATGGACCATGTATACATCTGTCCTTTATACACAGTTTTTTTGCTTCCCAAGAACCAATGTTTGCCCCCCTGCACATAAACAACCCCATTGAGGAATGAGTTATACAATAAAAAGCTGTAGTAACAGTTCTTCTGGAAAAGGAACTATTTCACTGAGGAAAAAAAAACACTCACATAGTCTGCCTGAAAGTTTTCCATCTCAGACTCTAAAGAGCCCTGAACTCACCTTTGGAAGTTACTTCTAAGATGTCAGGCTATGTGTGCACACAGAAGAAAAGCAGGTGAGGTGACAAAAAGCAGAACAAAAATAATCCCCTAACTGTGGTCCTTTTATGCAATTAGTCTTTCTCCACCTTGTATTCTGTCTCATTTGTTTAGTTTTTTTCAGTGTGTGTGTGTGTGTGTGTGTAGAGCCAGAATTAAGAGGTAATAGAATGATAAAGGTCATACACAATTGTGGGGGTAACAGTTTCCCCCAAGACAGTTATGATGGAGAGCTCACTGTCAAGCATTATTGAAATGCATCCAGGGAATGCATGTTAGAGCAGCAGAGGACCTTACCTTTCAGCATTGCCAGATTCTTATAGGAAAGTCCATTTCAGCCTTGCAGATCACAAAACTTCTATGATATAATGTGATGGGAACCTTTTGCCACATAACTTTGTTTTATTTGAAAAACGGACTTCAAATTTTCTTCTCTAGTTATCATACATATTTCATAAGACTTTGCTCTAAAAATCTCAGAGAAAGCCGGTCACTTGAAGAAAGCAAAAATTAGGTAAAACATATAGAAAATGTAGACCATGATAGGATCAACTATCCTTTTCCATGACCAAAACCCATTTAAAATGGGGTGGGGAGGGGTAGGTAACTAGGCCTTATGAGTAATAGCAGGAAAACCACAATGCATTTAAATATTTTCTAGCTTCTACTCCGTACCAGGCACTTCCATAAGCATTTGTGATGCATCAATTAATAAAAAGGTGATGATTCCTGCCTTTAAAGAGCCTACATATGGGTGGAGCAATGTGGAGAGGTCCGATGAAGAACAGTAATACTAGTAAGAGCAGAGGTAGTAATAAATAATGTATTGTGTTTGAAAGCAATTAAAGTCATGAATATAAACAGGTAGAGTAGGGTCACAGGGACAGGGAGGGCCAAGGCAAGGGTTTGGGGACAGATTGCAATTTTATTTATTTATTTATTTATTTATTTATTTATTTATTTATTTATTTATTTATTTTAAAGATTTTATTTATTTATTTGACAGAGAAAGACACAGCGAGAGAGGGAACACAAACGGGGAGTGGGAGAGGGAGAAGCAGACTCCCTGCCGAGCAGGGAGCCCGATGCGGGACTCGATCCCGGGACTCCAGGATCATGACCTGAGCCGAAGGCAGTCGCTTAACCAACTGAGCCACCCAGGCGCCCCAGATTGCAATTTTAAATAGGATGGTCAGCTGACCTATGAGCCAACTTCAAGTAGATGAGATCAGATGTGGAGACATGCAGGGGTGAGGCTTCAAGGGAGGGCATTCTAGACAAATCTGAGGAACACCAAGTAGGCCAGAGGGGCCAGAGCAGAATGGGCCGTGCAGGAGGAGTTGAGACCAGAGAGGTAACGGGCAGGGTGCCTTGTGGACAACCATGAGGACCGTGGCTCACACCCTTAGACGGGAGCCACTGCAAAGTTTGGGGAAGAGAAGTCACATCATCGGACCTGCAATTAAAAAGGCTCGCCCTGGCTGGGTGTTGCGAACAAAGTATGGTGGGTGGGGGGACAAGGAAAGAACAAGCAGGACCAGTTAAAGGGACCAAACTCCTGGCAGAAACTACTAGCACACAGAGGATAGCACTCATTTCATTGTGAACAGAAGCCCAATCTACCATGTGTGATCTTGGCATCATCCTATAACCCGGCTGCAGTTTCTATCACCTTACTACGCCATCACCACCGATGCCTTTTCCTGTAGGTGGCAATTTTCTCACTCTCAGCCTGACAATGGAGGTGATGTTGATATTTTCGCACCCTTTTCTTGTGAAGGTACCCTACTTCACTTACCTTTGAATCCGCATTGCCTGACACATAGGGCTCAGTTTTGCTGATGGAGTGAATGGGCGGGGGGGGGGACGGACTTATATTTTGCTTCTTGCCTAGACTAGTTTAAGAACCTCCTTCCCTATCCAATCTCCCTCCCCTCTCATCACTGTAACTGTTGGCTTCTTTCACTTTGCAACTCCAAAAACTTCAAACATTCCTCTGCATACCAGAGTAACATCCAAACATCTTAGCCTGCCAGTCGAGGCTCTCCAGAGCTGGTCTCTCGCGTACCGTGCCATCTTCCCTCCCACTACTAATTCTGGAACAGGAAGTCTGGGCTCCAACCTTTTGCCCAAATACCTTGTCCCTTCTCAAAGCTAATCTTTTCCTTGTGCTCCTCCCCCCCCCCCAGCTTAAAGAAATCCCATTCATCTCAAGGCAATATCCCTGGGCTACCCTTTCACTCAGTTTCAAATCTCAGCACCACAGGCGTGATTGCTCCCCACCCTCTGGGGACAGGAGATGTGAGCCACTCCCAGCTCACACCCAGGTGAGAGCAAGCCTGGACACACTCCACTGGTTCATGCTACCCTGGCCCACTTACAGCCGACCAACTTACCAACTCAGCCACTCTCCCCCAGGCTTGGGAAATAAGGAAATAAGGGCGTGCCTTATTTCCCAAGCCTGAGAAAGAACTATTGGGGCCAAGAGCATCTCCGACTTCTCTGAATCCCCTACCACAGCCTCAACAGAGTCACATCATTGGTGGGTATTTACTGATGACCTGCTCTTGTGAAATTCTTACCAAGGTAATGAACAGGGCTGTGTCTTACTGCAGACACTGCTTTGTGTGCTTGGGGTGGCCACGGGAGTGGGCCAGGACGGCAGGTGAACAAGCCAGTGACAACTACTCAGTACAGGAAGGGTAAGAAAAGTGTATCAGGGGTTGCAGGAGTCTAAGAAAAGGCAAAAAAGAATCACTGTGTGTGCAGAGCTGCCAGAAGCAACAAGTGAAAACCAGGGTGAACTTCTGAAGGCCAAGGCTCAACTCAAATGTCCTCAGGGACATGTCAGACCTAGTGATGCAAGAAGGAAGGGGACAGACATTCAAAGCAGAGCGGACAATGTGTTCAAAGATCTACAAATTAGGCAGAGAACCACAAGGAGCTCACTCTGAAGGAAGGAGGCAGTAGGCGAGCAGGAAAGGGATAGAACAACTGACAGGAATCCTATTTATCGATGACAGAGGCTCAAGTGCATGTTAGGACACAAAGAGCAACGTTATGTGAAGATAAGACACACTATGAGGGGATTGTCTGTACCTTCTCAAACTGATGAAAAACCCTACAAACCCTACCACTGTTACCAATTCTATTTCACACAACTATCAAAGACATCTATTCAATGGTTTCAATTTTTTTCATAAAGGAAGTGTGAGAAGAAATGCATCTTCTCAGTGCCTCCCATTACATTCCATCTAATCAGACTTTTCAAGATCTGGCAAGCAATTAAAACACACATCCACATCTGACCATTTGGAGAAGCAACAGTGACAGTAGGGTTTCCTCAGGTCTATACAAATGTGACATTAAACACATCAAGGACAATGTATGAGAGAGAAAGCAAAGTTTGTGGAAGCAGAGGAAGCAAGTCCATTTTAAAGCACATACTACTCACGTCACCCTCACTACTACTAAAAAAACCTGTGATAATGCCATTAGAAGTTTCCAACTGGGGGCGCCTGGGTGGCTCAGTCAGCTAAGCGTCTGACTCTTGGTTTTGGCTCAGGTCATGATCTTGGGGTTGTGAGATCAAGCCCCTCATCGGGCTCCACGCTCAATAGAGTCTTCTTGAGATTCTCTCCCTTCCTGTTTCCTTCCCCCTCTATTCTTCTCCCTGCTCACACATGTGCACTCTCTAAAATAAATAAAATCTTTAAAAAAAAAGTTTCCAACTGATAAACCCAAGATTTTAAAAAATGCAAGATAAAAATCTCAAATGCTACATTCATTTTACTGAACTTTCCTTTCAGGGGTGCTAAGGAATACTCTTTTAAGCTTACATATTTAAAGAAGAATGCTCAAGGCTGCTCAGCCCTTTGGTCCTGAAGTCTTCTGAATGTAATTCATGCATCTTAAATATATTCTGCCACACAGATTCAATACTATTTTAAAAATGGAATGATCATGTTTGAAAGTCAGAATAGGAATAAAACAGTATTCAGAAGGAAAGTTTTGAAAGGACCTAAAATATACATAACGCCTGCTGGCTATTATAACAATAACAACAAAATTGCTTTTATCTTACAGGCCCTATTATGCTTTAGGCCATATTTTTGTACTTGAGTGATACTTTTGAGGTCTTATTCAGTTATTATGGAATCTTTCCTTCTCTCCGTGTATACCTCACCCCTTGTAAATCCCAATGCTCTCTAAAAGCACTCCAAACACAGGACATTCAGTCCTACCGCATTGTATTTTTAGATTTAAATCACCATTTGATAAATGCTTTAATGTACTTCACAGGTGGGTAAAGGAACAACTGAAAAGAAAATCGGCATTCCAGGGTGATGGCAGCTTATTAATTCAGGAATTAAATCCAAAGTTACCTTTCCTCCCCCAAATTACTAACAATCTCATACTGGTAAAATTCCCAAGAATATGTTTTTACTGTTGTTAGATATAAAAACCTTTATAGCAGATCAGAGCTGCATAAATCAATCATCTATAATCTTGTTATATGCTTGAAAAAGAGATATGAGGAGAAAGGTTATTTCTTGAACACTGCTAATGTAAAACCTACTTTCTTCCTGGGAATTTTACAAGAATGAGAACGGACAAGGCAATTTACATTTCAGTGAACAATGTTGCTTAAAGTGAGTTGTTATTTCCAACCAGCACACTCAAGTTTGAGGCATCCATTTCAAACAGCAAGGTAGACTGCCAAAGGAGCTTTCTCCACACATATGTGAAGGGCTAAGAAATTTCCTTGCGGCCGGGTTAAAGTCTCATTTTGAAGTGACTCATCTTGAAGGTGGGAGGTGACCTGTGTAGTGTATGTGAGGCGTGTACATGGATTCTGTGTGTGAATGGGAGTGGGGGTGATAAGGGAAATGAGAATAGGAGTCAGAAATAATCCTCATGAAAACAATAGCTTAGCTTGACTCAACGAGTACTGGGCTCAACCCAATTTTATCAAGACAGAGTATTCTTCTCAGCAAGTTTATGTCACAGAGGTCAGAGAGAAAGATGAAAGGCCATCTTAACTGGCAAATGATGCTTTCCTGCAAAAAACTACTTCAGAACTGACAAGTGTCAGGAAACGAGTGAGGTCTAGAAGACAAAAACTATAGGGTTGAAACCAGGGAACACAGAAGCAGGTGAGACGAAGACTGCGTGTTCTGTTTGGAAGGAAGGGGCCTTTCTGCTCCTACCAGGCCTACCTTCTCCAGAACGGCTTATCCACAGGTCCAACGGTTAAAATGTGGGTTTCTGGCAAGTCTGCCAACTAAGAGGTTGGGCGGGGAGTGGGGGGATGGGGGGACCAAAGCTGTATCAGGCCCAACTGAAGAGGTGTTTAGGACACAGTGGAAGAGCTGGGGTGGGAGCCTGACCTTACATCTGGAGGGTTTTTTCCCCACTCTTTTGTAGTCATGTGACCTTGAAGATTATGTAACCTCTTATCACTGGTTTTCTAACTCAAGTGGGGAGTAATGCCTACGTCATAGGCCTGCTATGAGAATGGCTCTACCAATGGATATAAAAACCTAGCTGGGTGCTTGGCCTGTCAAGGTAGGTGGTATTTATTAGCTTTGTCCCTTCCCAAACACACACACCAAGAGAATCTGGCAGCAAAGACTTTTGCCTCTGGTTTTGAAGCTAACAGATGGGTAATCTTACTAATAGAGGCTGCGGATTAGTCTGGAATTACAGGATTACAGGGAAAGGGCAAATCTACCACCTCTTCCTCTGAGGCAACGTGTACCTTGGACCTTCACGCCTCCCTTACTAAAGCAGAACCTCATCACGCCATTCCCCAAAATGACCTAAACAAATAGGACGGATTCCAGAAAGATGAATTACTGAATCTCAGTTTCTCTTTCCCTTCCCTAAATTGGGATATTTTCAGACCAGAAGAATTTTATTCCAGAAAGCTGACCTTTAGTTATTCAGAACCAGAGAATCCTTTGTAGAGCAACTATTAAGTTAAATTCTACCCTACCACTTTAGACCAATGTTAAAAGATAGGTGTTTATTATAGATTGTTTTTTTTCCCCCCTGAGCTTATTAATTGGTAATTCTTAAAGAAAATACGCAAGTCTACAGAAGAATTAAGTTGGACCTTAGCTGCGATTAATAGACATAAGAAACAAGTGTCACGGATAATTTGATACTGAATAGCACACTAATTACTTGCTAACAAGAATTTCTCCTTCTTTTCACACCTCTCATTTATAATAATTTAAGTGGGGATTAAGAACTGACAAGCACTGGACACCCAATCCCCAAGGAAACTGTGCGCAAACTTTTCAGTTTCTCTATCCAGTGGTACTTCTAGTCCCACAACCGTCCTGTGACATGGGTGTTATTCCCCCTTCAGTTAGGAAACCACTGATAAGAGGTTCATAATCATTCAAGGTCCCATGGTTAGAGAAGGGTAACCCACAGATGTAAGTAAGGCCAAGCTCTGGCCTTCCTGCAGCTCCACAGAGCCCAGAACGCCTTTCCAGCTTCTCCAGACCCAGCATCTTTCTGCAACCCATCTCAGGACTTCCCAGTATAAGTCCATCATTTTGAATTTTGAAAGCACTGGACACATGTGTTTTCTAAATCACTGTTTCAGTTCAGCTCTGGGCTTTCTGTTCTTGAGGGGGAATTGCACCCTGCAGCCCCTCACCAGGACAGAGGGGAGAACACAATGTCTGACCAACGTGCCCTCTATCCTCATTCCAGGCGTTCCCGATTCCCAGCCCACATACATAGTCAACACCCTGAAATGAGAGCTGGAAGCCAAGAAGCTTAACTCCTAAAAGTAGGGAACTATGAGTGCCTAAGCTTATTGTGACCACATCAGTCGAGTTCCCTCCTGTGTATATGGCTGTCTTTCCTGTTTTACTCTTACAAGACACTTGTGATTGTACTTACGGCTCTCCCAGATAACCCAGGAAACTCTCCCACCTCAAGATCCTTAATCACATCCGCAAAGACCTTTTTTTTTCCTGAATAAAGTAACATTTATAGATTCCAGGAATTAGGACTTAGTATCTTTAGGAGCCATTACTCAGTCAACTGTACACTCATACTGACCATTTACAACTAATAAAAAAACTTTTGAAGTAAAATTCACCTAAAAGATACACAGTGCAACTTCAGAACTGATTGTAAACTCTATTCTCATCACTAACACACATTTCCCCCAAATTCTCACTCTACCTTCCCAACACCTCTGTGGGCCAATTTTATGCTTACTTTACCGATCAGCCACCAAGCAAAGGTGAACGCTCAGGGATAGCAAAAGATAATTCTTATGTCTATATATTCAGCTGACTGCTATTTCAATTGACATATTTGACTGATACGAGGAGGCTGGACTGGTAGTACTTTAATAGAGAACAAAATATAAATATAAACCAATGCTGGGGAAATGATTTCTCTTTTCTTGTAGGAACATAAAATAACTCAAGAATCAGTTGTATTACCTCACAAGGTTCTCCGAGGAATAAACTGAACCATAAAGCTCCTTACAACCACCAGTTATTACATACAAATAACCAGACTCACTTTGTTTTTCCATTGGAAGGAAGCCAGCTGTGATGAAGACCACAATGCATGTCCGTTGGTTATTAATGAGTATCTTACTGGCTATGATCTTTCTCAGTTAAATGAACAGCCCACATAGTACGTACCTGACCTTACCAACCATTAATTTTTAAACCTCCTTCTAGGAGATTGATTTCAGAAACACACACCATCAATGAAAGCTTACTATTCTTGTTCATCTTCTGACTAGGTCTCCCTGTCATATGCTAACTTAGCATCCTCAACCTTCCCTTCATTGAAATAAGCTGGGCAACTGTTTGTTGGGAGAGCCATAAGGGCGGGCCGTGTGTTGCCTACAGCAAAGTACATCTGGCCTGGTATGAGGTGGTACAGCCAGCATGAGGCAGAGCCGCTATCGCCTACCCAACGTCCATTTGTCCCCTTCTTCAGTAAACAGGACTCTAGGTGTTGGATGAGCTCAACGCTACTCAGAATAATGACCATATTTTCCAGCCAAATAGCTTTTATACTTCCAGCCATCACAGACACATACTACTATACATGCGTAATGGCCATTGTTCTAAAAATATCCTCACCTGGTCCATTTCAAGTTGTTTCCCGGTCTCTTGGCTTACCTCAACAAAATCACAGAGGGGATCAGGATTTTCACCCCATTTCCCTTCGGTTAGTCTGTAATCTCTTACAAAGTACAGTTTAAGAACATGAGATTATTTCTACACTAGAAAGAGACCCTGCCCTCCACTCTCCAACCCCATCACAGGAAAGCGTGCCCACGTGTCCCCAGCTCCACGTGCCCTCAGCTCCAGTGGGCTGGGGTGGCCATGGAGAAGTGGGAGGAGACAAACTGCCACGTGGTGGAGTCGAGCCCTTCCACCCCTTCAGCAGCCAGTTGACAACATTATCAAATTCAGATTTTCATACCAGTACATAAACAAACAACCACCTCAATAAAAGATATTAAAAAGCTCAGCTTCTGTCTTAGAGTGATACTAACCCCCAGCCTTCAAGCTGACAATACTCAACACCAATAAACACACACACATTGGTCACAATGAGTAGAAATAGCACTCCTGCATTTGGCATGGAGTAAGCACTCAGTTAAGAGAAAATGCTGGCACTACTGGGTATTTACCCCAAAGATACAAAAGTAGGGATCCAAAAGTGTACATACACCCCGATGTTTATAGCAGCAATGTCCACAATAGCCAAACTGTGGAAAGAGTCAAGATGTCCATCGACAGATGAATGGATAAAGAAGATGTGGTATATATATACAATGGAATATTATGCAGCCACCAAAAGGAATGAGATCTTGCCATTTGCAACGACGTGGATGGAACTGGAGGGTATTATGCTGAGCGAAATAAGTCAAACAGAGAAAGACATGTATCATATGACCTCACTGATATGAGGAATTCTTAATCTCAGGAAACAAACTTCGGGTTGCTGGAGTGGGGGGTGGGGTGGGAGGGATGGGGTGACTGGGTGATAGACACTGGGGAGGATATGTGCTCTGGTAAGCGCTGTGAATTGTGCAAGACTGTTAAATCTCAGATCTGTACTTCTGAAACAAATAATGCAATATATGTTAAGAAAAAAAAAAAGAAGAAGAAGAAGGTAGCGGGAGGGGAAGAATGAAGGGGGGTTAATCGGAGGGGTAGACAAACCATGAGAGACGATGGACTCTGAAAAATAAACTGAGGGTTCTAGAGGGGAGGGGGGTGGGAGGATGGGTTAGCCTGGTGATGGGTATTAAAGAGGGCACGTTCTGCGTGGAGCACTGGGTGTTACGCACAAACAATGAATCATGGAACACTACATCTAAAACTAATGATGTAATGTATGGGGATTAACATAACAATAAAAAATTTAAAAAAAAAGAGAAAATGCTGATGACTAAAAAAATTAAACATCTTATATTCCAGATGGTTTATAGATTAAATGATTATTAACCTGGTAGGTGAAAAAATTGTACTTGGGACAGGTGTGAGAAGGAAAAGCTAGCTTATCACTTATAACTGAGCTTGTAATGGTGGCTACAGGGATAAAAGTAAATTTTTTGGAGAAAGTTTAAAATCAGTCATCTTTTATGTAATATTCAAATAGGTCATCAGCTTCTTTTAAATGGTTGTCACTTTGGAGGATATGATAACACTCATTCTACTAAGGGAGTGACTATTTTTTTTTTTTTTAAATTGAATTGTAATAGTCTTCTGCACTGCCAAGACCAATAATATATCAAAATTCCAGATAGTTGGCAAAGGATCCAGGAAGCTATTTAGGAAAATTCTCCCTAATTAATTGATAGGTGTTCAGCAATACTTACTCAAAGACAAACAGAAGCACCTAATAGGCTCATAATTGCATCACAGGAGCTGAAACTGATGAAATTTATGTTTCAGGGGAAAATATGAGTTTATTTCAACATAAAGCAGTCTATTAATATAAGCATGAATTTTAACTAAAATTATAAGTTAATCTTCTATGGGTGAAATGATATGGGGGGGAGCGGGAAATAAATTGGGCAGAATTTTAAATCAATGTCTTGTAGACCAGAGCAGAATCTAAACCGATACTATTCTTGGCTGTAACCAATTAAGTTTTGTTTTATTCAAAAGATGGCTAGAGGAGCAGGAGACTCCAAAATGCAGAATAAAAGATCCTGAAGTCATTAAAAACAAAAAAGATGGCTAAAATTTTCAGGAAAAGCTATTCAAGCTATAAAGCTTTTGTTTTTTTAGTCCTTATCACCTTTTTCCATGAAGATTCAACTGCACATCTTTACGCCAAAGCTAATTCTTCCTCCACATTTTAAATGCAATCGACTATTCAAGCATATTGGTTTTTGCATTAATATGCTTTCTCAATTTCTCCAAAGTTACCATAGCGACTCTAGATAATTTGGCCTGATAGGATTTTTACAAGGAGAAAAAGGTGAATCTAAACATTAAGGACTAAATTTTCAACAAAAACACTCTACCACCAAATATTAAAACCAGAAAAAGTCTATGTCCTGAGGAAGTCATTGAAAATCTTCCCATGAGGCTATGAGAAACTCAAAATTAAGACTCAAGGGTAAATTGTACTTTAAATATGTCAAGTATCTAAAACACAATCGGAAAAGATCAACTCCCACTCCCACCCCCACCCCCCCATCCAGAAGCAACAGAGAACAGGCTGTGCCTGATAGCACACACCTGTTTTCTCACTGGAGCCTTGCCCAGGGCACCGAGCACATGGAGCACCTCGACAGGAAGGACACACAGACACGGAGGGATCTGACCAGACCTGCTCTGACACCCAGCTCTGACCTTTTCTCCTATGACCACAGACTTCTGACCCCCAATGGGTGTTTGTATTACACAGAAAAGTGATTTCTATAAAAATCCCCGAACAGTAGGACCCCACTTAAGGCTTTAAGAACACCAGGCAAATGCAACACTAAGTAGTTTTCACTAAAAACAAACAAACAAACAAGGAAAACTCAGATATGTTTACTCCCTATTGTAATGAAAAGGTAGGAAAAAAAAAAAATTCTTTCCTTACCACACCACAGTTGATTAGAACCTACCACTAATGTAAAAGTATTTCAAAGCCATCGCAAATAGTGTTTTGTTGCCCACGTCTCTGTGTGTTATTTAATAAATCTTTACAGATCAATAGGTTCAAGATAGTTATGCAAGAAGCACCATCATCTGGAGAAGTGGATTCTGGCCTGGGCTCTGAAAATCAGTTTTCTTGCCTCTGCCCATCAGCACCCAACCTTACCATGCTAAAGAGAAAACAGAGATGCAACTATTTTAAAGAATTAAAACCACCTGATAGGCCTGATGCATTTAGTCACTGCTTCACAGGGTGGAGAAGAGAACTCCCTCCATGTTCTGATGCCTACCAACAAGACAGGGCAACACCCCAGGAAAGAATGAGAATGTGGTGCTCAGGTTTGGGAAAGAGAGCATCTAGAAGATGGATGGAGGCCAGCTGGCATTCTAGACACCCCTCCCATCTGGGGGGCTTTTCAGAGCCACCTGTCATAACCTGCCCCACCCATCTGTAATGACAGCTGGACTAGATTATTCCTATAGACCCAAGATGATGTTGGCACTTGGGGGAAGCACCCCCATAAGTCTTCATAGCACATGAAATTACATGCTCTGTTTTGGGTTCTTTGAAGTTTCAGTTTGCTCTTTACTTTGGGCTTAACTTAAATTTAGGTTTTAAATCAGGACCCATCCAATGGAACATCTGGGACCCAAGCTGAAATTCATTTTAGTTACCACACCTTTTAAAAGAACCTGCTGGAAAACAAGTGCTGCAGAGCAAAAGAAGAAATATGACTGATGAGACAGTCTCTGCCCTCAAAAAACTTGCATTCCTGATACCCCAAGTCAGGCAGGCTTCTCCCTGCTACCCACACTGCAGCCCCCTATTACTTTAATAATTATAGAAGGTTTCACAGGGGGGTGGAAAATTTTCATTCTTGCCCATTCTGCGGCAACTCCTGGCAGTCCTCTGAGCAGCCAAGGAGTTGTCTATGTGGAGTCCTCCATCCAACCTCCCAGTTCTGCTTGACTGGCATGGGATGGGGGCAGGGGTGGAGAGAAGAGGCATCAGGACTAGCATAAGGGGACACAAATAAGAATAGAGCTAGGGAGGAGCAGGCGTACATGGACACTCCACCTATGGGGAAGCGTGGGAGCGGAGGTGAACCCAAATGAGCTTGATTTCAGATTTATTTCAGAAAACGTGCCATCCTGTGGTGTTCCAGATGGCCAGAAGGAAACCTGCAGCCATCTCTGCACGTGACTCAAAGAAATCCAAGTGACCTGCTGCCCAAGTCACCTCTCATAGTCAGGGACTAACTTCCAGCCCTACCCAAGGCGGTAGGGTCAAAGGGCCAACACTTTTTAACCACCCTATTTTTCTCCCTGAAAGAGATGATGACTTATCCAATAAGAATTACATTGAAAAGCTGGATTTTTTTTTATGCCACACTGGTCACAGTTTTTCCTCAATGGATACTCTACCATGAAAAGGTATAATTAACCAATGTGTGTCTTTCCAGGTTTAAAAAGCAATTTCCTCCTCTCCTCACGCTATAAAAGAGGAGCCTGTATCTGGTATCAAATACACTGTTTACAGAAAGAAGATTCCACTTCTAGGCTGTTTGGACGTGTTCATTCTTCCCTGCATAAACTTACTCCACCTCTATTTATACTAGACAGGAAGTAAACGTGCCAACGGAATCAATAAAAAGCAGCTGAAGGCACACATTCTTTGACTCTAATTAAGGTGGGATGTCTGACTCACAGCTGTTCCTACCACTGAAAATGTTTTTGTAATAAACAGTGGAGTTTAAGAGGTATTTTGTTTCATGTTTCAACTTTTTTATAATTTACACCAATGTACTACTCAACTCTCAGCCTGCTTATCAAAGGTAAAGTTATGGATGGTGGTATGAAAGGTATTCCTGGACCCACCTCAAAAATAAGGAGGTTGAGACACCAAGATTGTGCTTGGCTCAAGGTCACTCAAATACTAACAGAGTCAGGACTAGGGAAAAGAAATCAACTATACAGTTCATATGGTGAGGACAAAATCAGCATGTCACCTCTACACCTGCCTTTCACTCAAGGCCAGATGAGAACACTGAACTTGCTCATTTTAGATAATGCTGCTCTGATAACAAAGAGGCTATATTTTCTATTGTTTCTACAGCTGTACGCAAGGAACGGTCTTGTGAATAAAATTTAGAAAATGTCTGCCTAGGTAGAAAGAGCATCCTTCTTGGCCTTTATTAAACAGTAGAGACTTTGTTCTTAGTCCTGGGTGTTAAAATGTTGATATTGGGCTGGCTTACTTCTTATGCCTGTACTACCCACCTCCTCTCTTTCCATCACCACCTTTGTAAAAATTAAGCATTGTAGACAGGTCTTCATTTTACTGCATTATGTCTCAAAATATGATGGCCAATTTTGTCATAGTCCATCATTAAGTCCTTTATTAAGTAAGAGCAAAGGACAAAAGCGACATGGATTTGATACCCACAGAGGCTGCTGGTCAGTAAGTGACTTCCTGATCACTACCTTCTCAGTGTCTATTCTGGTTACTAAACTTCATGAGCAGAGCAAGAAACCACCAGAAGCAGAGGATGAAGTGGCAGGAATCCCCATCCTCCATCACAATGTCTCCTGCAAAGATGCAGTGGTATTAACCTGCTCATCCCTGAAAACTGTGACTCAGGTGTGTGCAGAGCTAAAAACAGAAAAGGGGAATGCACTGCATATCACTTACTATTTCCTCAAGAATCTTGGCAAGTTCCGTTTCTGTTCTAGATGTGAATGTGGGAAGGAAATTGAGAGAAAAAAGTCAAGTTCACCTCATTGGTGAATTCTTCATTTCTACTCTCTTAAAGCTTTACTTTGGTTCCAATGTACACAAAACACATCTACCTCTGCACCCTTTGTTTGCTTGGCATGGTCAGAAGTTCCTTGGAGGCCCCCAGAGACTAAAGCATTCAGCATATAGAGCCTGTCCCAACCATGTTGTAGCCCCTACTTCTCGTGGCTATTAAACACTTCAAGTGCAGCTAGTCTGAGTTGAGTTGTGCTGGGGGAAAAAAAGACAGGAATTTATCTCAATAGTTTTATACAGTGATTATATATTGAAATTATATTTTGGATATCCTGGATTAAATAAAATTAAAGTTACCTGCACTTTTTTCTGTTGATTTGTTCATGGGACTACTAGAAACGATGTCACTCCTGCCTGCCCTCCTCCTGCCATCCCCAGTTAAGCCTGACTACTTTCCCTTTGCTCTGGCTATATCGAGCCTTGGAGGCACATCAGGAACAAGAAAAGAATATTCCATCTACTGTTTTTGTCTACAGTTTCTCAAAACACACACACAGGTCTACACTACATAAATCAATTTATTTCATTGTCTGACCTAGCCGCTGGACTTCTGTGTGTCCCCACTTATCATTGAAGTTTGCTGAACCTTTGCTAATCCATCCTTGAATCTTTCTTGTTGGTATGTGTTAGACCGTAGGCAGTTCTGATCCACAAAAAGCCTATTCCAACTTATTTGTGCAAAATGCATCGTCAGGGGTGGGCAGCATTATCTGCACAGAGGTCTTTTAAAATTCCTATTCCATTACATCATAAATACAGAGCACAACTAGACAAAGTATCCCACTAAAATGGAAAGGTGAGCAGCACCCAGTCCTACATTATCCAAAACCATGAAAGGAATGGCATGAACACCACTGAGTATTGTGGGTAATGGAGTATATATATGAAACGTGACTACAACCATTTTGGGACCACCATTTCCACAATAAAATGCCAAAGCAGTTGGCTGGTCTGTGTTGCCCAAAGGGACCCATACAATTCACAAGTGAAAATCACCCATTATCAGCAAGAACTATTCAGTCAAGAGAATTAGCACCCCTCACAAGGCCCCTCTAGGCTAAACCACCCTGGACAAGAAATGGCAGGCAGGACTTCTGAGATCCCTACATCATTAGCTCAGCCAAACCAACCTAATACCCATTCTGTGCCAGGCCCTGGGTGAGGCACCGGGGATTCTGAGAGAAAAAAGTCTACCTCAAAGAGCTCCTTGATGGCTAGGGAAGGGCAACATGTACTAAGAATTATCATCAACTCTACTAAGTGCAGTGGGAAAAGGACAAGGAGGGAATGATTAACTGGAGGAAGACTTCATCAGGTAAGACAAGTGCGGACCTTTGTGCAAGGCTAAGGAGGTGCATTTCAAACCTGTAGGAGGTGTGGAGCCAATAAAGATTTTAAGCAGGAATGCCCTGACCAAACAGACTTCTTGGCTTCTTCCTGATCACACAATAAGCTCTAACTATGATCAACACAAAGAAATGAATATTCTTCATGCATGAGATGCCCAGGAAGCAGCACCTAGTATTACCACAGCAGGCTTAAGACAGTAGACGCACGTCTGTCCAGCAGCAGGCAGAACGCTGCATGCATCATGAATCAATGGATCGTGACCAGCATTTTCTGAGAAAATGAATTAGAACAGAACAGTAAATGTCAGGGTGTGTTGTATATATTAAAGGCTAAGTGTGGCTTTGTGAATGTTTGTTGTTTAGTTCGACACACATGCACACATCATCACACAGCTATCTGGGGTCATGATATAAACCTGTTTTACTCTGGGTCACAGGATTTTAAAGTCACTTGCTTAAAGTGTACGTCACAGTAATAAATTAGTAACAGAAGATCTCTAAGGAACCCATCCATAGTTAAGTAAACCTAACCTTGTTTTTCAGCGGTTTCAGTCTCCCACTTAACTTTGACAAGTGCTGACCCACAGCACTCTTTTGGATACATTCATCTGTTTCACGGAGTCCTACTGAACAGTCCTCTTATATGCGCCCCAGATCGACTAATTCCTTCTAATGTGCCTCTGGAACTCCTGACCCGTTTTAAAAATGTAATATTCCTATATTCTCAACTTTTTGTTTACACTTTCCCTACCTGCTTGTCTTAACGGCAATCTGGCCTTTCCCTCATCATACTACTTCCCATAAAGCAGGATGGTTGTTCCCTCAATTTCCTTAACTCACAGGACCAGGGAAGAAAGGGTCCCTTATCACCCTCCCAGTTGAGCTTACCTTCTTCCAGGCCATGTCCTATCACCTCTGTTCCAAGTCCTCTCCCTCCACCTTACTTCTGTTTCACTTCCCAACTTCATTGCTCTTCTCTTGACCTCCAGAACTTTGCTGTTTTGCCACAATCACTGTGTTCCTCCCCTGCTCACCTCTGCTGGCAGAAGCTTCAAGAAGATGGAGGACCTTGGGAACACCCAAAGCACGGTTTGAAGACGTCCTCCTTCATGCAAAGGTTTCCCCTACATTCCACTTCGGCCACACACGAGCCCCACCTTGGACCTTATATTACCCCCAAATACTACCCCCGTAAGAGGTAGGCTTCCAAATCTCTGTAGCTTTCCATTTACCCACTTCTCTACTTCTTATTCTGACAGGTCCTGCCCTTCATCCTCATCACAGGCAGTTCCTTGGCTCTGCCACCCCATCTTAGCCATCCTGGCTTCACGAGCTTCCTTATCAAGATGGGATCTCAAGGCCATCCAATGTCAGTGATGCTCACACATTAATACCCTGAGGTTCCTCTTTCTGTGACTTTCTCAGAGCCAACATGCCAATCCCTGAACCCAGCTGCCCGATTCATTTCCTTTCATCTTGTTGGAAGAATTCACATGAATATGCTGATTGGCTCCATGAGGAAAACTCGAAAGCCAACCAAAGTTCTAAAAACTGCCCAGGCTCCCTACCCAACCCTGGCTGACGTACTATCACTTTTTCTACAGCAGCTGTTTTCATTCCTCCATCCTTCTCACTGCAGCAGAGGACACGTCAATACCCTGCCCCTCCCCCTCTGGTCACACAGCAAGGGGTATCTGGGTTCATCTGAGCTGGGGTGGGAGAGCCCGAGCTGCTGAGACAGCATCAGTCCTAGATGCTGGTCTCTTCTCTCTTGAGAGAGTGATTCTCCAACTTCAGTGTGCATGAACATCTACCTGAGCCATTTGTTAAAATACAGACCTCAAAATAAATAACATCTTAAAAAAAAAATACAGACCTCAGAGCCCCACTTCTTAGAGATGGATTTGTAGGGTCTGGAATAAGCCTCAGAAGCCTGTATTTGCACAAGTGCCCCTGTGATCCTGATGCAGGAGACAATTGAATTTGAGCTTCACTTTCCAAAGTCACCCTCTCACTTGGGTAATGTGTCTGCTTCAACTTTTGCCCCGTGAAATCTTTGAGGCAGGAACAACTGTACTGCTAATTCTTTGAAAGGAAGAAAAATCAATGACCATTTAAGCCAAGCAAGACTAAATGAGGAGGGTACAGAAGTGACTAGAACTGAACTCTTGAATTCCTGTTCTAGCACCTAAATGCGCTCAAGTTTCTCAGCAAAATATAAGATAAATTGACAAAAAGTGGACAAATGGCTAACTTCCTCACACTATGAATTCAATATATAACTAAAAGAAAACTTCAACTGAATTTACCAAACAACCTAAATTTAATTTTTTTTATTTTTGTATATTTTCACCATTGAACTTTCGACTAATACTTTTTCTAATCAACCTGAGTTGGAATCACGGGACAAAAGAACAGGTGTCAAACAGCCAGGAGACTTTATCCTGATCCCAAATCTACCAGGAACTCCACCATGGATCAGTGACTTGATGAACTGCTCTGAGACTCACTGTCCCCATATACATAGTGGAGAATTTGTACTCTGCTAGAGGATAACAAGTATTCACACCAAAAAAGCAACAGAAGACCATTCTACAGATGGAAGATACGAAAAAATCATCTCTAGCAAATTTCTACAACTGTTTTTCCCTACCAGCCCTCCTCCCCTAAGGCCTTGAATAATGACACTGTTTTATGAATTATAAGCATCACAGCATGAGACAGCATCTGGTGGGGAGGTGCCTACAGGAAGGAAGAGACCTCAGCGGTGTTTGCCATTTGTACCTTTTGATGTTTCAACAAGAAGGCAAAGCATTCTTTCAAGCCATTTTTAGTAGTGGCAGAACCAAAAAAAAAAAACAAAACAAAAATGATGTAATGAATGTAGAATCCAGACCCAACCAAGAACAAAGATGCACCAGAACTAGCTTGGGTTAGAGGAGAAGAAAATCTACCTCACTGAAAAGTGCCAATTCCTACTAAAACTTCAAGAAATCTACTAGAACACAGACAGATAAGAGACAAGAAAGGGAGGGAGGTAAATTCTTCCCAGAACTACTAGTCGAAGTACTAGTTAAAACAAAACAGAAACACTGGGGAGGGTATGTGATGTGGTGAGCGCTGCGTATTATGTAAGACCGTTGAATCACAGACCTGGACCTATGTAACAAATAATACATTATATGTTAAGGTAAAAAAAAAAAAAAAAGCCACCCCACACCTGGGTGGCTCAGTCGTTAAGCATCTGCAAGCAAGCAAGCAACAGAAAAGGTTAAAAGGGGAGGGGGAGGGAGGAGAAAGGGAAAGAAAATTAAAAAAAAAAACCCAGCAACACAATGGCTGGTCATATGTGCTAATTCCATCAAAGCTCCAGCAGTAAAAGTTCATCAAGACCTAGAAGAAAGCTAGTCTATATAGAACCTAAAAAACCAAGACCGCCAAAATCAAACAATTCTGAACTTATAATAAAGACATGATTAAAACACACTAGGAAATAAGGAAATGAGACAGTGTGTTAGTTTTTAAGCACAGTCTCTGAAATCAGACAGACCTGGGTTGCAATATTGTTTACCTCACCTATTTGCTGTGACCTTGGAAAAATTCCTTGTTTGTCCAGGACTTGTTTCCTCCATGTATAAAATGGGGATATAACCCTTTGTAAGTTGAGTGCTTTGGGGACTGTGCCTGGTGAGTGGACACTCACCTAATAACCCTTATAGTAAAGTATGTTTGAGACCATGGAAAATTCCTAACCTGTCCCAGCTCTCCAACTTCAAAGAGCCCGAGAAACAAATATAAACTTTGGGATCAAATATCAATTGCTCAACTTCTCTTTGGCTGGAGATGATTAGTATTGATGGTTTATATTTAAAAATACCAGCACTCTGAAAAGTTAAGCTCTGATCTGTCAGATCACACCTGACTGGCACCTGCCCAATATATACCCAAGGCTGGGACACAAAATATGTGCAACTAAAGAAGTCTCTCAACTATGTGTTCCAACCCCAGGCTCACCTGACAGAGACTGTACAATGTGTGTGACTGAGTCGGGTAGGTGAACCCTGGATCTGTCCCAGAGCATCTGACTCCTCAGTGTCCTCTGTCCCTCAAATCTAGTACCCTGCCAAACCCTGCGGCTTCTCCCTTTACATCCTTAGTATCTGACCTTTCTACTCCAGTTCCACAACACAATCCCCGATTACTGCCCAGCTGGACCTCAGCACCAACACTGCCCCTGAGGGCCTGGCCGCAAGCATCACACCCTGGCAGGCTGGGCTGGCCGGTACCCCACCTCCTCTTGTGCCATGGATACACCCCATTAAGACCAAATCTTATCTGAGATTATCCCCTGATGGCTAATTCTGAAGACTTGTTCTCCTCAGAGGGGACTCCATCTCCCTATTGTTGATATGCACCTCAAGGGGACAAGCCCTGGGCTGTCAAAAAGGGCCTGGACCTCTATGGCATATGGCTCCCAAAGCAAGCTAATTGGAAGGCAGGTCCAAACAGGCCACTCCTCCGAGGCAGGCCCTCCACCCCTCGCTGGGAGTCAGACCCTGAGAAGGGCCCCTGCTCTCAACTCAGCGGTACCACCACCCCACCAGCCTGCCAGCCACTGTGTGGAGCAACCCTGCACCTCATCTTGTTTCACTGGACGGCCAAGGTGACATCAGAGCCAGCAAGAGAACAAGGAGGAAGGGGGAAATGCCATGGAAATAGAAAAGCTACTTAAGTTTTGAAAATGCCATTGAGAATTCCTTAGTATTAGCACCTGGGTGGCTCAGTCATTAAGCGTCTGTCTTTGGCCCAAGGTCCTGGGATCGAGCCCCGCATCGGGCTCCCTGCTCAGCAGAGAGCCTGTTTCTCCCTCTCCCACTCCCCCTGCTTGTGTTCTCTCTCTCGCTGTGTCTCTGTCAAATAAATAAATAAAATCTTTTAAAAAAAAAAAGAATTCCTTAGTATTTCATTAACCTTTTTTATAGAGCCTCAACAAGTCTCTCAATGGGTCGATGACCAAGAAAGCTATTTTCTTCCAAATTCCTAGTTTCTATCAGAGTCCCTTATGAGCAAAGCCATAGGCAGCATCTTTCGGAAAAAAGACAGTGAGGTCCAAGCCTGTAGAAGAAATCCAATGGATTCTCCAAAGCATTCCCCAGTCGTAAGATTCATTTTCTTAAAGTAGTCACAAATACTCGGTGTTAAGTAAACCCGTATTCACCGCTCTCACTTGCTTCAACCTTTGAAGCATTTCTCCTTTCAGATCTAATTCTCTACCTCCCTACTAGGTAAGGCCAGAGCTCGAGACTTGGTCTAATCAATGAGGTGTCTTTTTGGTATCTGAGTTGTAAGCATGGACACAAAAGGACTCACACCCGTGTTTTGTTTCTCTTCCAGGACACATACGAAACTGTCCCAGACTCATGAATACAAAGAACAGCTTGGCTCATATAAAGAGTTCTTTGAAGATGATATTTCTAAACAAGTCCATCACTGAGGGAAGGCTTTTTTTGCTTTGTTTATTTTCAGGGGTAGGAAAGAAAAAGTAAGCACACCAGAGGATTTCCAGCATCTTCTCTTTCCTTAAAAAAGAAATATAATGTTTCAGGAACTTCCTTGGGAAACAAACAGCAGCCCCATTCATAACTATTTGCTCAAGTGTGATTTGCATAGTCCCTGTCCTTTTCTTGCCAAGATACCCAATCCCATTGCCTGACCTTCATAATGGCTCCAGTTTGATTTCCCTCCTCAACCCAGAGTTTTCCCAAAGAAAGTTCTCCATCTCAGATTTTTTGCACAGTTGTCCTAAAAAACTAAAGAAATGAAGTTCTTAAAATAGACTCATTTTCATTATTCAAATATATTTTGCAGAGGTCAATATGAAATCTATTCAGCAGAACTAATTCTTTTTTTGGAAAATTAGCTCCTTTAATTTAAATGGTGGGATTTCTTGCATCAGAGAGAGACTTTCAAAGCCTGTATGAGTACCGTTACTCCAACTTGTCTAAACAGCCCCGTTTCAGCAAAATACTCACAGCAAAGAAACTACCAAGACAGCTTTTAGGGTCTACCTGAACAAAAACTTAAAAATCCATTTCATAATACTTAAAATGGCAGAAGAATGAAATGCTTAGTCCAAAATAGTTCACAATTCAAAAATATCAAGGAATAAATAGCCTTAGTACCATAATCATTTAGACCAAGACAACATCCAATTCCTGATTTGGTTTCTGATAGTAATAAAGAGGATTTCCACCCCCTTAGGTACTTTTTCTGGGGTCAGCTGCAAAAGGATATATATATACACCCTATAGAAGGCAGCTTGGAAGGTGGCCCCTAATGATTCCTGCCTTCTAGAACTCATGCCCTTCTGTAATCTTCCCTCCTTGAACACATGCTGGATTTAGGAACTTGATTCTAGTGAATGGAATACAGCAAACTATGGGACACCACTTCCAAGAACAGATTACAAAAGGGCTCTGGCTTCCCTCTTACTCACTTTCTTGCTTGCTCACTGAAGAAAGCCAGCTGCCATATTGTGAGCTACGCCACAGAGAGGCCCATCTGTCAAAGAACTGAGGGAGGCCTATGGTCAATAGCAGCAAGGAACGGGGTCCTCAGTCCAAACGTTCATCAGGAACTGAATCCTGCCAACACTATCACTGAGCTTGGAAGCAGATCTGCCCTGTTTAAACCTTGTGATGACTGCAGCTTTATGAGAGATTGAATGCCAGAGGACCCAGTTCAAATATGACCAGATTCTTGACTCTCAAAAATTGTGAGATAAATGTTCATTGTTTTAAGCTGCTAAGTTTTAGAGTAATTTGTTACAAAGTCATGGGTAACTAGTATATATGTCAGATATCCTCTGCCTCCCAACAAAATTATGATTGGTTCTTCACAACATCATGTAAACCCTTTAGCCTATGGAGAAACACTGGGTCAAGAGCCACTTTATAAAGCAGTTCTCTCTCTTTTTTGGTCCTAAAAATATGCCTTTCATAGTTTTCCTTGTCATTAATATTAGTATTGAGACTTAAAAGTCCATATGCCCATAAGTCATAATTTTATCAACTAGGAGCAATAATTTCAGCCATAAGTCATCTTAATATACAGGTGACCTCTCCCTCTCTTCATTCAGTCAGTCGTTCTTTCTTTCACCGAAAAATACTCTATGTCCTTCTCTGGGTAACTTCTAGCTTACTGTGTTATCATTCAATGTCTAGGATTCCCAGCTTCATAACCCATTGGGTCACACAGATGGCAGGAACCATCTAACTGCAACATAGAATTTTTCACTGAGACTAAGGTTAAATTTTACCTTTAGGCTGGAAGTCTAGCCAAACTATCTAGGATCTTGTCTGCGCTGAATCTAATTTACATCTACTTCTTACCTCCAGGAAAACGAAAACATACAGAAAACGAAGTACAACTAACCCTAATTAGTAAGCAAATGATAATAACCCAGTACTGGGCATTAAGTATTTCATTCAAGTATGTGACAGATATGATGTTATGGTACCTTGTAATAGGGGTATTTGACCTAGATGGCCCTGTCAAAGAAGGACTCCCTGAAAAAGTGAGCTGAGATCTTAAGACCATAGTAACTGACTATGAAAAAGCAGGAAAAGGGAATAGTACATGCAAAGGTCCTGCACAGGAAGGAACATGGAAAAGGAGTGAATGTGGCTGGAATACAGACAATTAGGGAACAGGGCACAATATAAAACTGGAGTCCAGGCTGTAAGGACAGGACTATGCAGAGCTTATGAGGCCCTGTAAGAGGGTTTAGTGTTTATTCCATGAGAATTAACCACTAAATAACCACTGAGTGGTTTTCAATGGAGTTGGCCACAACACATCAGAGTTTTGAAGAAATTCATCTGACTATGATACAGATTAAGGATAAAGAAGCCAGAGGAGTGGGGAAACCAGTCAGAGACCACTGAATTAATCCAGCAAGAGAAGTTAGAAGGCTTCAAGAGGCTCGTGATGAGGGAAAGAAGTGAACATAGCAGAGATATTTAAGAGAATGGTGGGCTGGATACAGGGAGATACTCATGCATACACATGCAGAGAGATTAACAGAGCAAATGTAAATGAAGGAAAGAATTTAAAGCTCATGAATAAAAGCTTTAGCCAAACAGTAAGCTTTTTTGAGCACATTATTAGCTGCTTTATCTCCATCCCCCAAAGTGATCCTACTGTAGCTGTTTATAACATGGTAGATGCTCAAAAGACTATAAAATGAACATTTTAGACAAGCCATGTATCATAAGCATACTTTCTATTCCTATTTTGTCTGCTAAATACCATTTAATCTTATTTAACAGCTTTACTAAGGTCTTCTCCAAGTTAGTCTGGTCGAAGGAACTTTAATAACAGTTTTAACAAGATATAGTTTATATACCATACCTTTACCCTTTTAAAGTATACAATTCTAGTACACTCAGAATTATGCAACCATCACCACAATCAATTTAAGAACATTTTTGACCTTGCAATAACAAACTTCATACCAATTACCAGTCACTCCCCAACTCCTCTATCCCCCCAGGCCTAGGCAATCAGTGATCTACCAACTGTCTCCATGGATCTGCCTTTTCTGGACACTTCATATATACAGAATTCTAGAGTAAGTGGCCTTCTGTGCCTGGCTTCTTCCACTCAGTATATTTTCACTGTCCATCTGCGTTGAAGCATGTATCAATATTTCATTCTTTAAGATTTTATTTATTTGTGAGAGAGACAGAGATAGTGACAGAGACAGCGAGAGAGAGAGAGCACAAGCGGGGAGGAGAGGGAGAAGCAGGCTCCCCAGTGAGCAGGGAGCCTGATGTGGGGCTCAATCCCAGGATCTTGGGATCATGACCTGAGCCAAGGCAGATGCTTAACCGACTGAGCCACCTAGGCATCCCAGTATTTCATTCTTTACAACCATTTTTATAGCAGTTTTAGATTCACAACAAAATTGAAAGGAAGGTACAGAAATTTCCCATATACCCCCCACCCTCACACATGCATAGTCTCTCCCATTATCAACATCTTGCACCAGACTGGAATATTTGGTCTAATTGATAAACCTACATGGACCCATCATAATCATCCAAATTCCATTGTTTACATCATGGTTCATTCTTGGTCTTACACATTCTGTGGGTCTGGACAAATATATAATGACATCATACAGAGAATTTTCACTATCCTAAAAATCCTCTGTGCTCCATCTATTCATCCTCCTCCCCCAACTACTGATAATTTTTACTGTCCCCACAGTTTTGCTTTTTCCAGAATGTCATAGCTGGAATCATATAGGATGTAGCCTTCTCAGATTTCACTTTGCAGTATGCATCTGAGGTTCCTTGAGATCTTATCATGGCTTGATAGCTCATTTCTTTCCATTGTCTGGATATGCCACAGTGTATTTATTTTTTCACCCGCTGAAGGTCATCTTGGTCATGTTCAACTTTTATTATTATTAAAAAAATCTTTCAGGAACACCTGGGTGGCTCAGTCGATTAAGTGTCTGCTTTTGGCTCAGGTCACGATCTTAGGGTCCTGGGATGGAGCCCTCCATCACGCTCCCTGCTCAGCAGGGAGTCTGCTTCTTCCTCTCCCTCTGCCCCTCCCCTTGCTTGTGCACTCTCCTTCTCTCTCTTTCGCTCTCGTTCAAATAAATAAAATCTTTAAAAAAATTCTTTCATCAACATCCATGTACAGTTTTTTTGTGTGGACCTAAGACTTCACTCCATTGGATAAATAATAGGAGCATGATAGCTGGATCATACGGTAAGAGTATGTTTAGTTTTTTAATAAACTGTAGAACTGTCTTCCAAAGTGACTATACCACTTTGCATCTCCATGAGCAATGAGAGAGTTCATGTTGCTACATAACCTCACAGTATTTGGTGTTGTCAGTGTTTCAGATTTTAGCCATGCTGCTAAATGTACAGTGGTTTCTTGTTTTATTTTGCACTTCCTTGATGACATATGATGTGGAGCATCTTTTTCTATGCTTATTTGCCATCGGTATGTCTTCTTCAGTCATGTGTCTATTAAGGTTTTTAGCCCATTCTTTAATCTAGTTCTTTTCTTACTGTTAGGTTTTAAGAGTTCTTTGCAAATTTTGGGTAAGAGTCCTTTATCAGATACGTTTTTTGCAATTATTTTCTACCAATCTGTGGACTGTCTTCTCATTCTCTTGACATTGCCTTTAGCAAAGCAGAAATTTTTAATTTTAATGATATCCAGCTTCCCTTTTTTTTTCTTTCATGGATCATGCCATTGGTGCTACATCTTAAAAGCCACTGCCATACTCAATTTCATCTAAGTTTTCTCCTCTGTTATCTTTTTAAAGTTTTATACTTTTTCTTTTTACAGATAAGTCTGATCCATTTGAGGTATTTTTTGTGGAGGGTATAATGGTGTATTTTGTGAAGAGTATTGGGTCTAAGGTCTATATTCATTTTTTGCATGTCCAGTTGTTCCAGCATCATTTGTTGAAAAGATCATCTTTGCTCCATTGTACTTGTTTGCTCCTTTGTCAAAGGTCAATTGATTATATTTATAGGGGTCTATTTCTGGGTTCTCCATTCTTTTTCACTGATCTATTTGCCTAATGTTTCACCAATGCCACTGTCTTCATCACTGGAGCTTTATATTAAATTTGAAAACCAGAAGTGTCAGTCTCCATCCTTATTCTTTAATATTGTGTTAGCTATTCTAGATCTTTTGATTCTCCATGTAAAATTTAGAATCACCTTGTCAATATGCAAAAACTAACTTGAGATTTTGACTGACATTGTATTAAATCTATAGATCTAGTTGGGAAGAAGTGACATCTTAATAATATTAAGTCTTCCTATCCATGAACATGGAATCTCTCTCGATTTATTTAATTTTTTCTTCTACTTCATCAGAATTTTATGGTTTTCTTCATATAGATTTTGTGTGTATTTTATTAAATTTATGCCTAAGTCACTTCTTGAGCCTAATGTAAATGGAGTTGTGTTTTTAATTTCAAATTGCTCTTGTTCTTAGCTGGTATATAGAAAAACGATAGACTTCTATATATAATCTTGTATCCTCCAAGTTTGCTGTAATTGTTTATTAGTTTTGTTTTTGTTTTTTTTTTTTTTTAGTTTTTTCAGGTTTTGTATCGTCAGTTATGTCATCTGTGAAGAAATACAGTTTTATATCTTCATTTCCAATCTGTATATGCTTTCTTTTTTTATTTTATTGTATTAGCTAGAACTTCCAGTACAATGTTAAAAAGGAGTGGGGAGAGAACACCTTTGCCTTTTATCTGACCTTAAAGGGAAAATTTTGAGTTTCCCAACATTAAGTATGATGTTAACTTTAAGAACGATATTTTTTTGTTCAGAGTCTTTCTCAAACTGAGCGTGTTCACCTCTATTCCTCTTTAACTAAGAACTTTTATCATGATTAAGTGTTGGATTTTGTCAAATGCCTTTTCTGCACTGATATACTGACATCATCATGTAATTTTTCTTACTTAGCCTATTAATGTGATAGATCACACTAACTGATTTTCAAATGTTCAACCAGCCTAGCACACCTGGGATAAATCTCCCTTGGTTGTGATATAGTCTTTTTTTTATACATTATTGAATTTGATTTGCTAATATCATTTTTGTATATGAATATTTCATTGTAGGGATATACCACATTCTGTTTATTCATCAGTAGATGTACATTCGGATTATTTCTATTTTTTGCTCTTATGAATAATGCTTCAATGACCATTTGTGTGTAGGTTTGTGTGCACATAGGTTTTCGGTTTTCATGGGTATATACCTGGTAGTGCAAATGCTGGGTCCTTTGGTAACTCCATATTTAATTTTTTTTAAGGAGCTGCCAGAATGTTTTAAAAAGTAGTTGCACTGGGACACCTGGGTGGATCAGTTGGTTGAGTGTCTGACTCTTGGTTTTGGCTCAGGTCATGATATCAGAGTCATGAGATCGAGCCCTATGTTGGGCTCCATGCTTAGCAGGGAGTTTGCTTGAGATTCTCTCTCCCTCTCCCTCTGCCCCTACCCCACTCTTTCTCTCTCTCAAATAAATAAATCTTTAAAAACAAAAAAAGTAGCTGCACCATTTTGCAATCCAACCAGCACCTACCCTCATCCTTGCAAATACTTGATATTGTCAGTCTTTTTGATTATACATATTCTAGTATGAAGTAGTACCTCATTGTGGTTTCACTTTGCATTTCCCTAACAGATGATGTTAAGCACCCTGCCGTGTTCTAATTGTACATTTGTATCTTATTTGGTGAAATGTCTATTCAGAACCTTTGCCCACTTCAAAATTAGGTTTTTACTTATGTTGAATTATAAGAGTTCTTTATCTACTCTGGATACAAATCTTTTATCAGATACATGCTTTGCAAATATTTTTTCCCATTTCATGGGTTGACTTTTCACTTTTTTGATGATACCGTTTGAATCAAAAAAGATTTAATTTTTATGATGCTAATTTGTCTATTTTCTTTTTTGCTTGTGCTTTTTGTGTCAAGTCTCAGAAACCATTGCTTAACCCAAAATCACAAAGATTTGCTCCTGTTTTCCTTTAGGAGTTTTGTAGTTGTGGTTCTCACATTTAGATTAGATTATGCATGAGATAGGGACCCAAATTCATTTTTATGTGTATTACCAGTTGTGTCAGGATTATTTGTTGAAAAGACAGTTTCTTCTTCACTGAATTGTCTTGACTGATTTTTTTTTAAAGATTTTATTTATTTATTTGAGACAGAAAGAATGAGAGAGACAGAGAGCACATGAGAGGGGGGAGGGTCAGAGGGAGAAGCAGGCTCCCTGCTGAGCAGGGAGCCCAATGCGGGACTCGATCCCGGGACTCCAGGATCATGACCTGAGCCGAAGGCAGTCGCTTAACCAACTGAGCCACCCAGGCGCCCCTTGACTGATTTTTGAGTTAAACTAAACTTTCATTTCTAGGATAAATCCCACTTAGTGGAATATAATGCTTTATATATGTTTCTGGACTTGGTTTACTACTATTTTGTTGAGGATTTTTGTATTTGTATTCATAAGGGATATTGGTCTATCATTTTCTTGAGCTACCTTTGTCTGGTTGTGGTATCAAAGAAATACTGACTGGTCTTAGTAGAATGAGTTGGAAAGTGTTCCCTCCTCTAGTATTTTTTGGAAAAATGGGCAATTTTTTGATTACTAACTCAATCTTTTTGCTTGTTATAAGTCTATTCACATTTTTTATTTCTTTCTGAGTCAGTTTGATAGTTTATGTCTTTCTAGGAATTTGTCCACTTCATCTAGGTTATCCTAAACATATTTGTTGGCTTATAATTGTTCATAGTAGTCCATCATTCTTTTTGTGTTAGTACCGGTATTTCCTCTGAATGAAGCAACTTTTAAATAGTTTAATAATTATCACAGAATTTTGAAATTAATAAAAGCAAAGTTAAATATATAATGGACTATTACAATTTTGAGTTTTTACAAATGCTGAGTTACAGGACATACAACATATCCTTCCAGCTCTCACCTCTGGAATGAAAAAAGAGAGGCACAAAGACAGAACTTACACATTTTTAGTTAAAATACACCAAAGTCGGTTCAACTGAATTAAGAAACAAGAAACAGCCAACCACACTTACATTAACACATGCACATGCACCCACTATAATAAATCCACTATGACATATTCCGAAGGCGTGAGCATTGTAAAACAATCGTGTGCCAAACCCTCTCAATTTTTTGAACAGAAACTAATTCACCCATTTCTTGAGTTCAGGACCATCAGAATTCTATACATTACGCTTTCTGAAATCATAGTTCACATACATAGCTCACATTTTACACATATGTATTAATGACCACATAATTTTTTACAGACTCCATGACCAAGAATCAGGTTCCCTGAAAGTCACAAAAAAGTCCAGATATTAATAAGATTCATAAATACATATTACATCTGATCTCTTCTTGTAAAAAAATTTATAAAACCATCTTATAGGAAAAGTTGTGTATTTTATAGTGTTTTCTTTCAATAAAACTATTCTTAAACTTTCTTCAAAGAACCTGGACCAATTGTTGACTTTTCTAAAACAAAATTCAACTACAAAATTTTGAAAATGTTAAAGAATATGACAAGCTTCCAAGCTGTATTGATACATTTGATACATTCAGGAGAAAACTATGCTTATCATCATATACCTGACTGGTATTCTAGTTTGTAGAACACTTATGCCTTTTTGATTTTAGTTGATTTTTAGGGAGGGGAACCCCAGGATGTAGGGCAGGGGGCACTAACAGATTTTATTATTTAAGCATTTTATTTTATGACACAATGAAAACTCCTTACTGCGCTAACATATTTATCATCCCATTAGAGAGGAGATAAAACTGAATTTCCCACAGGTTAGATGACCTGCGCAAGGTCACAGAGCTCCTAAGTGGTAATGCTGGGACCAGGAAATCCAGTCCACTGACTCCCAGTCACACATCTCCTCTGTGTGACACTGCTTCTCACTTAGAAAAAAACAAGAGGCAAAAACTTAGAACACAAAGTGTGTTTAAGAAGAAAATTTCCGGTAAATCTCCCTCAATGTTTTCTCTGAAAGCATGTTTATTTTAAATGTTTATGAATCACTCTCCTTATCTAACTTTGTTATCAACAACTTGACTAAAAGCATGTTTTTCATAATCTTACTGATATTGAGTCTTCAGTGACCTGCAGCCTGTCAACTTCACATATTTAATAACCTTTAAATGTAGTCTTCAGAGCTTAGATCTATAAGATACTGTTAAAATATTAAACAACCCAGAGAAATCCCCTTTCATGCAATTTTGAGGCCAAATTAGCTCATGTGTCACTGAATGTTCTTCTATGCAACACTGATTTAAAACCTCATTCTTTGCAACTAATGAATTGTTGAACACTACATCAAAAACTAATGATGTACATTGGGGAAGGTATGTGCTATGGTGAGCACTGTGAATTGTGTAAGACTGATGAATCATAGACCTATACCCCTGAAACAAATAATACATTATATGTTAATAAAAAGAAAAAACAAAAACAAAAAAACTAATGATGTACTGCTCTATGTTGGCCAACTGAACATAATTAAAAAAAAAAAAAACTTCATTCTTCTAGCTCTGTAGATAGCTATTTAACAGTGATTAGAGATAATACCAATGACCAGTACCTAAATATTTTCTATATACTTAAGAAAGCTGGAACATATAATCTGTCCATGGAACAATACTATTGTTCAATCACAGCAGGAAGCACTAAATGAGAATGTAATTCATGGCATATGAGCATTGTAGCAGTATTCACCCAGCATAGGACAAAGTCCTTCTGAGTCCTCTGACACAGAGTCCTAAGTACAAATTAGTTTATCTTCACTTTCTCCTCAGAGAAACCAACATTTACTTATAATCTAAAAAGTCTTCAAGAGTCAATATGATTTTAGAGACAACATATCCTAAGTGGTCACACACCCATGGGTTAAAATGGAGATTGCAGTCATAAACCTACTCTCTAACCTAGTGACCGATGGACTTCAGTCCAAAATGATACCGTCCTATAGGGCATTTATAATTATTGGGGTGGGGGTGAGAAAAATAGCTCTGGGGGAACGTGATTAAAGTATACTTATTGCGTTGAGCACTGAGTAACGTACAGAATTGCTGAATCGCTATACTGCACACCTAAAATGAACATTGTATGTTAACAATACTGGAATTCAAATTAAAAACTTAAAAAAGGGAAGCTGATTTAAGTCTTTGCTGCTCCCCCACATCCAAACCAGTGAGATGAGGAATTTGAAAAAATCTGCACTTTGGCCAGAGATTTCCTGGGAGAATCTGAGGAAGAAGAAGTACTAGCTGCTTCCCTAGTGCCTTGACCCTGGTTGTGGCAGCAAATTTCTCTCAATTCCCCGGACCATTTACAAAAAAAACAGGTGGTCCTTCTCCTGTTACACTGCTACCAATAAGACTGCAAATGAGGTGTTAAAAGTGTAGGATCCCAAAGAGCATCTAAGAGAAGGTGCGCAAATAGGCTACGTTGGGATCTTACCTTTTGGCTTCCTCTAGGTGGCAGAGATATTCATAAGCAATGTTCTGCCGCCTCCTCTCATCCATCTCCTCTGCAGAGAGCCTTTCATCATCCACGATAGCTAAAAACGGAGGAGAGAGTCACATTACTCGTAAGGGCAGAATTCATCAAATAAACACCTGAGACAACAACTAGAAAAAAAACTCATACAATTCAACATTGGACCCTGAAAGACAGGGGTATTGAAACATCAGGCATAGAAAGATTTGCTTTTGCGTTATTACAATATGTCATTGCTAGCAAAAAAAAAAAAAATGCAGTATGGGTTAAAATTACTACATAGAATGAGAACAGCCATAGTTCATAGACATGATGCCATAGAATTTAGACAGTCTCAAGTCAATTAGAGCATGGTCCACTTGCAACAACTTTCCTTAACAAGCTTGTAGAATTGGCCCAGTGGCTCAGCTTGGACCTTCCTGGAAATTCTGAGGTTTAACAAATAATCTACAAGGACATGTGTTTTCCCACTCCTAAAAGGAATTAAAGCTTCTCATCCATTGCAAACCCTATTTTATAGATGCCAAACTCTAAGATTCCTCCTTCACATATTTCTTGGCCTTCGTGAGGCTAACCTTCCTGGTCAACAGGTATCCAAAAGAACAAAACAAAGGAGCCATCAAGTGAGCAGTTTTCAAGCCCACAAATATAAAGATATTATTATCTTTATAATAATAAAGATTATTCCAACACAAACCTAGTTTATAAACTTCCACAATTCAGCTTTGCTTTTCTATAGAGAACATGGCCTCCCCATTTCCTGAGCGCATTTCCTCTGCCCAGAGTCTCAACAGCACTCACCTGTCGCATCTGCCAACTCTTAGCTATCCATTTTCATGACAACATTCTTTTCTCATAACAAGGAACTCCTTTTCCTTCTTCAATCCTGAACTTTAATTATGATAACTATAAAATCAATTTGGTTTCCAGTTTGTTACATTGTTCCTCCAATGAACACAAGATATGTGTGTAGCAGGGATATGGTCACATGGGGCAGGAATGTCAGTATGCTCTTTTCTTCTGCAGCTACAAGTTCCAATCAGCCATTTCATAAATGACACCCCTGGTTCCAAGCAGAAGAGTTAAAGTCACCCGTCCATCCCTAAGAAAGGCCAATCCCGTGCCCTACTGATGAGTCCAAAATATCATCGTGGCAAACAAAAGGAATGAAGACCAAATTTTGAACTCTTACTGGAGCAAGTACAATGCTAAATGCTTAAGATCTAAAAATAATACCAGAACCCTTAAAGAACTCAAAAAAGAAGGGCTTAAATCTACATCAATATAAAATATGGCAGAATTCCCTAAGCATGGGACGCCTGGGTGGCTCAGTCGGTTAAGCGTCTGCCTTCGGCTCAGGTCATGATCCCAGGGTCCTGGGATCGAGTCCCGCATCGGGCTCCCTGCTCCGCGGGGAGCCTGCTTCTCTCCCTGCCTCTGTCTCTCTCTCTGTCTCTCATGAATAAATAAATAAAATCTTTAAAAAAAAAAAATTCCCTAAGCATATAAAAACATGCTAGATGCTTATTTACCAAGTGCTTAGTTTGTTTCAAGCCCTTAGGCCGTGTTTCTTATGAACTGTCTCATGTAAGTCTCATGACAATATGAGGCAGGTAATTTGTCCCACTTTACAGAGCAAACAGGATTGAAGTCATTTGCACAAGTGAAAAGTAGAAACATTAGGGCTAGAATCTAATGTGTGGATTGGATAGGGAAAAAAAAAAACAGAATGGAAGAACTTAGGAAAATGTCTCTTTTTATAAATGAGGAAGAAAAGGAACCAGCAGAAGAGGGGAGATGTGGAAGAGCACCAGGACAGGCTTGGGTATAACAAAATTGGGGCCAAAGACGCAGATGTCTCCACACATCTCACCACCCTTATCCTATCCTCCCTTTCTACCACTCTCAACTTCCCAGTGTGGCTCCATTCCTTCAAACAGGGAAACCTCATCCTGGACCAATAGTATCAATAAGGGTCAACAAAGATTCGTGTTTGTCAAAAGCATCTTCTTTTTCTTAATAAACTCAATCTGGTATGAACTTTAAAAGAGAGATCTCAAGTTTAGGAGGAGTACCAAGCTCTGGAACCACCTCCTCTGCACCCCCACCTCAAGATCGAAGGTCTTTGCTGTCTCTCCCCTGGACTCTTTTTTTTTTTTTTTGACAGAGAGAGACACAGCGAGAGAGGGAACACAAGCAGGGTGGGAGAAGAGAGGGAGAAGCAGGCTTCCCGCTGAGCAGGGAGCCTGATGCAGGGCTCGATCCCAGGACTCTGGGATCATGATCATGACCTGAGCCAAAAGCAGACACTTAACGACTGAGCCACCAAGGCACCCCTCTCCCCTGGACTCTTGCAAACACCCTCAAATAACCTCACAGACACCCCTCCTCCACTCGTTCTCCTCACTACCACCAGAGCATCTTTCAAACACACAGTCCTGCAGATGTTATTCTCTCTCGCAAAACCTGTGATGGATCCCCATTTCCTACAGAACAAAGATCAAGCAGACTTTCCTACTCCTGCCCTACAAGAAGGCTGCATTCCAGCCACTTCTTCCAGAGAGCGCTATATTCCAGCACCACACCACAACATTTTAGGTTTTAGTGCTTCTGCATTCCACTTTCTCTCTGCCTGGAAAGCCATTCTCCCACCTTCTGTGTGTGACATCTTCTCAAGCAAAATTCTGTGGATCTCCAAGTGAGGATACACCTAATTTCCCCAGCACTTTTGTTCACCTTTCTATTACATCATTCATCACAGAAGCTCAGTCACATCTCCCTCTACAAAATGGGTTCTGTACTGGAAAGGACTCTTGATTCATCTACATGCCCCCCTCACATTTATCACGGTTCCCTGAAGACAGAGAACACAAAACCCTGTGCTGAAAAATTACCTTCATGAAGTGAGCTCAGCATCATCCCGTAATCAAGATATTTTGCAAATTATGCTTCTCTTATCCTGTGTTTTCTTAGAAGGCAACTGGCATGCCCACATATCCTCACCTATTCCTTCATTTCCACTGTTCCTAACACTTCATCCCCAAGACACTTCATGATTTCTAGTTTCTTGTTCTAATTTCAGTCTAAAGATGGTCTCCTATTTCTGACAGGACACTTTCATTTTATAGTAACTTCAGACACATTAAAGCTTGAAAACAATATAAAACTCCTAGTATGAATCCACGCGATTGTCCTACCCTCCCCAACTTTTAAGTAGGAGTGCAGGAGTCACTTTCTAAAGGAGCCACTCTCACTGCCACCTTCCTTTTTGGCTGCTACTTCCTCCCACCTCAATCAACCGACCCAGGAGGAACTAGAAGTCTTAACAGCACTCAGTTCCTAGACCTCGACCCCCAACTCCCTGCACAAGCCACGCAGGAACCCACCATTCCAGGAAAGCTGCTGAGAAGCTCTCTAACTATGACATCACCCCATCCAAAGGGAAGATTTGACTTAATGCTTGAATTAACACACACATACACACCCCACAAAGCTTTAAATGGCAGTTTCCAACATATTGGCCACAGCTGATAGAATTCTGCCCATCTTGACGGCTCAACTCAACGATCACTTCCTTCCCTGTCTTCCCTGTCTGCTCCCACTCAAAATGTGCTCTCTCCTGGCACCTCCTATACTGCTTCATTTAATAGTAAACTCCTAGAAGGCAAATTTGTGTCCTCAACGTGTCGGGCTCACTGTCCTACACCGGCTATGTGCTCGATAAGAATATGTGACAAACAAATCATCTCTTAGGAGGAATGGTGAATATGAGGGCTCTGAAGTATCTATGTGGGTAGTTTGATTTGCCTGCTTACACCTTCCTTCCCTTCCGACCTGGCCCTCGGGACCACCTATCTGGCCACTGCCCTCCCAACCACAGCCACTTCAGCCTCACCTTCCTGCCTTCATGACCTATGGTCAAAGCATATGCTAAGGTTCTGAGTGTGAGAATGTCTGAATCACAGCAGAAGGCAATCCTTCTGGAGCACAGAAGTTGCCTGCTACTTTTTCTGCATTATTCAATGTGGACTAAGTAGCAATTTCTGATAAGAACCCCTGGCGTGGATAATCACCCTGCCATTTAAAGAGCCTCACGGAACTGATAAAATCATTCACTTCAACATGACTTAAGCACTCTCTTCTGTTACTGTGTGGCCCTCATCATCCCCCTGAAGGACAGACATTATCTCCTTCTTACAAATTAGGAAATGGGTCATGCGAGGGGAAGGATGGCGTGCGGTTACTGGCTGGGTCACTGGCACAGCCTGGGCTGGAGCCCAGATCCCTCAGCTCTGCAGCCGCTGCTCATTGCCCCAGGCCCCGCCGCTGCTAAATCAGAGTGAGCCAGGACAGACGCTTGTCACCACCAAACCCAAGGGCCTTCAGAACCACTTTTAACTTAAGGCAGCTTGACTAACTGTGATTTCCTCTGAAGTTCACCATTACTTGCTGCCTCAAACCCTAAGAGGCACGAGAACATTGTGAAGAACAGCTTCCAGAACTATAAGCAACTCACAAAATGCCTTTTGTAACATTAGCGGACGCCGGCTAAAAGATGGTATTTTAAAGTGCTAACATTCTGGGGAAATCACATGAGAGGGCTTATTCAGAGGTGTAAGGAGCAGAACAAGAATTGGTAGAGAAGGTTTCAAAGTAAGACTCTTAGCGATGGAAGGAAACTTAAGAAGTACATTTTCCAAAGAATGCCCACAAAATCCAATGTGAAAACAGCCTGAAGACCTACTTCATTCATTAAGGAGTTTGCCTGGTCACTATATTTCCGCTACTTGCTCCTTCACGCTCACAGACACCAAAGCCACCATCTCCTTGGTATTCAAATTCATTCACTTGTTCAACAAGTATTTGAGGGGCTGCTTTGTGCCAGTCTGTTCTATGGACTGGATACAAAGCATGACACAGGAGGTCCCTCAGCAAGTTTTTATTATAAACAACTCAAAGTGTGACATAATTGCAGGATGCTTGGATAGGTAGGGATATACTCCCTCCAATGGAGGATGGGTCAGCAAGAATCACAAACACCAGGACTGGGAAGCTCTATTTGATGAAATGGTAGTATTTAAAACATGTCCCTTTAAGGAAAAGCAGGTTAAAAATATGGTATAAAGTATCAATTCATAGTACCATACTAGAGTTTAGCATTTTATACACACATTATGATTCTGGGTGACTCAAAATTTCTTTAAGGAGCCCTGAAAATCTTCAGTCCTGAATATGTAATTCAATTCAAATGTGTATTGAACCAGCTTGGAACATCTGTGATCAGCTTTTAGCCAGAAGAGCATAGCCAAGTGGTTATCTCCCCATTCTGGGGACTTAAAGAATGGCTACCAGAGACAGATACCCCAAGGAATGAACTAGAAGGAAGAGAATTGATTCCAAGACCCTAAAATGAGCAAGTGACAGGGGTGGAATATAAAGATGAGAGAACCCCCAGTCCAAAATTTCCACTAAGGCGAAACACTCAATAAACTTGACACATGATAAATTCTGGCTTCACACCAGCTTCCTGAAGCATTTCCCAGCTACTTGATCTTAACATGATCCAACTTCCCTAATCTGAGTCTTCTTTTGAAAAATATACAAAACTGAGGTTGAAGTTGTATGCAACCCGATGCATATTCTCAGGTACTCTAAAGAATTTTTAACAATGATACAGAGTGCCACGACATGTGTTAAAAACATCTGAAGTTTTACCAAGTGCCTAAAATTATGGGACACTGAGTACAGGGGCTCCTACCTCATCCACCCCTACCAAGTGCCAGGTAAGTAGTACATGCTCAATAAAAGCTGCTAAGTGGTGTGCTCAGCTTTGTGCTCACAAGCAGAGATGCTGTGTCCTTTACAGGTTTAGTCCTATTAAGTCCAATGCCCTAATGGTAACACAGCCACATTGGCCAGATCCTAAGGGAAGGTGAACTTTAAAGCCTGCCCTCCACACTTTTCCTGGAACTTCTTTCCCATCACACATTTCTAAGAACTCTCCAAAGTTGTAAAGCAACACACAACTTCAGAGGATATTCTGGTTAGACAGGGTTATAAGACACTGTGGTTGCTTCCTTTAATAAGGCAAAGCCCTAAATCTTCAAACTCAGCATTGGAAGGAGAATTTCCTAGGTGAGGAAAGAAGGTAACCGTCCAAAACTACACAAGTTACTTATAAGAGTTCGAGTCTCCGGCCACCCACCTCCTTTTTCAGTGAGGTTATTAAGGCCCAGAAGACTTAGGAAACCTCTTTGTCATATTTACTCAAGAAAAAGAACAAAATATCTCAGGCTTTGTGTTAATCCTCTTCTGCAAATATGCTTTCGACATACATTGCTTTCAGACATACCTACAAAAGAGGGTTCTCTGATCCCACTTGGAAACAAAAGGTTCCAAACATGTTTCCCACAAGAATGTGATCTTGCAGGGCGCCTGGGTGGCTCAGTCATTAAAGCGTCTGCCTTCGACTCAGGTCATGATCCCGGGGTCCTGGGATCGAGCCCCACATCGGGCTCCCTGCTCCATGGGAAGCCTGCTTCTCCCTCTCTCATTCCCCCTGCTTGTGTTCCCTCTCTCGCTGTGTCTCTCTCTGTCGAATGGATAAATAAAATCTTTAAAAAAAAAAAGAATGTGGTCTTGCTTGAGCATCTAAAATGCCGTCAGTTTCTACCAAGTCTGAATCTCAAAACTTAGGACACCTTTTCAGAACAGAACCTCATGTCTACATCTCCACAGAGAATAAAATTCATTTTGGTTCACTGTGCAAATCTGAAAAATGTTGCACTTTTTTGTTAAAAGATTTTACTTACTTATTTGACAGAGAGAGACACAGCGAGAGAGGGAACACAAGCAGTGGGAGTGGGAGAGGGAGAAGCAGACTCCCCGCTGAGCAGGGAGCCCAACACGGGGCTCGATCCCAGGAACCTGGGATCATGGCCTGAGCCGAAGGCAGACGCTTAATGACTGAGCCACCCAGGTGCCCCTGAAGAATGTTGCACTTTTTATAGTCTAGAAATTCAAAGCAGTCCATAGAGAGATTATTAAGGTCCACCCCGCAGATTGGGATGGGAAGGATCCAGGACTTTGTTCCAATTGAGGGAAGAACTAAAGGCAATGATTGCTAGATTTGGGATTTCTTTTTTTTTTTTTTAAGATTTTATTTATTTATTTGAGAGAGAGAGAATGAGAGACAGAGAGCACGAGAGGGAGGAGGGTCAAAGGGAGAAGCAGACTCCCTGCCGAGCAGGGAGCCCGATGTGGGACTTGATCCCGGGACTCCAGGATCATGACCTGAGCCGAAGGCAGTCGCTTAACCAACTGAGCCACCCAGGCGCCCTAGATTTGGGATTTCTTAATCATTATTTCAAAAAATATTTGAGGAGTAAAAAGCACTTCTTTTGCTTCCAAGTAGGCACAAGTAAAATTCCATTTGTTCACTGCCTGCTCCTACACACTCCATCATCCTTACACAGATCTCAGTAAGGAAGAAAAGACTGTCAAGTTTCCAAGGCCAATTTAAAAATTGTAGCTCCAACAGTTAAAATTTCAGAAGGAATTGTAAAACCTTTCGTCTGGATGAGCTTCTACTATTTTTAAAAGAGAAAAGAATTCAAGTCATCTCTACTTGAGTATGAACTGTTTATGCCTAAGATGGTCAGTGCAAAATGCTCCAAATTATGTAGAACCAGTCCTAAAATTATTCTCCCTGTTCTCTATAGATAAGGACATAGATTATTTTTTTTAAAGATTTTTAAAAATCTATTTTTAGAGAGAAAGAGACAGAGCAAGCGTGCATGAGCAGGAGGAGCGGCAGAGGGAGACAGAGAACCCCAAGCAAACCCCATGCTGAGGGCAGAGCCCCACACAGGGCTTTGACCCCAGCATCCCAAGTTCATGACCCCAGCCGAAACTAAGAGTCCAACGCTTAACGGACTGAGCTGCCCAGGTACCCCTTACTGTAACTTAAATACCTCATAGGAATTATGATATTTTACTATTATTGAACAGACTTAGCAGGTTATATAATGACAGTTCCCTGGGCTGTTCTCAGGGAGTAGCAAGTCACTGCTAACACTCTGTCCCTACCCTCTGAAAAACTACCCCAAGTAAACCAGAATATCAGAGATTTCTACAAAGCTGTTTGAGCCTTAGAAGACAATAGAATACCGAGTCTTAGTCTAATTTTTCTTCAACTATTAGGAGAAAATAAGCAATCACAACTATTCAAGAAAACAAAACCACCTCTTGGTTTTGAGTAGGGTGTTTTTCCTGCATGTTTCATGGGCATATTTTTTTTTTTAACATTTTATTTATTTAGTTGAGAGAGAGAGAGAGAGAAAGTTTGAGAGAACAAGTGGGAGAAGAGGCAGAAGGAGAAGCAGACTCCCTGCAGAGCAGGGAGCCCAACTTGGGACTCGATCCCAGGACTCTGGGATCATGACTTAAGCCAAAGGTAGATGCTTAACCAACTGAGCCACCCAATCACCCAAGGGCATAGGTCTTATTTCTCTAATCAGTGTGAGCTCCTTGTAACGCATGCATGAAACATAGCAGATGAAAGAGATTAACACTTAATGAGCATTTACTATGTGCCAGGTATTTTATATATATTATCTCTTAGTCCCTGCATCCCCCCTTTAAGATAGGAATTTCAATCTTTACTTCTCTAGTGGGAAAAAAACTCAGGGAGTTTAGGTAATTCAGGTTTAGGTAATCCAGGGATCACAAAGACCGGTAAATGGCAGAATTGGGATTCCAAACAACCCAGATTCCAAAGTTCTGATCTTTCTACTATACCACAATATCACTGCCTCCCTGCCTGTGTTTGATGACCAGCCCAGTGGTGATTAAGCTTTTCGGAGGATGTTACTAACCAGCAGATAGATTTATGTGACTTTGTTCTTCCTACTGCAAACCATGTAAATTAATGCTATCTTGAAAAAGTATAGAAAGTAAAATGAGAGGCTTATTTCTCAGAGATGCAGTCATCTCAAATTTAGTTCAATGAAGGAAAAAAATATTAAGGTAATACTCAGCATTGCCAAGTTACACTTACCAGGAACGTAGGGGTAGTAAGAAGGGCAAAATAAAAACAAAAATGTCAACATAAGTACTTAACGTGCTTATGTGATACATCACATCATAAGCAAAGTTATATGATCAATAAATACTGAGAACACATTTAAGAAAATTAAACACTTTTTTTCCTCAGGGGCCCTCCTTTATTCTACTTCTCTTTCCCCCCAAAAGGTGAATTTCTGAATACACGGACAAAAACATGTGATGAAGAGGTGTGGCTGAGTGGAAAGGGAAGTGGATTTGGGGTTAAATATGTCTGTAATACTGCCACGTTCAGTTATAGATCACTACACTAGACACTCAGTTTTATCATCTGTACAATGGGAATAATGCCACCCACCCCATGAAACTGCTGTATGAATACTTTAAAAAATCACATACATTTAAAATTATTTTACAGTTAAACTGTAATATAACCAATTATTAAATAAGTTATAAAATATTAAATATATAGATATACATAATAAAGACAACAGATAATCAGCTAGTTTTTCAAGGATAATTGATTATACTTAATTTTCCCTTCACTCAATGGCTTTAGTGTGTAGCCCCATATAATTTGCAAACTGAATGTATTTGAAATTACATAAATTGAAGAAAGCAAAATTTGAATTCCACACATGTATACACAAACTCAGTATGTAATGGGTATATATCCTTAATAATTATGTAAGGTTATGTTATTACATGCACTGTAATTGAGGGGAAAAAATGCCTAAAAGGAAATAGTAAATGTTAAAGCACTTGTTTTTAAAAGGAGTCCTCTGGGGTCTTTTAACTTTTTTGAATCATACACATCATCCTTGTATCTAGAAAGTCACAGCCAGGGACGCCTGGGTGGCTCAATTGATTAGTCTCTGCCTTCGGCTTGGGTCATGATCCCAAGGTCCTGGGATCGTGCCCCACATTGGGCTCCTTGCTCAGCGGGGAGCCTGCTTCTCCCTCTGCCCCTCACCCAACTCGTCTTGCACACACACTCTCTCGCTCTCTCAAATAAATAAAATCTTAAAAAAAAAAAAAAAAAGCCAGTTCCATTGTGAAGCATGCCTTCCATGCACTAATTGCTCCATTTGAACTTCTGGAGAAGGATCAGACAATTGAAAATGTGCAACGATTATTAATCAGCTTAATGAGGAAAAAAGATCACGGAAGTTCAAAAACAGCAGAGAGGAAGACGACTAAGGCCATGATATTCTGTCTCAAGGCCTTACATGCCTAAATGCTTGGGTGAGACAAGCTGATGGGAGAGAACAGGTGGGGTTAAGACCAAAGTGAAATGGAATGAATGGAAGGGGACCTCATCTGAAAAATGAAGAGAAGGCTCCAACACACCCGTGTGACATGAAACCTTACAAGTCTGGATCAGGGAGAAGAATGAAAAACATAGCGTGATGCTTTGCAAGGGCAGAATTTGGCAACAAACAGGATGAAGTAGAGCATGGTACAGGGGAAGAAAAAAGAAGCCAACAAGGAGCAGCCAACTCATTTTGTGACTTCAGATGGTGGAGGTAGAAATGGCTCAGCATCAGAAAGTCCCCTGATATGCCACTTTACATGAACGCTAAGTTTGTTTAATTAAAGAGAAGAAAAGTGGAAGCATCCCACTCTTCTAGCAATATACTAACGAGCTGCCTTCCAATCTCACCGTATATTTAGAAGACAAGTTTAATATAACAGACTCAATTAGAAGGCTAGGATGTAGAACATAAGGGCACTATTAATGCAAGCATATGCTGTTTGTTAGTGAGTGTGAATTAACACATGATTCAGGACCGTCAATTTTTTAACTATGCCAAAACTCAGCTCTTAAATGGATCATACCATGCAAATGGAGATATTTTGACAATACAGTCATGGATCAAGAATACGTTTCAACTGGATTGTTGGCTAATGCAATTTAGGCCAGCTATCATGATCAAAAAGTTTCTCCGTTTTTGAGAAGGACATGAAATCACCATCATTTCACACATCGAGGGTTGGTGGGAGACCAGACTTGTGAGAAATCATGTTACATCCCATACGGTGCCAATATCAAACAGCAGGACTTAAACCAAGTAAGTCGGGCTCTTTGTTGCCAATATCAAACAGCAGGACTTAAACCAAGTAAGTCGGGCTCTTTGTTTCAGAGAAGTCCTATACATTCATAAAGTGTTACCACAAAAATTGTCTCCTACAATGGCAACAGCCCTAACAGATAAATGGACAAGTATAAATTACTTCCCCTTGCCTAAGAGTAAAATGGTTTAAATGCTTTGCTCAAGGTCCCAGAGCTAGATGACAGACCTGGTTTGTATTTAAAACCAACTCTTGGCTCGTGTTTAGTTTTTAACAAACTTTTGGAAGTACCCTATTCTCTTAGGACAAACATATTTTTACTCTTTTATGTCAACAGTACAGGGAGCAGTAGTAGGAAGCAGAATGGCTGGTGTGGGAAAGGAGTTGAGCTGGCAAGAGTGGGTGAAGCTAACGTCAAGTCTGCAGGCTGCAGAGAATGTATACAAACCCTAATTTTGTAAACTTCTCGAAAAGGGTATAAAATACCCTGGGAACGGCCCTCTTGTGGGAAAGAATTTACCCCACTTGGGCAACAAAGCTGAAAATATTTTGGTTTTGGCTTGTGTGCTTTTTGTTCTAACATGCAGTACAAGGTCCCAAGTTTAGAAAAGTGGATATTCTATGAGCACGATGAACGACACCAAGGTTTTCAAGATCTTATGCTTCTTTGGTCCAAGACTGAAAAGCTTTATACAACAGCCAGAACAGCAACCATGTAAAATAGAATTCATGCTCTTCTGCTTCAGACTTAAATTAATAACTGATCTCCCTCCAGCAGTTCTTTCTTGGCTGGGGACTGGACCACGGTACTGTACATAAACTACACCACATGTTTACTGCACATCAGAGGAGACAGCCAAAGTGTGTGTCAGCCACCAGCTCCCTAGAGGATTTGAATACAATTGCAGAATTAAGTCGCTGTTTCTACTCCAGACATGAGAACCTTGCTAGCATTTATGTAGCGCAAGTGTCCATGATGATGAAGCCCAGTGAGGATGGAAACTTACTATTGGTTCACTAGGTGCAAAATGCTGACTGAGAATTAATGGAGATGCAGAGTCCTAAAATGCGTTCCAAATGCCTTGTAATAAAATCCAATAAATACAACAACAACAGAATATGTTTCTTTTGGTATGTGGCAAAGTCTCTAACTAATGGCTGAATAGTTCCAGTGCATGGCAGGGGTAGAGAGAAGGGATGGAGTGGGGTGGGAGAAAGGACTCTGTGCCCCTCAGAGTTTACGATCTAACAGAACGCCTATTTAATGCCAGAGACATGTTGGAAAGCTCCTTTGGAAAAAGGACAAATTAGTTACAGGACAGAGAACAGAAAAGCCAAGGGGAAGAGCAAAGATTATTCAGCAATGGGATTAATCAGGGCCAGTTTTCTAGATTACAAGTGTTTGAAGTCAGGTTTGAAAAAGAGGAGAGAAAGTTTGGTGGGGAGACACAGGTAGAGAAGTCAATGAAGAATGAGTGAAGTGCACACGCACTCAAGATGCAGTCTTGTGCTTTGTCTTCTGCCCCAACTGCCCCACTCCTTAGCCTTCAGAGTCTCCGCTCTGCCCCTCCCCACTCTCGCAAAGGTCTCTGCATTTCTTGAGAGGAACAGGAACACTATCCAGCACACTTTACTGCTGCTTCTAAGCAGTGTAGTTGAAAGGAGAACAGTTGTTTGATGGCACCACATGATAGCTCATACTCCAAGAGCAGGGCAGAGTTTCACTCTATTGATAAAAAGCTCTTTCAACAAAGCTAACCTAGCACATCTAATAATACACATAATTGCAAGGGAATCATACAGAGTTCATTGGGCCTCAGTTGTTAAGGCAGTGACATAAAATTACTGTAATTACTATTAAATACTCAAGCCAAGTTCCTTATTTTGCCAGTTCACCAGTATTCAGTCAACAAGGATTTGCTTTCCCTTGGCACATATTCAGCATTGCTTCCACGGGAGGTGGGGATGGAGATTAAACCAAAAGTCTTGGATCTGCTCTTCAAAATCCAGGCTTCCCATTCCCTCTCCGAGTCCACCATCCACTTCCATCCTGAAGTCTCCCCTAGTCAGAGAGCCCCGGGCAGCACTACCTGGGTTTCTGCCCTCTGAGGCAGATTCCTCTGCCATGGTCTTGGGCAGCTCCAGACCCTCCCCCAACCCAGCATCCCCACCCCCCACCCTCCACGGTCATGCTGGGAAGAGTAAGAGCTATCTAGAAGATGATGAAGGGCAGAAAGAAGAGGTCCAGAAAGAAAATAAAGGCGGCTGTGACTGACAGCGTGAAGAAGCGGGGCTACAGGACTGAGTGAGGAGAGGAACCAGGAGAGGGGCTGGGGGGAGCAGCTGGTGAGGTTTTGGCTCCTTCACATCCCCCTTCCACCGCCCCCCCCTCCCCCAGTGCTCACATGGCAGATTCTCCTGGCACTAGTATTGCTGCATTGAGCCCACAGTGATCCTGTGACATTATACAGATGTGGAAACAGAGACTTGGAACCGCTGAATCACTTGTCTGAGATCACGGCTGACACGTGGGAAGGAGTCTAGCACCCGCCCGGACTTACTGGCCCATCGCCTTCAGGAGACGCAAACCTGCCTTTCTGGGCCGTCTCTCGACCTCTGAACACTTCTAGGTTCCCCCAAACCGCGTATTCATGACTTTTCTTATTAAAAAAAACCGCCCTCCGTGCAGAAAAGAGGGAACGCATGGAAAAAACGGGGCACGAAGAGAAGTGCCCAGGGCACAGCTTCAGGGCCACTAAGCACGAGTTGTCTCATTTCAGTCTCACTTTCAGAAATCAGCCACTGTGCATTCTAGTCCCCAGCTCATCTGTGGTGCAGTGTTTAAAACAGGAGTCCCCACCTCCGCACTCGGTAAGGCGGGCACGGCAAGCAGCCGTGTCAAGTGTACGGGGCGGGACGCACGGGCCTGCGCACCACCCGCCCCGGGTTTCACTGCGTACAGGTCTCGACGCTGACTCAGCTTAGCTTACACTTGGCTGCGCATGTGCGGGCAGCTGAGATGCACAACCAGCGGGGATCTGTTGTTCCTGGGAAGTATCCCATTCGAGGCACTTGACCCACTTATCCCATGAGTGGGATAGCTCATTCCATCTGTTTTTATACATCTTTTTTCAGATATGGGCTGTTTGATGTTGGATGCTCCAAGTCTGTTCTTCATTCAAGTTATTCAAAACTCTTGGAAGGTAGATGTCCTCCAATTTGGTAGATAAAACTAAGCAAGCTCATTCTCTACACATCCCAGCATATAACCCAAAAGCTTTTTGGTTCTAAATAAGTTCTTGGCGTGAGCATATCTGTTATGAATTATCTTTATCCTTCCAAGTAGAGAGCAGAACCCATGCTCTTCCATACACAGCTCTGTCTCTCTGTATATATGCAAGGGGACAACGTTTAACTTTAAGATTTATACATCTACCATAACCTCTGCTTCCATCCATTTTATGGTCAGATAACTGTTATATATATATTTTTAAGATTTTATGTATTTGGAGGAGAGAGAGCAGAAGCAGGGGGAGTGGCAAAGGGAGAGGGAGAAGTAGATTCCCCATTGAGCAGGGAGCCTGATGAGGGACTCAATCCCAGGACCCTGGGATCATGACCTGAGCTGAAGGCAGACGCTTAACTGACTGAACCACCCAGGCGCCCCAGATTGAAATGAGGTTCTATAATGATGATTTAAAACTCTGGATATTAACTTGATTCTATTTTCTCATTATAAACTGTGGCACTCCCATTGTACAGCCTCTTCCAGAAAAAAATTTCAACCAGGACATGGTTTATTTAAGCTTTCAATGTATCTCTTTAGATCCAAGCAGAATGAACTTGGTCTTTATTCCTATATCCTACTGTTTGACGATTATAAACTTTGGAAGAAAAAAAAACCAGAAGGGGGGAGAGGTTCTGGCTGAGTAGTGACTCAGTAAGTGAGGAGACAGGTTACACACACCCAATGTTTAACCTCTCAGCCCAAGTGAAGGTAGCACGAGTAGCCAAGTGCACTCTCAGACCTGACCTGTGGCTCTAAAAATACGTTCAGTTTACTCTGAGTAAGGACTCACATTCCGCCCCCTCCCCATTCCACACACCCAGCATGCACACAGCATACTTATGCATTCCTGGAGCTATTCACGGGGGTAAGTCAATCCATAGGTCTGTATCAGGACCAAGACTATAAATGTTATAACCTAGTTTTACTGCAATACTCTTTTCATTTAAGAAAATGAGATCAGGCTATTGGAAGTTGAGAAAGAGTTCTTATAATAAATCATACCATACGTTTTTATTTTAATTGGAAGGATGGGAAGAAGAGAATTACAACATCCCCTACAGAAAATGTGAGAGGTAGAGTAGCTAGAGTATCAACGAGGATTCTATAGCCCAATCCCTTTTTATAGCTCCCTTAACCTTCCCCACCGGTTTTAGACAACCTTGTGATCATATCTGAGATGGAGGGGCTCAGATCACACTGGTGGGAATTCCACTGCCTCATCTATGAGTGATGCAGCTTTGGGTCCCAGTTTTTGATGGGTTCCTCTCTTTTCCCATGGCAATTCCCTAGCCAGAGGGCAGAGTTTTTCAACTCCCCATTTTGTGGGTAGAACAGCTCTTTCTGATCCCTAGAGTTAATACAGGGAGAGCCGGATGCCCTTTCCCCACTCCTCCTAGGTTTGAACTTCATTCCCCATGTGCCATCCTGCTCCAACTCCTACTCAACACTCAGGCTTTGAATGCCCTCTTGATTTATGGCACACGGGGTTTTTCATGCTTGTTTTCTTAAAGCAGAATTCCTTTAACTTTGATAGCTGTTGCATGTCTGATGCAGGAGGGATGCTTGTCCCAAGATGTCCATCGACAGATGAATGGATAAAGAAGATGTGGTATATAGATACAATGGAATATTATGCAGCCATCAAAAGGAATGAGATCTTGCCATTTGTAACGACGTGGATGGAACTGGAGGGTGTTATGCTGAGTGAAATAAGTCAATCAGAGAAAGACATGTATCATATGACCTCACTGATATGAGGAATTCTTAATCTCAGGAAACAAACTGAGGGTTGCTGGGTGGGGTGGGAGGGATGGGGCGACTGGGTGATAGACACTGGGGAGGGTATGTGCTATGGTGAGCGCTGTGAATTGTCCAAGACTGTTGAATCACAGATCTGTACCTCTGAAACAAATAATGCAATATATGTTAAGAAACAAACAAAAAAAGAAGACGAAGATAGCAGGAGAGGAAGAATGAAGGGGGGGAAATCGGAGGGGGAGATGAACCATGAGAGACAATGGACTCTGAAAAACAAACTGAGGGTTCTAGAGGGGAGGGGGGTGGGAGGATGGGTTAGCCTGGTGATGGGTATTAAAGAGGGCACATTCTGCATGGAGCACTGGGTGTTATGCACAAACAATGAATCATGGAACATTACATCAAAAACTAATGATGTAATGTATGGTGATTAACATAACAATAAAAAATTAAAAAAAAAAAAGAGGGATGCTTGTCTGCAACAGGTCCACCAAAGTTAACCAGGAGGGAGGGAAGTAACAGATATTAACAACACTTTGCAAGCTGAAAACACAGAGGCACAAAAGGTAGTGACTGAATGGCAAAGGGTACCGGGCTTGTTAACAGATGCAGTAGGAACCACCCCACACATGTGCTTGAAGCTGAAGTACTGGCTTTGTGAAAACAAACAAACCAACCAACAAAAAACAACATTGTTAGAGGTAGGCTTTCTCTTCCCAGCATGCTCACTTTCCCACTAGGCTCATCATCTCTTCTTTCTCCTTTGGTTCCTTTTCTCCTATTCCATGATTTAGACACAATCTCTTCAAAAGTAGGAAGGAATAGGGAGTTAATTTCTGTATCTTTCCAAGAAGGTTAGTCAAGTTTGATGGACAAGGTCTACGAAGGAATGTGATTTACGCAAAGGGCAGAAGAATTCATGGAGTCCAGGCTAAAGATGGTGATGATGATCAGAGATAAACAAAAAACCCAACATGCTAACCACGATTTAGCATTTATAGTTGTGCTAGACATTCTCCTTTACATAATTAATGTAATCCTCACAAAAACTGTAAGGCACCTACTATTATTTCCACTTATCAAATAAGGAAACCAAGGCACAGAGCCCCCATGACATTGAGCAGGCATCTGTGGAGCTCGTACCGGCACCAATGCAGTCTGGCTCAATGGCCCAGCTCTTAACCATTAGGCTGTGTTACCTCAAAGATCACTCTTGTTATATGGCAAAAATGAGCGGCACGCCCTCAAACACCATCTTCCTAGTTGGCCTAGAAGTCCTCTGCAGGTCAAGTAAATGAATACAGAGTCAGGATGCAGTGAGAGAAGACTCAGGTAACACGATTAAATTCTGGTATTTCTGAGTCAAGAGATCACACACAGAAATAAATATTTTATCTTTCAAAATAGCTGCCCAAGAAGTTCTATGTTCATTCCAACTTGGCTGCCATTACTGAGCACATTTTTAGATGTCTCTTTGGGAATGCCCTTCAACTCAATTATGCATTTCTTTTAAAAATCCTGAAACTTCGTCCTTAAAGATGGGATCAGATGTTTGCAAACACCCAGTAGTCAACCCAAGCCAAGTCTAGAAAATTAAGTGGCAAACTGAACATTACTTTAGATATTTTTCCCTTTCCTGAATGATAAAATTATCTTCATGGCAATTCCAAAAGAAAGTAACAAAAAACTCTCAACTATGGAAGTTGAAGTAGGTTGCTTATTCAAATGTGTAAGAGCTAGTTTCTTGTTTAGCCTCCAAACAACAATCACATCTAACAGGTGGCAAACTTCCCTCAGGTCTCTCTTCCATTTCAAGAGGACGATGAGAATCTTAGTCACTATAGGCAAATAGTGAAACACCGAGTTTATGAATCAGGCTTTGACACAAAACAGACTGGATTCTTATCCCAGTTCTGAGATTCACTGTTCTCTGAGCCTCAAATTCTTCATCTGGATATTATCTAATTATTCAGGTTACAGGCAGGAAAGAAATGGTACTCAAACAGGGTAAAAGGAAAGAGTTTAATGAAAGCAACCATTTATAAAGGCATGAACAAGGTAAAGCAAACTAGCAAGGATTTGAGATCCCCAGGAGCTAGCCACAGCGAAGCGCCATCACCTCTCTTAGGTCTGAAGGGACAAGACGACAAAGTAGTTGCATCAAGAACTTAAAAGCAACAACAGCAGGAGAGAGCCATCTGATAGGAGTTGTGTCTTTCAGCAGAGGAAACCAGCACCACCTCTAACCAACAGCCTGGGGAAGGTGGAAGCAAGGAAAATAAACAACCTGACTTATTTCCCAAAAGCCAGAGTGCAAGGGATCCCATGGGCTATCCATAATGGCCTGCCTCCTAGGGCACAGAGTATGGTGGGTCAGAAAGGGCAAACAAAATATCCAGCCCCGTATTGTAAGCCAATCCTCTCATAATCCCTTATTTTAGGTCTCTGTCTATCCTACTCATGGTAAATTCAATAAGGGCGAAAGCATCTGCCAAGCCAGGACACAGCTGAGTCGCTGCATTGGTTAAGTCCCCTTACCAGCTCTCATTATGGTATTATTTTAAATAATAAGACTGTTTAAAAAATAAGGTATGTGGGTTGTGTGCAAGACAAAAAGTAGAGGGCTTATACCTTGAAAATACAGATCTGGGTCTATATTCATGCTTCCACCTGTTCTATTAGTTTGAGGAGTTTGCGATGCTCAAAAAAACCAACCCGAGAAGAGTAGCTCAGAAATAAACCAGTTTCAATTTTATTAAAGCTGTAAATCTTTTCTAATGCTACTGAATTTCCCCAATTTGATTACAGGAGTATAGTTAATTTCATTTAAGAGATAATACAAGCTTAAATGATTCAACCCAACCTGAGTATGTCTACTCTTAACTTCTAATAAAGCCCTTGTGGAAAGGTCACTTGGAACCACCATGCCTTTCAGGAACTGTGTGGCCATTGAGGAGACTTTTTGGTGATGAACAGAGAAGAGAAAGCAAAACTAATCAACGACAAAAAGACAGTTTTTCTTAAATCTCTCTGGCACCTACAATGCACGCTAAGCGGACCAGTTCCTCCCCGCGCAAATAGCACACTTACTGCTGCAGTTCGCATCATAAAAGACAAGGAAGGTAAGGTGTAAGAGCTGGCCCAGGAAGCAAGCAATTCCCTCTCTTGACTTACATGTTCACCAAGAGTCCACCATACTCTGTGCCCTAGGAGGCAGGCCATTATGGATAGCCCATGGGACCCCTTGCGCTCTAGCTTTTGGGAAATAAGTCAAGTTATGACATTTTAACAGTTAAAATCTCGGAGTGCCTGAATGGCAGAGTTGGTTGGGCATCTGACTCTTGGATTTGGCTCAGGGCATGATCTCAGGGTCATGGTATCAAGCCCCGAGTCAGGCTTCGTGCTCAGCATGCACTCTGCTAGAGAATCTCTCGCCCTCTGCCCCTCCCACTCATTCTCTCTGGCTCACCTCTCTCTCTAAAATAATTAAATCTTTAAAAATCTTCAAAAAAAAAAAAAGTTAAAATCTCACATACTAACTCCTAAGAGCAAGATAGGAATACTAAAGTCACTATAAAATTTAAATAGCATAGAACTAGAGAGAGTAACAAGTGAGTTCCCTTTCCTTCACACATAAGACCCACCCAGATCATATTCCGGTCCCCATTAGAAACCTCCACTAACAGTATGGCGCTCCTTTAAGATGGTTTCCTAAAATTTCACAGATACGTCTAAGTAATATTAAAATGTTAATGAATCACTGCGTACATGTTTTTCTGTAAATAGTATTTTCACTTAATAGATGGACATACTTCCATGTCACTTTATATAGAGCTACATCATTCTTTTTAAAGGCTGCGTGGTATTGCTAACACACATATTTCATAAATTAAACCACTCCCCAGCTGTCAAGCTCTTAGGTTAACTTCAATTTTTCTGTTCACTTCAACTATTTTAATTATTTTTTATTAAGATATAGTTAATAGACAATGATACATCAATTTTAAGTACACCAACAGTGATTCAAAAACTCCATGCATTATACTGCGCTCACAAGTGTAGCTGCCGTCTGTCACCATATAACACTACTACAGTACAAATGACTATATTCCCTGGGCTGTACCTTTTATCCCTGTGACTTACTCATTCCATAACTGGAAGCCTACACTCCCCTTCACCTATTTTGCCCATCCCCCCTCCCCTTGCTGGCCACTACCAGTTTGTTCTCTGTATTTATGCGCCCATTTCTGTTTGGGTTTTGTTGTTGTTGTTTTCAGATTCTACATATAAGTGAAATCGTATGGTAGTTTTCTTTCTGTGACTTCTTTCGCTTAGTATAACAGCATCTAGGTCCATCCATGTTGTTGCAAATGAGCTTCATCCTTTTTTATGGCCGAGTAATATTTCATTGTATGTATGTATGTGAGTGTGTCTGTCCACACTACTTCTTTATCCATTCATCTATCAGTAGACATGGATTGCTTCCATATCTTGGCTACTGTAAATAATGCTGCAACAAACATAGGGGTGCATATGTATTTTCCAGTTAGTGTTTTCATTTTCTTTAATACCCAGTAGTTGAATTACTGGGTCACGTGATATTTCTAAGATTTACTTATTTGTGAGAGAGAGAGAGAGAGCGTGCGTGAGCACACAAGCAGGGGGAACAGCAGGCAGAGGCAGAGGGAGAAGCAGACTCCCCACTGAGTAAGGAGCCTGATGTGGGACTCAATCCCAGGATCCCGGGATCATGACCTGAGCTGAAGGCAGACGCTTAACCAACTGAGCCACCGAGGCATCCCATATGATGTTTCTATTTTTAATTTCTTGAGGAACCTCCATTCTACTTTCCATAGTGGCTGCATCAACTTATATTCCCACCAAGTGCACAAGGGTTCCTTGTTCTTCCACATCCTGGCTAACACTCATTATTTCTTGTGTTTTTGATATAGCCATTCTGACTCTTGTGAGGTGAGCTCTCACTGTGGTTGAGATCTGCATTTGCCTGATGGTTAGTGATGCTGAGCATCCTTTCATGTGTCTGTTGCCCATCTGTAGGTCTTCTTTGGAAAAGTGTCTATCTACGTCCTCTGCCCATTTTTAAATTGGATCTTTTTGGTGTTGTAGTATAAATTCTCTACATATTTTGGATATTAACCCCTTATCAGTTATATCACTTGCAAATATCTTCTTTCATTCAGTAGGCTGCCTTTTCCTTTGTTGATGGTTTCCTTTGCTGTGCAAAATCTTCTTATTTTAGTGTAGTCTCAGTGACAATTGTGCTTCTTCCTTACCCACTTGGATTTTTTTTTTTAAAGATTTCATTAAGTAATCTCTACAACCAATGTGGGGCTTGAACTCACAACCCACAATCAAGAGTCACATGCTCCACTGACTGAACCATCCAGGCCCCCCACCCCCCCCCCACCCTGGATGCCTTTTCTTTTTGTCTGATTGCTGTGGCTTGGACTTCCTGTACTGTGTTTAATAAATGTGATTAGAGTTATTTTCACTAACTCTTCACAACATACAAAGCACATCTTTTATTTCCCTCCTTACCATGAACTCATTCTTGATAAGGCTTTGCTAACTTTAACTCAAGGTAACTTTTTTATTGAATCAGTGCTTCAGCATAGCGTGAATTAAATAGTTTATGTGCCTTTAAGTGGTTACAATTTCTTTGCTTCCTTCCATTAAGAGGCAGAGTCTAGGTCCCATTTCCACAAATCTGGGCAGACTCACAATGGTTTCAACCAATGGAGGGTGGTATAAGTGGTTAGTGTTGGACTTTTTTTTTTTTTTTTTTTTTAGATTTTATTTATTTATTCATGAGAGACGGAGAGAGAGAGAGAGGCAGAGGGAGAAGCAGGCTCCCAAGGAGCAGGGAGCCTGATGTGGGACTCGATCCCAGGACCCTGGGATCATGACCTGAGCCGAAGGCAGACGCTTAACCATCTGAGCCACCCAGGCGCCCCTAGTGTTGGACTTCTGAAGCTAGGTTATGAAAGCCCATGCAGTTTCTTCTTGGTCTCCTTGACCCCTCCCTCTCTGAAGCCAGCCACCATGCCACAGGGAGAGTCTACCCATAGGTGCTCTGGCGAACAGCCTTCAGGTGATTCCTGAGTTCAGGTGAGTTCAGCCTTCAGGTGATTCCAGCCCAGGTACCAGGCATCTGAGTGGCTAAGTTTCCGGATGATTCCGGTCTCCCCTCACACCAGAATTTTGAGTCCTTTCCAGCTAATTGGTCCAGCTAATGGAGCAGAGACATGTCCTTTCCACTGTGCCTTGCCTGGATTCCCAACCTAGAGACTGTAAGAAAGGGGTGGTTTTATTCCACAAAGTTTTGGGGTAATTTGTTACATAGCACTATCCAAGTGAATCAGTGTACATAGGCCTATGTGCCTAACTCAGGCAAGGACATTTCTCTTATCCCAAATCTTATTACTTTTTGCTGTAAAGACATGTTGAAAGACGATGAGGTCTGGACTAGTACCTCCTATTAGTCTTAAAACCCTTGTAACTCTCCTGTCCTCACCTATAAATTAGAGGGGCCTACGCTTTCCCTTCTTAGAGGGATACTATGAGAGAACTAAAAAAAGTGCTAAAATCGGGTGCCTGGGTGGCTCAGTTGGTTAAGCAACTGCCTTCGGCTCAGGTCATGATCCTGGAGTCCCAGGATCGAGTCCCGCATCAGGCTCCCTGCTCAGCAGGGAGTCTGCTTCTCCCTCTGACCCTTCTCCCTCTCATGCTCTCTGTCTCTCATTGTCTCTCTTGCAAATAAATAAAGTCTTAAAAAAAATTTTTTTAAAAGTGCTAAAATCCAACATAAACAAAATGTGTGTGTGTGTGTGTGTGTCCCTTTTCATTCAGCTGGCACAAAGATATTCAAATGCAAATCCCCTGTGAACTTGGGGTTTAAGATTTAGTTAGGATCTCTAGACTTCTGGAGAGTCTAAGAACACACTGATTTCTGTTCTCCCACAAAGACTTGCATAGATTGGCACTCTCCTCATTTTGAAAAATTAGAAAACTTATGAATAACACAAATTTACTTTTAACACCCTCATCAGGGTGATAGGAACGTTAACTAATTTTAACACAGATTAAAAAAAAACAGATACAGAAGGAAAAAAAAAACTGGATAGAAATATGTCTGAGTCCTCAAAATAATTATATTTGGGTAACAACATGAATGATTATTGAAATTTTTTCTTTACATTTCAGGTTTTTTACTTGGATGACAATTTATTACTTCCATGACATATATTCTTTAAGTTAGTTGGTTTAACAAGCCATAGAAAGACACTGCTGTCCTTGCAGATTGCTATCCAATGCCCACTCCAGGCACAAGAACAGTGGGTGGCCTGGGCTCCCACCTTCCCTTGCATCGCCAGTTGGAAATATTTTCCTCTCTTCCCACAGTTCCAAGTACCTTCTCCCACTCCATCCCTGGTACCAGCAGACCCACGGAAACAAAGGCTTCAGGGTAACAAGAACAGCACCAACTGCTCATGTTGCCTAATATGCTGGGAGAGAGTCCCTTGGTAGGAGAGCAGGTGCCTGGCTGCTCTTGTCCCTGCAGAGCTGAGCAAATACCAAGTTAGAGCAAAACTGTTCACAGGGGCCGGTTCCCCTGTGTGACTCTCTCTACTCAAACTGGAGCCAGGGAGCCAGCAAACAGCTCAGAGTCTAAAATGGTCTCATCTGCTGCCTTTCTAGAGCTGGCCTGCCCCTCCAGTGCCCGTTCAGAGGGTGCAGCCATCTGTCCCAGGCTGGTCTGTTCACCTGCTCCGCCCAGTGCCAGGTACATGGCTGGAAGCTTTGGTCCTCCTGCGGCTTGACGGTCCACGAGGCTACAGCCAGGCTCAGACAATCACGTCCGGCCCACAGAAAGGTCTGTGGGCAGCCCCTTGCAGAGCCCATTGCCAAAAGCCTTATGCTGCCCTCATTCAGAGTGTTCTGTTATCTTGCTGGACCTATTTGCCAACTTTGCTTTAATTGTCAAGAGTTGGTCCTTCCTAAAGCCTCACTATGTACAGTGAGGTCTATGAACCAACAGTGGGCAGCACCTGGAAGCTCATCTGACTTGTAGAATCTCATGCCCCGATCTCCCGAATCTGCAGCGTAACGAAGTCCTCACAGGACACATGAGCACCTCAACATGGGACATGTGCTCTATTAGAGAACCCTTTTTAAAAGTTTAACGTTTTTCTCAGTATAAAACCTGTTATTCTAGTCATGGTAGAAATACTGGAAAAAAAAAAAAAGGTCTAAAAGGTGGGAAAAAACATAATCCCATTCCCAGGAGAAAGGCCTCATTATGCATGCACTCGGGAAAGGGAAGGGGGAAGAGCTCAGCTCACTTTATTTCAGAGCCAAATCCCAGAGCATGAAAGTGAGGCTCTTTCATTTTAAATCGCCACCCACCATCACAAACACTAATTGGTCCAGTAAAAGGTATTATAAAAGCTTAAGGTGGGAGCTGGGCCAGAACAAAACCCAGCAACACAGCAATATCCAGAGAACAATTCTGTTTCTTTACCTGCAGCAGATTCCTGACTGGGGACATTCCGCAATGTGTGCAGACATTTTGGGTTGTCATACGGGGGTGGGGGTGGGGGTGGGGACTACTGGCATCCTCTGCGTCAGGTATGCCGCTCAACATCCCACAATGCACATTCCCCGCACTGCCCCCGGAACCCAGAACTGCCTTGTCCAAAATGTCCCAAGGGTTGAGGTTGAGAAAGCCCAACCTAGAGAATTAACTATACTGTCATTTTCTCTTCCCCCTCGGCATCCCCATGACCTACTGCTCACCCCACCAAGAAACTCCCTATCCAGTAAAAGGCCTGCACTCCCCTCGCTCAACGGCTTCCCACCCTTGGCTCTGAGAGGAGCGTGCCCCTGAGTGTGTGAAAGCTAGGGACAGAGGGACAGAGGATCTGGGGCCCTGCCCGTTCAGCAGGAAGGGTTCCCGCTTGTCGCCTCCTCATTACCCATGCAGCGCAGGCCTTAGGTTACCTATTATAACATCACAGGCTCAGAGAGCTTCGAGAGGCCTCGGTGATCCTCTCGTCCAGCTCCCTCGGCATATTAAAGGGGCTGCATCCCAGCCAACGCAGCATGAAGACAGGCTCCTTTGTAACACAGAGGAAAATGAGACGGGGACTCACGGAATGCAGAGAAAAGGAACAATGGCAGAAACCCCAGCGTCTGAAGTGTCCAAGCAACTGTTGAATGGCCGCGCTCTATTTTTAGCTCAACTTCCCTGAAAAGGCACCCTGCCTCCCCTTTTCTCAAATGCCCCGCATACTCTCCAACTGGTTTGGCTTCTCCTCTCTTCCCAAGGTTGCTATCTAGGAAAGGGCAGTTCATGTCACAGGACAGAGAAAGATCCATCCTAAGGGGCAGGGGGGCCCTAGGTCTCAGTTTGCCCAGCAATGGCCCAGTTGACACCTTAGATAGAATTCGCCTTTCCCCACAAAGATGTCTGGGTCTGGACGATGAATTCCACTGTAACCTTTCTTCTGGGGCAAGCTATTCCCAGGGAGCACAAAGCTCCAGGTCTGGCGAGCTTCTGCACAGCACAGTAAGCAACAGACCTGAAAGTAAAGCTGATGTGCAATTAGGTCTAATTTGGCCCTTTCTGGTGACATGCCAGCTGACCGAAACTCTGCTCACTGAAAACGACTGGACGCGATGAAGAGAAACCCAGAACTCAGCCAAGGCATTCTAATCTTATGATTTGAGGGTGTCAAGAAAGAGGGTATTGGCACAGGCCATGGGAAAACCTACTCTCAACCTGAGCCATGAAGTTAGTTACACAACAATTTCCAAATCAAATTCAGTCCATCCTCCAACTTCTAACACCAGCACACACGAAAATCTCCCATTCCCAGGTGACACACACACACACACACACACACACACACACACTCTGACCCAGGAGGTCTGGATGGTTTTATGGAGCTTCCAGGCTCAGGGAAAAGGTAGCAGAAAAATCAAGGCAAGATGATTCATCAGCAATTTGCTGGATCACACCACAACTTCTACCTGAGGCTATATTCACCCAAGTCAGTCAAGTCAGATAGGAAAGAACTTAGTCTCTCACAATCAGAAGGAATGATATGAAATCTAATGTGGGGCTTTTCTCCCCTGTTTTTAATAGCATTACAGGTCTCTCTAGTAAAGATAAAGAACAGGAAACCGCTCCATCTGAAACTGTTAGCAATTTGATGTACTTCCTTTCAGTCTTTTCCCCTATAGAATTTAAGTTCTAACTTACCCTTGGTACATCATGACTTTTCACTTTATTTTATAGGCATTTCTCTGTGTCATTGGAAATCAGTCAGTTGTCAACTAATCTTCCACAAAGCAGGCAAGAATATCCAATGGAAAAAAAGACACTCTCTTCAACAAATGGTGTTGGGAAACCTGGACAACAAAATGCATAAGAATGAAACTGGACCATTTTCTTACACCATACACAAAAATAGACTCAAAATAAATGAAAGACCTAAATGAGACAGGAAACCATCAAAATCCTAGAGGAAAATACAGGCAGCAACCTCTTTGACCTTGGCCACAGCAACTCCTTGCTAGACATGTCTCCAGAGGCAAGAGAAATAAAAGCAAAAATGAACTACTGGGACTTCTTTAGGATAAAAAGCTTTTGCACAGCAAAGGAAACAATCAACAAAACCAAAAGGCAATCTATAGACTGGGAGAAGATATTTGCAAATGACCTACCATAAAGGGCTAGTATCCAAAATCTATAAAGAACTTATCAAACTCAACACCCAAAAAACAAATAATCCACTCAAGAAATGGGCAGGAGACATGAACAGATATTTCTCAAAGAAGACATGCAAATGGCCAACAGACACACAGAAAAATGCTCCACATCACTGGGCATCAGAGAAATACAAATGAAAACCACAATGAGATACCACCTCACACCAGTCAGAATGGCTACAATTAACAAGTCAGGAAACGACAGATGTTGGCAAGAAGGTGGAGAAAGGGAAAATCTCTAACACTGTTGGTGGGAATGCAAACAGGTGCAGGCACTCTGGAAAACAGTATGGAAGTCCTCGAAGAGTTAGCTACCCTATGACCCAGCAATTGCACTACTAGGTATTTGTCCAGAGAACCAAACAGTGATTTGAAGGGGCACATGCACCCCAATGTTAATAGCAGTAATGTCCACAATAGCCAAACGATGGAAAGAGCCCAGATGTCCATCCACAGGTGAATGGATAAAGAGGTGTGCGTGCACACACACACACACACACACACCCCCAAGAGGAATATTATTCAGCCATCAAGAAGAATGAAATCTTGCCATTTACAATGATGTGGATAGAGCTATAGGGTATTACGCTAAGTGAAACAAGTCCAAGAAAGACAAATACCATACAATTTCACTCATCTGTAGAATTTAAGAAACAAAAAGATGAACATGGGGAAGGGAAAGAAAAGTAAAGTAAAATAAAAACAGAGAGGGAGGCAAACTGTAAGAGACTCTTAACTCTAGGAAACAAACTGAGGGTGGCTGGAGGGGAGGTGGGTGGGTAACAGGGTGATGGGCATTAAGGAGGGTGCACGATATAATGAGCACTGGGTGTTATATGCAACTGATGAATCACTCAGTTCTACCCCTGAAACTAATAATACACTATATGTTAACTAAATTGAATTTAAATAAAAAAATTTTAAAAAATCAGTTTAAGTTGTGTCTGTGGTTCTCCAATGGCAACATTAACAGCTGTCCGCTATGCAGACTTCAAAAGTTTATATATAACAGAAGGCAGTAAATAAAGAGGATGGAGAAGAAAAAGCAAACTAAAGAAATAAAATTTTAATGAGGAATCCATCTCCCAAAATAGTCTTGGTCACCAGGGGTTTCAAATCTCCCCCATCAATTCTGCTGGCATCAGTGAAGAGGACAGGCCTCCTGATTTTCCGAGCTAGCACATGCTCCAAATGGAGCAAATCCAGGGGCAGACAAAGCAAGGTGCACATGGGTTTAGAGTCACTGCAGGTGAGAAGGAATGCTAGAGGAGGAAGGAGCAGAAATGATGCCCCAGTCACTGTGTCTTCAGAGCCTAGGAATCCTTGGCCTTATGGCAGCCAAGATCCCCCATCCCCTCTGCTCCCTTCTCCTCTCATGAATCCCACATGCATACACACATTCCCAGCTCTGGCCTCAGCTCATGCCATCCCCTCTCTGGAACCCTTCTTTGCTCCTCTGAGCACTCTGTACGTGCCAGGCCCTGTGCTAAGTGCTTCACCCTGGCTCTCCCATTTTGTCCTAATGATGCCACCTGATAGGTACACTCTGATTTCACAGGAGAGCAAACCCCAGCCAAGTGACAATGAGCAACAAGCCAGGGCTCTGCGACACCGTGCTGTCTCCTCTGGTGGAGGTCAGCTCTTGAAGGGCAGAGACCGCCCTAAGTGCTCCTTCATTGCATGAACACTTATGTCTCACTTCCTTCCTAAGAGTATTTGAGCAGGTCAACCAAGATATTTAGTAAAAAACAAAACAAAAACAGTATAAATAAAGAAAAACGGTAAAAAAACAAGAGCAATGAAGGGAGAAGGAATATAAATACGCTGAAAGCAATGCATCATGCCTTCACAAGTCCTCTCCATGGGCCCCAAGTCTGGTTCTGTGCTTATCAGGCCAAAGCAAAACATGGGAAGTGGATATTCATAAACTTGAGTTATGGATTAATGTCAGAAAGTCCTGTTGCCATAGAAATTATGTTGGGAACAATGTATATCTCAGCCACCCAGCCCAATCAAATGACCTCTAAATGAGCCTATTTTCTGCTTAACTGTTGGCTAAGCCTACGGACACTGCTAAGTAAATGATACCAACTGCTCTAGAAATGACCCCACACCACCCAGTGCTCTTAATCAGAATGCGTGAAAAAGACTTTACGTCATTGAGAGAAGGTTTCAATTACGAGGACGAGGCGCTTGCTGCTCACTGGTGTTGCTATCACAGCTGTCCCCACTAGGTTCGCTCCCGCCATAGCATCATCACCCTTCCAGGCCGCCAGACCCTTTCTTTGCTATTGTTATCTGCTCCCCCTGCACCTGCTTGCACCTCCTTCTTTCATCTCTTTGGTGATAAGCAAATGCTTGACAGAATAGCAGGTACCAATCAACCCCCTAATGCAGCACCTCTTCATGGCTATACTTACCAACTGTTTATGAGCAGCCAAAGTCACTGTGCTCAAGATTTACCATGTCTACAATTCTTCCTTTTCCCCAAGTTAATGGCCATAACTGGGTCGAAGAGCTCCCCGCCCCCCACCAAAATTCACATGTACTCAGAACCTTGGAATGTGAATTTATGTTGAAATGGGGTCTTTGCAGATGCGATGAATTAAAATGAGGTCACACCAGATTAGCATGGGCCTTAGTCCAGTGACTCGTGTTTTATAAGAAGAGCAAAGAGACACCCAGGAGAATGCTACGTAATCACGGAGGACGAGATTGGAGTGATGCATCTAAAAGCCAAGTAACTGTAAGTATTGCCAGCCACAACCAGAAGCAAGGAAGACAAGAGGCAAGCAGGGATCCTCCAGCAGAGCCTTCAGAGGGAGCATGGCCCAGTCAACACCTTGACTGGGCTTCTAGACTCCAAAACTGTGAGAAAATACATTACTCAAACTGCAGGTAAGCCCCCAGTTTGTGTTAATTTGTTACCAACAGGAAACTAATACAATAGCTAAATGGAATACCAAACGACAGAGTCCCAAGCGCCAAAACCCGAATTTTAACTCCTATCCAACAGGAATGGTGGTGGCAAAATCTGGAGTCACACTCCTGGATTCAAATCTTGACTCTGCCATTTAATTGCTCTGTACCTCACTCTGCCCACCTATAAAACAGGGATAACATTCCTAACCCCGGAGGGTCAGTGTGAGGATTAAATCAGGCGATTCATATCGAATGCTTCTAATAGCATTGGAAGGCTCTGTCTCCATGTTATCATCAGCATCTTCAGAAGTTAAACTGACAGAACAAGGCAGAAGCCAAGCCCTCTTTTTAGAATTGTGTACACATTCTGCACCTTTCGTGGTCCCGTCCACTCCCAGAACACATGAAGCACCACGGGACGTCCCTCCCCAGACTGTACAAGGCAACCAGAGACAGGCCCAAGACCAGGGTTAGATCAGGGTTTCCCACTCAACTGCAACTGTCCAATTTTCAATACTTCCTAGGCTACTGGCTCTGCAGAACTAACATTTTCTCTTGTTAAATAATCCCTGGGACTTCACACGCTATATTTAGCACAAGCTCCGGACTTATCATTAACACACAGCAACTTGGTTAGATGGAGTTAGAATGATCTGCAAATTCTCAGCTCATGTTCAACCAGGAAACAGAAAAATCACCATCATTCCCCAAGAGTAGGCTCCCCGGTCCTGGATCCACCTGACGCAGGGTACAGTGAACACAAAACCCGCCAAACACACGTTCTCCCTCTGGACCCCACGGCTGTAGCTGTAGGTAAGAATGACCCATACTCAGCCCTGGGAAACAGTTCGCCCTCACTTTCAGGCCACACTTGCTCACAGCGCTGGCTCTCACTCGCGCCTGCCACTTTTCAGATTAAGAATCCGCATTCTAGAGGCTGCAGGCTGCCCGTCACAGACCGCCAAACACATGCCAAGTCCAGTAAAATAGTCGTAACTCACTTTAGAAATACCCGCTTTCAAATAATGCTTCCAAAGACAATCGGATCTAAATAACATCTTTGAAACTGATGGAATTATATTCATGGCTTGCACTGAATGAGTGCTTTCTCTGTATCAGAAACCAAGGACTTTATACAGATTAATTCATTCCACTGTCATTATCCCCATTTTACACTGGCACAACATGACCCAGGGAAGTTAAGACTTTGCCCAAGGCCACACATTTACTGTTTGGAGGAGCTAACTAAAATATTCTGTTTTAAAAATCCGACCAGCCCCAGAGAGGCAATCTATTACCTCCCTTTGCACTACTTACAGAAACCAAGGGCAACTTGTTTTCTATGGACTAATACTATTTATTTAAATTACCAGTCCAAAACTAAACTCTTTTAAGAAGTTATGCATACAGTTAAGGAAATACTACACTCTAACCCTTATTCTGCATACCACCTGAGGTTGTAAGAGAGTAAACCTTGCCACAGTTAGATTTTCCACCCTTGGTCTTTATCCCCTATGAAGAGGACATCGATCCACACACACCCCTGGGGAGGTAACTGAAACAGGAGCCTAGAGGCCTGCATGCTGACTTCTTCCTTAAACTCCAGATCCTTTACCCTTCTGAGGCTTCTTCAATTCACTTTACTGAAAAGTGAGAGGTGGGTGGTAGTTTCTATAAAAATTAAACAGGGCATTACCATATGATCCAGCAATCCCATTTCTGGGTATATACTCAAAAGAAGCAAAAGCAGAGACTCATTCTTGTACATACCTATGTTCACAGCAGTGTTATTCATAATAGCCAAAGGTGGAAACAACTAAGTGTTCGTCAATGGATGAATGGATATACAAACTATGCTGTGTGTGTGTGTGTGTGTGTGTGTATATACACCACACCATATATATTACTCCATGTATATTATACATGCCATGCGATATTATTCAGCCTTAAAAAGGAAGTTCTGATACATGCTACAACTTGGATGCACCTTGAGGACATTCCAGTAGGTGACGTAAGCCAGATACAAAAGGATAGAAATCACAGATTCCACCTACCTGAAATATCTAGAGTAATCAAAATCATAGAGAAAGGAGAAGGGTGGGTGCCAGGGTCTGGGAGGAAGGGAAAAATGGGCAGTTAGTGCTTCATGAATACAAAGTTTCAGTTTCAGAAGATGAAAAAGCTCTAGAGATGAACTGTGGTTATGATTGCATAACACTGTGAGTGTACCCAATGCCCGAGAACTGTACACTTAAAAATGCTTAAAATGATAAATTTTATGTTGTGTATTTTACGATAAACTCGCATACACACAGAGCGAGGGGTTTTAATTCAGTGGATTTCGAACCTTGGCTGCTCGTTGGAATCTTCTACGGAGTTTTTAAAACTATCTATTCATCACCAGTAGCAGGAGGTTGGACCCGGTGGCCTCCTGATGCGGTGTGCTGGGAGGAAACCACATCGCTCATAAGGCATTCATGCCAGGAAATGGGCCTGAGTTCCTCGGGGCATGCAGTGTCCTTGAACTGATAGGGAGGTGACAGTGGCCATTTCAGGCTGGGGAAGGCTAGGGTGGGGGGTGGGCCTAACAGCCAAAAACAATGTGAGAAAGTTGACTGGACCATGGATCCATAAAGTTGGTTATGAAGTACACCTGGGGAAAATCCTAGTGTTGAATTTCAAACTGGACCATGGACTTGAACGCACGGTACTGGTGGTACTAGGGATGCAGCTGGGGAGGTGAAGGTCCTTGTTGGCATGTAAGATGGAAGCTGAGCATTTAGCAGTGAGTGGCCAGTGTCTGCAAATGGAGTGGTATGGCAGGAGGGTAAAAGCTGGTGAAGCTAAGTGAAAGGAACGGGTGTTCACTGTATTGTACTTGGAGGCTTTGGGGATTCGAAAATTTTATTTAAAAAATTGAAAAATACAACAAAATAAAAATACCCACATCAGAGTTCTATACCAAAACAAATAAACAGAGTATCTGGGGGATGGGATCCAGTGAATCAACATTTTGCTCAACAAAAACTCCTGTGCAGATTCTACTAGGCAGCGAGGTTGCTAACTACGGATTACACGAGTCCTCGACCAAGATGTGCTATTAACCTAGCAAGCTGGCCCACTATTGACACCCAGCAGACCTGAGAATTCGGCTCAAGCCCCAAATGACCCCAGCTGCCCTGCCGTCCACCCTTCCTTTACTTAAAAATAAATCACAGCATCTCAACTTTGGAAAGAAAAGAGTTTTTGTTGTTTTACGTAAGCTCCACACCCAGCATGGAGCCCAACGTGGGGCCTGAACTCATGACCCTGAGATCGAGCCCTCAGCTGAGGTCAAGAGTCGGACGCTTACCTGACCGAGCCACACAGGCACCCTGGAAAGAAAGGAGTTCTAGCATCAGATTGAGAAACAGAGTTGCCTTCCCTAGCTTCATCCCCCACTGCTGAGCATTCAGGTTTCCCCTGTCCCATAAAGTAGTTTCCCTTTATGCAACACTTGCCTATTGCACAGGTCTCAAAGACACGACTCTTGACAAGTCTTTTCAAATTTAAAGATCCTCCTGTTCACTTGTGTGTGCATTATTTACACTTCCTGGTAAAAGAAATGTTCAGCCAGACAAGGAAGGATCTGGCCAAAGATCCTGTGTAGGATTTAGAAAGTTCACATCTCACAGGTAATGGTACCGCAAGTCTTATCTTTGCCTTTCAAACTAGAGGAAGAAGAAAAGAAATCTCATTTCAAATATGGGCCCAAAGACAGCATATGTCACAAACCTCTGAGTGGCGCTGCCTTCGAGGCAGATCTATGAGTAAGTGATCAACACTAACATGAGTAACACTACACCAGTAAGTTATTCAAGTGGCAAAATTACTCCCAGACACGAGCACACATATACACACTTGAATCATTTTCAGCGCAATCTCCCGTACCTCGTATCCCGTTTCGGGTAAACATAAACTCACTTTTCAGATACAGACAGGAGCTCAGGGAAGTCACAGGTAACGTCACAAAGCAAGTGAAACCTTCACCTAAGCTCTCCGATGCTAGAGGCTGGCCTTGTCCTCACAGTGCCTCACGTTTCTCATGGTTCCAGGGTGACAATCCTTACACCATGGCGACCTGGGTTGTGTAAGATACTGCAGGGGACAATGGCAGCTTCCAAGAGGCCAATAGGCTTCTGGACTCCTGAGCACGGTTATCTGTGTACTGTTCACAATTATTTTCCTCCCAATTTGAGTGACTAAGGCAGCAAATGCAATCTCCCATTGAAGGGACACTCCAAAGCTTCTTATTTTTATGTAAGACTCGGATCACACTTGACCTCTGAAGGCATTTGGTCTGCAAACTGTGTGAATTCCATCGTATTCACAGCATGCTGCACTTCTTGTTGAATGAAAGAAAAATAAATAGTAGTCTACCTCTTTACAGGCTGTTGAGACTTCTTGTGAGTCAAGAGAATAATCCCCTACTGTCATGTCGACCATCTTTATTGTCACTGTGGACACACTACTTTTGGGGTCATTACTGCTTTTGACAAATCAGGTTCCTTAACACTTTCCCTTCACACATTTTTTTTTTTAAGATTTTATTTATTTATTTGAGAGAGAGAGAGAGCACATGGGGGGGGGGTAGGGTCAGAGGGAGAAGCAGACTCCCCGTCGAGCAGGGAGCCCGATGCGGGACTCAATCCCGGGACTCCAGGATCATGACCTGAGCCGAAGGCAGTCGCTTAACCAACTGAGCCACCCAGGCGCCCTCCCTTCACACATTTTAAAAACCTGAGGTGCCTGGCTGGCTCAGTGGGAAGAGCATGGGACTCTTGATCTCAAGGTCTTGAGTTTGAGCCCCACCTTGGGTGTGGAGATTACTAAACAAACAGAAAACCTTAAATAGCTACTGCCCAGCTAGGATTTTTTTTCTTGTCACCATTGTTAATATCACCTTGCTGATCTTTTTTTTTTTTTTTAGTTTTATTTATTTATATGACAGAGAGAGACACAGCGAGAGAGGGAACACAAGCAGGGGAGTGGGAGAGGGAGAAACGGGCTTCCCACTGAGCAGGGAGCCCGATGTGGGACTCGATCCCAGGACCCTGGGATCATGACCTGAGCCCAAGGCAGACGCTTAACGACTGAGCCACCCAGGGGCCCCGACCTTGCTGATCTTTGTTTTTCATCCAACCTATCATCTCTATCCCATCTCCAACAGCTTAACAACTACGAGTCCTGGACCTCTAAACACTTCACCCCTCAGTCGGTCTCTCCATCTCCCTCTCTATCTCTCTCTCTCTCTCTCTCTCACATACACACACACACACACACACCCCTAAAAATCAGATCTCCACTGAATCCTTCCCTGACAACAGACCTGTCTTTCAGACTCTGATTTTCTCCACAAGAACTTTGTATTTTCATCAGGTAAGGGTAACTATTATAACCTAACTATAAAAAACATGTTCATAAAAAATTTGAAGAGGAAAAACATTTTTTTTTTTAATTCACCCATTACCTCATTACCTAGCTAGACCAACTGCTGACATGACAGTTGACCTATGTGCCACAGCAGTAACCAAAACACAGTCCTGACCCTCAAGGGTATTTTTTTTTTATTTTGTCCATGTTTTTCCTTAGAGTAATCTATGTAGTACATTATTTTTCAAAACTGATTTGAGTTCATGGTAAATCAATTTAAAATAGTATTCCCACCCCTGCCAGAGCCTACATTGAAGAGGAATATGTAAGCACAATCCTCCAAATTACTGGCTAATTCAGACAGACAACAGCAAACATTTTATTAGAGAATGAAGGAAGAAATCTGAGACTATACCCAGAATTAGTGCTAAAGGAAAGGAAAGGATGGGTGTCACCCCAGTTCCCATGGTAGGTAACTATCTCTATATATGTTTAAGTAATTTTTTGTCCTTCGGAAAATCTCAGCTACAGAATGAAAGCTAAAGCATGCATGCATTAGCTTTATTAATAACCGTTACTCAGACAAACTTCTAAGCGTTCAATATGAGCAAATCTCTGGGAAGCCGCCTGCCTGGACCTCATATAGGGGCAGTACAGTTTCAGGGGTGGTTGAAAGGAGAACTCCTAACCCGTGAGGCTGACTATATGACAAACATTTCTCAGCCCCCTCACCCCACCCCTGTGAGGCCTGCTTGGTCAGCCCAGGGCTCAGGCCAGGAACGAGAAAGTGGCAGATGTAACCAACAGCCATGTAGCACTGAAGTCTAGCCGGTCTCAAGTCTCCCTTTTTGAGACAGTGAAGACTAGAGGGATTGACAGAAAACTTTTATAGGAAACATGCTAGAATAAAATGCCTGGTAGAGAAGGAGAGCTGAATGAATGAGTCATCTCCAAGTGCCAAGGTGAAAAGCAGCCGAGATTCTCCATTTCTCCTGGGTCCAACACACTCCCCAGTTATTCCTATCCGTTGAGCTTCACTGGGCCCATGAATTTAAGTTTCACTAACTTTCTAGAGGCATTAAGGCCTGAGGGAGGTCAGACGAACCCAGTGCACTTCCTCCTCTTCCTCGCCTCCCTTCCAAACCCCCACAGCACAAGATGGACCCTGCTCGCCACGCCAAACTCTACAAGGGGAACCAAGCATAAATACTAACACTTATTTCAAGTAGTTCCTGCCCATCTTGAGATCATCACAAACCCTTGGGCTTTCAAACCAGCAGCAGCCACGAAAGCAATCGACTTAACCCTGAAAGAGACAACAGGATGCTTAGTAATGCAAAGCAACAGTTCCTCACTCAGATGTGCAGCTGACAACTTCACTATCATTTTTAAGAAGACAGAAAAACACAGTGCAGGAATCCAATCCTAGTCCAACATCATTTGGAAACAGCAGTGAAACGCGTTGGGATTTTTTTTTTTATACATATACATTAACAAGGATAATTTGATCTCCACTCAAAGTAAGATTCACTCAATTTCCATAGATAACTAAAAAATTTTCCCCATAAGTATTCGCTTTCAACATAATATGGGCCCAGGATTAAAAAAAAAAAATTTTTTTTAAGTAAACTCCACCCTCAATGTGGGGCTTGAACTCACAATCCCAAGATGAAAGAGCGGCATGCTCTACCGACTGAGCCAGCCAGACACACCTGGGCCCAGGATTTTAAGTCCACTTTCTGTTCAGGAGAGGAAAAGGTAAAGAGCAGGGGAGACAGGCATGGGGCAGGAATGATGAGGGAGAACTGCCACCGCCATGACCCTCGCTCCTCCAACATTCAAGCACAGACTCTGCAGAGGCACATTCTGAACATGTACATTTCCATGTATTACATCACTTCACCCTCTGAGCATGGACCTTCCCGCTTGCAGTCTACAAGTATGTAAACTAAGGCACAGAGAAATGAAAATAACTTCCCTAATTTCCACACAGTTTGAAAACAAATCTAAACATTAAATATTTGCCTGGCACTTGAAAGCCGCTCTGATTATCTTTAATAGATAATAGAAACAAGTTCCATCTTTGGAGAAACAGTACAGATGCTTTAAGGAAAACCTGTAATAACAGCAAATATTTACTGAACATTTTCTCAGTGCCAGGATACCAAGCTACCAGCTTGATAATGAACATAAACATCACTTGATTGAAATATATGTTGCTTCCATCACTTGCAAATCCAGTCTTTTTACATGGAGATGACTAAGGAAATGCATTGACATTACTTAAGACTGAATTCATATCTGTAAAAAACAACAACAAAAAACACACGGGAATGGAAAAAATTACCAGGAACTAATTGATCTTTACTTTTTTAAATGATATAAAAAGGTCTTCCTTGAGAAATTTGATAGTAATGGATAAAGGAGAACAATTAAAAGTCATCTTTGAGGGCACCTGGGTGGCTCGGTCAGTTGAGCATCCAACTCTTGAGATGGGCTCCGGTCATGATCTCAGGGTTGTGAAATCAAGCCCCATGTGGGGCTCTGCACTCAGTGGGGAGCCTGCCTGAGATTCTCTCTCTCTCCCTGTGCCCCTCCCCCTGCTCTTTCTCTCTCAAAATCTTAAAAAAAAAAAAAAAAGTCATCTTTGAGGACCCTAAGGAAAAAAATCCAATCAAATCATAGGAATGTCCTCCTGTCCATAATCAGTAGCAAAATGAACAGATTTGTAGTTTCCCTGCAGTGTGGCGATGACCTGAGTCCAACAGTATTTCTGCTAGCATATTCAACTGTTCTAAAAACAGTGAATAAGTGAATGAATTAAAAACACTTCAAGTTGTTCTGAAGAAAAAGATGGAGGAAGAGGACATCCTTTAACCCTTCCTGTCCAGGCGCCATGCCAGTATTAGAGCTCAGAATTGCAACTTAGCGCCTCCCTTTTACACAGAAAGTTTTCCCAGTGGGTCCTAAGAGTACTACCTCCACCTAGAAATTCCTGGGAAGTGGGTCTCAATCCCTCCGCCATGGAGATTTTGGACTTTATCTTCCACATCACATTCGTTTCCCAGAAGAGAGAAAAGCAACCTTAAAGAGAGACAAAAATAAATCCTCTAAGATAAACACAAATCTGTATAGAAATCAATGCCCGGGCTTGTATGTGGTGCCAGGTGTGTGCTCAAATCAAACACACAAGGAGTAAGTTAAATAAAGCCTTCAGTATCGGAGCCATGTGTTTACACTTATCTGACGAAAACCTGCAAGCACTGTGAGGAGGGTGACTGTGTATTAGGAACATCTTTTCACCTTTGCCCTTGACCAGTGCAACAGAATCCCCTACAAGGCTCACTGAAATGGCGGTGAGCCCGCCCCTAGATGATGATTCAGAAGGCCGGGGGGGGGGGGGGGTGCCTTTGCAACAAGTTCTCAGGTGATGCTCTGTTGTTGTTGCTCCTCCAGAAAGTGCTCCCTGAAACCACTGCGCTGTCCGGAGCAACAGCTGTCAGATGCTTTCAGGCACACTGACCCCCACAGCCTAATCCATGATTCCGAGACGAAAGGAGAGTCCGCTGAGAGTTCCGTTACATCGAAATGATGAATTGGAAAGGTGGTATTAGCCGTCTTCCCACAAAACTGAGATGCAGGTCGTTTGAGGGCACGATATCTCTAGTAAAATTTTAGAAGGAAAAGTTGCCCCAAGTAATAGAGAGAATGAAAAAAAGAGGTGCCAGAAACCCTACTGCCCAATAATTTACCTGTCAAGATCCCGGTCCTGCTGTAACTGTACCTTTTCTTCTCACCTGTTCTCAGAGAATTTACAGAAGCTGGGATCGTTTAGAGTTAGTTGTCTGTCTCCCTGGCTGGAGTCGACGAGCGACCAGTAGGGTCCATGCCTACCCGTCTCTGTATTCATTGTCTTCAGTACCATAAGCATCATCATCATTCAGCAACGTCTGTCCTACCCTGAGCAAAATTCTCTGACAAACCTGCCCATCCATAGGAATCCCCAAACCTAGAAGCATGGTGAGGGGACCTCTGAGCAGCAGAGAGAGTGGACACCAAATGCACAAACCTCACCTGCCCTCCTGGAGTTTCCAGCACCAGGCACTCCAACCACACCTAACCTTCCCTCCATTCCCCACTTCACTGGGCCTCTCACCACTCAAAAATCTAATGAAAAGTTAAAAAAAAAAAAAAAAAAGATGTTTCAAAGAAAAAGATACTTCAGTAAGAGACTGAGCGGAGCTACTTCCCTCAAGACAGCTCTAATTGCCCTTTGTTGTCTACAAATACAGGATTCTAGGATCAATGCCCTTCCGGCTACACGACTCTGCCCCAGCAACTATCCCTACCACCTAAGCTTCCGTCCCGCACACACTGCCCACACAACTAATACATGCAGATGCCTTTCACTTCTCCCTCCCACTTTTCGCAAGGTCTTGTTCAAATTCATGATCCATGAAGCCTTCCTTTTGCCCCATCCAAATCTATCACTCTCGTGTCTTTACTTCCACAGAACTAGGAAGTGCACTCAGAGGCATAAGCATTATTCTTTATCTCCCAGTTTCTCTTACAGCTGTTACCATCTTCATCATTTTTCTTTCACCCATCATCTGTTGTAGGATTAGGTGCTCAATTAATTGAAATTTCCACAGTTCGTTTAGCAATGTGTGCCAAGAACCACATCAGCCACCGTTACAGAAATATGAAACACCCCCCTTCAAGGTACAGGAGAAAAACCCAAGGCCACACAGGCACTCAGTGCTGGAGTCAAGATTCAAACCCACATCTACTTAACTCCAAAGCTTTTGCCATTTCACGGCCACCACTCTGCCCTTCAAGGGAGAACAATAAACTAGAACGGTTAAGTGAAAAAGTCCTGGCTCAGTAGTCGGTCACCTCACTGCAAGCTTCTGCCTGATTTCTCATAAACTCCAGATTTTAAGGCACGGCCAGTATACGTAATCAAGTGTGTTTTACAAATTATCCCATTTGGAATCACTGGAGCATACCACTATTATGGAAAAACCTTTCTTTCATTTCAGTGCCTCGCAGGGAGGTGGGATGTCTCTACACATACATAAAACCCTTTGATGAAGCCTGGATGTACTCTATAAAAAGCTCAGGTATTCTTCCATGCTTTCCTTGGGGGCGGGGAGGAGGCAAAATCCAGTTTAGACAATGCTATGCATCTACTTTTAAGAGAACACACTATCCAAATAGCTACAGGTTTCTGGAGTTTGAGAAAATCATGCCCAACACCTGAAACAGAAAGAGGTGAAACCCCTCCGAGTAATTCGGGGGAGACAAATTGACAACAGCCAGTAAGAGGCGCCTTCAGGTTCTGATAGCACCAGCTTTCAAGTTCCCACTGTCACCAGCCAGCCGTGTGGCCTTGAGACATTATCATGGATTTCAGCTCCTTTGTGAAATGGGGAAACACGGGCGCTCTCTAAGGTAATAATGAGCAGATGGTAACAGTTGTACATGAAAAGCACCAGCTCTTGCAAAGCTCACTAACCTTAATTCCCCCGGCTGCCTGCCCTGTAGGACTACACCTGACTATCAGATCAGAGGTTGAACGGCCTTTGTTTCTCCTTTGGTTACCATGAAGACTTGGTGCGTTAGATCTGTCTGTATACTAGACTTTTAAGTAAAATGAGCTGTTAAAAAGCTTGCATAGTGGGAGGGTAAGGGGCAACAGCAAACCAAAGGTTCCCTAGAGAAAAAAGGGGTTAGCTAACACCCTAAATACTAAATTCTAGAACAAACTTGGTATTACAAGCTTAAACTCTCCCAAACAAGTCATTTTGGCTAACAACATGTATAATTAAAATCAAAGGCATACTAAAATAACACTTTAGTGGCTGACCCTGAAGATCCTTTTGAAAAACTCAACCAAAACAACAGCACATGAAGGAGTGACCTGACTTTCTAATGACAGTATCACATGATAACACAGCAGATATCTTAAATCTTTTGCAGTCACATGAAAACACCGATGTCATGTTGAAGCCAAGATGCACTAAACAGATGTAATGCCTGAATTTAACCTGTTCAGGACTCAGATTTCTTCTCAGATTAGTACTGAGAAAGGGTTAAGAGGTTTAGTTTCGTTACCCACCCCAATACTCCAGTCACCAGGCGATTTGGAAAAATCTCGTCATTCGAACAGGAGCATTATCCAAAAAAAAAAAAAGAGAGAGAGAAAAAAGCTCAAAGCAACAGCCAGAACAGCCCCCGCCCAACACACACACACACACACACACATACATACATACATACACCTTCTATTAGGCCCAGGTTGCACTTTTTAAAAGAAACAGTGCAACATTGATCACTATTAGTTTTACAATGTTTCTCATGAGAGAAGTTTTGCCAGGGCAAATAACCACAGTTCTTGCTAAAAGCACATTGATTACCCACCCACAGTAGGCACTTAAATGTTGACCGAATTAGCAATTCTGAGTGAGATCATCTAAGTCTAATCACAAAGCCCCTCTTGTGCTATCAGTGGTATTCTTAACTCTCAAGTAACTGGAAGAAAACTTTTGACAGATCATGACGGCAACATGTTTTGAGCATTACTTTGGCTAATTCATCATAGTTCATTACAACAGCACAAAAATTATTTGCAAATCATACCTAAGCTGAAGTGTCATTTAAGTTTGGTTTGGGGGCGCCCGGGTGGCTCAGTGGGCTAAGCGTCTGACTTCGGCTCAAGTCATGATCTCAGGATCCTGGGATGGAGCTTGGCAACTGGCTCTGCACTCAGTGGGGAGCCTGCTTCTTTCCCTCCTTCTGCCCCTCCCCCTGCTCATGCCCTCTCTCAAATTAATAAATAAAATATTTAAAAATAAATTTGGTTTTGAACGTAGGGGAAAGATACTCTGGTTATGATAGTCTATCATACAATATTCCGGTTATGTCTAAATTACTAAAGTAATGTCCACCTTTACCTTTTGCCACTGCTTTCCTGCAGCACGGCATGAACGAGCAGTTATTTCAGCTTTGTTCTGTAGTAACAGGACACAAAGTAATTTGAAAGGCTGCAGGAGAATGTGGCCAAAATGGAAAAAGCAGGAATTAAATAGGAAATGATCTATTTAATTTTAATTCAGTGCTCCAGTGTGCCAATCAGGAAGACATCAGCAATCTCTCCTGTCAGAAAGGTGCCTTCACAGAGAACTCATCGAGAAATCCCTCAAGTACAACTTACTATGTGGTATTTTGCAGACACTCAGCCTGGTGGAGAAGAGAGATACTGTAACAGCCCTGAGGTCCATGAATTTACTTTGTCCAAGAATTACTGAATTAAATTACATTTCAAGGGGAGGAGAGATGGCAGAAGACCAGACCTAAAACAAGTTTAACAGTTAATACCAACTACTAAAAAGTTTTCAAAGCCCAGTCTCAAATACCTTTCACTCAGAATGTCCAGTACTAGAACTGAAATAACAACCATGTATGGGGCATATATTGGGGCTTTGCTTATTTTTAAGTGTCAGGGATAAAGCCTGTTTGGTATAGTTCAAGGTCTTATGGAACCTGTACTTACCAAACCCACAGACAAGAAAAGCACAATTCTTTAAACAACTCAGCAAGGACAGTGCATTTTCCTTCCCCAGACTTCCTGTGAAAAGCTCACAGCATATCTGCAGTGTTGTGTTGACGGAGGGTCCCCTTCCCCCCAAAAAATCAATCCGCTACCAAAATTATGTATTCTGATACATCACAGTCTCCTTTTGCACAAATAGTATGTGTTACCTAACATTGGCTAACAGTAGAGTGTGTTCAATTAGATTTTTTTTTCAAATAAACTATGAACCCGGTAGCAAATTACAGAAATGCTCATTTTAAGAACAGGCTACTTTATTAAAGCCTTAATATTTTAGGGTGACCATGAAGTGTGGAAACCATCAAACATGTTTATTTTACTCCATGACCAAAGCGCTTCGTGAGCTAGGGGAAAGGACATGGGAGTGATTCCAACTCCATCGCACCAGACTCGTGAGAAAAGCCGGACAATGATTTCCAGAGAAAGTGGCGATGTGGAGTGTTCTTTGTGGTTGTATGATCTAAACCTCTTTGGTTGCTGCCTCTGGAGTGTGCTAAGTCCACAGGTACATCGACGGAAAAAATAAAATCAAGCAAACATCACAGATCCATCTGTCTCTGCGGGTGAAGACGCTGCATTCATGCCCTTCATTCACTGCAAGTTTGCATAAGCATACTGAACTAGTAAGACATGACCCACCAAACACACCATGCTTTAAAATGTGGTATCGAAAGCCATTTCTTGGTGTGTATGTGCCTCGTTTCCAGACTTTGTGGTCATCTTATAATTGGACGCAGGGAAGCTGCCATATGTTCTGGGAGCTTGTCACATAAATAAAAGACTTTCACCAACCTGTGGTTGACACCACACACATTGAATGACCACAGCATGCCTCCTTGAATCCAAGGAGCTCAGTTGTCTCTGTGGTTTACTAAAGTGCAATCAAGGCTGCAAAGAACTGGGTCCTGGTGAACTGTTCTGTGCATTTCACTACTGTACAGAGGCTGCAGCTTGCTCCTCGGGCTTCTTCCTCATTGCCTGACACCAAAAGGGTTACACGGCAAAAACGAACTTCCTATCTCTGACACTCCATTCCCAGCCTAGTGCGGAGGAAGAACTTACACAAGTTACTCCCCTTTTTTAATTAGGCAAGCCGGTGGCCCTCCCCACCAGCCACCCCACCCTCCCAAACACACGTAACAACCCTGCAGCAGGTATCACCACCTTAACCCAAACGTGATTCCTCTGTCACAAGGCCAGCCAGGGCAAAAGATTAACCAGTGGTCTTCGGCCATCGGTTCACTGACAGGGCCAACCGTGGAGACGGAGCGCCAACTTTTTGTTTGTTTTAAAGGAAATACTTCCTGGCACACGGTTAGCGAAGACTCTGAACTCTGTGCATGAAGCCACGTGGTGCTAATCTGGCTCTATCCACTCACGATCCGCCGAAGCAACCCCTCCCCGAACGGCAGCCCCTGGCTGGGTAATCTACACCATCTCGGCCCAGTCCCGCGGGCTCGGGCCGGATCCTGCGAAGCCTAGCTCCGCGTCCCGACAGGGTCCCAGGGAAGCGGGGAAGAGAGGGGTTGGGCCCGGCGCTGCCCCCTGCAGCAGCACCAGGATGGGATTCACGGCGGTGGGGTGCAAACTGGCTCTCGCTGCTCAGGTTCAGGTGCAGTCCGAGGGAGCAGGGTAGAAGCCCACGCCCGCCCTTCCAGGAGAGCCGACGTCGCCACTGGTGGAGTGCGTGGGCACCGTACGTGCGGTGCCCACCTGTAGCCACCGCAAACAAACTTTCCTCCGGAGTCGGAACAATCCGGTCCCTTACGCCACCCCCTGGCCCCAGCCGGCAACGGCCGGGAGCTCCGAGGGCTCCTCACCTGATACCCCTAAACCCCCAACCTGGCCTGTCCCAGAGCGCGACCCAGCGCTGCCCACGCTCCCCAGTGGGGTTTTCCGGGCGACGGACTGGGGTGACCAGCTGAGGAACCGGAGTTTGTGGGGAGAACGGGAGGACGCTGCTCACTACCTTTTGCAACTTCGGCTCTCAACTTTGTCCACCACACAGCCGCTGCCCTCCCGCTCCCTCCGCGGCGCGTACCCGGCTCCCTCGGCTTCTCCAACGCGGTCCCCGGGGAGGGGGCTCCCCAAGGCCGGCGCGAGCCGCGCGCGCCCAGTGTACTCACAGCCATAACGGGGTCTCTGCAGGGACGGCAACTCCTCGTGGGGCGTCCTGCGCGGCTCCGGGGGCCCGCCCGAGGCGCGCCCCCCGCGGCTCCTCTCGCTGGCCAGGCTCGCCGGCTCCGCGCCCCTCCGGGGCGCTCGTATCCGGCCTCTCGCTGCCCTCCCCTGGTCGCCCCGAGATGGGCGACCCGCTCCCTCGGTGCTTCCCGGTCGGCGCTCGTTGCAGCCGCCGCGCGCTCCCACCCGAGCAAAAGTGAGCTCCCGCCCCTCGCTCCGTCCCGGCCGCCGCCGCGTCCCGGGCAGGTTTCCTTTCTCCTGCCGCCCGGGCCCCGTTATTCTCCGCGGTGGGAGCGCGCGCCGCGTAGCAGCGACCCCTACCGCGAGCGGGGCGCAGCGGCCGGGCCGCGTGAGCCCGCCCCTTTACCCGCCGGGGCGGAGGAAGGGGCCGAGCGCGACGCTGGGCCGGGATCCCCTGCAGCTGGGGCCCGCGCTCCGCTGGCCGCCTGAGGGCTGCGGCCGCCCCGCCTGGTTTTTCACTTCTGGAGGGTTCTGAGGGTGGAAGTGAACCCACGCGGGGAAGAGCTAGAAAAACCGCAGAAGACAGAGGCAGCGCCCGTCGCCCGGGGTGTTGCTCAGTTACAGAACAAACAGCGCGGTTCTTTGCCCTCTGGGGAGATTGCGCGGTGCCTTTTTCTTTCTTTCTTTTTGTTTTTCTTTCTTTTTGTTTTTTTTCCTTCGAAAGTTGCTTCTGCGACTCTTTGTCTACAAAATGCAGGGTTCCCCTTTCATGACAAGAAACTGAGAGTGTGTGCGTGTGTGTTGGGAGAGCAAGATAAACACTACCCAAGCAACCGCTCAAAACACAACTGCGAGTCATCCTCGGCTCCCCTCCGGCGCGCTCCCCCTCCACGCCACCCCCGCAGGGTACGGAACCGTCGCCGGGCCCAGGTGGGGTCGCACCCCACAAAACCCTTTTCCGGCTAAGCTTTAAAGGAAATTCAACTGCTTGTGGCTCTTTTAAAAGGGGTTTTCTAACGCGGTCCCCTGGAGCTGTTATTTTTTTTCTCTTTGTGCCCCAGAGTGATAACATCTGGAGGCACGTGAGACTGTTCTATACCTGTGCCCTCACCTGTTTGTCAAACGTGGGATGCATGGGTGACCACGTGCTGGCAAAATAAAATAATTGAGGTAGAGTTGCGAGACTATTTAACTGGAGAGAAAGTGCATAGTGACACTCTTTTGAAGTATGCAAAGGTTCAGACCACGGCCAGCTGCTTTCCATCTCATAGGGGTGATGCAGTCCCTTGAAACTCTGATTCTGGGGCCCCACCCTCAGAGTTTCTAGTTCAGTTGGTGTGGGCTGGGGCCCATGAATTTGCATTTCTAACAAGCTGCGGGTGATGCTGACAGGGCAGATGTGCAGACCTTGCTTAGAGTGGTTCTGGGAGAGAATAGGCACAAGGGATTTCTGCTGGACTCAGGGAACTCTCACTCAGGCGAGCAAGAGGATTCTCTCCCCCTCCCCCCCCCTTTTTTCCTTTTTCTGGAAGCATTAGATTCTCACCTGACTGGAATGGAATGAGTGGGGTTTTTCTTCCCTAAAGAGCAGATGCCTCTAATTATAAGAGCAATTCAAGGGTGAAACAGCCACATTTTAGGTTACAGCACCCTGTCAGTCAGTGTTCACCCAGACCTGAATATGTTCAAGGAGAACTTTCTACACTTGGGAAGATGCCGAATTGGAGGATAATCTAAAGTTCATTCCATCTCTGTGATTCCATGTATTAAGTACTAACTGTGAAGCTCTTACTTGCACATATCAGTGTTCAGTGTGAGTGGAAGATTTTAAGGCCCCCCGAAAGTGTGTATTCTATCTCTTTAGAGATGAGGGGGAACTCATAAACTTAGAATGGTCAAGGAAGGTGATAAGATTTGAAAGTGTGCCTTGAGGTAGACCTTGGAGAGTGGGTAAGAGTTGGATGCACAATGTCTGCTCCAGGAGGACCCGCAAGGACAAAGGTCAAGGGGTAGGGCATGAGGGTAGGTGAGGGTGGGAGCTTCAGAGTGGGAATCAGATCATGGAGGACACTGACGTCAGGCTAAGGGGACTGGATGTTATCATAGGGACATTTGGAAGCCCTTAATGTTTTGGGTATGGGAGCTGCATGATGAAAGGGAGTTCAGGGAATCTTGCGGCAGATTATGGGCTGGATTTGAGAAGGGACTGTGGCAGAGGTAGAAGAGAGGAGAACTTCAGTGAGGTCCACGTCAGTAAGTGATAAAGGGGGAGTTTTAACACAAGCAAGTTGGTGCCATCAACAATTAGATGGATGTCACAGATGTAATAAGTAAATATCTGTTAATGGTAGAAAGTTAAGGTTAAAGCAAAAATAGGTGCTCTGCAGGAAAGTCGTTCTAAGTTCACATTCTAGCTGGTCAGTTCTTCTCTGAGGGCTCTGGGGTGGTTTTAAGCTCTGTCACAACTAATGTTTCTATGGAGAACTTAACACTAAGAAGAAACCATAAAAGCAAATGCTTCTGATTTTTTTTTGCAAGTGCTAGAATTCATCTTTGGGATTTCAGTCTGCATTCACTGGGTAACAGTACTATCTCTTAGATCACGTCTCTGCAGAATTTCAGAAAACAAACTTATTTGCAGAATTCTGGGCTACTTTTTCTCTTAAGGCTTGATATTGGAAAGGGAGTCAAATAAATACAAGGCATTGTGTCAGCGTACTTTGCCATCTGATTGTGCTCGCAAGAATATTAAAAACAAAAACTGAAGCCACCTAGTAAAAAAATCTTTTTTTAATAAAGCAAAAAGAGTTTTTTCTTTCATGTGAAACAAAAGATGACCTTGAAAAACTAGACCTAGTAAAACAATTTTAAAGCAACATCATTTTTATTTTTTTTAAGATTTTATTTATTTATTTAACAGAGAGAGACACGGCGAGAGAGGCAACATAAGCAGGGGTAGGGGGAGAAGCCTGGGGCTCGATCCCAGGACCCTGGGATCATGACCCGCATGACCCGAGCTGAACGACTGAGCCACCCAGGCGCCCTGCAGCATTGTTTTTAAAAGATGGTTTTCTAAGACTTACCTCTTGACAAACTGAAATGAACATAAAGGTGTTTGGAAAAAATGTAACTTTGTTTTTATAACAGATTAATAATATCAAGAGCATCAAACAGGATAAAAAAAGTATGTTTAAGTAAAAGTCTTGGCTTGCAGCTCTAACATTCCATTCGCCTTTGAAATAATTTGGTGATTTCCCAATATCGTGTTGTTGATCATTTTAACATTACAGAATAGTGAACAATGTGCTTTCATAGCATTACCCAAAGAAGTGAAGTATGAAGCAATGACAAGAAAGAAATGATTCAGAGCCTTTTCCAAATCCTGGGAGCCCTTGAGTTGTTTAAGATTTTCTAACTCATACCCTGTCCCAGAAAAAGAGAGAGGCTAAGCAGGAACTGCACTTCTTTGCAAGGGAGACTTCTATAGCTAAAAAGGAAATTGTTACAGTCCAACATCAGATTAAAAAAAAAAAAAGAATCAGAACAAATAAATGCAACCATCAGTGTTTCAGTTCTCAAAAACAAAGGAAGGAGTAGTCGTATCAGGGGGTTTAATAACTGTAGGATTGATGGCCTCGTAGCATCATTGCATGGACATGGCTGAGCAACACAGAGAGGTTGTGAGATTCCTTGGCTATGGAAGAATAGAGCCTAAATTCCAGGCCTCCTGAGAGTCTCCAAGCATTGCTTTTTGTACCTTACACATTTTGTTTATATATACATTTTTTTTCATTCATGTCCTTTTTCACTCCACTAAAATCTGTATAATTTTGGACAACTTTCAACTATTTTGTTAATGTTAAATCAGTAAGCAATCGTACCTTTCTCCCTTTGCTTTAAAGTGGAAGTTCTAAGCAAGTCAAAGTTTGGAAAGACTGTCTAAACTTTAATTTTAGCAAGTAAATAAAACCACACACAATTCTATTATTATTTTCCCATTTCACAGTTCAAGAAGGTTAGAACTCCAGTGACTCAGAAGATGATTCCCAGGGTAGCCTGGCAATGAGCAAGAGGAGAATGCAGCATTGATTCGAGGGGACCCCCTTCCATTTCTATCCCTTTGACACCGAATTCATTTTCTCAGCTGCATTTATCCTCTGACATTCCACATAGTGGATTATTTGTTCATTGTTTGTCCCAGAATGTGAACTTCTTGACAGGTAGAACTTGATCTAATGTTCACTGCTGTGCGCCCAGGACTTGCAGCAATGCCTGGAATGTAGTGGTTGCTCAATTATTTTGATACAATCATGAATTTGCTACCTACTTAGGTGTACCACGGAGTAGACTAGAAATAGTTGTTACTTTCAATCCTGTAGCAGTGCTGAAGAAACTGAGACTTGGAGAGCCTCACAGTGGTAACTGACAGCACTGGGTTTATCTGAGTCTAAACTGTTTCCCCCAGCACAGAGGCTCATCTCCCTTCTTTAGACTAAGAAATTGAACTACAAATTTCAAGATGTTCACCTTCTACTAGACACATTTCCTTTACGCAGGTGAATGCTATAGAACCTACAACAAATGCCCTCAAGTTATCATCATGTATATGCCATCACAAAGAACTAGAGACCTGGGGTCCAGTTTGTGTCCAGGCACTGATTTTGATTATAGTTTTACTGATAATCCCTTGCAGTTCCCTGTTGGTCCTATATGTATTAATTAGATAAGGTCTAAAAGGTGCTCAGCAAAATGATTTTTAAAAATCATTCATGCTTTCCTCCTCACTGTAACTTCAAGTATGTTTTTACCTTAATCTCAGATTGATCTATCTTTGGCAGTAGTTTTTAGTCCTAGCTTTCATTTTCTCTGACTCTTATACTCCCTTTCAGGAACACTTTGTTTTGAGAGGCAAACAAACTTCTAGCTCACTTAGAAGAGCTTGGATATTCCAAAAGAAGCTTCACTCTTTATCGGGGAATGAAAATTAAAACACCCACTAGGTTGACAAAAATTAACATGTATAACTAGTGTGGAATATTAGGAATGCTTATACAGTGTCAGGAGGGGTGTCCTTTGAGCAATCATTTGGGGGAATGACTTGGCCATCTTTAGTTAAGGTAAAGATGTACAATTCCTGAAATTCAGTAATTCCACATCTACTAAGATCCTTTAGAGAAGCTTCCACAGTCAGGTAAATGTGTACAAGGATGTTCATTCCAGGAAAAACTGGAAATAGCCTAAATGTCCCTAACTGGCAGAATGGATAAATACATTGTGATATATAAAAATATGACAGAATAAGAAAATACTATGTGATGGCTTTTGTGTGCAGTTATGTACATACAAAATAATATATGATACATACTGGGACATTGGCATGTAGCAAAAGTATAAAAACATGCACAGGAAGAACATACCAATTTCAGAATAGCAATAACCTCTGAGAAACTAGGGGAGGGAAAGGAAGCTGAGAAGGTAGACAAAGAACATCAAATTCTATATATAATAAATAAAGATTTATTTATTTATTTGAGAGAGAGAGAGAGCACACGTACTTGAGCATTTCATTTCCTTTTTAAAAACAGAAGCAAATATGGCATGTGTTGTATCCAGGTGGTATACATGTAAGTATTTGGCACTTTATATCTTCCTGTATGTTTGGAATGCTTTTCAAAATATTTTTTAAAAGAAATATGCACTCTGTTAACATAGTCAAAACACATATAATGTCTTAAAATGTTGGTTTACCAGCTTTTAAAGTTCAGATTCATTTACTTTTCTTGATTAAGGCAAATCTACATTATTTCAAAACAAAGCCTCATTGAGATATTGATAAGGGCAATTTGATTATGCAAACATACACATCTTTCTAGCAAGGTGCTTATTATCTGGTGATGAGGGTTATAGTGTCTACCCCAAAACTCAACTGCTCCCTAAGGGGCTGCTGAGACCCATTTCCTGATGACTGCCTTTCTATTTGGAGATTGGGTAATGATTCCTGGTCCCCCTGTTAAGGCTCAACAAGAATAACTGTTCGCTTCATGAAAGGGTGGAAGGTTGACCATATGATTGGTCTATTGTCTAAGTAGATATTGCCTCACTTTATCACAAAATACTGCTTAAACATTTTTTTTAAGATTTTTTTATTTATTCATTCCAGACACAGAGATAGAGAGAGAGAGAGAGAGAGAACATGAGTAGGGGGAGAAGCAGAGGGAGGGGGAGAAGCAGGCCCCCCACCGAGCAGGGACCCCGATGCAGGGCTCGATCCCAGGACCCTGGGATCATGACCTGAGCCGAAGGCAGACGCCTAACCATCTGAGCCACCCAGGTGCCCCACTGCTTAAACATTTTGATGGTGTCTCTTGGTTTTAACGCCTCTCCAACTTACTTTATTGTGTTTTGTTGGTAGTTAACCAGCTGCTAACGCTCAGTCACTAGGCTTGCTAAGAGTTAACTTCACATCTGGATCTGGTCAGCCCGAGGCCAAGAGTAAAAGCCAATAGTGAACCAAGGAAAGCATTGCAAGGAAGGCAGATATCACCAATGCCTGCCCTTTGCCATACTATAAGTGCGACTATCACCTCAAACTCAACAGATAAAACAATCAGAATCAACCAATTCCACTCAGCCTCCTCCCCATCTACTAATGGATCTTTCCTCAGTTTGCTGTATTCATTTTTAAGACTTTTTTTTTTTAAAGATTTTATTTATTTATTTGAGACAGAGAGAATGAGAGAGACAGAGAGCACATGAGAGGGGGGAGGGTCAGAGGGAGAAGCAGACTCCCCGCCGAGCAGGGAGCCCGATGCGGGACTCGATCCCGGGACTCCAGGATCATGACCTGAGCCGAAGGCAGTCGCTTAACCAACTGAGCCACCCAGGCGACCCATTTTTAAGACTTTTTTAAAAAAAGATCTTCATTTATATGACAGAGAGAGCGCACAAGCAGAGGGAGAAGCAGGCCTCCCACTAAGCAGGGAGCCCGACGCAGGACTAGATCCCAGGACCCTGGGATCATGACCTGAGCCAAAGGCAGACGCTTAACCCACTGAGCCACCCAGGTGCCCCTCTTCTTTCTTCTTTGCTCTCATCCTCACAACTGCCACTCAGATTCAAGCTCTTACCTGGGCTGTTCCAATGGCTATTCCCGTGTGTTGACTTTCTCCTTCTTTCAATTTAGCTTATTTCATCCTCTAAATTCCTGTATCAAATATTTTTTTAAAAGATTTATTTATTTATTTGAGAGAGAGAGAGAGAGGACACGTACTTGAGCATGCGTGTAGGGGAGAGGGAGAGGGAGACAGTTTTAAGCAGACTCCACACTGAGAGCAGAGCCCGATGAGGGGCTCTTACCTCAATACCCCGAGATCACAACCTGCACCAAAAGCAAGAGTTGGACACCAGGTGCCCCAAATAATTTTTAAATGAATTTAAATTGCTTTCACTCTGAGAGTGAATTCTACAATCTCTTGAGAGAACTGAGAACATTCCAGGAGGTAAAATTAAACAAAATGGAAAAGAGTTAGGAATTTACCTTTTTCAAACTACAACGTTAATTTTCAGTGTCGTTTAAAATGTGGTGGGTCAAGCTCTTCTCGGAAAAGCTGTTAATTAGAATAAACTTGAGGTTTAAAAAATACTTCATTGAAATTATATGAGATGCTCTTTGAAAAGAAAGCATTTAGCTGGAACTGCTATAGAGAGGATTCCTCCATTGGGTGGAGTCTTCATTAGGCAACAAAACCTTTGATCAAAATTTTGAAAATCTGTCCCCAGTTCACATGCCATTCCTTTTCAAGATCACTACAGATGTACCTAGAATTCCAAACTTCCAATGCGCCAGAAGACCCGAGCTCACTTTGATTTTCCTTTTGATTTTTGCACTAATTTCTTTGTAAACATACTTACAAATAAATCTTAAATGATTTTTCCATTCTTCATTCTATTGTAGCATTAAATTCTCTGGTTCCTCTATTTGAGCTAGTGCATCTCTGTGATAATATAATTTTCAATAGAACTTAGCTAACGCTGGGTATCTTATCTGTGTTAGGGTCTTGGTCAGTTTTATAGTTCTTGGTCTCAAAAATTAGGTTTCAGAATTCCACTCATGTTTACTTCCCTTGATTAAGTTGCTCAGTCCCTTAAAAAATCTCCAGGATCAGGGACGCCTGGGTGGCTCAGTCAATGGAGCATCCCATTCTTGCTTTCGGCTCAGGTCATGATCTCAGGATCATGAGATCCAGCCCTGTGTGGAGTCCCGAGCCGAGCCCCGAATCAGGCTCCAAGCTCGGCAGGAATCTGTTTTCCCTCTCCCTCTGTCCCCTGAACCCTGCTAGCATGCTCTCCCTCTCTCCTCTCTCTCTCTAAGATAAGTAAATAAACTGTGGGGCGCCTGGGTGGCTCAGTTAGTTAAGCGTCTGCCTTCGGCTCAAGTCACGATCCCGGGGTCCTGGGATTGAGCCCCGAGTCGGGCTCCCTGCTCAGCGCGGAATCTGCTTCTCCCTCTCCCTCTGCCCCCACCCCTGCTCTCTCTCTCAAATAAATAAAACTTTTAAATCAATCAATCAATCAATCTTTAAAAAAATCCCCAGTCTCTAGTGTCCAAGGGCCACAAAGAGAAGAGGTCACACTTCCCCATGGCTCCTGTAATCTTACACCAAGTGGGCATTGATTCTTCTCCCATGATGCTTCTGTCAGGCTTCATTGATAAAAGAGTCTTATTTTAGGACTATTTTAGGACTTTTTTTTTTTAAGGAAAATGTAGAAGAAGAGCTAATGTATAAAATATAAAATTACTATTTCTGGAAAATTTTCATTTCTTCCTCAAAGAGTTCTTGGGTCTCCATGTCTTGGAGCTCTTAACAAATCATCTGTTGTTATGGTTTAACTGCTTTCTACTTTTATCAATAATTGCTTATAAACCCATTGCTTTGCATATAGTAGAGACCTAATAAATATTCATCAAATCAACAAGTGATTAACTTCAATCTCAATTCTCTCCAAAATTAATTTCTTGGTACACCCTCAAACTGGGGTTCTGAGATCAATTTCTTGCCTTTCCCTGGCCCTTTGACGCTGACAAGCCTTGTTGTGGAGGAGAAATTCAGTAACACCATGAATCTCGTAAATGGCCAATGTTCAAGCAGAATCTGGTTGCAGCAGAGAGCTAAACCTTGGTAGATGACCTGCACCCAAAGTAATAAGTACCTGCATTGCAATATCTTCCACCTAGGAAAGAACAGAGCAGCAGCATAGAAGAATTGCATGTAACATTCTTTTTTTTTTTTTTAAAGATTTTATTTATTTATTTGAGAGAGAGAGAATGAGAGACAGAGAGCACGAGAGGGAGGAGGGTCAGAGGGAGAAGCAGACTCCCCGCCGAGCAGGGAGCCCGATGCGGGACTCGATCCCGGGACTCCAGGATCATGACCTGAGCCGAAGGCAGTCGCCCAACCAACTGAGCCACCCAGGCGCCCCTGCATGTAACATTCTAATGAAATCCAGAAAAGAGGGGTAACTGACATTTCCGAGAAGGAAAAACATCTTGGAGCCCCTTGGAAAGTAACTTGCGTGTCCTCAGTGCAAGGTTGTTCATACCAACCAGCCAATCTGTTCAACTTCCAGAAAGAGGAAGCAAAATGAAACAAACGAGATGATGGATTTGTCTTGTCCAGGAGCTGCCCATTGTGGACAGGACCACGTGGCGGGCATGACTCCAGCGAGAGAAAAATGCTGCTGAAGCAGTGAGTCATCTTGCAGAGGCTCCAGCTCCAGGCGCTGCTACAACGAGGGACAAAAGTTCTGTCAGCACATTCTAATCACTCCACTGTCTAGGGGCCAGGGCAAAAAGAAGGGCCAGGAAAAACACAAGCTTCATAAAGAAAGGTAGAAGAATGGTAGGTTATGCCTAAGAATAGAAAAAGAAAAGTCTTGGGGCTCATAGGCGGCAAGGAGCCAAGTGTAGCCTCAACAAAACACGGTACGGCACAGAGTGTGATGCTGGTTTCCACTCACTGGCTTAGAAGAGAGCTTCCATGGAATTCTCCGGGCCACGTCGTTCCTTACTGGTAGCTACCAAATGATTAAGCAAGGCTGTATGTATTAGGGAAGAATCTAGAAGGGGTGATGAAAATGATCACTTGGGGGAGAGGAAGAAGCCAGGAGGGGCTTGAAGAGAATCAGTTGGCTTCTTAGAATGGAGGTGGGAGAGCTGAGCTGTGAACAGGGTGAAAGTGTGCCCTGGAGAAAGTATCTGAGAGAGGAGCCCCGGGGAGATGCAGGAAGGACGGGTGTGCCCTCTCCCCAGAGCAGGGATACCTGGGGCTCAACCTGCCTTCTGTTCCATTCTCATCCTCATGCATCATCTCCTTCAGCAGGTGCTGGACTTTTCTCTGGTTCAGTTCTTCTGCATATGAGACAATTTTTCTTTCTTTTTTTTTTTTTTTTAAAGATTTTATTTATTTATTTATTAGAGAGAGAGAGAGAGCACAACAGGGGGAGGGGCAGAAGGAGAAGGAGAAGCAGACTCCCCGCTGAGCAGGGAGCCCAATGCAGGACCCCGGGATCATGACCTGAGCTGAAGGCAGATGCTTAACCAACTGAGCCACCCAGGCGCCCCACTCTTATCCCAATTTCTATGCAAATCTGTCATTCCAAAAGGCCAGCTAGGTAAAGTAATAAAGGTGGGATGGGAAAGTCATTCTATTCACCCGGGCAATAATGTGATATTCTCAAAAACCTTGTTTACATGTTTAGTTTTACAAAAGAGTGGTTCAAAACTAGATAACTGAATGAAGAAGGCAACAGAAGGGAATTTTAGAAAAAAGAGCTCATTTTTATCATCTAAATAAATCCCTATGTTTACTAAAACTCATGTCCTTTTTCACGTTGAGCTTCGTTAAGGTGGCAAGATGGTATTCAGAACAGAGAAATATATCTTATTGTCCTAAAAGTCACTTGTCCAGTCTTGCTGCTTTTAAATGTTGGAGAGAATCACACTGTGTGTTCAAATACTTCCTTTTATGCTGAATAAATAAACTTGCTTCCAAGTCAGGATGAGCAGATAGTTCCAAACACTAAACACTTCATGGTATTCAACATGAAAGTCCTGAATGTGATTTCTAAAATGAGTGGTTAGGACATTCTGAACCTTTAAAAAAGGGGCACAAATTCATCATATAGTTTTTGGTCCAAGTGATATTCACATATACATAATATTCTCTATCTTTTTATGTTCATATACATATACCTTGCTATGTCACTTAGTAAAATAACCAGGTTTTTATTCAGTTAGGTGTCCCTAGGGCATCCAGAATTCAGCTAGGGCATCAGGTAACCAGACCTGGGAGGAGGGAGGATGAAGCTCGGAGAATTCAAACATCACCCATTTCACACTCTGGCTGGAGGACAATCCTGATTTCCACAGAGGTGAGTGCGCTATGTAGAAGGCTGAGAGACCCTTGGCCCTCAAAGGCCTTAGGTTTGTTCCACTAGTTTTATGGAGGAGTAAACTGAGGCAAGGTGTCTGGGAAATGACTAGCCATTCTTGGTTTTGTGCTTTTTCTGCCCAACAGAAGTTTCTCTTAGTGAGCAAAAGAAGGGAATCAAATAGGCTAAGAACCTTGCCCAAGGTCATTCAGGGCTTTGATCCAAGTTTTAAATGTTGTTGGCTTGGAGATTCACCTGGAACATTCCTGACTAATGACTGGGAGACAAAGGTCTCCTCTAGAATTAAGTGCCACCTTTCCAGAGAAATTTTCCTGCTGAAGCTTTACATTTTAGCTTTTCTTTTCTTTCTTTTTTTTTTTTCTTTTTTAGCTTGGAAGAGGAGAAAGAAGACAAAAGAATGTATTGAACTATTTTTTTTTCTCAGGGTCAAGACATGGATCTGAGGTGTAAAGAGGTTGACAATACTGCACTTGGCTCTTGGCTTAAATGGGTTTGATTGATTGTGAAGGGTCTCCTGCCTGTTAAATCATTTTATGTTATGCACTAGAGCTAGGAAGAACAGTGTCTCAGCTGCCCCCTGTATGGCCCTGGGCAGTCGCTTCCTTTACTCTCTCGCTATTTCCTAGTAGCCAAATGAGGCCCAAGGATATTTTATTTAGCTTGTACTATGCAGGCCCATATAGTGTTTGTAAATAATTAAATTAGATGCCAACATATTAAAAAAGCTGGTTGTGGTTTTTCCCTTCTCCTTGAAAAAAAAAAAAAAAGGCCAAAGCTGGCCAGTGGGGTCCCCGTTCTCATGTGGCAGCAATGGCTGGGAGTGGTCGGTGACTGCCTTTTTCGGTGGGAGATGGGCCCCCATTCAGCCAGAGCCCACAGGCCCTTCTACCCTCCCACCCCCCCGGGGCTAAGTGTGCAGCCTGGTCCTGCCTCACAGCCTTTTTCCTCCCCTACTTTTATCAGCACCAATATCTATTGAGAACGTGGTGCTGCAGCCTTTTCTGACTCACTCGTGCATTCAGACTTGCCCCTGCAGAGTTCCGCCCTGGCTCTCAAAGCCCTGCTCTCTTGTAGGTGGCATCCTCACCCTAGACGGTCTTACCGACCAATCAGCGCACGGCTTAAATCTTACACTCTCAAACGACACTTGTTCATCCTCATAGGGTTTCTGGACCTACCGGACAGAGTACAGTGGTGTGAATTTTAGACCAGGTGACAGGCCAGGCGGAGAGAGATTTTTGTACAGCAGATCTGACTGTTGTGCCAGCCTCAGGTGTGTATGTGGCGGGGGGGGTGCCATCCCTTCCTGAGAGTGCCATCCCTACCAACATTTGAGAACTATGACCAGGTGGCAGGGTAGTGCAGTGGTTACGCCCCTCCCAGAGCCATCTCAGGAAAGGAGAGAAGGGCTCCGCAGCCCCACAGCCACCTCCCGAGGTCCCCTCCAAGGAACTTCAGTCAGGGCCTCCTTCTGGGGCCGGGCCGGCCTTGACCGGAAGTCAGGTAGAATCACCTGTGATTCTGGCAGGGCGCCAGGCCTCCTGGCACATTACCAAGCACTGCTGAGGGAAACACTGGCTTCTCCCTTGCCCTGCAGGTAGAGCTCCAAGGTCAAACAAGGCTGGAGCGCTGCCAAGGTGAGGACAGGCATGGGCTCCCACAGCCCAGGGAGAAAGGGGGCTCTTTAACTTACATTCCCCCCTCTGCCTTGTCCCCTCCATCATGGCTGACCTCTATATGTTCTGTACTATGATCACCAGATGGGCAGCTGGTTCAGTTCCTACAGCTTTTCCTTCTCCTTCTCCAAACTTCTAGCTTTAGGAAGTACTTAACAAGTCTTGTGTTTAAACAAGAACCCGGCTGGGGCCTGGGAACGCTAAGGAACAATAGGCAGGGAGCAATGGCCTTTTTCATAGTCACTTAGTCTTTGTTCACAGCCCAGAAGTTACTGTATGAAAAATCACACTGTGATCCAAGGGACTGCAAAAGAAGGAAGGAGGAGAGACAGAGCCGGAACAAACACGGAGTCTGGAAACAAGTTCTTAAAGCTAATGTGTCCCTGGCAAACATTTCTGATTTCCCTAGATTTGCAGGAATGGGAGATTTACAGAGCTGCATGTCAGGTTATATCATAGATTATTACTCCACACACGGGGATTCACAGTCTGATTTAGATCCCGGAGAAAAAAATGTGATAGGAAAACTGAGAGCATGCACCTCAATGCTTAAAAATAAAATTGATGACTGTGTAAGTGTGCACATTTTGATTCTACAGGGAAATTACTGGGCGTCAGAAATGATTTGGGTGAAGTCAGAGCATATTCATTAAGTGGCTGGTAAGTGCATGACCTCTGCTCTCAAGGAATTCCTACATAGTTTCCCAGGTTTCAGAAGGCATGGATTTTGGAAAGGATTAATAAGAAAACAAATATTAACCAAACAGACAGAACAGTGTAGTAATGAGGATATTTCTTAGCAAAAAGCAGTGTTAAGAGTTTTTAGGACAGGGGCGCCTGGGTGGCTCAGTCGTTAAGCGTCTGCCTTCAGCTCAGGTCATGATCCCAGGGTCCTGGGATCAAGCCCCGCATTGGGCTCCCCGCTCAGGGAGGAAGTCTGCTTCTCCCTCTCCCACTCCCCCCTGCTTGTGTTCCTGCTCTCACTGTCTCTCTCACTCTGTCAAATAAATAAATAAAATCTTAAAAAAAAAAAAAAAGTTTTTAGGACAAAGAGAAAGTGAGATCCTTCAGGGAAGGTTTTGCTGAATTTGGCATTTACAATGTTTTACCGTCTGCGTGATGTCAACCCAGCATTTGGCCAGACAGGAACTGTCTTTTTTCTAGCATCTAGAACATGTTGACACAGACTAAGTGTGTGTGCTCATTGAATGAATGAATGAGAGAATGAATGAATTCAGGTAAAGAAAGCAAATAGGTCTGAATGTTTTCAGGCATTCCACCGAGGCACACTCCCCGGCAGAAGCAGAGAATCATGAGTCACCAGCCCTCCCCAGAGCTGCCAGGCCATCACTCGTGGTGAGGCTCCTTCACTGGAGCGAGACGGGCTTAACAATTACATTACTTACAGCAGTGTGACCAGGCGAGTCTGCATGTCCCTCGAGCCACTGTGCCGCCATCTGTCAAGCGATACCTATTTCACAGGATTGTGGGCACGTCAAAAAAGAAAACACAGAACAGCTCTTAGCCAAACGCTAAATGGAATATAGTAAATGGACCCTGATTTTGTACAATTCATTCCAATTTGCATGGAAGAAAACTGCACACTTACCTGCCTTAAAAGACTTTTCCAAGTTTTTTCTTAAAAACCTTTTTTTTTAACTGGGAAGAAAAGGGCCAAATAAAGTTTGTTCGTGGGTAAAGGGAATTTTCTGGGGAAACATCTAGCATGGCCAGCCAAGAGAACCATTACGGAAGGAGTTACAGCCTCTCACCGGGGGCTCTTGCTTCCCAGAGCAGGCCAAGTGCTGCCCCACTGCACGGCGACAGCAGTCAGGGCGGACAGGGCCAGTCCTGTGGTGAATGTGGAGCGGCACTTCCCTGGCCGCTGCTCTGTAAGCCACAGTCCCCTGCAAGCTGCGGCTCTCCCCGACCTTCTGCTTCGCTGGCAGCTGGCCATGCCATGGGCGGCTTGTTTGAGTGTACGAGCTTATCAGTGAGAAGTTATTTAAGTGGACCGGTTCGAAATGAGAGTGTACAAAGTCCAGGCATTTGGTCACGCACATACGTCTCTCCTCTATGAACTGCCCCCTCAAACCACCGTCAAGCCAGTCTTTACTGACTGTCAGTGATGGCCATCTACGTTTCCACCGTCTTGCTGTCCACGGAGGATAAGAACGAGACCAGCTCATAAGGCTGTTGGGGATTACCTGTGATAATGTATGGTAAACCCTTAGCAAGGTGGGTGGCACACCGTGGGCACTCAACGATTATTAGTGCCAATGGCCCTTATAAAATCCCACAAGGTAATTGTATTAGTTTGGGGTTTTCCGGGAAACAAAACCAGTAGGATATATACATACATAGGGAGATTTATTTTAAGGAATTTGCTCATATGACTAAGTCTCCAAGTCTAAACTCTGCAGGGTGCGCTGGCAGCCTGGAAACCTAGGGCAGAGCTGATGTTGTGGGTCACCTGCTGGCTGAATTCCTTCTTGCTCAGGGGAGGTCAGCCTTTTGGTCTATTCATACCTTCAGCTGATTGGATGAGGCCCACCCACATCATAGAGAACAATCTGCTTTACCCGAGGCCACCAATTTCAGTGTTAATCTCATCCAAAAACACTCTCAGAGAAACATCCAGAATAATGTTTGACCAAATATCTGGCACTGTGGCCCAGCCAAGTTCACACATAAAATTAGCCATCACCATAGACTTTACTAGCCCCATTTTAAAGATAAGAAGCCTAAGGGTCCAAGAGGTTAGGACCATTACACCCAAGTAGTAATTTCAAAAGCTAGGATTCAAGCGCTGGGGTAAATGAGGGCCCAGCACAGTACCTGGCTCATCATAGTCTCTCAGGGTTTGCTGAATGCATTTATGTCTCCAGAGTCCCAGCTCTTATCCCAACACTGGATCCTGGAGAGATAGGACACAGGGAAAGATGATTTTTCTTGAGGAAGAGACAGGAGGGAAAAGAAAGAAATGGGAGGATGTTTGGCAGACGTCGGGGGAATGCTACCGAGTTGTGGAGTGAGATGAAGTGGAGGTGGGGACCTGAGCAGTGGTTCTTAGTAGGGTCGTGGGGAAAACATAGGAAGAGAGGCAAGATGGCAAGGACAGACCTGTGCCCTGAAGTCAGGGCCCTTGTTCCAGGCTGTTCCAGACCAGGTGGCCAGAGACAGGCTCTGAGTAGGTGAAATATAAGTGTGAGACCTCAAACAAAAAAGAGGCTGCTAAGAAGGGAAGGTATCCCAGGCAGCAGGGAGAAGACAAAGGCCTGAGGCAGGTGTGGCTGGAGATGGCAAGGCCCAGAGGGGATGGATTTTGGAGGCTGGGCAGCTTGTGCAGGATTTTGGATTTCCTTCTAGAGGAGATGGGAAGCCATGGGGAAGTTTTCAGCCAGGAATGACATTATCTGGTCTCCCCACTTGCCAGGCAGCTGAGAGGTCAGACTCTTCAGATTTCATCACTCACTGAAGATCCAGGTTCATAGTGGCTGCCCTTGAACCTGAAAACAGATAAATACTTGAAAAGTTACTCAATTTAAAATATAAATATTAGGGCGCCTGGGTGGCTCAGTTGGTTAAGCGACTGCCTTCGGCTCAGGTCATGATCCTGGAGTCCCGGGATCGAGTCCTGCATCGGGCTCCCTGCTCGGCAAGGAGCCTGCTTCTCCCTCTGACTCTCCCCCCTCTCATGTACTCTCTCTCATTCTCGCTCTCTCAAATAAATAAATAAATCTTTAGAAAAAAAATATATAAATATTAAAGGAAGAAGGCTCTTCCCAACCTACTGGGACATCCTTCTGCTTCCTGCTTCCCTCTGGGTTCTGAAGGCCCCTGAGGGAGCAGAGGGCACGGAACTTCGGGGATTCCTTCAGTCCTCGACTGCCCACCCCTCTGTGGGGCTGGGGCCGGGCACTGGGTGTGACAGTGGCCAGGAGGATTGTTGGTATAGAACAAAAGACACAGGCAAAAAAGAAAGAAGTGACTGGACCTTCTGCGGAGGGAGCAACGTGGGGCTAAAATCAGCATTGTCCATTTAAAAACTTAAAAAACCCACAAACGGAGCCAAATCCATGCCTGGGGAGTATAGATGGCAAGCTGAATCGATTTCACCGATGATCAATCATTCCACTAATACAATGCCAAGGAAGGCTGGAGGAAGCAAATTTGAGATAAATGTATGTGAAGGAGAAACGGAGGCACCCCATTGTTTAGCGTTCCCTGGGGACAGAATGGAGTCCTTCCTATCTACAAAGAACCATTCGATTTAGCCCTTCAAACCCAGGATCACCGAGGGAAAAACGACTCAACACCAAAATAAGGACACGTGAGGGAACTATAAGATTCAAGTTCAAAGGGGCTACCTGTGGAGTATCTCATTCCATAGAAAGCCCACAGGTTCCTGAGCGAGAGGATGGCCGAGTCTGAGCTGCCCTTGGCTGTGATCCCGGTGAAGCACAGCTCCATTTTCCTTGTCTATAAATTCCCCTTGGCGTCTGGGTGACCTCCTGGGGTAGTGTGGTCAAAGTCTGGTCGGCCACTGCACTTGGGGTTTCTGATGCAAGCACGGAGAAGCAGCCCTCCCGCTCAGCTTCACAGGGTGAGCTCTGGCAGAAGACCTCGACCCTTTGAAAGGAGGATGGCGGGCAGGTTCCCGGGGTGGGGGGTGCCTGTGGGAGGACCCGCTTTATGAGGCTTCCAGAGTGCAATAGCTGATGCCAAGAAGTAAGAAACCCCACTAAAAATAAACGAAATCCTGGCCCGCAGAACTGGAGTCCTTCAGACACCAAATTGAGAGGATTTCCCTTTGAAACTTAACAAAATTTAGCTGAAGACAGATTAAAAAAAAAAAAAAAGTATTACCCCCAACAAGGGGGATGGTGAATATAAATTTAACTAAGATACATCCCACTTCCTTTCAAGGGGATGGCATGTAATACCATAATAAGAAATGCTCAAAAATTCTTATGAGTGGTATAGAGCTGTTATGGTGGGGGATTCTGGTAAACCGCCTCCCTGGACGCGTTGGAGGGCTCAGTCATCAAATCAAAGCTGACTTCGGAGCACAGTGGGAGTATCCTGCATCCCGCAAGGCACAGGACCGCCTTCAGGGGGCTTCGCCCTGTGCTATCTTATTTGATCCTCGTTGTAACTCCATGAACAGGTTTTTCTTCCCTCATTTCATGGGAGAGGAAACAAAAGCTCAGACAAGTGCCCAAGGTCAACTACTTAAGCGTAGAGCCAGGATGAAAATTTGATTCTACTTACTACAAACTCTGCTCTTTTCATCACACCAATGTCAAAAATACAGGTTCCTGGGGCACCTGGGTGGCTCAGTCAGTGAAGCATCTGCCTTCAGCTCAGGTCATGATCCTGGGGTCCTGGGATCGAGTCCCGTGTCAGGGGCCTCCCTGCTCAGCAGGGAGTCTGCTTCTCCCATCTCCTTCTATCCCTCCCCCTGCTTCTACTCTCTCTCTCTCAAATAAATAAATAAAATATTTTTAAAAAATACAGATTCCATGGCCCTAAATCCCAGAAACTGACAGGGCCAGAAATTTTTTTTAAGTGCTGGGCCATTTGTAGAATCCCTACACTAGACTGCACAGCTTATTTATTATCTTTGATTTTGCAGATGAACAGAAGATTGGACATAGGAATTTAATGGACAGCTAAAAAAAAAAAATTCCACCTTTGAAAGGGCATGAAACAGAAAGGCGCTTCGGATGAGGAAGATCCCTAGAGCACTCAGGTAAACACAGTGTGGGTCAGCTCACATCGGGGAAGACTGCTAATGTCGTAAGCAGCATCCTGGATGCTAGCCACTGTTCTGAGCATGTTCACACATACTTTCATTTAAGCTTCACAACCACCCTTCCAGGTTGTCTGCATTTTACAGATGAGAAACCTGAAGCACAGAGTCACTTATCCGAGGCCAACTATGTGTTCAAGGTGGGGCAGGACCTTGCAGGGCAGGGCTTCTGGGTCCCATGTCAAGAAAGACCTGACGTACTCGCACACCTGTGGCTACATCTTTCCCTTCATCCCAAGAGCCAAGGTAGGCCTCACCCCTGTCTAATGTTCATCCTCCCACCATGCTCTGCACTGTATGTCCTTTGGTTTCGTCCAGAGCCTTCACACCATTGACTCTTGGCCCCTTTCCTTTTTTGTCCTTAACCTTTTCTTCTAAGGCTCTCTCAGGAATCAGTGTATGCTCCACCTTTAATAGTCTCTCCCCTCAGCCTCACATGCCCTGTATCTCCTACAATTGATCTCACCCCACCCCCAGCCTGCCCATCTTTCCTGTGGTTACCACCTTGGTTAATGACATCAGCATCCATCTGGCTGCCCAGACCAGAAATCTGGGCATCATTCTTGATTCCTCCCTCTCTGTCACTCAGTCTCCCAGTTAACTGCTGAGTCTTGCAGATGGTACCCTGTAATCATTCCTCAAATTCCTCCTCTTCTCTCCATTGTCACCACCTTCAGCATGGTGTTGTCTGGACTGCTCTCCGCTCTTCTAGTTTTTGCCACCTCCCCTACCTCTCATTCATTAGTTCTCCACCCAGCAGCCACGGTGAGCTTTTCAAATACAAAGCTGATGCTGCCACTGCCCTGCTTAAAATCCTGCAGTGTCTCTGTATTACTCCTAAGTTAAAGTCTCAACTCCATATTATAGGACACAGATCTTTGGTGATATGATCCTGCTCCCACCTGTCCAGACTCATTTCCCCCTCTCCCTAGAAGCCTCTACCCTGCCACCCCTCATTCCAGCCAATCCTCCCTCACCCTTCCAGAATCAGTTTGGATGTCACCTGCCCAGGACGTCTCCTCTGATCTCTCTTACCTGCTTAGATCCAGTGCTTACACCTGATAGATGTGTCCCATCACATCATGGCTGTTGACTTGTCTATAATGCTAATGAAAGCAGAGCTCTTGCTCCTTGAGAACAGGGACTGTGTTGTAACTACTTGTGCTGAGTCTTCACACCATATCTGGTACTCAGTGGAGGCTCAATAAACATAGGTTGAATGAATAAGTGACCAGCAAGGCCATCGGGAGTGACCAGAAGCTGATAAGAAGGACTTTGGGGTTCAGAGTACAAGATATTTTCCTCCTTTAGGGGCCAGCCTGGAAGCAAACGTGGACTAAAGAACTAACAGTTGCTGAACATACGTGCTGTGCCGGCCTCTGTGCTAGGTGCTTGCTGTTTATTATTTTCTCTGAATGCTCGCAGTAGTCTTCTGAGATAGATACTGGTTTTGTACTCATTGAACAGATGAAGAAACTGAGGCTCAGAGAAATTAAATAACTTGCTGAAAGTCACCCAGCGGTGATGCTAAGATTCCAACCCTTGTCTATGCACTTCCACTGGGTGACAATGTAGTTCTGCGGTCTCCACGCCCAGCCACCTCCATCGACAGTTCACCTGGACTCGTGAGGGAGTGACCTCTGACTCCACGGGCAGAGCTAACATGAGGAAATGCCTGGGAGGAAGGACAGATCTCCGTCCACGGCTGGCCCCCTCCTGCTGAAAGGCTGGGTGTCTTTGCTCAGCATCTCCATGAACTCAGTTCTGTCATCCTGGAATTGGAGAGCTGAGAAGGACCTTCGTCCAGTTCCCTCATTTGACACGTGAAGGGGCTTGGCCACGGCCACGCAGCTTGTGGCAGAGGCATGGTGGAAGGACTGGGTCCCCCGAGTCTCTCGCTGACCCGTGCATGCTTTGCCCTTCTGGGGCCTGATTTTGCTTATTCGAGTCTCTGAGTAAAACAGCCGTCCTCAAACTTCAAACGACAGATCGTTTTGTCAGAGAAAGAATTTCAGCTTCCTGGATGGCCAGATGTTCTGACAACAGTGGGCCTGAACCTGCTGGAACAAGGAAGTCTGGGGGGAGTCGGGGAGCTCGGGTGAGAATGGGGTCTCAATAGTGGGAGAGCCCGGGAGGAGCAGAGCTGGGATGCAGTCCCAGCAGGGCCTTCCTCACAGATGCCAAGGGAGAATGCCAGGGGTCTCAAACGGTTCCGCTTACCACTTAGCCCATCCTTGGAACTGGAGAAACTGCCCTCAGGCACCTGCATCCACAAGCAAATAGATATGGGGCGGCATGAACCCAGGCTGAGGAGGGCACAGGGGGATTTTGCCTTGGAGAGAAGGCCGGTTTCCTGGAGGAAGTGGCTCTAAGCTGGGCTTGAGGGAGAAGCAGAGGAGGGAGCAGAGGGGAGGGCAAGAGCAGACTTTGAGGGTCCGGGAGGCATGAGAGTGTAAGGGAGAGCAGAGCTTCTCACAGGGCCCTACGGGGCCAGCAGCATTAGCGTTCCCCAGGAAAGTGTTCGATGTGCCCAACATTGGGCCCCACCCAGCCCTCCCGAGTCAGCACTGCTGGGGACAGCCCGGCAATCTGAACGTAGCGAGGCCCCCAGGTGTCCTGACCCCCCTTCAGGTTAGGGCCCACTGAACCAGATCGTCCCTAATTGGAAGTCCACCGCGTCCTTGCTCCTGTGGGAAGGCTTTGGGACAGCAGGGACAGGTGCACACAGAGCATGGTGCCTGTCCCCTGGTTCCCTCCTTCAATGCCCCTTGGGCTCCGGTCCTTCTTGACTTTACTCAAGCATCAGATGCTGCACTTTGTACATTATGGAGGCACCTCCCTCTTCTCTGTGAGGCACCAGAGGACAGGACTTCCTGTGATGCTCAGTGCCAACAAAGCCAATACCGAGTGACATGGCCGTGTCTCCAGAAGCCTTATCATGCCTACCATGCCCTGTGAGGCTTCCTTCTTGCCCTTCTTTATGTCCCTAATGACACAAATGTCACTCTCTCGCATGGACCTGCCCTGGCACCTTACTTGAAATTGACCCCTACCCCCACCCCTTGCTCCCTGCACTCTCTATACCGTGTCTGGCTTGGTTTCTCCCCATCACATTAACTGACATCTATCCCATGTTTCCCTTTTTAGTCGGTTTCTTGTCAGTCCTCCTCACCCCCAGCGGAGAGTGATGTTCGTGAAGCCTGAAGCTTGTGTTGTGTTTTTCCTCACTGCTCTGCTCTGCTCTCCATGCCAGGGTGGAGCCCGGCATGTAGACTCCCACACCTGATGAATGAATGGTTTCTACCATATCACTCTGCATGTGTGGCTTCAGTTACAGTTGATCGAGCTGGGAATTGGCCCCTAACCCGACAGCAGCTTCCCACTGGCTGGCCAATGGCCAAGGTCTGGCTCGAGAACTTTGTTAGGGTAACAGGCTGGACCCATCAGACACTACTGTCGGGGAGTCTGTGAGGCATGGACAGGGAAAAGGACAGTAGGATGGTCCTAAAGAGGGGCCATAGGGCAAAGGCAGCAGAAGCCTGAGGCAGAGAGGAGGGTGATAGAGAGAATTAGTCAGCAGGGACAAGTGGAGAGAGAGAAAAGCTGAGTCAACCCAATGGAGGAGAAACCCCAGTGTGAGAATTCCAGAGAATGACTCTGGAACTGGGGTTGAGATATTTGAGGAGCTCTGCTATCCAGAATGATGTCCTGGGGGGAGGGCACAAAGCGCAGCTGTATGGCTAGGTCCTTCTTCCTTAGTTCTCTGCACATCCTAAAATACTTCACCATTGGCTAACCAACCCGAGGGGTCTCCAGATCCTTCCGTGAAGGCACCTGACAACATGGGCCTGAGTACCAGCACACCTCTTGCCCTGGCAGGGGCTCCCAGCGACTGGTCCAGGCTGGCTCTCGCTGCTGGAGGGAAGGCACCTGCACTGGGAGCAAAGGTGCCAAGGATGGGGCTGGGGTAGATGTTCTCATCCACTGCAGGCAGCAATGCTCAGCTGAGGCGTTCCCTTTAAAGCCTAGCAATCCCGCTAGGAAACGTGTGCAATTCCACTTTAAATGCGTCCTTCTCCTTTATGACTGTGCAGGGGGATGGTCAGAAGGAGGCCTTGTTTCTTAGCCAAGCTGGCAAACAGCATCCCATGTTTGACGTCCCAGTGTGGCCCTGCAGCGGCAGCTCTGAGGCAAGGCTGGGGGTGAGGCGGGGAGTCAGAGGGTGGATGGTGTGCGGGTGGGGGATTGTCGCCTCTTCCCCCTACTTGTTTCTTGCTTGATTCCCCGCAGGGCCGGGCCCCTGCCTGCCTGAGTGGCAGTCACTTCCCAAGGATGTACCTGGAAATCATCCCACCAGTCCAGACATAAGACCAATTTTTCTAAAGTTGCTAATGTAACCCTAAAACATTTTATTTGGATTCTGTGCAACACTGAGATTGCTGGGGTTCATACCTTTTTTCTTTCTTTTTTTAAAAAAAGATTTATTTGTTTATTTAAGAGAGAGAGAGAGCACGAGTTGGAGGGGCAGAGGGAGAGGGAGAGAGAATCTCCAGCAGACTCCCTGTTGAGTGTGGAGCCCAACGCGGGGCTCGATCCCACGACCCTGAGATCATGACCTGAGCCAAAACCAAGAGTCAGACACTCAACCGACTGTGCCATCCAGGCACCCCCATATCTTTTTCTTAACTGAAAAACATTCTGTTCAGATAACAAAAGTTCATTCATTCCATGAATGTTTATTAAGTTCCATTAAGTGTTAGGAGCTAGACCAGATATTGAGGGCACAGCAGTGACAACACAGAAACCCTTATGCACTGTTGGTGGGAATGCAACTTGGTGCAGCCATTCTAGAAAACACTATAATGGGTCCTCAAAAAATTAAAAATAGAACTACCATATGATCCAGCTTTTCTACTTCTGGGTATTTATCCAAAGAAAACAAAAACGATCAAAAAGATATATACACCCCCATGTTCTCTGCAGCAATAGCAACAGCCAAGATATGGAAACAACCTAAGTGTCCCCTGAAGGGTGAACGGATAAGAAAATGTGGTACGCACACACGCGCATGCACCTGGAATATTATCCAGCCATAAAAAAAGGAAATCTTGCCATTTGCGACAACATAGATGGACTTGAGGGCATTATGCCAAGTGAAGTAAGTCAGGCAGAGAAAGACAAATGCTATATGATCCCACTTATATGTGGACTCTAAAACAAAACAAAAACAAAACCAAAAAAACCCCTGAGCTCATAGATACAGCAAACAGATTGGTGGTTGCCAGAGTGGGGGTGGGGTGGGGGTGGGGGGTGGGGCAAAAGAGATGAAGAAGGTCAAGGGGCACAAACTTCCAGTTATAAAATAATAAGTCATGGGGATGTACTGTACAGATAGTGACCATACCGTACTGCATATCTGAAAGTCGCCGAGAGAGAAAATCATGAAAGTCCTCATCACAAGAGAAAAGGTTTTGTCATTATGTGTGGTGACAGATGTTAACTAGATTTATTATGGTGATCATTTTGCACTATATACAAATAACAAATCATTATGTTGTACACCTGAAACTTAGATGTTACGTCAATTATACCTCAAAAAATAATAAAACATAAAAATTGCTACAGAAGTTTTTCAGCACTTGTTGATTTTTATGTAAAGAAAGGGAAACATCATTTTCACTTACCCCTAATGCAGAAGTGAGTGTTCTCGTTGGAAATGGTGAAAAGGAACTTCATGCACTGATCTTTAATTAAATATAATTAACTGCCTACTTACCAAAATGATTTTCAGCCTTCTTGACCAATTTTTAGTTGCTTTAGTTAGCATTAGACTCAGCTGAAAATCACAGGGAATTCCATCATCATTAGGAAGTCAAGCTCCTTCTAGCTTCTTGCTCTGCCATCCTCAGTTTGGCTTCTGCGCCATGGTCTGAAATGACTGCTTGAGATCCAGCCATCATGCCCACATTTAGGCAGCCTGATCTTTGTGGACATTATACACGATACTTCTACTTACATGCCCCTGGCTAGAACTTAGACAAATGGCTCTTTCTGGCTACAAGGGAAGTTGGGAAATGTGGTATTTACTCTGTGGCCGTGTATTTAGCTAAAAACAGGTCATCTATTCCTAAAGTAGAAGAAAACAGATACGTGGGCCACTGGAAGTGGCAGTTAGTGTCCTCAGGGTTTGGATGATGTAAATATTCAGGAGGAAATGCTTTTTAAAATGATGTTATAATAATGATAACGACTTTCCTAAAAAGGTCAATTGGCTCTCATTTATTACTCTAGGGCAAACACTGCCACTGTCAAAATGGAGAATAATTTCCCACAGGGAGGCAATACTCAGCCGGAGACTGAGAGGAATGGATTTTCAGAACAGTCGGGGCCCGTGTCTAGCCGGGTTAGCGTCAGCGGTCCGAAGGAAGGCAACCTCTGCAGCACCTCCCAGCACCAGCGGCTCGGGTCACCTGCTTCTTATCTCTTGGAATCAGGACAAATCATGAGTTTTGATGACTTGAAACTCAAGCTGTGGGAAATTTAAAGGAGCCTGTAGTGTTTACAATCAAATGAACATATGAGGGTAATGAAACACAGTTGTGTCCTCCAGAAGATGGAGTGGCTAATCCCTACCCGATTTGCTGGCTACCAATCTCACGTGGTGGGCTAGAGCTGTGCGTTTCATATAATAGAACTGATCCCATGGAAAATGAAAATGAGTGGGCACGACCGTCTCTCCTTTGCTCTGCTGGCCGCTCCTGTGCAGTGGATTCAATAAACTTCTATCTCTTTGTTCTGCCTTGGGTGGATCCCATAGCCCTCGCCACCAGCTCCCACCCGATCGGGTCACCCCACATTTGGTGGCCCCTACAGGGACCCTCGGTTGGTCGGGGACTCATCCTGGATTCTCTGGGAATTTCTGGGGACCTTCCCTGGTGGACCGACCCCAGGACTCCTCGGGGAACTGATGACCTCCGGCGGAGGTTACTCCTCGGTTAGGATCCGAAGCCCCAGGGGAGAACCAGCCAGACCGCCCTTTTCCTGGGAAGGGTGAAGGATTTCCCTTCTTGCCCTTCAGAGGGGCCCTTCTCTCCCTCTCCTTTCTCTTTGTGGACCTTAACCCTAGTACTCGTCAGACAACTGAAGAGCTCTGGCCGGGGCGGCTCCCTGGTGTGGTCTGAAGGTCTGAGAGCCGACAGTCCGACTGCTCGTGCCGATGAGGGCAAAGGACCCCTCTCCTCTCCTCTCCCACTCTGTTCCCCCTGAGGCCTCCGTTCCCAGTGTGCAGAACAATTGACAGCAGAAGCTCATCGGGGCGAATCTGCACGTGTTTCAGACTCGGCTGGGGCCCTTCCTGACACTGGCTGACTCTCAGCCACCTAGCTTCTTTCAGCCCCCTCCCCATTCTCCTTTGTTCCTGCCCATCCAGCTGCCACCTTGATCCACCGGCAAAATACCGTCCCACGTGTCTGAGCGAACCCAACAATCCATATACGAATGACGATTCAGCAAGGATCCCAGCCCATACCACCAGAGGGTCCCCTCCCCCTAAATCCCGTGGACCTGGCCACCAAGGAGTTTCACTGAAATGGCTTGCCAGCGCATTCATATACCACCCTGCTCTGGTCGGTAAGCGCACAGAACCCCTGACGGACCGACAAGCTTAGGGAGGGACAGTGCCCCCCCCCCCCCCCGCCTCCGGCCAGCATGAATAGCAGCTGCTAAAGACGAGACCTCTGCCCGAATGCCAGAGATTTGTCATTGCCGCTCTGTCGCTGGGGGGGGGGGGGGGGGGATGCAGATACCGCTTTTAGGCACAGGCTTGAGCAATGGACATCTGAGTGAGGTAAAAGGGCCCCCAGCGACCGACCACCAGGCTGAACGCAAACAGGCTCAGTAAGCCACAGGCTCTAACTGACCAATGGGCTACTTCTGACCAGGCACAGTTACGGGAAAAGGAAAATCCTGTATATCCCCATACTCCCCCCCCTGCCCTGTAACCGTGGCCTCACCGCCTTGTGGCACACAGTCTCTCCTCTGTGTCCTGCTGGCTGCTCCCTCGTGGTGTAGTCAATACACTTCTATCTCCTTTAAAAAAGAAAAAAAGAAAAGAAAAATGAGTGGTCAGAATTAAAATTATACCCTCCATTGTTCGTGAAAGGTGGCTTAATTTTAAATGAATCCCACTTTTCCCCAGCTTAAACTGTAATTTGAAAACTGATTCATTCATTCGTTTGTTCATTCACTAGGTCAGGCATTGCTTGGATGTCTCTGAGCATTTGGCAGGTGTATAGAGATGACCTTGAAAAACTTAGCCGATTCTGAGAGATTTGCAGACATGCATGGTTTCTAATGACATGATACATTTCTCGGCTCTTTATTCAGTTGAGAAGACAGTGCACGAGAAAGAGTATTGATTTAGGAAACCTGAGTTTAAGTCAGGCCCCATGTAATCTTGGGCAAGTTTCTTAACCGTTTTGGGTCTGAGTTGCCTCAACTTATAATTCATGGTTGAGTTAGATAAGGGGTCCCGAGTCAAATTCCTGCAGTGGCTAGGCATGTAACATCAATACGTGAAGTGAACGTGGCTTGAGAAAAATAAGAGGCAGAGGTCTGTTTTGCTTTCCCCTCAACTCAGGTTTAAGAAAACAACAGTCTGAGCCCAGTAACAAATAGCCATGAACACTCAGCTTCTAACCAGAGAAGCAGGGGGAGCAGTGGGGACAGATGTCACCTGGGGCCGTGATTGCTTATCTTCAGTTAGGAATGTGGGCTGAGTGCTGCCAGGTCTTCTGAATTTCCAAGAGAATTGAGAAATATGGATTGGTTTTCCAATGAAATTTTCAGATTTTTTCATTATGGAGCAACCAGTGCAAAACTTTAAAAACCTTTGTGCCGGTTAATCTTTTACGGGCCCAACTAAAACAAGTTGGGCTTGTAAGGCCGCCCATCAGTGATTTCCGGGTTATGCTGTGGTCGGTGGAGCACAAGTTCCCAAGCTGAGGTTTCTGGACCCACCAAGAGCTTCAGCCAGGCAGAACCCTTCGAAATTACACAGTAAGTTCTGTGAGTGTACATTTTTGGGGCGAGAGGACTCATCAGTTTCATTTGAGTTAGGAACTTATGGCCAGCAAACTCTTAGATTCACCAGTGAGCCTCACACAGGTTTCCAGACCCTGCTCTTCAGAATGTCAAGACTGATGATGGAATCAGACACTTCGTTCATTCACTCCCTCGTTCATTCAGCAGTAGTTATGGAATATTTACTGTGCACGAGGCATCTTCTAGGCACTGGGAACATAGAAGCAAATAGAAGAGACTAAGTCTTTGTTCTCAAGAAATGTACATTCTAGAAGAGGGACACAGATACTATCTATAGAAAAAAGAAGGCACACGTTGTGTCAGGCAATGGGGAGGGGTGTACAAGGTGAGGGGAGAGAGAGTGACAGGGCAGAGTGGCATTTTAGGTGCGGTGAGGAGACCTGACTGAAGTAAGCAAGCAAGCCACGTGATTTTCTGGAAAGAGTTTTCAGAGGAGGGAGAAGTGAAGACAAAGGCCTGCCTGAGACAAGGGTACATAGAGTGGTCTGTTTATGGAGTATCAGGGCTAAGGTTAAATTAAGGTTATATAACTACCAGTGGGTTTAAAGGAAGGCTTTGAGGTTTTTTTTTTTCTTCTATAAAACAAGGAATTCCTTCAAATTGCTTGCAGCACTTTTATCTCTTTATATGGATAAAGTCCAGTTGAGAAGCAGATCTAAGAAAAGGAGCACATACCCACTATTGGCTGGTGCCATAAACCGGCTCCATCTTTCCTGAGAGCTGTCTAGTAAATTTAACGAGAGCTGTAAAACTGTTTACACCCATTGACTTGGTCACTTCACTCTGGAATATTTCCACAAGGCAAAAGAGAGGGAAAGAAAAAAAAAAAGAAAAGAAAAACCAAGTCTTACCCACATGTCCCTAGCAGGACCTTGTATAACACACACAAATTTCAAATAATCTCAGTCCTCAAAAATGTAATAAAAACAAGCAAACACAAATGATGAAATGCAACATAATTAGATTCTCTTAAGCTGTTAAAATGACACTTGGGAACAATATTACTGAGGAGAAATGTATCATAGGAAAAACGTAAAGTAGAAAAAACAAGCTACAAACTTGTGTATTGATGCTGATCAAAATTGTGGAAAATATATTCCTGCACATTAACAAATATGAAAAGAGAATCTGGAGGGATACAAAAAAATCTATTGTCCTGTGAGTTCTCTTTTTGGGTGGGTGGGGTTGCTGACATTCATGATGGGTCTTTCGTTTTTTTCCGGTTGTTGGGTAATGCGAGACTTTTTCTTTTTTAAGCTGAGGTTTAGCACCCACGAAGTACCATCCCTCTGCAACAGCACTGAAAGGAATAGGGCTGTTCCGCAGGTGCTGAGCTTGCCACACAACACCAAGGAGTCTGCGAGCAGAGTCCAGAGACATCGTCTGCCTGCACCACAACTAGAGCTATGGAACAGCAACGTGGCTCTTGGTCACAGCTTTGGTGTCTGCACTATGGACGGATTCAGTGTCTGGGATGGGAAAACCACGAGCAGCCCTAGAGGGGGCCACTAGAACCCAAGATGGCCGCGTGTAGGAGAGCAGCAAGTTCTCTTTGCTGCCACAGTCCCCACTCCCTTCCTGATACAGCCCAGCAGCTGATTTTGTAGCTGTCTCCTTGTGGGGGAGAAGGGGTTCCCTCACTTAGACAGTTCCAGAGCAAAACACGCTCTAGTCCGGACTGAGCTTTGAGATGTCTTCTTGTTCTTCAGGTCAATGGTCACCTCTTGAGAGAGGGCTTCCCTGGCCATCTGATCTAAAGTAGCTCCTACCTGGTGATGGAAGGGGTATCATCCAGCTTTGTGTTTTGTGTATCAGTCCTGTAGACCATCCTAATTAATTTGTTTATTTGTTTCCTTATTGTCTGTCTTACCCCATTATAATGTAGGCTTCTTGAAAACGGGGAGGACCATGTCTGTCTTATCTGTTATTGGTGACTACAGTGATTTGGGGTAGAGAGTAGTTCCTTGGTATTTTTTAGTGGGTTAATAAACTTGCAACGATCAGCAATTTGGGGTCTCTGGACCTCTCCTCCCCATCTGGATATCATTTCTTGAGCCAACTTGAATGAAGGATTTCACACAGGAAAAATAAGACCACATAACTCGGCTGCTGGGCTCATTAGAATCTCAACAGGACCATGACATTATCTTGGGCCTCAGGAAAAGGGTTGCTCTGGAGAAGGAGGGGAACCTGTTTGACTTTCCCTCCTTGGAAAATCCCCCCCTATTTCCATATCCCCAGTCTTTCTTCTCGTTTTCCTTCCCTTTGCTTCTTCTGGAGAATGGAGGCTAACAGTCAGGTAGACAGGTGTACTGGCAGGAAAACTCCATAGCTCTATGGCCCTTCAAGAAGAACTGCAAGCATGGAGAGTGGGGTGGGGAAGCGGGCACTCAGGACAGCAGATTTGTGGTTGTTTGATTCTTGCATCATTTTCAACAAACAGCTCAGAAAATAGCTCAAGACAAAGAGGATGACAGGTATCCTTCATTCCATAGAACTGGAACCTGGCATCTGAATGTCAGCAAGAATTGATGGCTGTGGTCATGCCATTACCGACGAGGAGCTGGTGTCCATTGCCCGCGTGTGCAAATGCTTCTGACTCCCACATGCTAAAGAAAGTCTTCAGCTGACTACCTGGAGTCTTTGCTCTGGAATGTCTGGTGACACGGCCTCCCAGTGTGTGACCATGAAAAAGGTCGCAATGGAAATGAAGGCTAAAAATCTCTCTAGGAGTTCTTGTTGAGAGCCAAGACTTGCAAGGGCTTTTTTCTACTCGGTCATTTCCCCACAGCCTAAACGGAATTGCTAAGAATATGCATGCCTTTCGTAATAATTGCTCACATTTATTGCAAGCTTACTATGTGTTGGGCACTGCTCTAAGCATTGCACATTGACTCACCAATCCTAAGAGGTAGTTGCTATTTTTCCGTTTTTATTGCTGAAACACTGCACACAGAGCAGTCAAGCAACTTGTCTGAGGTCATCCAGCTAAAAGTGACAGAGCCAGGAAATAGATCCAGAAAACTTGGCTCCAGCATCCATGCTCTTAACCATTACGCTACACTATATTGAGAAATAGAGACACCTGGAGCACCTGGGTGGCTCAGTTGGTTAAGCATCTGACTCTTGATTTTGACTCAGGTCATGATCTCAGGGTCTTGAGATCAAGCTCTTTGTGGGGCTCTGTGCTCATCATGGAGTCTGCTTGAGATTCTCTCTCTCCATCTGCCTCTGTCCCTCTCCCTGCTTACACACACACAGACACACACCCACACCCACACCCACATTCGCTCATTCTCTCTCAAAATAAATAAAATCTTAAAAAAAAAAAGAAATAGAGACACCTGTAGATTTAGTTTTATTATATAGAGTCAAATTATGAATGTATGGTCTCTGGTCGAGCTAGGCATCAAGTGTGTTAGGGAGACAAATGTAAATGAAATATAGTTCCTCTCTCCAGCTCTTTTAGTCTGCTGGAAGAGACAGACACACAGGCTCCTTTACCACAAAGAGGTGAACCCTGGAGATTAGGGAAGCTCAGCTGCTGAGGGGGCCAGTAGAGGAAGTCAGGGTAGGCTTCCTGGGGGCAGGTGAGGCTGCAATCTTACCTGTGAGAAATGAGGAGGTGCAGTGTGTGTTGCGACGCACAGCACAGATCCTGCTTTGAGACCGGAGCACTCGCTCCCCTCCTGCCCTGAGCGCTGTCTGCCCACAGCTCACAGTTGAATCCCTCCCCGGCCTTTCCCTTGTCAAAGGGAACTGCTTCACCCAAGGTCGTCCCCTTCCTCAGATGGCCTCATGCCATAGGTCATTGGTAGGAGTACAAAGGCCATACCCCATTGCCTCAGTTTGGGACAATTCTGAAAGCTGTCCCATAAGCAGAGCTGCGTGGGATCAGTGGACACCCCTGGTGCAGTTCTGTCACAGTAAACTTTCCTTCTGCCCAGGGCAGCTTTCTTCACTCCTTTATGGGCACTATTCCCAACAGCACTCACCGATACACTTCCTTCCTGAGAATCTCTCTCCCAGAGTCTATTTCTGGGGAAGCCTGACCTGAGAAAGCGAGCAAGGTGGAAGGGTCTTCTAGGTGGAGAGGCGGCCTGAGCGAGGCTTGGCAGTGTCTGCCAGCACCTAGGTGCCAGGGAGATGTATGCAGTTGGGGATAGAGGGGAAGGCGGCTGCGGAAGGACGCAGGGACAAGATCATAGAGAGCCTCGTATGCAGGCTGACGGGCTGGACTGCATCCTCAGATTGTTCACTCATTCAACAAATAAATTTTTAAAAGTTCATTTATTTATTTTAGAGAGAGAGAGAGCCCAGGGAGTGGGGAGGAGAAGAGAGAGAGGGAGAGAGAGTCCCAAGTGGACTCTGCGCTGAGCACAGAGCCTGACGCAGGGCCCAATCTCATGACCGTGAGATCACGACCTGAGCAGAAACCGAGTCGTACACCCAAATGACTGCACCACCAAGGTGTCCCTCATTTAACAAATATTAATTGTGTGCCTACTATGTGTAAGTCATGATCCAAGGCACTGGGAATACAATGGTAGGAATTCCTCAGCCTGTTCCATATTTGGCATTGGCTGCTACAAACATTATGGTGCATGTCTTTGATGCAAGTATAGAAACCTTTCTATTGAGCATATACCAAAGAGAGGAATTCTGTACCATTTTCAAACGATCATACCAATTTACCTTCCCACCAGTAAGTGGCAGTTCCTTGATGAGAGGTCCTTGTCAACACTTGGTATTATCAGTCTTTTCAATTTTAGCCATTCTGGGGGCAGAGGGTATTTAGTGGTGTCATAATATGGTTTTATTTGCATTGCCCTGATGACTCATGAGATTCATTGTTTTTTTGTTTTGTTTTGTTTTAAAATAAGCCCTACACCCTGTGTAGGGTTTGAACTCATGACCCCGAGATCAAGAATCACATGCTCCACCTACTGAGCCAGGCAGGCGCCCCTTGTTTTCATATATTCAATGGCCATGTTCTTCTGGACATCTTTTTTCAAGTTTCCATTTAGACCTTTGCTCCTTTTCTATTGAGTCATCTGTCTTCTCCGTATTGATTTGTAGGAGTTCTTCATCTATTCTGGATAAAAGTTCTTTGTTGGTTATTCAAAGTGCTGACATCTTCTAACTCTGCAGCTTTCCCTTTCACTCTATTAATGTTGTCTTTTGGTCTTCTGATCGATACTGAAGGTACCCAAAAATGAATTCCAGCTTAAATGTAGAGCTAAATGTGCGATGAAAAACAATAAAGTAGCTAGGTGAGGAGAATGTCTTCATGACTTCAGGGTAGAAAACGATTTTTTATATGATCGTTAAAGCACTAACCTACAATGGAAAGGTTGACAAATTAGAGTAGATTAAAATTAGGAACTTCTGTGCATCAAAAGACATCACGAAGACAATGTGCTAAACACTTGCATTCAGTCCTTTCGGTGAGTGATGTAAGTATCCCTCTATTACTGATGACAAATTGAGGCTCAGAGAGGTTAATCAACTCGCCCTGGACCACACAGCTTACTAGTGGGGAAGCCAGGGTTTGAATTCAGGTTCCACCTAGTCTAGAGACCAAGCTCCTGACTCCTGCTGGTGCGGCGTCGCACCTGGACCTCCAGAGGGTCCTCTGTGGGGCCTGCACAGCGTCAGGCTCCAGACCTGGGCCATCCCTGGCTTCTCGTCGTGCCTTCTTGTGCGCAGGGGGCACTTAACATGGCTCTTTTTCCTCCCCGTAAATTATTCATTTCCTCCTCCACCGTTTTGCGAGCTTGGCCTGCTGGGAACCATTGCTCTTTGGCCTTTGTCTTAGTCCCGAAGAAGCAAGTCTCCTCTGGGCTCTGTTCACAGCAGCTGTACCTGGAGAAGACTCGGACAACATTCTGTGTCTGGAGCAGGCTGAGTGGCAAAGCCCCAGCCACCCGGGAGGAGGCAGCTCTTGAGGAGAAGTGCCAGGTCCACACGGTCTACTCAGGGGCCGCTGGAGTCGGGGAGGTCCTGGCATCTGGTGTGGGTGCCGCCACTTTTCCTTCCTTCTCTTCCCGGCTGCCAGAGCCCCTGCTGTGGAGCTGAGCACCCCGGCTCTCAGGCAGAGCGCTGTCTGTGCTGTCTTTGTAGGAAGCGGAATGACAGCTGAGTTGGGGGTTGTGGGTAAGTCACCTGGAGCTGCGGCCAGGGTCAGGAGAGGTCCAGGTGCCCGTCAGGCCTGCCTGGGACAGGAGAAGCTAGTAGTCACCGGATCCTGTAGAAGCCTTGTGAGAGCCAGACAATGGCAGGACTCCATCCTGTGTGAGGCCTCCAGGAGGATCTGGCTCCCGTTATCACAGCTCTTCAACATCCTCAGAGTGAAGGGAAGTGCAGACCTGCCTCCAAGAGCAGAATTGAGCCAATCTGGCTTATCACACTAGCTGCCACGTCCTGAGGACTCGTGTCAAGTGCTTTGCTAAGCTTTTTTACACACATTTCCTCAATCCCTAAAAATCCCAGCGAAATACAAACCAGCATCACTTCTAATGTATAGTTCTAGAAATGAACACGCAGAAAGACTAATTTTAGCTTCCTCCATGCCCTCACAGCTGCTAAGTGGCAGGGTCAGGATTCAAACCCACATCTGTGACTCCAAAACTCAGAGGAGTGCTTACCACAAAGCTAATGAAGCATAAACCTCAAGGCCCCCATTTGCGCAGGTCCCTTCGAGGCACTTGGGAGGGCCTTAACAGCGTATTCAAACGGTCATATGTTATTTAAAATTTTACAAAACTAAAGAAAACCTTAATAGCTGGTTTCCTTAGTCAGTTAAAACTACCATTTCTTGCTACCGTTCTTCTCTCCCTCAAACTTGCCCCGGTGTTGGGTGGAGCTAGGCAGTTTGGAAAGCTGGCTGAGAGGAATTTGAGCTGGGTAAATATGAGATATTGAGTTTGGGTTTGGTGAGATACACTGATGTAGCTCACACTCACTTCTGTGATCGTTAAGTATTGCAGGCTGTCTCTCTGAAGGAATGGCTTCCAGGAATATTCCTGCTGTCCCCAGTGCCCACTCACCTGGCCTTGTGACTCGAACACACAGGGCCAGAGGCTGGACTGCAAACGTGAATGTGGTGTCTGTCTTCAGCACAGGAGGTATGTGGGAAATGGAGAAGAAACAAGAAACTTTCAAAAAAAAAGAAAACACCCCAAAACTATTAGTAATCAAAACTAATCTGTATCTTTCTATTCCCTTTCTAGACAATGATATCACAAAACTGTTACCATATGAAGAGGCAATCAGAGAATAAGCAGCCAAATAATACAGGAAAAAAAATAGATGTATCAGGCAGTTAATTAATTATAATAGTGTGTTATTTTTCCGGAATTTTGCTACGGTCTGCAATATATATCAGCTTTTAAAACTTTGTAAATTGTGGGAGCTTCTTTTCTCATTCTTTTTTTTCCCAAGATTTTATTTATTTATTTGAGATAGAGAAAGAGAGAGCAGGAGCATCAGAGGGAGGGGGAAAAGCAGGCTCCCCGTGGGGCAGGGACTTGATCCCGGGACCCTGGAATCATGACCTGAGCTGAAGGCAGACACTTAACCGACTGAGCCACCCAGGTGCCCCTCTTCTTTTCTCATTCTAAATAGTTACTTTGGTAGCTAACATTTTGATTATAATCTTCTTAAGGAGAAACCCCCAAACCTGGAACTGACGCTGCTCAAACTCATGCTCTTAGCAACAGTGGTATTCTGCCCCCTCCTCCGGTAGGTTCACCAGTTCTGTGTGGATGGAGAAATGGGACTCTGAGGTCTGGAAAAGCCCCAGCTTCCTGCACTTTAGAAAGTGCTACAGGCGTCCTCTAAGGGACACGGGAGGCCGCCAGCATCCTCCAGCCTAGGGTGCAAGAGCACACAAAGCCCTGGCCTGCCCTGGGACACATCCAATGTTTTCAGAGGCCAGAAGAGGGGGTGCGGAAACTTACAAATCGCCTCGCTTTTTGCAATGTGCAGTAGCTTTCCGTCCAGCCGCAAATGGAATTTGCCGGTGAGACTTCACTGGCTTTCTCAGGGCTTTTTTGGGCGCTCTCTCAGGAGCAAGGATGCAGGTGTGAGCAGCTGGGAGCGAGTGCAACTGCTGTACATAGGGTCTGTTCTGCCGCCCTGGGGGCTCGGGGGCAGGGAGCACAGAAATAGGGCTGAAGGCAGGTGGCCGCTGGTGCCCTTGGAGTCAGGGGTGGGGCTGACTGCGTCCTCCGAGCTCTCCCAGCCCACAGCACCCTTCGTTCCGGCCAAGGCCATTCCAGCAGCTGCAGGGCGGGAGCCGGCCTTTCCTTCAAGAACTTGTCCTCTTTGTGGTTTTCACTTCTCCACCTGGTGTCTGGACTGCAGATTACAGGAGGGGACGCTGCATCGGTTCTCCGCACGGAACAAAGGGACTGCGGCCGACTGCCGCTCCCGGGGCGCCCCGCCCCCCGCTCCCCTGGCAGCCAAGCAGCGCCCGAGCTGGTCACAGTCGTGGAGGACGCCTCACCGGCCGGCCCACGAGAAGCTGCTTGGCGTGGGGAGCACCACCCTCCTCCTGCCGGCCCACGAGAGGCTGCGGTGGCGTGGGGAGAGCCACCCTTGCCGACTCCAGGGTTAGAGAAAATTATTGTACAGACAGAGCAGGTCTCATTTGGAATTCTAGTAAGCAGAGAGCCTGAGGAGGGAGACTCACAGGTCTAAGAACAGCATAACACAAGCCTCAAAGGCTGGCGAGCCTGCCCTGGGGTATCCTCGAGAGTTATCTGTCTGTTTCTGGCTTAGGAGGGCTGGGCCCAAGGGTTATTCCCCAATCTGTCTCTCTTTATGTCCCCCTCTGAATGAATAGCACACACAAGAGTGAACACATCCAAGATAGCCCTGCTATTCTGCCATGTGACCACAGGCAAATTCAATCCCATTCTGCACACAATACACACATACCATACAATCCCATACACAATATACATACACAATAGCATAAGTGGCATTTGGGCTAATGTTCTGGGCTGAACTGTGTCCTTATGTAGAAATTCTTATGTTGAAGTCCTAACCCCCAGTACCTCAGACTGTGACTGCCTGTGGAGATACGGTCTCTGGAGAGGTAATTAGTCTAAAATGATGTTATTAGGATGGGTCCTAATCCAAGGGCCCTTATTCAAAAAGGAGATTAAGACACAGACATCTGCCAAGTGAAGACCATGGGACACCATGGAGAGAAAAAGACCATCTAGAACCAAGGAGGAAGGCCTCCAAAGACATGAACCCTTTTTCCATCTTGATATTGGACTTCTAGCCTCTAGAATTGTAACAAAATAAGCCCGAGCCAGTCTGTGGTACTTTGTTAGGGCAGCCCTAGCAAATTAATATAGATAATAATAGCACCTTCGCTGTCTCAGACATCACTGTGCAGGAAAAGATATTCCTTCAAGACTAATGTTGCCTTGTGTTAACATACTGATTGCTGGGAATTTCACATTTGGCATTTTGCCCCCACTGGTCTAGGCCAGGCTTGAGGATGCTTCTGTCAGATCTCACAATGATCCTTGGGGAAACTCATCGGCACCTTCAGTATCTTTTGGTGAGTTCCCATGCTTGCCATAACCCCTGATACTATTAGGTTTCTTTAGCCTGTGGAATCCTCTATTCCTCTTCATGTGAGAGTCTTATCATAAAACAGGAAAGAAAGAAAAAGGGGGCAAATGGTAAATTTTCTTGAGTAATCAATTGGTTCTAAATCAGGTGGGCTGGGGCTGGAGAAAGGGGGAAGACCAATATGATGTGATGGGCTGGCTATCTCCAGTCTGGTGGGGAGAAGGGAAAGGGAGAACAAAGTTGCTAGAGCAAAAAGAGAGGATCTAACCTTGGAAGAGAGAACCTGGGAAGAAGTGTGAGCAGGCCCCAGAAGAAGGAACAGCCTGCAAGAGGGAAGCGAGTGCACAATGTCTAGGGGAGTGCTGTCCAACAGAACCTCTGGTGATGATAAAATGGTCTATATCTGTGCTGTCCAATAAGGTAGCCACTAGCCCACCATATGTGGCAACTGAGCATCTTGAAATGTGGTTAGGTATGACTGAGCAATGGAGTTCTTAACTTAGTTGTAGTTATTTTAGGTGTAACTATAAATAGCTGAGTATGGCAAGAGTGTTACATAGAACGGTTCTGGAAGTCATGGCCCACCATTGCTTGCCTACTCAATGGCTACCTTCCTTTACTCTTGCTCATTAAATTCAGTTTTATTCAGGTAGTCAGAAGCCATGTGTTTTAGGGGAGAGAGAACTCCTTCTGAGCTCTCTAGAGGGAGGGGAATGTTATCAGTCTAAGCCAGAAATGATCATTACATTCCCCTTGAGAGTGATTGGTTGAGGAATAGGCAAATAATGCAAGTCCCGCTAGTGAGATGTAACAGGAAGTCTGCCAGAGGATTCTGAGAATGTCCTCCAAAAAGGGTCCTAAAGAGGGCATAGTCTGTCTTCTGGTTCTTATATTTTTGTGCGAATATCTGATGCTTCAACTTGCTGGAACTCTCTCATGCCCCTGAGGGGACAAAGGCAAGTCTGCTGAGGATGGCCGATGTGAAAGGTGGAAGGAACCTGGGTCTTCAGTGACGTTGACTGGCTATGTCATAACCAACCTTGGAATTGTCTTCGTTATAGGGAATAACAATTCCCTTTATTCCTACGGATATTTGAAGCTGGGGGTTCGGTGACCTGCAGTGAGAGGTATTCCTCTGGGATTAGTCCGTGTTTCTGCCTTTGATAGCAGTGCTACGAAACACAGCATTTTTTCTCATCATTCTTCTCAGACGACCATTCCAAGCAGCCACCATCAGACAAGTGAGTTAATAGGCTAGATAAAAATCTGTTTGCTATTCCTGTTCTAGAGCAAAAGAACACAGACACGTGCTCTGCCCCCAGCTCCCCCACGAACACTTTCTTCCCAATGGTCCTGGCTAACAATCAGAAAGTGTTCCTGTAACATCAACAATACCTCAGGACCCATGATCCCGGCCCACAGAAACAATTCAAATAAGCCCGAATCAAGGGAAACAGATTTTCTTGATGCCTAAGCATAGAAAGGACAGTCCTTATTTTTAAAGGGTCAATTCATGCTTAGAAGAGAAGTCAGTCGCACGGCAATCTTTATTTGAATATAATGGAGCAAAAAATGCTCTTTTATTAATAATCCGATGTACATTAAATATCTTTGCAGCTGTTACATGAGTGTTAGGTATCTGGCAAGTAAATGTATGCACACTTCCACATCTGATAGATTTATGCTGTACACGAGTCATCCCACACGGAGCATGCCCGTTCACAAGGATACGCATGGATGTCTCGGGACATTTGTTAAAACATACTTGGTCAAACATTTTGGCTATCGGGAATCAGACACAGAGGAGCATACCAGAAAGATGAGTTCACAATAGGACCAGCTGTAGGGAAGATGGAAACTCCAGAAACCTGAAACAGAATTTATTGGGGTTCACACATGCAGCACATATATACAGTACAAGTGGGGTAACTAGAACATTCACAGCAGGAGGTCTTACAGAGCAGTGAAAACAGGAAAGGAACAAGACAGAACAAAACAAAACAACCGAACGCCAAAACCAAGGACGGGACCCCTGCCAAGATCTCACTGCAAAGGAGAGTGGATGGTGGGCTTAGCATGTGTCCAAAAATGGAGGTTTACCTGAAAGAAAAAAAGCCCTCGCAGGACTTTATTTACAGTATCTAGACATCAGTGAAGGACACATGATCTATTCAACATGTTCCCGGGTCAGGTCGAGGATACATAACCACTTTTTAGATGTCATAAAAGCACGTATCAAGAAAGAACATTTCTTTTTTCTTCTGTTTGATTCAGGACATAGGATTTGGCACAATAAATGTCTAACAACAGTGGTGGAAGTGAGATTAAGCAAATCTGTCCAGTTCTATCCAGGCAGGCCTGGTGAATGTCAAGGGCAAGGAAGGAGTTTCCTTCTTGGACACCTACTTGGGTGTGGGAGGGGAGACACTTCATAGCTTCAAACGAGCTTATTTTTGTTCGCACAGCATACATTAGTCAACTTACTGTACATTCTCCCCGAAGGAGCAATACCCATAGGAAGCGGCAGATTCTCTGCACGGTGGGTCCTGTTCTGAGTCAATACAAATGCAGAAAGAAACCCTTCGTGTACTGACGTGAGGTTGAGCTTGCTAAGTCTTTCCTTCCCTCGGACACGTGGGCGATGCTGACCCACAAACCTACAGGACTCAATTTGGTGTGGCCTGGGTCCGTGCTGTGGGAGGCCACACAGCGGTCGGGGCTTCGGGGCGAAGAGTCTGCTCGGCAGCCTTGGTAGATTTCCACGGTGTAAATCCTCCCCTCCACCCCCACCGGCTGATTCCAAGCTATGAATGTGACGTCACTGAATGTGGAGTTGGGAAGATGTGTGCAACAGTCTACAGCATCTCTACCATCCAGAGACCACAGTGTCCATCACCCCAAGGACACGGGTGATGCTAACGTGTGGTAAAATAATTAGAAAGCGATGACTTTCGCATATTTATTATTGTAAGTTTACATAGTCTAATGTTTAGTATAATGGCTGTGTTTCCCAACTGGCTCACAAAATGCCCGAAAGGACTGCCTCTGGGGAACGGGTTTGAGTCTGCTCCCGCACATCGCTGGCTTTCGGGGCCCCCATCCCCGTGAGCAGGCTCCGCCAGTCACTCTACACCCCTGCTTCTAGGGTGGTCTGCTAGGCTGGTGTTAAGCCCTGTCGGAGTCTGAACAGAGGGCCGAGGGCTGCTTTCTCCTCCTCCTAGTTTTGGGCACTCTTGGCTCTAAGGGGAGTCTGACTGGCAGGGTAGGCAGGGAGCGGGCAGCCTCTGCAATGTCAGCATTTAAATCGGAATAGAAAGCCCCCAGCCTTTGGCACCGAGCAGACCCTCTGCAGGCCCGGAGCAGTGCCCCTACCTCCCAGGGGTCAATGAATTCCGAGAGCCTTGCTGCGGGCTACCTCGTCCTTCTTTTGGGAGTCCAATGCTAAGGTCTCAGACTTCTGCCCCAGAAATGGGCCTCTTTCGGGTCCCATGCCAATGGTGGCCATCTCATCACGCACGGGAGGGAGAAGCAGCTAGAAATCTCTGGTTCACGGAGCTGTGTCAACACCCACAGTCTGGAGCTTAGACTCCCCGCACCCACTGCCATTCAACACCTTCTTCACCCTTTGGGCCTCCACCAGAGGAATGGATGGGCGCACCCTTCAGTCCCAAGTGTGCCAGGAAAGCTCGGCCTGGCCTCTGTGCACGGCTGGAGTCAAGAGGTGACCAGAGGAGGCAAGGAGGAAGAAGAATAGATGGAAAAGAAAGGAAGTGAGTGTGTACGGCCGCGGGGAGGTAAGGAGGAGAGGGTTTGTGGGTGAAAGAGGAAATCGGGGCTCCCAGAGGGGAGGGGGTCCCCACCAATTAATTACTCTCTCTGCTCTGCTTCCCCTCAGGCCCCAGAGCCCCAAAGGTCCTTGTGCCTTCAAGACGCTTGGCAACAGCTCTGCACTGGTTTTGAACTGAAATCCAAAAAGCTCAGGCCACTAACGGTCAGAACCTGTTTTCTGGGGAGCTTATCTGCCGAGGAGAGAGGGGGCAAAGCGTCTGCAGCCTATCTGCAAAGACAGTGGACGCCAGTCTTCAGAATCAGAAAGGAAACAGCTCGGGAAGCTGAGGCCAGGGCACAGGGCTGCCGCTGAGGGGGGCGCTGACTTCGCTCTGGGCCAGACCTCCCAGCCCCCACCTCTCGTCTCGGGCCATGGAAAGAACTCCGGGACTTTAAAAGCCAGCGTCTCTACGGAGAAGGGGCGATCTCTGTGGCTGCTACCTTCCCTTGAGTGACACCTCAGTGCGACTTCATGCCCAGGCACTCAACGCAACAGCATGTGTGCCTTCGTCTCTCTCATTTCCCAAGGATTAGTTAGCAGTCCCTCCAACAAAGGCCCAGAAACTGAGGGGCCTTCTCCTCCCGTCACAGACAGTCCCAATGCCTGAGTAGTTTCTCGACTGCCCACCGTAGGCTAGGGCTTCTTTTAAATTTGGGAAAACAACACTTGGTGTTTATAGGGCAGGGGCTTCCATATGAGACCCCATAGCCGCTGTTTTCTCTTTCACGCCCATTTCCTCTGCCTTCACTCAAGTCCCTAAAGCGTTCACTAGCGGCTTATAACCCAGCACAGGGAAGAGCTCCATCAGTATGTACTGAATAATCACATGAAAGGACAAGAGACCAGGCAATGCTCTCGCCACCTCTTTGCCCCACCCAGCCTCGCCGGCCTTAAACAAGGGCCTAGACAGATCCACGAACCGTATCCTTGTAACTCAGAATTCTGGGATTACTGAGATCTAGGTATTGTCGGAGAAAGAGCCAAGAAGGCTCTGGCAAAGCTGTGTCTGGTTGGTGGGATGCTGCTGATAGGAGGGATGGAGCAAGAGAACATCACACGGAGAACTGGCACTCCATACCCGGGACAATAAAGGGACACATATGTCTAGGAGACACTGAGAATTTTCTTTTGTCTACGTCATACATACTGCGAGGAAAGCTTTTCTCAAAACATACATTGTTTGGCAGAAGCGAAAACCGTAAGAAATGTATAGTTCATCTGAGTGCCCTGTGGTGTAGAGTTCTTTCTGTTGTTGCCACATAACTTGTGTTTCTGTAGCTTTGGTCACAGAACTAAGTTCAGCATGACATGGGGGTTAGAGGAAAACCAAATATACACCAATATGAACCTTACCAACCGACCACTTGTCTTTCTAGGATACCAGGTAAAAGCCAAAATCAGACATCTCTGACTTCAGAGCCTTTAGTGCATTGAACAGATAAGGGCCATTTTGATATTAAATAGAAAAGACTGGAGACTGTCATATTCTATTTTGGTTGGCAGAGGGAATCAAAAGGTATGCCCACGAAATGACTCTGAAATGATCCCAGGGTTTAGAAAGGCTCCAGTGTGCCCTTCACTGGAACCTTCTCTGCGGTATCTTGCACTGTCTCCGACACTACCTTTCTTTCCCCACCTCTCCCATGATCTCTAAAGACATCCAGAGAAGCAGCGAAGCAGGTTTTGGTGCATACTTGCAGTCTGCTTTGGTGAGATTTGTAAATGAAGGTGCATTTGCCAACTTAGGGGTATCAATTCAAGACTCAGTTTCTGCAGCCCTAGGTCTTCCTATTTCAAGAACAAACGGGAGAAAAGAGGACAGCTACAGGGACAGCCTTTGGGAGAGCATGGTGACCAGAGAGTTTTCTAACCGTGTCCATGGCGGGGGTGGGTCCCTTTCCTGAACAGGCAATGATAACCATCAAACCAGCACTGAGTGGAGATAATGTTCAGGATCCTAAGAAGCGGGCAGCACACACACAATATAGGAACTATGTTTTCTGGCCTATTCCTAGGGGCTTCCCAAACAACCTGCCTACTTGGTAATTTGTCCGTTCCTAGACTAAACCTATTTGGTGCTTGCGAAGATGAGTCCAGCATGAAGGAGGCGGCTAGGGCCCATCTATCTTCTCTCCCAGGGTCACTACTCTGGGTGTAAGGTGATCCCCGGCCTCTGGGTTTGGCATTCTGGATTGATTCCAAAGAGCTAGGAGGACATTTTGGATAGAAAAGGAGTCAGAAATACAGGAGCAAGTGGAACGGTTTCCTAGGCTTCCCTTTTGGCACATACTCTCGTTTTTCTTCTTTTGTGGATGAAACGAGATGTTGGTCACAGGTCCCGGCGCCAGCAGGCTGCTCCGTGGACAGAGCTGAGTTCCTGTGTAATCTCACGGCTCTATCTTAAGCTGGCTAACCCCACAACAAGCCAGACAGGCCCTGCCACATACTTCGGGGACAACCTGAGCTCTCTCAGAGAAAATCAAGGTGATGGGAACAATGCAAAGGAGGCAGAGAAAACTGCGTGGAAGGTGGAAAAGGTGGTGACCAAGAAGGTTTGTGACCACAGACTGTCCAGGAGATTAGAATAGATCCCTCTTGGGCCACCTGCGAGGCTTGGATCAAGTGACGGGAAGGCCAAGAAAGGCCCTTGTGAAGGGGATGTATGGTGTCAGGTCTCACAAAGTGGGGTTCTGCTCATTTAATCTCATTCTGACCCAGCCAATGTTCAAATAAAACTCTGCATCTGCTAAGCTCTGCAGCTTGGGAGACTTTGTACATTTAGTGCTACAACAGACATGTGAGACATTTATGATAGTGGACTTTGCTTACCGGACCATCTTAACTTTCAGAAAGCTAAGAAGACTAGAGACAATGACATCCATGCACATTTCTCTTGCTTCTGAATGGGCTGATGAACAAACACATCTTACTTTGGTAGTTGTGATTGTACATGCTGTGTTCAACTAAAACAGCCCTGCTCGGGTCCTCACATGCGCCTTTTTGAAGAAGATGAATCAAGGGGTAGGTAGGTAGGGAAATGAATCCACGTGGAAGAATAATATACAGGCTACCTTCCCGGGTTGTGTGAATGCTAGCTTTGTTCTCCAGGAATATTACAGAGGCAGAAGTGAGAGGCGGTTCCGTTTCTTTCCCTGCTTTGCTGGCATCAGCCCAAGAGATCTCATCTAGTCTTGTCTGATTCTCCCTCTTTCTGCCACCTTTGCAGTTTGGGGTTGGCGTTTTGCTGATGTTCTGGCCCTGGGCTGACCTCCCCAGGGAACCACCCTCTTCCTGCCAGCCTCCAACACCAGGCTGCCCCCTTTACAGACCTGAATGACTTCAAGGGGTGATCGATTCATGGCTATGTTCATGCAAGAAATGTTTCACAGAGTCAGAACTCTGCACTCTGGAGCTCCAGGAGCACCATTAGGAAGGGGAGAAGGAGGCAGAGGGCCTTTGGGGTCAGGATGGGGCTTTGAAGGGAATGGCTATTGGAAACAAAGGCTCTCCCTTCCCGGGGACCCGGGGCTGCAGCCTGCTGGAAATGCTATAATAAGTAACAAGGATAACCCTTTGACAAGACAGAGTTAAAAACAGGAATACTGTTTTAATATGGGATTTATTCCTGGCTGCTGGTCACTGCTGCAAGTCTATAAGGAGGCTTCAGATTTCAAAGAAGATGAATAAAAAGGATGAGCCTGGAGGAGGGGCAGGCCTGAGGGGTGAGAAGGTCGCAGAGCTGACAGCCCATGGGAATGTCCTGCTGACCTGTCTTCCAGGGCCAGGAGGATTCCAGAGGTAAAGCAAGCAGCCCCAAACCACCTTGTCCGCCAGAGGGCCCCTTGCTTGGACTAAGCCGGCTGGGGTTCCACTCAAGAGCTGGCAGCCGGGAGCACAAGGACTAGTGGAAGCTAGAGGAAGAAGACCCACTTCAGCGCTACCAGCTAGAAAGCCCAGTGTCAAGGGTGCGGGGGCGCCGTCCCTCAGAAAGGTGGTACCCTCAAGGCAGCATTTTGCCTTTCCAAACGCCTCTAGAGGGTGGACTTCTTCCTCATTTGCAACTTACAACAACGGAGACGACCGACCATCTCTAGACTGAACACAGTTTGGATGAAGGGCAGAATGAGGCAGGCAGACCCAGGGTTCGGAAAGTGGCTCTCTCTCTTGGAATCTGCTCCCTGGCAAGATCAAGGGTAGCTGGGGTGGGGGCGGGGAGGAGACGGGGGTAAACAGAGGCAGAAGATCTGTCTCTGATCTCTGATCTTCTAACATTCTGGCCCCCAGGCCACCATCACAGACACCAGCGCGACTCCCTCCTCAGATTTTTCAGGACTGGAACTGGGCAGAAAGCTGGTGTATGCCGTTCACTCAGATCTTTGCTGCGCAGGGCAGAGCCTTTCTCCGTCTTGTTAGCAAAGCCACCTTCCCTGTCAGGCCTCAAAAGAGCCCCACCCAGCTCCGTTTGGTGACACATGGTTTTCTTTGAAAGGCCCTGCTGTAACAGCAAGAATTCAGCTGGGTGTCCTTTTCTAAGTAAACAGGAAATATCACTCTGTTTGAAAAAAAAAAAAAAAAGAAGAATCCCTCTCCTCAGCACCAATGCAATAATATGCCAACTTGTATTTCCCGTGAATGTGAAGTCAGAAGCAGTATCTATTTCTTAGGGCAGCATAGGCTCCTCAACCTTCAGGGAGCAGGATCTCAGGGAGGCCCGGCTGCCGAGGACACTTCAACAACGCTTCCACTGACTGACTGTTGGGAGCTGGGAGCATCCCAGTTCGGAAGGGAAACAAGGCCTGGAAAACACTGCACACTCACATCTAAGGGGCAGGATGGTATGCATCTACATTTCAGTCACGGCAAGAGTTAGTGTTCTGCTATTTTACCACCTTTTGAGATCTGAAAAAAAAAAAAAAAATCTGAAGCCTTGAGTCAGTCCGGAGGGTCGACACAGGGCAGGAGAAAGAAATGCAGTATTACGGATGGCTTGTTCCCCATTACATCAGGACCTGGGTTCGTGTGTCGGGCAGGCGCAAGCCCACCAGTCCTCCACACACCAGCACAGTGGAGGCCAGCAGGATGGGGATCGATTTGGTGAAGCTGACCAGAGAGCCGAATATTAAGTTTCCAAGGACGGCCGCTGCTTTGCATAGGGCATTCAAGAAGCCAAAACCTGTCGCCCTGCAAGGGGAAGAGACACAAGACAAGGTTGACAAAGTGACTTCCCAGATGCAGCCTTAAACACAAATGTCCTCAAGGACCGCCAAGAAGAGTTTTGTATCTCATGAAGGCAAGTAATGGAATGCTTGCTAGCCCATCCGGAGGTAGAGAACCTCAGCTCTTGGTACTGGTCCTTCAGCCCTCTGCTGATTTTCTCCTCACCTCGACTGATTCTTATTCTGCCCAGAAGTTCCACTTTATCGTGAACAGAAAGAAAAAGGAAATTTCAGGGCAAAAAGTCTCTTCTCTCTTCCAGAGTTAAATTAAAAGACAGGACCATATATTTCTTAAGATTTTTTTCCCCCTCCCTCTTTCCTCATAGCTCCATTAACGTGTGAGGTTTTAAATAACTAAAATCATGGAATTTTCAGACCAAATCAGGGATGACTGGCTTGTGTTCCTCATCTTTCGGGTGCCGTAGAGGTGAATTATCATGCTCTCTCCACACATGTTTTGGGAGTAGGCAGACACCGAATGCTGAGCGGGGGGGCCACCAATGAGCTAACAGCACTTCCTCCATCCTCATCAGAGTTCTGTGTGGAAAATCACGTCCAGGAAAATATTACTGGCGAGAATCCGGTCATCGGCCTAGAGAAGCTCTTGCTCATTCTGCTGGTATTTGAGTGTGATTTTACTCTAGGAAACTTAATTTTGCTCATGAGGGTACTGACGTCACGACATACTATGAACGTCCTCGGCCTCTATATCAGTTCACTTTCTTGTCCGTCATGGATACATCTGTGTGTTCAAGGCAAATTGAATGCAAGATCATTGTTGGACACCTTTTTCCCCCTCCAGAGGGAAGTGCATTTTATATGCTGTCAAATGTAGCATCCAGTACACCTCTTTCTTTGATTTGTAAATGGGTAAGTATGGGCTTTCCTTCGGCCAGTCACAACTGCCCATCACTCTCTGAGCTGTTCCTAGTGCCATTTTGTACAGAGTGTAGATATTCATTGTGGTTATTATCCATCCGCCCCCCTTCCCACACCACAGAGAGGAATACGCTGAGTTCCTACAGAACTCAGCCTGTGACTCTGTCCAGGGCCAGTGACTTCATTGGTCAGTACGGACCTAAAAAGAGGTAGCAAGCGCTAACTTTATTTCTGGCCAAGACACCTGGAAGGTAGAGTAGGCAGACCTCGGCCGTGTGGCAAAACTGCCAACTGTGTGGAATGTGGAAGGGGTGTAACAGAATCTCTGACAGAAAAACAGGAACTCCTTGAGAAGAGAGTAAGCTAATTTTATATGCTTCTTCTTGTTGGCTTGTTTTTAAATAAAGAGACTAGTAGTAGCAACGACCACTAGAAAGGTAAGATTTAATGTACTGACAACTATTTTCAAATGAAATTGCTGGAGGCGGGGCGCCTGGGTGGCTCAGTTGGTTAAGCGACTGCCTTTGGCTCAGGTCATGATCCTGGAGTCCCTGAATCGAGTCCCGCATCGGGCTCCCTGCTCGGTGGGGAGTCTGCTTCTCCCTCTGACCCTTCCCCCTCTCATGTGCTTGCTCTCTCTCATTCTCTCTCTCTCAAATAAATAAATAAAATCTTAAAAAAAAAAAAAAAGAAATTGCTGGAGGCTACCTGCTGGGTACCGCAGAGGACTTCAGTAGAATGACACCATCATCCACCACCTCCCCCACCTCCACGGAGATGCCATGAGGCTGAACTCCTCGTTTGTTCAGTAACACTTTTTCGAGCAGTTTTAGGTTTTCAAAAAAACTGAGTGAAAAGCAAAGAGAGTTCCCACATAAACCTTCACCCCGCACCCCTATTTTTAACATCTCAGTGTGGTACACAGGTTTATAATTGATGAACCCAATATTAGTACATTGTTATTAACTCAAATCCATAGTTTAAGTCAGGGTTCATTCTGTGTTTTGTATTCTGCGGGCTTTGATAAATGTATAAGGCCATGTATCCACCATTACAGTATCATACAGACTCATAGTTTCACTGCCCGAAAATCCCTGTGCTCCCCCTATTTATCCCTCCCCTTTCCCCAGTAACTCTGGCCACCACTGATCTTTTTACTGTCTCTAATTCTGCCTTTTCCAGAATGTCAGATAGTTGGGAGTCCTATAGTAGGTAGCCTTTCAGATTGACCTCCCTCGCTTTTTTTAAACCACATTTTAGTTTCTAGATTCTAGGCTCATAAATTACCAAATACATCTTCTGGTAGTAAGATAAACTGTATCAGTCTGGGAAAAATGGCTAGTGTGTATGGTGCTGATAAGAGGAAAACATTCTTCCGTAGGAAGAAGTCTCTCGATGCTGAAACTGCAGAATGACCCAAACAGAGTTTACAGCTGGGTTAAAATAACTGTATTTTCCCAAGCCATAACTCTGAACAGGGTATAAAATATGGGTGGCTATCTCCTTATGGTATGGACAACTTCCTGAGATTTCTGGATAGCGCTGAAGAGACACGCATTGGGAGCATCTGGTATCTGAAGCTTAAACAAAAAAACCCAAAAAACGAAAATGATCAAATCTTTATATTCTATGACTCTCCATCTTCATTTATCGAACAGAGACAGTTCCTCACATGAAAATCTGGTATGGATACGAAGCATATAGCCTCCTTAAATTAGCATTGGCATTTGAGAAAATGTGATCGTCCTTTCCTTGGATAAGTAAATTCTTTCTTCAAATACTTGTGATCTGGAGGGTTGATTTCCCATGCATCAGACACACAGCTGTGTTACCAAAATCATTCTCGAAGTAGCTCTCCCTTGCTGGTTGTCTGTTTATAAAGTAAATAAGCTTTCAGTTCATTTACTCCCTTGCTCTTACTTAAAGGCAAGCCATGAACTTCTACAGACACACAAAGTACAAGTTACCCCATGCTCATTAAGTCCTCTGAGGGTGGGGAGCTGAGAGTTTGCAGAGCTCAGCATTTCACTGACTTCTCAACAGCAGGACAAACTACTGAATTTTCTTCAGGCCAAAGATGTTCTGTGCCTTCTCTTAACCAACAAGTACCAAGGAGAAAGAATGAACTGATCTATGGTCTTTCTATAAACTCCATCCCTTGTTCCCCTACCTCTCCAGCCAGAATCCTTTGTTTTCAATTCTTGCTCAACCTACTTAAATCTTTTACATGGAAATTCTTTCCCCAAACAGTACCCTGGGACCCCGGCAGCCCCGTTCCACATTTTATCACGGTGGCCTTGTCCTGCACCATTAACTCCCTCTGAGAGCCCAGTGCTAGTGCAGGGAGCTGGCTCACTGCGGTGCTCAGGCTCCGCTGCCAGGGGCGTGGCCTCCAGAGCATCCCTTGCTGGGCTGTGGCTTCTCCAGGGCCTTCCCAATGGAGTGGGTCCCAGGGCATTTATATCACTTTTAGCTTTGGTTAGAGGGTGGGAAAAGGAAACCACTGGCACCATTCTGGATAGGGTGAGGAAAGTTTTGCCCTCACATTTGGCCTCTTTCTTAAATTTCGTTTTTCTGACTTCAATGCAGGATCAGCGGTGGCTTTTACGGGGCTCCTGGGAAGAAGCAAGGGATGCTGAATAATAGCAACAGGTAGGCCGTGCCCGGCACATGGTAGGCGCCGTGCCACTGTGAGCCATGGTTTCAAATGCTGACTGAAGGATCCGTCCCATTGATTGCTGAAATCAGGAAAACAAATTAAATGCTCATTTTGAAAAGGCCTGAAATGGGGTAGATCCAGACTCAGCTCATGGAATTTACCTTTTAAGGGGTAAAAGGGAAGCATTCTCTTTGCTTAATCTAAACTTTTGGAAAGAACTTTTTCTGGACAACTCAGTCAAATCACTCGTAGAAGTTAAAAAAGGAGGGACGCCTGGGAGGCTCAGTCGCTAAGCGTCTGCCTTCGGCTCAGGTCATGGTCCCAGGGTCCTGGGATCGAGCCCCTCGTCGGACTCCCTGCTCTGCGGGAAGCCTGCTTCTCCCTCTCCCACTCCCCCTGCTTGTGTTCCCTCTCTCGCTGTGTCTCTCTCTGTCAAATAAATAAATAAAGTCTTAAAAAAAGAAGTTAAAAAAGGAATACTAGGGACTTAGCAAGGGGCATTTTGGAAAGTACAGGCAGTCCTTAAATCAGTAATATCATAACCCCGTCTCATCTGCAGGGGAGATGTTCCAACACCCCCAGTGGACGCCTGAAACTAGAGATAGGACTGAACCCTATATATACTATGTTTTTCCTATATATACTTACTCATGATAAAGTTTACTTTATAAATTAGGCTCAGTCAGATTAACCATCACTAACAATAAAGTAGAACAATTATAACAATATAATAAAAGTTAGGTGAGTGTGGTCTCTCTCTCTCAAAATATATTATTATACTGGGCTCACTCTTTTTTTTTTTTTAAGAATTTAAGTAATATCTACACCCAATGTGGGGCCTGAACTCATGACTCAGCCGTGAGATGGAGAGTCCCAGGTCCCACCGACTGAGCCAGCCAGGTACCTCACTCTTCTCGTGATGACGTAAGACGAGGAAATGCCTACGTGAGGAGATGACGTGAGGTGAGCGACGCAGGCACTGGGACGTGCTATTAGGCTACCACTGACCTTCTAACGTTGTGTCAGGAGGAGGTTCATCTGCTTCCAGACCTGAGGGGACATGAGTCACCAAAACTGCATAAAGGAAAACCTCAGGTAAGGAGGAACTACTTTACATTGTGCTCTAGGGATTCACCCAGAAGTTGGCTCTTGAAAGCACAAAATGAATTTCATTTTTTCTCATGGAAACAGCATTACAAACGATGGCACGTTTCCCAGGTTTATCTAAAAAAGCTATTTCACCACTGGATTCATCCAAGCGACTGGACTACCATGCTAAAAGCACTAGAAACCCCTTGAATATTTGTCTACGAGGCAAAACGGCCCTTAATATGGTCCTAATTTACACATTCTTCTATGCATTTATTCATTTAATGGTCATTCATTAAGCTTTATGTGCCACGCACTACACTAGGCACCAGGGAGCCCGAGATTAATATGACAAAGTCCCCTTTTGCATTAAGACAGATGCAAAAGGATCATGGTAACACAACATGCTAAGGACAGTAATACGGCCAGCCACAGCGTACTACGGGGGTGCAGCGGATGGGAGGTGATCTCAGGGTGGGGGTGCGGCACTGAGGGAAGACTTCTCAGAGGGGATGGAGGTGAAGAGAATTCATCTAGAAGGAGCAGGAGCTCACCAGGTGAAGGATGGAAATGTGGACAAAGGTGTTCTCTGACTCTCAAAACACCCTCACATCTCTCTAACTTATCTCTGTGGTACCCCACTCCGTCTTAGACACCCCCACAAAGGCCCCTTGAGCGCCAAATGGCCTGCCTTCCCCCAGTCCCCAAACAAGTGTCCCACGTCCTCGGCTGTTTCAATGTGGAGTCAGAAGAGTAATCTGGTGGAACTCGGGTGCACGGCCCTGTATGACCACAGTCTCGCCCAGGGGAGCTCAGAGCTGGGGGCACCCCATCACCCATGCAGCTGTGACAACACGGTTGTGGAGACGCCAATGCCCGGGGCCACCCCCGCAGACAGTCTGACCTTACTGCTCTGATGGGGGCCCCGGCACTGGAGTGTTTGGAACTTCCAAAAACTGGTGTGTCCAGGGCTGACGACCCTGGATTCTTCCAGAGATAACTGCATTATTGAATTGATCTGGATTCACTATTATATGCCAAAAGGAGATTACAAAAGCAAAACACCTACTCCGCCCCTCCAAAAATTGGTTTTCACTTCTGAATCCCCCTTAGTGTGCTTCCAATCATATCCTTGTTTTTTATGAATCACAGGATTTATACAATTTTGCTTCTGCTTTCCCCCCAATCATTAATAAAACCATCCCATGTTGTTTATGTTTTAAAATAAAATGATGGGGCTTCTAACCATTATTTCTGTAACCATACCACTGGGATAATTAGGAGCTTTCCAAACTGGGGGAACATGAATGCTATTGCAATAAACACCTTCACATGCAAGACCTCCTTCGCTTGGATGTGTTCATTAGGAAATATCAGGCAGTGTAACCCAGGCGAGGGAAAATGTTTATGATATGGTTGGGGTGGGGGGAGACTGTGGCCCCCAGGAGAGGAATCCAAGGCAAAGGCTTCATCCAACCTCTTTTCTTCCCCGTCTTTACTCCAGCTTACACTGCTTTTCACAGCTTATTTCTCCCAGCGGCACTCTGTTTCTCACGTAACTTGAATCATTTCTTTTTCTTCCAACTCTTATGCAGCCACTGGGCAGGCTGGGCTCTGGGCAGCCATGAAGGTCCCCCTGCTGAAGGAGGTCTTCCTTCCTGCTCCCCCACTGAGGCCTGGCTTGTACCAATCTCAGGGCTCTCCTGTCTGGATTCAGCCTGATTTGGGGGCAGGATTGTAGAGTTTTTCCATCCATTCATCGCTGCCCCTTTAGGACAGGCACAAGATACTTGTGGAATTTCCTGACATCTTCAAAATATGCTGGAAGTAGCTTTCTGTAAAGGGCATTAGTCAGGCCATGTTTGTTTGCTGATTCCAGCCTACCCTCTTGCTTGTTCAGAGGATAGAACTCTAATTTCACATTCTTAAGTCAGAAAAAACTGAATTCAATTACTTTCCTGAGCTTCAAAGAAAGAGAAAGTTTGTCTCATCCAAGTAAGTAGTGTGCGTATGTGTGTGGTCTGTGTGTGTCCTCCTTAACCCGGGAAGACGGCATCCTATACCACTGTAAGCAGGGCTTGCCTTACATACAAGCGAAGAAGGACTTACCTATGGTTTGTGAGCCAAGAGGAATCCCTGGGCCCAAGGTAGCCCTCCATCTCCCTCCCATCCCCATCCCCATCAAGGGTCTCCCTAGTGCTTGTGCTGTTGATACGCCAATATTCATGGGCAGGCCCTAATGGAAGTCTTTGGTCTTCCCCTGTATCTGATGAAGCTAGGTGGGAAGTAGGTGAGTTCCCCGGGCCAGAGTAGATAGTGATGGGATGAAAGCAAGCACTGGGAGGCAACTTGGAGTTCAGCTAAGGCCAGGATTCGTGAACAGGACTGTAGATCCCAATTCCCAGGTAAGCTTCTTAGAAGCCAATTCCCGGAGTTCTACCCCAGACCGGCTAGGACAGGGGTAAGTATGTCTGTACTGGGAGCAGCACCTCAGAGTCACAGACCTGGGTTTGAGCCTCAGTGACCCAGGGCAAGTTTCTTCCCCTCTCTGTGCCTCATTTTCCACTCTAGAAAATAGGGTAAGCCTCCTTACTCTTGTAGGCTTGGAGTGACGATCACATATGGGGTAAATGAGATGACCTAAATCCAGGCACCGAGCCTGACATACCTCCGTTTTGCAGATGAGGAAACCAAGCTCCAGAAAGGCTAAAGGACTGATCTAAGCTATTTTCTGGCAGCGCCAGGCCTCCTCCCCACTACTGATGGAGGAAGGCGAAGAGAGGAGGAGAAAGGGTTTCCAGTAGGCAGTGCTGTGTGGGCCAAGGGGGAGCTGGCTGCTGAAGCATCGGGAGGTCACAGGCTCTGGACTGCAAAAGCAGAAAGGGGTGCAGAAGGCAGCCAGAGGGAAGGGAAGAGGACTATCCCTCATTCACAACAGGCCTAACCAGCTTACCTAGATGGGGGAGGAGGGGTGCGGTGCTGGATCCCACATGGGAAGGAAAACCACAGCCCATAGCCAGGTGAATTTTAAAAAGCATCCCCTTCTCTTCCCTTACTTTCCCCTCCTCCCATTCACCTAGAGCTATGCAAATAAATAAGGAAAACAAAGTCCTGCCCTGAAGCAGCTCACACTGTAGTGGGTAATAGACAGTAAACAAACACACCCCTTAACATTCTATCATCATATGTCCTGGTGGTAATTTGCTTTAAAAGTACTTCAGTACAAAGAGGAGTTAAGTTGTTCTATACTCTAGAATTTAAAACATGTAAACCAGGAATCAATAGGCCAGAGATAGATATTTAGGGCTTTACACATCATTTTAGAAATCTGTATGAGAAAGTTTGTTAATGCACGCAGAGACAATGTTTCATTGGTGATAGGAGTGGTTGGTATGTAGTTGACTGGAAAGAATGTTCTGCCCTTAGCACCATGGATGAGCAAGCATCCTCCAAGCCCAGTAGCCTCAAACTGGTGGAATGGTACCCTTGGCTCAGACTCCAGATTCTAGAGCCCACTGGTCCTGCACCCTAACACTTAAAGGCCTGACCAGACCCAGGGCTGATAGTCCTGCTGTTGGCATGTCATCATGGTCCCATAGCCCTTTCCTGTAAGGACTTGTTCAGCAGAGAGATGGACTTCCCTGGAGTCAAGAACAGGCTGTAAGACCGCTTCTGTGCCCGTTTGCACGTTCGGAAGGATTTGCCACCATTGTAATACACCACCTGAGAGAGAGGCGGGGGGTGAAGGACACGTCTACTTCCTACCCCCTCACACTCCTCTTCTCACTGCCAGAGACGAAAAGGGTCTGACATTGCCTGAATGGCCAAAATGACTCAGGTCACATACATATATAATACAATGACAAGGTCTATAAAGATAGAAATGATAGAAAAAAATACTTCATGTCAAGATTGTAAAAAAAAATTAAGTGAGGTCTTTATCTTCAAAACCACGGATGCAGCATGCCGTCATTTTGTCTCTCAAACGAATGAGGCACAGTTTCGCTGAGTGGTCTCGCTGAGGTCACACAGCTGGTCAGTAGAAGATCCAGGCTAGAAGACCTTCAGGATAGAGCATGGGGAGGGGCTTCGGGTGGCTAATTCTGGGCAGATGCTTTGGGTTAGCTCATGGAAGAAAAGGATCTTCCCATGGCGCTGGGTGAAGCAGTGGGTGCCCAGGTCGAGCAGGGAGTAGCAGGTGGGAACAATCACAGGCTGCCTTTCAAATGCTTTCTGAGGCCATGTCTGAAACTGTGTATGTGTAAGGGGGAAGAAGAGAGGGGGGGTCGGTGGCCAGAGAAAGGCAGGAGTACATTGCTGGACGAGTACCCGGGGTACAGGCCTGCTGGCTCGGGGACAGCTTGGGTTTCACCATTTACAAGGTGGGAGCTCCTCGCCCTGAGCTCCATGGAGAAGGGGTCAAAGTGGCCACTGGGCCATAAGGACACAGGAAGTGTCTCGCAGTGGAGCTCGGTCACCCCCACAGGGTGGCAGCAGGAAGTCACTGGCTGGACACAGAATGACAGGAAGGCAGAACTGAGAACCCAAATGACCCGGTGCATGAGTCTCTTACGTCAGGTGGCTATGTTTAGGATTTTCAGGTGGTCTAAAACCTTGACCTAAGGAGGAGAGGAAAGGAAGGGAGCTAAAGGATGGGGTTAACGAATACTAGGTAAATCCAGATCAACCTATCATTACATATTGTTTCCTCTTTGAAGATTCGAAGAGATGAGGGAAAAGTCATGATTTTTCTCATAGTTAGAATACAGGGGATAGAGTCTAACCAGCCTTGACTGAACCCAATAAATGGATTGTCTCTTGTGTTGGCATCTCGCAGTCCAAGGAGGACTGAGACAGTTTAGATGGTGGCAGCAGCTGGGTGTGGAGAAATGATGGAAAAAGGAAACTCCCCTGGACCAATGTGTTCCGTGGGTGGGGCCCCCTGTTAGATTTCTGGCAAGCTGGGAAAATCTGTTCTATCTCTGGCACAGTGCTGCAGTCATATTTCTCATCTACTAGAATAATCTCATATCTTATCAGTTGCCCTTTGTTTACATTACAGATAATAGGTTCCCTGCTTATTTTTGACACAAGACAGGGGCTGATGTGTGTAGGGATGATTAGAAACTGTCAAAATACTATACAATGACTTGTATATTCAATAATGCTCACACTTCAAAGATCTATTGTTTCACTCTGCTCTCCATTTCTTCCCTTACAATGCTTCTCAAAGCTGTCCTGACTTCCCAGCCTCACGGACACATACTCAACTTTGTTTGCTTTTTCCATCAGCCCCAGGTCCCAGCACGAATCCCTACTACTCTCTCCTTCAAGGCCACACCTCAGAATTCGGAGTCAGAGGAAGAAGCATGCTGCGTGGACCACTGAGTCCCAATCACTGTGGTCCTCAGGGACACTGGGAACCTGGCCTCCACGAGGATCCCCAGCTGTCAGTGCAGAGTTGGGATGAAGAGGGAGGAAATGGAGGTGGTCGGCTAGGGTGAGAGCTGGGTGAGCGTTTTTGGTTCTCTACTCTCCTGGCCTGAGTTTCTGGATTTCTACTATTACATGCTGCGCTGACTCTGGATCTTCTTACCTTGATGGATTTACCCCGACTCGACCCTTTACCTTTTCAGATACATCATTCTTCTGTAGGCCTCTGTTTTGTTTCCTTTGCCTTCAACTACCTGCCAGGCCACTCTAACCCTACTGCCTGGTCTCCACATATTGTCACCAGCCCGGGTGCCAGGAGAGTGATGTCATAAGAGTACAGAAGAACAAAGGGATGGCTGCTTGTCTTCAGACATGCATGTGTGTACACTCGTTGACTGTCCCTAAGGTCCTCCTGTCTCTACACATGGGGCCATTTCTCTCCCACCTGCGCATTCAACCCTGTCTGGGGTGCAGAAGTCAACTAAACCTCAAGGTAGGTCAACCCTGATCCTGCCTCAGGATCAACTGTTGCATGATTGGGAGTCTGGCCACTGGGATTTTGCCATGATACTAGTGAGCAGGCCCTTATCTTTACCGTCATGCCGGTAACTTAGTTGCTGCCATAACCCCAATTCAAATCATCAATTCCCATCATCTGTTTGGTCCACCAGCAGCATCTATCACAGCTGATCAATCCCTCTTCCTGAACTACTTTCTTCACGTGGTTCCTAGGACCTAACTCATGCCTTTTCTCTTTACCTCACTCCTAGTTCCTTCTCAGTCTTCCTTCCTCACTTCTCCTCATCAGCTGGACCTCTGAATTCTCCCGTGTCTCCAGACTAAGTCCTCAGAACTCCCCTCTTCTCTACCTACATGTTGTCCTTTGATGGCGTCATCTGACATCAGGACTTTAAATTTCTTCTCTATACTGAAAGGGCTCAAATTTTTACCTCCCACCCAGGCCTCTTCCCTGAACTCTGGTCTCATACATGCAACTGCCTAGTTGACATTTCCATCTGGATATTTCATAGCATCTCAGACTTAACAGGAAAAAACTGAGCTCCTGATGCTTCCTCCCTAACTTCCCCCTGACACAATCTTCCCTATATCAGCCAAGGTAGCCCCAGCCTTTCAGGGCTCTAGTCAAAAACCCTAAAGTCATTCTGAGTATCCGCCCCGCGCCCCGCCACCGCCTACCCCCCATACCTCACATCCAATCTTTCAGGAATGTCCGTTGGTCTTCCACATATTTGCAGAATTGAACCAATTCTTACCACATCCACTGGCACTCCTGTCTCTTGCCACAACGGTTGCAATGTACTCCTCATTGTTCTCCCTGATTCCACCTCAGACCCTCTGTAGTATATTTTAAACACAAAAGCCAGTTCTCCTTTTAAACATACATGAGATCATGTCGCTACTTGGCCCCGAACCCTCCAATGGATTTTCATGAAGATCGAAGTCCTTCGTGTCTACTCTGCCCTATTGCCTCTTACCGTCCACCTTGCTTATGCTGCTCCAGAGTGACAAGCTTCTTTGCCCCTCCTCCCACTGGCCTCCAAAACTTACAGCTTAGGACCTTCGCACTCACTGCTGCCCCTGCTGTGACTGTTCTCTTCCCAAGTATCTTCCGGCATCTTTGCTCAAATGTCACCTTTTATAGTTGCATGTTCTTAGACCATCCTGTTAACAATTGTAAGTTCCAGTGTCCAACAGAGGCTGAGTGGGGACTCCAGGGCTCTCTGTGCCCATATGTAGCTTTATTTTTCTCTATAGCACTAAGGACCATTTGATATAACTACTTTACTTATCTAATTGTTTATTGGCTGTCTTTTCCAAGTAGGACATAAGCTCCATCAAGCCAGGGTTTTCTGCCTGTTTTGTTCACTGCTGTACCTCAAGAATGAGAGTAATTGCTGCCACATGATACATGTTCCAAAATCATCCAGAATTTAATGACTTAGTGAAGGAGCACTCTATCCCCCGCTCAGGTGTCTTTCTGGCATCCAAACCTAATAATCCAAATGCCTATCAGACATCATGTTGACATGAAAACCCAACACATCCACAATGGCAGCTCATTATCTTCCCGACCCCAGTCCAAACCTGTTCTCTCTCCCTCCTGTGTCCCAGTCTCAAAATGCCCAACACCATCCACTCAACTCTACAAGCAGAAACTGGAATCATCTTTGATGACCTCTTTCCTCACCCTACCATCTAACTTACCATGAAGTTTTGTTTATTGTATCTCTAAATATCAGTGAACATGTTGAATGTTGATTTAGCTCCTTTCCCACCCACATTTTTCTGGTTCACATCACTATTTTCAGCATCCTAACCAGTCCTCCTGCCTCTTTTCTGGCCACCAGAGTAAACTTCTAGCCCTTCTCTGAGCTTGTCCCTCTTCTTCCTAAAATACTTCAAGGGCTCCCCATTGCCCATAGGATGATGCAATTTACAAGATCATTCCTGATTTGTTCCTTGCTTACCTCTGTTAACTCTAGCCTCCAGAAATTTTCAGATAGTATTTCATATGTCATCTGAGATGTTCTTTCTCCATCTCTTTGCTCAGCTATCACCTACTGTTTTTCAGGTCTCAGCTCAGATGGCACTTCTTTCAAGAAGCCCTCTTCTCTGCTTTCACAACACCATGTACTTCCCTCACAATGACCCTGACACCTCACTCTATTATCTGATGTTCACTTGTCCACAAACTCTGTGAGAGTAATGACCACAAATGGCTTATTCATGGTTGTATCACAGGCACTCAAAAAAAAAAAAAAAAGGCTGAATGAATAAGTAAACAATATTAAAATTCATATGGAGATGGAGTAGTCATACTTTCATGAGCATTCCCACTAACTACAGCTAAAAATACTGGATATTAAAAAGCAAACATAAGAAGACTCTGAAAGACAGAAAAAAGGCAGAGATGCCAGGGACCGTAGGTGAATTCCCTGCATTTTCTTTTGCTCCACTGATCTCAGACAAATCTGAGTTTAGGAGTGGTGAGTTCCCTGCATTTTCTTTTGCTCCATTGATCTCAGTCTCGGAACTGAAGAAGATGGCAATGTGGAAATACCATCAGCAACAGATTATTTAAAAAGCCCCAACAAACCCTGTTCTCTCTAGCCAGAGGACCAGGGTAGGGGCAGCCTAGAAAGACAAAAAATGTTTAGACAATAATCTTTCTCCTCCAAATGAACACCAAAAAAATTATAGCCCAAATGCCAGCCATACCAGCAAAAGCCTAGGAGAGAGCCTAGACTTCCACCCTCACAAAACTGTGATGTGGTGACTCCGTATCACCACCGAAGTGGTATCAGGGAAGGCTAAGTAGGGAGTTTCATCCTTGCTGGCCAGTGATGAGCTCCTTCCCTTCTCCCTTCTTTCCGTCCATAGTATCATGATCGTGAGGGGAGCCTGGACTCCCACTGCTGGCCAACATGAATGAAGATATCACCTGCTCTTGTGTGTCAACAGAGGCTGAGTGGGGACACTGGATATCTACCTCCACCAGGCAATAATTAGGCACTGTACCCTTTTCTCCCCACAGGGAGGTGTCCAGAAACTAAAGGTTTACAAGAGATTTAAAATCTCATACCGGGGGCGCCTGAGTGGCTCAGTCGGTTAAGCGTCTGCCTTCGGCTCAGGTCATGATCCCGGGGTCCTGGGATCGAGTCCCGCATCGGGCTCCTTGCTCCGCGGGAAGCCTGCTTCTCCCTCTCCCACTCCCCCTGCTTGTGTTCCCTCTCTGACTGTGTCTCTCTCTGTCAAAAAAATAAATAAAATCTTTAAAAAAATAAAATAAAATAAATAAAATAAAATCTCATACCGTATTGCATGGAGCACTGGGTGTTATAAGCAAGCAATGAATCATGGAACACTACATCAAAAACTAATGATATACTGTATGGTGACTAACATAACATAATAAAAAAAAATAAAGTCTCATATCATAATAGGAAAATGACTTTTCAATTGAATATCACTCATCCTAAGAACAACTGGGAAGATCTCAAACAGACTGAGAAAAAACAATTAAGAGATGCCAACCTAGAGATGACAGAGATGTTAGTATTTTCAGGCAGTCATGATAATAATGCTTCAGTGAGCAATCATGAACACACTTGAAACACATAAAATATAGAAAACATCTAGAAAAAATAGAAAAAAAAAAAAAGCTTAGCGATTAGGCTCAACAGCAGAATGCAGGAGTCAGTGGAAAGAATCAGGGAACTGGAAGAGAACAATAGAAATTTTCCAATAAGAAAAACAGAGCAAAGAGATTGAAAACAAATTCACCGAACATCAAGGACCTTTGGGACTATCACAAAAGATTTAATACTCATGTCACTGGAGTTCAGGCAGAAGAAGAGAAAAAATATTCAAATATATAATGGCTGAAAGTCTTACAAATTTGTCAAGAGACACAAATCTACAGATTCAAGATGCTGAGTAAACCTCAAACATAATAACCCAAAGAAATCCACACCAAGACCAAGAAAAAATCTTGAAAGCAGCCAAATGAAACACCCCCTCATCTATAGGGGAAAACACTGAGATTGCTAGACTCCCCCCTCTCTACATGTTGTACATGTTTTCAGAATTCCCCTAACAGCTTCTGAGCAGCAATGCCACCCTCATCCGCTCCAGGGAACACTGGGTTGTATCAGTCTTTAAAATCTTAGCCTTTCTGCATAATAACAGAAAACTTCATAGCATCTCCACTTTAATTTGAAGGGCTCCTAGATAGCTTCTTGATGGGGGCTGGTCTCTGGAAATAACCAACCATGTGAAGAGAGAGTTGAAACTTTCAGCCTCCCACCTCACCCCTGACTTCTAGGGAGGGGAGAGGTGCTGGAGATTAAATTCAGTCACCAATGCCCAAGGATTTAATCAATCATGCCTACATAATGAAACCTCTATAAATCAAGAGAGCTTCCAGACTGGTGAATGCATTCACCTGTAAGGACGGTGGTAGTGTACCCTAACTAACTCCATGGGAACATGGAGGCTCAGGCACTTCGGACTCCTCTGTAGCTCACCCTAGGTACTTCTTTATCTAGTCCATTATCAAACCTGTTCAGGGCTGTGGAAATTCACAAATCTGTAGTTGGCTGGGCAGAAGTGTCCGTTGCCTGGGCACCCCATTTGTAGCGCGCACCTGAAATGGGGCGGTTTTGTGGAACTGAGCCCTTTAACTTGTAGGATCTGATACCAACCCCGCGTAGTGTCAGAATTGGAGAACTGGTTGGTGTTGGAAAAGACACCATATATTTTGTGTGAGAGAGTATCAAAGAATATACTAAAAAGTTTCCCTAAGCTTCTATTCCAAAAAATGGGTTCCCTCACATCTCCGTAAACAAATTGGATCTTATAAGGACTCCACTAAAATGTGTTTGTGAGGGTCCTTCTACCCCCTTTTGTGCCCCTCAAATTATCATGTGCCATAACTGTCCGTGATCTAACCTGGGAGAAAAGCTGAAATGTCATCAGGCAATCATTATGTTATGCTTTCCTTTGATGCTGAGATTTTGAGGATTGAAGAATTATAGTGACATTGACACAGTGGAAAGGTGTGGTCTAAGCAATACATGTGGTCTCTGTCCTGGTTCCTAGCTCCTAAAACCTGAGTGAGAGGCATGCCTTCAGTTATTCATAAGGCACCCCTCTCATGGTGCCTACAGCTCTCCCAGACGTCACCTCCCTCCCTGTTTTCTCTCGCACAGCCACGTCTCCTACTAAAATCTGCGCCCACATTTAGTTCCGTCCTGTTCTCTGCTTCTCAGAGGACCCGAGCAAACACAAACAGCAATTACTGTTTTTACCAACAAAATCTGTTGAATTATAGCAGGTCCATGTTTCTCATCGGAGGAACCTGCCCAAATCATTGTTTCTTGCTTTTTGTTTTTTAAGCCAGATTTTGCCATAGAAGAATATTCATCCTTCCATCCCTTACAGTAGAGGGATAAGCAGCTGATTCATCTAAAATAGTATCAAACTCTTACACGTGTAACATAAAGGTACCCGGCTATGCCATAGTGTTGCTTTAACATTAAGGTGTTTATTTTAAATGAATAGTTTAATCCACATCTGGGCCCAGTTTGCAGGAAGAGAGGTTGATAAAAGAATGCTCAGTGGATACTGCAGAGTCTTAATCTTTTTTTTCTTTCTTTCTTCTTCTCTTTTTTTTTTTTTTTGGCAGCACCCTCATCCCAAGGCCCATGGCATCCACCTCAGGATCTCACTCACAGCAGAGAATTAATGTTTGTTGAATGAATGAAGGAGATGCTGAATGTGGAGTATATGGTTCCTTTCAGAGCCTAAATATTCAATAGGAGGTTACTGAGGGTCTAGTAGAACACTGGATAAGGACAGATCCATAAGAGTTTGAGATGTTCTGCAGGAGATGGGTATATAGTTCCTATAACGTTCCTATACGGTCAGTAATGTTGAAAATTCTTACCCCAAATGCCTCTGCATAATCCTAGGAAAATCCCTCCTCCATTTCAAAGTTCAGAAGATACTGACCCCATCCCTCAGCAGAGAAGGCTCCCATGGTGACAAAGTATACACAAAATAAAAGAAGGAAAAGGCCATTTGTCTTTGCTCATGTCAAATGGGAAAACAGGGCTTCTATTCTTTTAATTATTCAGCTGCTACAGCTCGACCCCAAAAGTCTATCTTTTAGTCCTTTCTCTCATATAAGATGCTTTTTACCTTCATGTTGAGACTGATGCATAACTTTCTTCTAATAGGAATCTTTGTTGTTGTTGTTGTAACTGGAAATATCTTGGGCTTTCCTCCAACAGACCAGGAAGGTCAAGAGATATGGTCTAGAGACTTCTCTGTGGTTGCTTAATACAAAGCTCATGCAGACACTTGAAAAGGAAGGTGAGAGTCCTCTCAGGACTGATTAGCAGCTGAAAATGTGGTCCAAGAGAGGCTATTAAATCCTACTCCTCACAACTGCGTTACAGGTTGCTCATATTGTCAGCCAACAAACTAAGTCATGGACACAATTAAATCCCTTCACTAGTTTCACTGCCTGATTACTTATTCCTGCTAGCAACTATATTCCCTGACATTTTCTTTTTAAAAGGTATGAGTGAAAACTACAACCTCATAAACCAGGTATTTTTTTTTGGATTTTCACTTCCTTTGGGAAATGACAGTTTGGCTTATTTTTCTATGACCTCTCTGTGGCCCCAAGAAGCCCAGAGTGCCTCTTCCCAGAGGCCCATTTCAACATACCTGCGGTCTGTGGGGTACAGTTCCACAGTGATCACATCCAGAGAGTTCCAGGCCGAGATGGTCAATCCATTATACAGACACAGCACGCCTACCATCATGGACTCACTGCTGCCCAACCAGAGGAAGAAACAGCTGATCCCCGAAAGCACCATCGAGCCACCTGCCAAAGAAGCCAACAAAAGGCTGCCACGTTTCCCGCCATCTTAGCAGAGAATGATCCTCGGGTCTTCGACATCTCTCAGCAAAACTGAATCCCAAGGGGAGGCCGTGGCCTGGACTCCAAAACCTCAGTGGTACAGGTAACCTCACCTGTAAAAAGGTTTGCCTCCCCAACTGCCTTCTGAACACAGCAAGCAGGAAATGCACATCGTCAATTACTCAGCTACTTAAGCGGAAAAATATACATTAGTCACATATAATTAGTTCTTCAGTCGGTTAACTCATGGAAGCACCTCAAATGAAATGTAATCAGACATAATTTTCACTGAAATTTAGTCCTAATGAAAGGTCTTAAGGGATTTCTCCTCATCTCTGTGGGATGCAAATCCCTAAGGGGGCAGGGAATATAGTGGGAACCGGCTCCCTGGAGATGGCAAGCGCAGCTCTTTTATTTTACATGAAACCAAGTACATACCTAGCATCGTTAAGCGCCCAATTCTGTCCATCAGGAGAGCAGACACGATGTTCCCTGGCAACACGGCCAATGTCCCCAGGAAGTTGACAAAATAAATCCAGTAGGCACTATAGTCATCATCAAAGGTAATCTGGCATCCCGTCTTGTTGCGAAAAAATGAGCAGTTTTGAAATTCGCTATCAGTGAATTTATATGGCTCAAAATCTGTGAACACAAGGACAATTCATCAAGCTCTCTATAGTTGTGCACCAGTCTAAGAAAGCCAGTCAAGACTTCAGAAAAGAAACGTGGTGCTTCAGGGCCTGGCCAAAGCACAGGGGCTAGTCTAGAACCTCACATTACAAGTTGAATAAAAGAATACATTAAAGAGTCCCATTATCCTCTGATGTTTTTATGGTTGGCCATCGCTAATTACATTACTTGCTTCCTTCTTTATAATGTTACTTTGTTCTAATTATCATGTTACATAAGTACCATCATTATAGTACTAATAGCTTTCATACCACAATTACAAAAACAATTTGTTTCAAAATGTGGATGAATCAGCCTTGTCACTGCTATTTTATGGGACTTGGAGGCAAAGAGAAGGAACAGGACTTTCCTTGGGCCCACTGAGGCTGAATGTAGAAGTTGGGGTCAAAGTGGAGGAAGGCACAAAGGAGTAAGAGTTGCCCTTAGTGGACGGTCACTAGCTGGCAACAAGGTAGGGCCATACTCCTGCCAGTGCCGGGCTGTTATTTTGGACTCAGAGGACAGACACACCAGAGTGTAGGGGTGGGAAAGCAACGACTCTGCAATCAGATAAAACTGTTAGCTGTTACCAGGTCTAAGAATGTGGCCAAATTGCTTAATTTTCCCAAGTCTCCACTATTATCTCACCAAATGAGATAACGTCTAATGACGGAGAGTAGGAACCAGCATATAGTAGGTGCTCAATCAGTTTCCCCCTGCCCCTCTTTTCCCCTGGGGAGTTTTCCAAACTCCATTACCAGGATTGCACCAAAAAACTATCTGATTAAACACAGCCATGCGTTGTCCATCTCTGTTCGCTGCAGTTCAGGCATGATCACTTAAGTGGACATCAAATTTTGAAGCCAGGATTATAAACAAACAAACAAACAAACAAACAAACAAACAAACTACAGGGTGATTCTTTTCTTCAAACATTACTCAAAGGAGGGGCGCCTGGGTGGCTCAGTCGGTTAAACGTCTGCCTTTGGTTCAGGTCATGATCCCAGGGTCCTGAGATTGAGCCCAGTGTCAGGGTCCCTGCTCAGCGGGGAGTCTGCTTCTCCCTCTGCCCCTCCACCCACCTGTGCTCTCCTTCTCTCTCAAGGAAATAAATAAAATCCCTTTAAAAAATTACTCAAAGGATTTTTTTTTTTTAGAGAGAGAGAGAAATTGTGCACACACATGAGCAGGGGGGTGGGGGTGGGGCAGAGGGAGAGAGAGAGAGAGAGTCTTAAGCAGGTTCCATGCTCAGTGTGGAGTCTGACACTGGGCTCAATCTCATGACCCTGGTATCACGATCTAAGCTGATATCAAGAGCCAGACGCTCAACCGACTGAGCCACCCAGGCGCCTCAGGATTTTTTTATTTTAACTTGGAACTTCAGCAAGTCCCATTTGCATTAAATCTGACAGAGACAAATAATAAAAGCTTAACTATGATCCAGTCTGATTAAGGAAATCCATTCCTTTACACTTCAATTTCTACTTTCCCCGAGCGCCTCTGCCCACACTATCACAGGGGTATCACGTTTCTGCCAAGAACTGGGCCATTTAAAGGGGCCCCAGGCACAGCTAAGTAGCACACCTACCTGTGTTGTCAAAAACAGTGTCAATAAATGTGCAGTTCTTGAAGTAGGTGTTGACTGAAGTCACATCCTCAAAGAGGCAGGCCTTAAAAAGTGAATCTTTGAAAGTTACAGATTTGAACTTCATCCCTAGAAATCTGCCCAAAAAACACACAGAAAAATTCTTATCAATGACTGTGTCCATCAGGGTTCAAAGTGAAGTCAAACAGGTTTAGAAATCTGATGCCCCACATGGACTCTCCATAAAGACATTAGTCTCTGGATCTTCTAGGCTCTTAGCTTCCCCTCTTCCTCATGCAGCCTGTCCTTTGGCTATCTCCTGGCTCACCGATATTATTTTCCAGCAGAAGAGCTGGCATTCAAGATAACTTCATTTAGCTTTGCAATGTTGGTGAAAGACTTTGTGGAGTATGCTATTGAAGGTGGAGAGTTTGGAGATTAACTGTGGCTACCGATTCCTTATTTTTAATCCTATCCTCTTGCTCTTGATCATATGCCTTTATTTGAAAATTCTCTATTTGAGGTTAATGGCTCTAACTTAGGAATGTGCTCCCATGCTCACTTTTAATGGAAGTCTGTTTCCTAAGCTAAAAATTCAAGGCTTCTTCATTCTCCTATAGGGATTTCTGATTATTCTGAAGAGACACCATGAGAATTCTGCTTCATTTATATGAGGAATGATGAACTCAGGGCTCATAGAAAGAAAAACTCACAGGTCATTCTCATTTCCATGAATATTTTTCTTCTCAAAGCCAACAGGTATTGCTTGAACCAGGGAGAGTGATGAGAGAGTTTTGCTCTTTTGAAAGTGTAGAATGATGAAACCTGCTCAGATACATTTTTGGGTGCTGCGGGGCGGGTGGGGGGGGAATTCTAGATGGTGAAGATGATAATAGTCGTGATGATCCTAACATCTTAAAAGAGTCTACGACTCAGATCTGTCTGTGTTGATAAGGACTCCCAGAAGACAGGGATCAATAGTCATACTGTGTCTCGGTAAGTTATTAAGAGACCATGAATGTATACTTAGCCAGTCACTGAGATGAAAATGCTTGTTCAGCTGGGGAATAAGTTATTACACCAAATACCACTCGGGGCAGAAAGGGTCTGAGCCTCCCAGGCAAGCAAGCTGACTGACTTAAAAGCTATATACTCTTTAGTACTTTCAAAATTGTTCTCACCTTAATGCCTGATTGTATTCGTCAGCTCAAGGCGCACTGTGGCCTAACACACCACCATCTTAAAAAGTAATCTTATTTCAACCTCTACTCCAAGGGTCCAGAGTAAAACCATCTAAACCATAAACTTATCCACTAAAGAAGGATAATTAATGGAACTTTTTTTTTTGAGAGAGAGAGAGAGAGTGAGCAGGGAAGGGGCAGAAGGAGAGGGAGAAAGAATCCTAAACTAGCTCCACACTGAGTGCGGAGAATGATGTGGGACTTGATCTCACGACCCTGAGATCATGACCTGAGCCAAAATCAAGAGTCGGATGCTTAACCTACTGAGCTACCCAGGTGCCCCAATAATGGCACATTTTAAGAATATTAGCAATTTTCTGAAACAGAACTGAATTTCGAAAGGGAAAACCATTTTAGGTTTTTTATGAATAGATAATATGTACACAGAGTACACAGGGTACAAAACTGAAAACATTGAAAAAGGATAAAGTAAGTCTTTTCCCAGCCATCCTCAATTCTCCCAGTTCTTTTGCCCAGAGATGGCCAGTGTGGCCAGTTTCTCGTGTGCTCTTGAGGAGCATTCTATTTATGGAGTGCTAGCAAGTGAGACACACTATTCTACACCTTTTGCTTTGCTTCATGATAGTCTACCCTGGAGGCTATTCCAGATCAGTACCACAGCATTGAAAAGTGGTGCCATTTTATGATACTGAATAGGAAAGCTCTTTGTAAAAAAAAAGAGTTAGCTAGTGGCATTTCCCATTTCCCTGAAAGACAAACAAAAAATCAATAAAAATTCTATCACCTTCTAAAATAAATAGATATATTTTACAGGGATTTTAATACTATTAAAATGGCTAATCCTTACATTGCTAATGTAAAAAATTTCCTAGTGGTGACTGAAGAATCGGTTTAGAACTTTAATAAGCATCATCTAAAATATGTCAGAGACACAAACATATCAGACATTTCTAATGGAGCAACAATACTTTTAAAAATAAATGAAGTAAAATTTTACCCTGCCATTACCGAGCACGGGACTCTAAGGTTTCCGTGGAAAAACAAGCACAGACTCTGGTTGGTATTTTATGTGGGAGGGTGAAGGTGATCCTACATGGCTTGCATAAGGATTAGGCCCCTCGTGGAACTGCCAATTTAAACAATTCTCTCCTACTTCATAATTCTCCCTTTCATTATAGAAACCATAAGCATCCTACAGAATTCTTTTTCATCCTTCCAAAGTGGTTTTGCCCTGCAGAACTTTGTTCAGTTTTTAAAAAATTTTTACTTTTACCATTTCTGCCTTTGGGACAATTTCCTAAGAATGATGTGAACCATCAGGAGCTCACATCAGCCATTATTTGTTCAGAAAACAACTAACAGATAGAAACAAATGGCCTTGTCTATCCCTTTCCCTCCCTGAAAGAATGCACTGGAACCACTTCCTGAGCCAGTTCTCTCTCCTTATCAAGATGCATTCCAGATTCCATCTTCAAAAACGTCCTTTGCTAATTTATTCCGTTATTTTCGAAGCCCTGAACTTTGGGGAATCATTCCTGTTCTCTAAGGGAAAGTCTTCCTGATACAATGTAGCGCCACTTCTTGATTCAGCCACCTGGAGAAGGAAGGGCTTCTGAAAAGTGGTTCCCTTTTTCAGGGGTGGGAGACAGGCATCAAGTTACACTTCAGGTTTCTTCTCTGAATGAAGTAACACCATCACCCATCTTATTTCCTCATACTCCTCACTCTTCTATTCCATGACTTATTTCTGTGGCTTTCCAGCGTCTCTCTGAATTTTCTCTTCATACCAGTTAATTCCGCTACTTCACAAATGTGAAGCAGCGTTTTCAGAAGCAGTTTTAAGCGAAGGACTGATACACATACACCTTTTTTTTTAAAGCTCATTTGGACGTGTTCAAATTCAGTTTGAAAATGACTAGCGTACAAACTAAAATAACAAAAAACCAAAAATAAGCAAACAACAGTGCATGCTTCCATGCAGCGGAGGCTCAGAAGAAAGACATTTTTCAGAACAGACAGCAAATTAAGTTATTTCAAAGTTTCTGGACCTGCCATTGTCGTATTCCGCTCCCGTGTGCAACTGATTTGCCATTGTAAAGTTAACACTGAAATTTGAAAATTTCTCTCTCTCGATCTTTTCAATGGGCAACATGTTCACCTGCAGATGTTTAATGACATCAGGGAACCACACAGATAATCCATAGTACCTGCAAAGACAAAGACATGGGAGTATGTACAGGTGCTGGCACACCCGGTGGTAGTGACCCCCCCCCATTTTCAGAGAGGCAGGGGTTCCTGGAGAAGCACTGATCTGCTCTCTGCAACATAAGGAATCATCCAGCAGTCATCTGTACTGTCCCCTCCCTGCCATGCATCAGTCTGCAAAAATCACGCTGGAGAGACTGCCTGGGAAGCCCCAGGGATAGGGGTCCTGCACTCTGCCTTTGGGCAGGGACCTGCAACCTACACCAACACAGGGCTCCCTGACCCTGATGTTCTTCTCATCACCCCAGGCCTCACTGAGGAACCCCATCTCCTAGTCTGGTGGTACAAACTCCTGGGCTCCCAAAACTCTTGAGTACTGTTAAAGAATGACCTCTTTACTAATGGGGACTATTTCTTGGTGCCTACATTACTGTGATACTATTAGCCCGAGGGCAGAGACCCATTTCTCAAATGGTTCAAGGCTGGGAAAAGGGTCATTCGGGTTATTATCTGAAAATCCAGGTTATTCCCACGTTCTGCCGTACTCTCTTACGTAGGACTCTAGCAGGGGGCAGCTCAGCCATTCTGCTGTGCTCTTTAGTACAGCATTCTCTAACCACAGGTGGCTACTGAGCACTTGCTGGGTTATAGGGTAGCTCTATTTCTAACTTTCTGAGGACCCTCCACACTGTTTTCCAGAGTGGCTGCACCAGCTTGCATCCCCACCAACAGTACATCCTCCCCAACACCTGTTGTCTCTTATGCTGATTTCAGCCATTCTGACAGGTGTAAGGTGATATCTCATTACAGTTTTGATTTTTATGTCCCTCATGATCAGTGATGGTACATTTCATGTGTCTGTGGGCCATTCGTAGGTCTTTGGAAAAATACCTATGATCCAGCAACTGGGTATTTACCCAGAGAATACAAAAATACGAATTTAAAGGGATACATGCACCCTGATGTTTATAGCGGCATTATCTACAATAGCCAAATTATGGAAACAGCCGAAATGCCCATTGACTAATGAAGGGATAAAGAAGATGTGGGTGTATGTGTGTTTACATACATGTACATATAAATGGAATATTACTTGGCTGTAAAAATGAATGACATCTTGCCATTTGCAACAATGTGGATAGAGCTAGAGAGTATTATCCTAAGTGAAATAAGCCAGTCAGAGAAAGATAAATACCATATGATTTCACTTATATGTGGAATTTAAGAAACAAAATAAACAAGCAAAGGGGAAAAAAAAGAGAGAGGAAAACCAAGAAAGAGACTCTTAATTACAGAGAACTGATGGTTACCAGATGGGAGGTGTGTGTGTGGGGGGGGGAGAATGGATGAAACAGGTAATGGGGATTAAGGAGTGTGTTTGCTGTGATGAGCACCAGGTATTGTATGGAAGAGTTTTAGTTGTACAACTAAAACTAATATTATACTATGTGTTCACTAAATGGAATTTGAATAAAAACTAAAAAAAACAAGAAATGTGGCTAATCCAAATGAGATCTGCTGTTAAGTATAAAATATCAAATTTGGAGACTTAATGAAAAAAAGAATGTAAAATTAAGTCATTAATCATTTTTATATTGATTATATGTTGAAATTACACTACTTTGGACATAATGAGCTAAATAAAGTATATTTTTAAAATTAATTTCATCTGTTTCTTTTTATTTTCTTTCATGTGGCTGCTAGGAGATTTAAAATGACATATGTGGCTTGCATTTTATTTCTATTAGAGAGCGCTACTCTAAGTTGGTGGTTCCCGAAATAGGATCTCTGGATGAGCAGCATCAGCATCGCCTGAAAACTTGTTACAAATGCAAACCCTTAGGTGCTATCCGGAACGGCTGCATCAGAAACTCTGGAGATGGAGTCCTCCAGGTGATTCTTCAGATGCATACTCATCTCAGCCTGAGGTGCCCCATGTCTAATATCAGAGCAATGACAGTACCCACCTTCCTTACTCTGGTTAAATGGGATGCAAAGTGCCTAGCACATAGTGAGTGCTCAAAAGACTTCAGTGTTTATCCTCATCACTGTCATCAAGATTTCTAAAACATCTCTGCCTTAGGATTCCATAGATCTCCAACCCCTTCTTTTCATAGAGCATGACTGAATCACTGTGGGGGTGTGAGTGGTGGCCACTAAAGCAGAAATGACTCAGGGGTGGAACATCAATCACACTGCTCTCTACTCATACTCAGGACAAAAATCTTTGAAAGTGGCAACAATGAGGGAAGCATGCTAGCCTGGAACATACATCATCAATGATGTGGAGGAGTTTCAGCTAATTTTTCATTTATTCAGTGAACATTTACTGAATATCTACCAAATGCTAGCCACTCTTTAACATTTCAGGGATATTACAAGGAAACCATAAAGCTTAAAATGTGGTCAGCAATAAATAACAAAATGTTAGCAAACCATGTAAATCTCCACATCAAGAATAGAACTTTTGACTACTTATCTTTGTACCTCGTTGAGTGTTTAGAACATAGTAGGCACTTTTTAGCCTTCTCTGCCTTCATTGATTAATGTGTCTTCTAGAACTTGAGTGGGAGTTACTTTACATATTCCGAATCTACCCTCTTAACTTGGAAATAAGGAAATAAAACTTGGTAGTGTCTCCAAGTCACAGAGCAGAATGAGGTATTAGGTCTTCTGATCCACACTTTCCTTGTCTCTCCATTTACCACCCCTCACAGCACTATGAAAGATCAACCATCTTTGATCACTCACCTGTTTTAACTTAGGGATTTTTACAGATAGAACCTGCAGCATAGATGTTGAGCTCTGCTAGGGCATTAAGAGCCAACTGACCTGAAAGTATAGGGTATTATCTAACTGCCTCTTTTAAACAGTAAATTATGCAAAATAGAGTTGGGCACAAATATTCTAAAGCCATTAGCAAATAAAATTCTGGTATTTTCTTCCTATCTCCTCTTTTCTTAGAACATACATATGGTGGTTCTATTCATTCAGTAACTACTTATTGAGCACTTACTATGTGCCGGGGGCATACAGGAGTGAACAAGACAGTTTAAAATCCCTGTTCTCACAGAGCTTCCACAGAGGGGGAGACAGAGCTTTATTCTCTAGAGAATACAGAAATTTTTTGTGTATGAGAAGATGGAAGGTGCTTTGGGGGGGATAATAAGGCTGAGAAGGGGGTAGGGAGTGCTGAGGGGCTGCAATTAAGTAAGTGCTTAAGGAAGGTGACCCTGAGAAGGTGACATGTGAGCCAAGTCTCAAAAGAGGTGAGGAAATGAGCGGGGCAATGTCTGGGGAGCAGTGCCAAGGCAGTTCCCTGAGATTGGAACGTTCTGACATGTTCAAGGAAAAGCAAGGAGGCCAGTGGCTGGTGCCAAGCGAACAAGGAGAAGAGGGTAGAGAAGCTATGGGGAGCAAACCACCCATAGTCGCGTCAGACTTTCCAGGCACTATTGGTTTTGTCACCCAGCGCTGTGATAAGATGAGGTAAGTCATATATTTATGTATTTATTTTAAAGATTTTTATTTATTCATTTGACAGAGAGACACAGTGAGAGAGGGAACACAAGCAGGGGGGATGGGAGAGGGAGAAGCAGACTCCCTGCTGAGCAGGGAGCCCGATGCGGGCTCGATCCCAGGACCCTGGGACCATGACCTGAGCCGAAGGCAGACGCTTAATGACTGAGCCACCCAGGCGCCCCAAGGTAAGTCATTTATAAAAACTGTCATGGTCAGCAAATCTAAACTGAAAAAAAAAAATCTTTCCTAATATAGTAACAGCATTAAACAGTGTAAGAAAGGAGAGCCGCATGACTGAGAGTTACCGTGTGGAAATGTAAAGATTTCACTCACCAAGAACTGAAATATTACTTACCCAAAGGACAGGGTGAACCAAACAATTGTAAGTTTTATCGTATTTTCCCTGACGGGGTAGTTGAAACATCTCATGAAAGTCAACCAAATCTGTGAAATGTTCAAGAGTTAGTTTTCTTGTGTGGTTATGCAGTGAACCCACTCCCCAATCCCCTTCACCAGTTATAAAAACACTGACTTTTCTTTTAGCCAGATTCATTGGAACTTCAAATGTCAAGGCTGAAGGCTCTAGGAAACCAAATCCTGCAAGCTTCACTTTTTTAGCTGCCTGGAAGCCAAGGGACAAAGTAACTTAAAACTTCAGTGTGTCCCAGCCCTGCCAAGACTCCTTGCCTAGCACCTTCCCTTCCCAAAGATGAAATGTCTTGTCCAGTCCACTTATCCCAGGAGGGTCCTTTCACCTGGTCCCAGTGCAGGCAAATGAGGTATCCTGGACAGCAGGGGGCACAGGGCCACGCATGGCGGCCACTATCAACCCTGTTCTGACCAACTTCAAAGGTGACATGTTGGCCGGCACTCGGGGCGGGTCTGTTACTTACTCCATAGAGTTCCGTGCGGATCCGGACAAAACACCTTCTGTACCACGTGTGTGTGTCATTCTCAATTTCAATCAGCTCATCTATTTGTTTGGGGGTTTTGATTCTGTGGACCTGTAGAGAACAACACAGTGCCACGTGCTGAGTTTTTTGTTTTGAGAGGAGCAAATCCCAACTCCCACAAAAGTAAGCAGGTATCTGATAATCATTCCATTCCTACATGAGACCATGGGCGTAAGTACACACATCCCAACACCACCTAAAAGAACTGCATAAAGAATGAATAGGAGGGAATACCACGGAGCAAAGGCAGAAGAACAGGGAGGGATGGAGTAATATGAACCCCAAATGTCCTTTGGAAACCATAAAGGCACACATTTCGCAGATAAAACATTCAGAGAGATTAGCTTCTGGAATAAGAATTATTTTGCTTGGACTGAAGTGATTGTACATACTTTACATTGGAGCCTACTGATTTGATACATTTGGCCCCTCAACATAGTTCTTAAAGCTTCCTCATCCAACTTGTATTCTTAAAAGTTATCTTTATATTTTATGCCCCTTTTCTCCTTTTCCTGTAGCCTAACACCACAGCGGCTGGTCAGCAAATGGCCACAGGCGAGCCGAGAGAAAGAATTCTGACAGATTCTTCCGTGACAGAGGGGGCATAAATGATGGGAGACCACTGTGAAAAGCTGCATCTAGAACTTAAGTTAGCCTCTTCTGCTCAGGAAAAGAACCTAGACATGGGAGAGGCAATGCTTTCAACACAGAGAATGAAGCCTGAAAACAGAAAAAATAGAAAAAAAAAAAAAAAGAATGGTTCCTTTTGTGGACCTGTCCCATCTTACGCTGTTAGTCAATATTTATGTAACTTCTGAGAGAGAACACAGCAATTGCACAAATGTGACCCCTGCCAGGGATCACTTTTGAACACTTTTGAACACTTTTTTTCTGGAGATTCTGCCCACATCCAAAGCAGCACTTCTTTTGTGAGAATCCAGGTACCCAGGCTGTCTTTTGACAGTGGTCATTTGGGGACCCTCAGCATCTTCCAAATTATACAAGGTAAGCAGTAGACTCTTCCTGGCTCTGTCAACAAAGAGGTCTATATTTAATGAAAATAATGTCTGAGTTAAATGTGGGATTCCAAATAGAGTCAGCTCAAAATAACCCATGGAGGCATTATTCTGTGATACTCTAGATTTTTTTAAACCACAGAGGTGTTCTTATCACTCAACATACTATTTTGGGGAGGCTTCTTCTTCTCTACTCATCAATGTTTGTTTGTTCATTCATTCACGGGCACCCACTGTGTACCAGGTCCAGCACTAGACTACGGAGATGCAAACATAAAATATCCATTACTGACATCCTCTCAGCAATTACCATACAAAGAAAAAAACCTCTAATGGAGATCTATATTGGATGGGAGAGATGTATTTTATAGAACACTCAAGTTGTCTTGGGAATGAGAGAAGCCTTCATGGACTGAATCTAAGCTGGGACTTATGGAGAAGTATGTCATTTACCATGTATGTAAACCACTTAGAGGCCATTCCAAGCGTGAGAGATAGATACCATGTGCAAACATCCTGAGTTGTGAGAGAAAACAAGGTATTGGCCAACTACAAAGAGTTTTAGATTCCTGAAGAATAGTCCAAGGGCAGAGGGCAGTGAGTAAAGAGGGCTGAAAGAAACCAGCGGCAGTAGGGTCAAAGGTAAGGAACAATGAGGAGTGACATTTAGGATAGAAATAATAGGACAGAGTGATTCCTTGAATATTATGGGGATAAAAGGGAAGAAAGAAATAGGGTAGTTGTAAAGTTTTCCGGTTTGTGGTACTGGTGGTATCTTCTGGTAGAATTTAGTAAAAAAAAGAAGCTTGAAGACTCTTAAGGCGCTAAGTTCAGACTCAGAAATTCAGATTGGAAAGGACATAAAAGGATGTCCATAAAGGCCTTCAACACGTATGTCTGGAGCTCAGGAGAACTGTCCATTAGGAGATAGAGAGCTAGAATCAGCTAAGGAAAGCATATAGGATTAAAAGAGAAATTAGCTAAAAATAGAGTCCTGGAAAACAATATTTAAGTTAGGGGCATAAGAAGAAGAGCTTTAGGGCGCTGGGTGGCTCCGTCGGTTAAGCGGCTGCCTTCGGCTCAGGTCATGATCCCGGGGCTTGGGATCGAGTCCCGCATCGGGCTCCCTGTTCAGTAGGGAGCCTGCTTCTCCCTCTCCCTCTGCCTGCCTCTCTGCCTACTTGTACTCTCTATCTCTGTCAAATAAATAAATAAAAATCTTTAAAAAAAAAAAACAAAAAAAAAGAAGAAGAGCTTTAAAAGAAGGCTTTGGAGGAATGCATGCAGATTCACTATATTGTAGGCATAATAAGGGAAAAGACAAATTTGTCATGGTGGAATCATGTAATGACTTTGAAAGTCACATAATAAATGACTCTGAGTTTATCCATTCTTTTGGAGTATTCCCCCCTGTTCTCACCTAATCTAGTAACAACATGGATGACCATGTGTGAATTTGGTAACTCAAACCTTCTGGAGGAAAAAGCAGGTAAGTAGCTCAGTGATGCCCTGGAGAGACTCTCCTTCTCAGAAGATCCCTCTGGTAAAGGGTTTTTCCCTCATGTGGCTAAGAAGCGTTAAGTGACATTGAGTATCTAGATGATGCCTCAAGATTCCTCTAGCCTTCTGATCCTTTCATTTAAAAAAAAATCCTTCCTCTGTTGTGCATCTGCTTAAAAGAAGGGCCTATTCAAAGACTTTCAGGTCCTCAATGGAGAGCATCCATTACTGACTTTCGTTTCTCCATGACATTGCATAAAAAATTGTGCTAATGAAGAATGTGTGGTAATTTAGATAAAGGCCAAACTTAAGTCTATATTTACAATATGAAAAATTTGTTTCCTAAGTAAAAATGAAATAAATAAGATGTCAACAGACTGTTTAATGAGGAACTATTTCATATGTTTTAACACCTGTAGTTGGTATTATTTATAAGATACTGAAGATCTTATTTATGTCTCCGTATGTCTTACTGTATATCGGCCTAAACCTATTTCAGACAAAACATTATTAGCCTAAATGTATGACTGCCTATGTAAAAAGATTTAAACCACTGTTCCTTCCAAAAAATTCCATCCATCCAATTTTCATTAATTTAGACTGGCTTTCCCCATTGATAATAGACTTGGTAACTAGAAGCTGTAAGAACATTCCATGCAGAGTGAATGGTACACACAGAGCCAGTGAGTGCAACATGTCTAAGTGAAGTGGAATATGAGGAACCAAAAGATGAGTGTAGCTGGTGTAGAGAGAAAAATTTACAATCTGGCCTTTTCAGAAAAGGTTTCCTGGCCCCTGGCATAGAAGATTCACTGAGAAGCAGGTACTCACCGAGAAGACTTTCTCAGGCTGACCCCGTGCTCTCATGTTTGTGTCATGAATTAACTTCAGGATCATCCACGCTTCATCATGTTTTCCAACCTAAGAAATGCAAACAGACACTGAAGGGCTAAAAGGTAAAACACTTATACTCCCTGATTTTCCAGTAACCGTCTTGTGTTGTCAGAGCAAGTTGGGTGTAATTGCCAAATGGGATATCCCACTGGATATCCCTAAGTACCTGAGCAGTTCAATGGATGTGCCTAGAACTAGAAATAGCATCTTTAGCTGCTAAAAGTTCATGTATAAAAAAGACAAAGTCTCGGGGCGCCTGGGTGGCTCAGTCGTTAAGCGTCTGCCTTCGGCTCAGATCATGATCCCAGGGTCCTGGGATCGAGCCCCGCATCGGGCTCCCTGCTCTGCGGGAAGCCTGCTTCTCCCTCTCCCTCCCCCCCTGCTTGTGTTCCCTCTCTCTCTGTGTCTCTCTCTGTCAAATAAATAAATAAAATTTAAAAAAAAAAAAGACAAAGTCTCTTCACTGAGTGAAAAGTTACTTGCTTGGGGAGGAACATTAGTGCTTTTAGGCCACGAGGTAGCTTTTTCACACACGGGTCTTTTAAAGCATGTCTCCACAAAACCAACCCCTCCATGGTTCCATGGCAGGCAAGGGAAAGCGTACCTCCTAGCGAGGCAAACACACTTTCCTAGAATTAACAAGGAACTTTTTCCAATGTGTGTGGCTCCCTTAGATATTCACAGTAATACATGTTACCTCCAGCAAGAACCGTGGGCTTTCAGGCATGAATGTGAGGGCCACCACCGAGGAGACACAGGGGAGCGCGCAGACTATCACGAACACACGCCAACTGTGAAACTGGTAAGCTGACCCCATGCTGAAGCTCCATCCTAGAAAAGAAAGAATGGAAGAGTGAAGGACAGCGCCTCCCAGATGGCCTGCTGGGAAAGCGAGGACCCTCCCCCCAATCACTGTGGGTATCTACACTGCGAATGTATTGTCAAGTCTTAATACTCACAGAAGAATGAGACGATCTGGGCATTAGCCATGGTGATCAGCTCAACTTTACAACCACCAATAGCAGTGGTGAGAGAAAGAAACCAAAGGGGTCAGGGCTTAAGTATAGGGGTACATGTGTGTTTCTGCACAATCGAATTCCAAAGGCCATGATAAAGTAATCTGGGATATTTTTCCAATAGACCTCTGTGCTGGGACATGTTCTGTTTGCTCTTCCAGGTCACTGCCCCACCCCCCCTCTCCCCGCTGTGTGCCGGGAAATGGACTGCTATGGAGGCATCAACTGGCTCCCTTGACCATTGGCTTCCACTGGGTCTGGCATGGTGGGAACAGCATTCAAGATATTTATTTCCCTTGTTTCCCTTCTCCCTTCCCCTGGCTGGGGGCAGATTTGGCAGTTGGTATGCTCACCCCCTGGGACCTTCTCCTACAGCCACAGCTCTTGTCAGCTTTTGGCAATCCCTCCATCCTGGTGTTCTTTGAGGCACAGGTAGGTACAAGATGCCCCCCTGCTGCTAGCTCCTAGGTGCTTTATTATTCCCTCTTGGTTTCTTTTCACTGTTTCCACGTGACTCTTCAGTGATCCCCTGTGAGGGTGTTCTTGGTTTCCTGCCAGCACCCTGACCCGTACAATTGTGAAGAAATGGCAGGTGCGGTATCTCTCCATATGCACGTCATAAAATAGATCAAGACAATCTAAAATTTCTAAATAGTATTTTTACTCTAATAAAAACAAGCATAATGGGATACAAACAGAAATCTCTTTAAAAACTAAAAGGAAAACTGCTGAGAATAAACGGAATCCCACTGCCAGAGTCCCCTAGTTATATAGCTAAGTGTAAGAACTAAATAAAAGCTGAAATGAAATAATAAGTAAAAAATAATATTAATAAAATTTAAATAACAGTGAAAAAAAAGAACTAAAGGAAGCCAATATTTGAATGAATATAAAATGGTTGAAAGCTAAATTCAAACATGATTCTAAATGAGAAATAATGAAGGATATCAAATCTAATTGAAAACAGAGCAGAATTTTATAGAGATATAGATGAATTACACACGGCAAAATTTTAGTTTTTGGCAATACTTGGCACTTATAAGGCCTTTTGTGAATAAAAGTCAGGTATTTTATACCCCATCCCCAGGAGAGCAGTGTACTTATTCATTATTTACACAGAAGCCAAGTGAGATTCTGAGGGTGATGTAACTTCCTCAGGGTCACAAAGCTGAAGTTACACATCAGCACCTTCTCCACCAGGATTTGAGGCAGAGTCATATACCACACTCAGCCTCATGTGCATGCACACTTGCTCATAAACACAGAATTTGTTGACAAATGATGTAAACATCAATGACATGGTACATCAATCTTAGATTCATAAACATTTTCTGGGAATTTAATACCTGATGGTTATGCGAATTGGTAAATTAACCACATCATGAACTTTAGGAGGGGATGTCTACTCTCAGTGTTTTCTGTAGCAGAAGTTCCGAAGTCCCAAATACCCAAAACACAGAAAAAAAAATTGATGGAATAGAGAAAACATACCTTGTTCACTTCACATTTGATCTGAAAGTTTCCTATAATGAATATCTTTTTTAAAAGCTCTAGATCCTATTATTTTACACACTGGATAAAAAAGAAAAGCTTTAGATGGCTGAGTGAAGCAAATGCAAAGCTACAGCACAGGACTACATCACACTAGTGGATAAAGCTGGAAGCTTCTGGCGCTAGGACAGGGCTCCCTCCCTGCCCAAACATGTCCTCGTCCCCATGCCCAGACCTGTGACTACATTACCATATATGGCAAAGGTACCCTGCAGGGGGGATTCAGTTAAGGATCCTGAGGTAGACTGATTACTCATAGAGTGGGGCCTGACTTACATAAGCAGAAGAGCCTTTTCATGAGAGAAAGAGAGGGAAGGAGATGTGATGAGGGAAGTCGGAGGTCAGCTCAGAGAGAGATCTGAAGGTGCTATAGTGCTGACTCTGAAGATGTAGCCGGGGCCACAAGCCAAGCAATGTAGGCGGCTTGCAGAAGCTGGAAAAGGCGAGGGCTGTCTTCTCCCCTCCCGCCCCCAGAAGCCCTGCCAACTCATTTAGACTTCCGACCTCCAGCATTTTAGGGTAATAAACTTATGTGGTTTAAAACCAGTCAGTTTGTGGTGATTTCTTACATCAGCATTAAGAAAGCCAACAAATCGTGGATCACTACATCAAAAACAAATGATGTATTGTATGGTGACTAACATAACATAATAAAATAAAATTAAAAAAAAAAAAGAAAGCCATACAGCTCTCTGTAGTTACAGCTCTGTTGCTTATATGATTGACAGCAATTAAATTGAAGAATTCTAGCTCTTCTCTATGAAACCTCAGGCTCCTGGCTTTTGCTTGGACTTCTCCAATGGCCTCTCCTATGACTTCAGTCTCCTTTTTGACAGCTGGTCTTAGAAATACTGCCCTTCACTCTCACCACTCCCAAACATCACATCAATGAGGGAAGAGACTGAGTGCAATGTGATTCCATTCGAGCAGTTTTCAGCCTACGGAGGAAATTGGACAACAAATAGAATCTAATCCTGGAGGAGAGCTAGCTGGTCCAGAGTCCCCCTCTCCTCAGCTTAAAATGCAGTTTTTTCAGGTGTAGATTCTTCTGTCCAGCAGCCTAAGTTTAGCCTGATCGTTGCGGTTCACATCCTTCTGTACTTCGTTAGCCGTGAAGTCAGTCTCTGACCCCCTGCTTAGTGTGTGTGTGTGTGTGTGTGTGCTCTTGCTTTATATAAAGGGGGTGGGGTCCACTCCTTTCTCTCTCCGTTTTTTGCAATATGCATTTCCCCAGCCTCCAAAACTCAGTTGTACCCTTCTTCTATCTCTCTTCAAATCTCTAGCCATCTACTCTACTCCGTGCACTTGACCCCCACCTCCTGTTTTCTTTGAGAATGCAAACACAGGGAGAACTACATACATCTCATCTTTTCACTCCTGAATCTTCTCACCCACCTGTGCCTGTCTGTACCCTCCGCCTTCTCTCAGGGGCATCGGCAGTTGGTCTGTTGTAACCAATCCAAGGTCAATCTGTCCTTGTGACTCTCTCCTCCTTCTCTCTCTCAAGGACAGAACTCCTGTAGTTACCTACCCCTCCTCTCTGGTCCTCCTCATGGTGCTCTCTCACCTTACTTGATGGGTCATTCCATCAGCACACCCATCTCCACCATCTAAGAAAAAACCCTACCTTGACCCCCACAGGCCTCTCCAGTTGCACTGCTACTCCTCTGTCTCCATTCTCAAAAGAATGGTCTAGAGCAACGGTCTCCTGCTTCTGCCCCCAAGTCCATAGAAGCTGTGCCAGTCAAGGTAATCTGTCCTGCCAAATCTAATAGGCACTTCTCTGTCCTCTTCTTACTCGAACTGTCTAAATTATTCCATATGGTTGATCATGCTCTTCCTTTGAAGAACTTTTTCCCTTGTCTTCCTCATCATGACATGTGCTAGTTTCTTTCCCGCCTCATTGGCTTTCTCTCAGTTTCCTTAGTTGACTCTTTCTCTGACTAGCTCTCCAAAGTCGGTATATCCTAAATATTGGTTGTCAGTCCTGTTCTCTGGATACAGGTTCTTTCTAGGCAGACTCGTGTATTTCCATGACTTTAAGCACTATCTATAGGCCACTGTCTCTGAAACATGGCCTCTTTTCTTTCTAGAGCTCCAGAAACCCTTCTCTACCTGCCTATTTACATCTTCACAGAGATGTCTACTGGGCATCTCAGAGTTATTGTGTCCAAAATGGAACTTCTGATTTCCTGCTCTGCTACCAAAGAAAACTCTTGCTTTTCTTTCAATGTTCCTGCTTCAGAAAATGACACACTGCCAGCCACCCAGATATTCATGACTAAAACCAAGACCTCATCCCCGAGTCCTCTTTTCCCCTCATCACACTCAAGGTCCAATCTCTCTGCAAGCTCCATCTCTCCAACAGACCTCAAAGCCACAACTTCTCCCCATCTCCCTGGCACCACCGAACTCCTAGCTGGCAACACTGTACCCCTGACCTACAGCAGGAGCTTCACTCTCCTTTCCCTGTCCCCCCGCCATGTACCACAAGCCACTCTCCCGACAGCAGCCAGACTTACCCTTTTAACATCGATAAGAGGGGGCGCCTGACTGGCTCAGTCAGTAGAGCATATGACTTGTAATCTCAGGGTCATGAGTTCAAGCCCCACATTGGGCATAGAGATTACATAAACAAAATTTAGGGCCACCTGGCTGGCTTAGTTGGAATAGCATGTGACTTTTGACCTTGGGGTCATGAATTTGAGCCCCACATTGGGTATAGAGATCACTAAAAATAAATAAACTAAAATGTCAATAAAAGGGCTGAGGTCCAAGATCTATAAAGAACTTCTCAAACTCAATACCCAAAAAACAAATAATCAAGTCAAAAAATGGGCAGAAGACATGAACAGACACTTCCCAAAAGAAGACATACAAATGGCTAACAGACACATGAAGAAATGTTCATCATCACTAGCCATCAGGGAAATTCAAATTAAAACCACACTGAGATACCACCTTACACCAGTTAAAACGGCAAAATTGACAAGGCAAGAAACGACGAATGTTGGAGAGGCTGTGGAGAAAGGGTAACCCTCTTACACTGTTGGTGGGAATGCAAGTTGATACATCCACTTTGGAAAACAGTGTGGAGGTTCCTCAAAAAATTAAAAATAGAGCTACCCTATGACCCAGCAATTGCACTACTGGTATTTACTCCAAAGACACAGATGTAGTGAAAAGAAGGGCCATATGCACCCCAATGTTCATAGCTGCAATGTCCGCAATAGCCAAACTGTGGAAAGAGCCGAGATGCCCTTCAACAGACGAATGGATAAAGAAGATGTGGTCCATGTATACAAGGGAATATTACTCAGTCATCAGAAAGGATGAATACCCAACTTTTACATCAACATGGATGGGCCTGGAGGAGATTATGCTAAGTGAAATAAGTCAAGCAGAGAAAGTCAATTCTCATATGGTTTCACTTATTTGTGGAACATAAGGAATAGAATGGAGGACATAAGGAGAAGGAAGGGAAAAAGGAAGGGGGAGATGAACCATGAGAGACTATGGACTCCGAGAAACAAACTGAGGGTTTTAGGGGGGACGGGGGTGGGAGGATGGGTTAGCTCGGTGATGGGTATTAAGGAGGGCATGTATTGCATGGAACACTGGGTGTTATACGAAAACAATGAACCATGGAACACTACATCAAAAACTAATGATGTACTGTACGGTGACTAACATAACATAATAAAATAAAATTAAAAAAAAAAAGAGCACTTCATTCTGCTCCTTAAAAGCATCCAAAGGCTCCCAAGACATTTGGACGGAATCCAAATGTCTTACCATGGTCTCTGGAGCCAACAGAAACAGATCCCTACCTATCTACCTGAGCTCATCTGCTGCTGTTCCCCTTGCCCTCTTGCTCAGGCCCTACCTAACTGCTCATAGTTCTTTGAATATTCAAAGCTTAATTTCATCTTAGGGGCTGTGCCTAATTTCCTTGGAAGCCCAGCCATACATTTGAAAGGACGGTTGTTCTATTTTAGCTGTCCTTTCTCCGAGGTTTGAAAGTGAGAGGGTCTTTCAGGCCAGGTCATCCCAAGTGTAGTTCCCTTAGGGTCTTTGCATTTGGTATTTTCCCTGCCAGGACCGCTCTGCCCGAATATTTGCATATATTGATGCCTCCTTCCCACCTTCCAGGTCGTCTCTTCAGAGAGGCCAAACCCTCAATCCCACCCTTTGTCACCAAGGCCTGTCTTACTGTTTCCACAGCACTTCCTCCTATCCAAAGCTATCAACTGCATTGATTTGGTGACATGTTAACTCTCTGTCCTCCCCATCGGGAGAGTAGGAACTCTGTTTTTGTTACTCACCAATGTATTCTCAATGCCTACAGCAAGTTGTGGTCCACTGGAAGGTTCTCTTTAAACATTGCTAAATGAAAACATACACACACTTTCTCACAGTGTGTTTATGGTAGTATACGAACATGTAACAAATTACTGCAGGCTAGTAAGCCTAGTTTTCTTTTGACGTTTTTTAAATTCACACTAAACAGCAAAACAGCCTTGATTTATTTTTTCAAATTAAATTAGTAATTAATATATGATAAAATTTATTACCTTTTCAGGTATCCAGTTCTATGAGTTTGATAAATGCACAGTCATGTGGACACCATCGTGATCAAGAGCAGACCAGTTCCATCAGCCCAAAACATTCCTTCCTGCTGCCCTTTTGCAGTCAACCCTTCCTCCCTTCCTAACCACCAATGACCACAGGTCTGTTCTCTGTCTCTACAGTTTTGCCTTTTTCCAGAATGTCATCTAAGTGGAATCCTACTGTACACAGCTTTTTGAATCTGGCTTTATCCACTTAGAATAATGCACCCATGCAGACTGTTAGACTTATAAATAGTTTGTTCCTTTTCACCGCTGAGTACAACTGCCCTGTGTGGCTAGATGATAGTTTGTTCACCTACTCACCAGTTGAAGGACAGTGGATGGTTTCCAGTTTTAGGTGATTATAAATAAAGCAGCTATCAACATTTAAATCAGATTTTTTGTGTCCCAAAGTTTTCCTTTTTTCTTGGCTAAATACCAAGGCGTAGGTTAGTTGAGTCAGGAAAAGTTTCTGTTTAGTTTTATAAGAAACTGCCGAACTATCTTCCACAATGGCTGTATCATTTGACATTCCCCTCACTAGTGTGTGAGACTTTTAGTTGCTTCAGACCCTTTCAACCTTGCTTTATCAGTTTAGGTTTTTTGGTTTTGTTTTTGTTTTTGGCCCTTCTAATAGGTGTATAATGGTTTTTCGTCGTGATTTTATTTTATTCATTTATTTATTTTTAAGGATTTTATTTATTTATTTGACAGAGAGAGATACAGTGAGAGAGGGAACACAAGCAGGGGGAGTAGGCAGAGGGAGAAGCAGGCTCCCTGCCGAGCAAGGAGCCCCATGCGGGACTCGATCCCAGGACCCTGGGATCATGACCTGAGCTGAAGGCAGACGCTTAATGACTGAGCCACGCAGGTGCCCCTCATCGTGATTTTAATTTGCATTTCCCTACTGCCTAGTGATCACCTTACTTTACTTTGTTTATTCATTCATATTTTCATTGAGTACCTATATAGGCTAGTCACAATGCTCCACAATGTGGAGGCTAGTAAGACTTCTTTTTTGCCCTCGAGGAGTTCTAGTCTAGGAGAAGAGGCAGATTAGTTAACAGACACAACAAACAGTCCCACACATGCTGGAACAGGTTATGAAGAATTAGTGGTGGGAGTGCAGAAGGGGCAGAGGTATCTATCCAAAAGGGTATTTTCTCCAGAACCCCAGAGAAATTTCTTTTCTTATTTGGGTCCTGAACAAAGAGCTAATTCTTAAGTTTCTAACATTCAAGTTAGAGACACAATTCAAATCAATACTTAAGAAGTAGATGAGAGTATCCAAGACAGGTTGTGCCATGCCTGGTCCTCAACTCTTTCCTTCTATATCATAACCATATGACCTGGAGAAAGAGAGGACAGCCCTCGAGTGGGAGGAGGAAATCCTAGAAAGGGAGACCAACACTATTCCCCTTTTAGGACATGGCCCTGGGGAGGGGGCTCAAAGACTGATGAATGATATTCTGTGGCCCCGATGAGGGATAGACAGAGTGCCGGTCTTGAGAAATGGCGCTGCAGATGCTTTGATAAACTAAAATACCATTATCTGGATCCAAAATGAATAAAAGAATGAAGTGGTAAAACACTGACCTCTATAACTATTCAGCCATGAATTCCTGGGACCCCTCCCCATTTCGATTTCAGTATGGCTTACATTTGAATTGGAGAATGATATAAAAACTAAACCACCAACACCAGGAAGCGGGGAGACATCAATAGGAGTGAAGGACCAGAATATGAAACCAGGCCACAAGCAACTAGGAAAGCAGGTTGTTACGTTCGGATACTCATCTGCACTTAGAAAAATGGATTATCTTAAATGAGCCCTCTGTGGGCACCACACCTTTCTTGTCTTAAAAAAAAAAAAAAGTGATTCTTGCGTGGGTGGTCATTCTAATTGACCTTTGGACTCTGTTAAAAAGTACCCATTAAAATGTCATACTGAGAGACTTATCTACATATAATGTAAATTCCATGCAAGGAAGGCCCTCACTTAGGGTATTACAGAAAGCAGTTACTGCACAGCGCTCATCAGGGTGGTGCTAATAAGAACATCATGCCTGCTGCATAGGAATCAAGGCCATCTACAAGCCTCGGGCCAACGTGCTCTAGGACTGCAGAAACCAGCGGCCTCCCCAGTTGCGTGACTGTCTGAAATCTTTCAGGGTGCCAAGGCAGAAGTATGTGACGCATGTGGAAGAAGAATGCTGGCTTTCATGCTCTTTTTTGGGGCTTAGCTGCTGCTGCGCTCATGAATGAGCATCTACTTTACCGATCTATATTTGGGTACCAGTTTTGTGATATTCATAGGACACAGTCTTTGGTAAGAAGGCAGGTTTTAGGTGCAAGACACAGATTCAAAAAAAAAAAAAAGACACAGATTCGATGTTCTTAAACATTAGCAATCAGCATTAAAAACAAATAATAGCTAAGAAGTAAATCACCTGTATTTATTTGTCAGTGGTTTTCACTCACTAGGCACAGAGACAACTAAAAATCTCTTTGGAAAAGTAGCTCAAAATCCATTTTCTCAAGTGGCAACACACTTAAGGGCATGATGATCAGATAAATATCTGATTTTATTCCTACAGAAATAACATTTTATCCTCTCAATGGGTCACTCGTTTACAATATAAATACTATCTAATCAACATGAAACATTAACGCTTGGCTAGAAACTCAGGTTGTCATGCATCTAATGTCATTTGTGACTTTAGAACCAGATGTAGCTGGACAGTCCCTGGCGCTGATGGCAGAGATTTTCACCTTATTATTTTTTCTACAATACCTTCTGTGAGTGCTTCTAATATGAAGAGTAAATGAGAGTACCTTTCCAGAAAGAGCTCCTGGTGCAAGTACGTATGACTCATTCAAGCATGGTACGTCCCAAGCTCCACTGAAAGAAAGAGTCTAAGGGTTTGAAGAAAAGCTGAAATCATAAAAAGTGTGTATATGTGTTTCTGTTTTCCACAAAGATCCTTTGGGATTTTCTTTTGTAGACAGACATTAATATAATATTAATATTATGATAATGTAGATCTATTAAAATTTTATCAAAGATTTTTATGTAACTATATACTACAGTAGCCTATAGAATTGGCAAATTTTGACCACATACAAATGAAGCTTATATCATAAATACATATGAAGGCAGCTCATTACTTTGTAAATACACATTGTATAGACTCATATTTATTATCTTAATAGCATATACAGGCACACATTGACTTTCCTTCTCTATCTTACTCACATAAATATTTACTTAAAAACAACTGTGTATGTTTGGTTTATATTAATATATAAACTCTTGCATAAGCTGATGTCCAGGCTTAGGAAACTGAAAAGCAAATATAACTAAATATTGAGAATTCTTACATTAGGTAGAAAGTTGGACCAACAGACTCTAAAGCTCATTTTAGGGCTAAGCTCCTCTCTGATTCAAAGATCTTGTGCCTGGAACAGATAAAACCACAAGAAATTCTCTCTGGAGTGTAGATCCATGATAAGAAATGGAGCACTTTCAGAACTTAACAAAATAAAACTAAACAAACTTGAGAACTTCAGTTAGTTTGGACACAAATGCCCAAAGGTTGGGAGAAGACTTGTGGCAAAATAACAATACTTGGGGTGCCTGGGTGGCTCAGTCGTTAAGCGTCTGCCTTCAGTTCAGGTCATGATCCCAGGGTCCTGGGATCGAGCCCCGCATCGGGCTCCCTGCTCAGCGGGAGGCCTGCTTCTCCCTCTCCCACTCCCCCTGCTTGTGTTCCCTCTCTCGCTGTGTCTCCTCTCTGTCAAATAAATTAAAAAAAAAAAATCTTAAAAAAAAAAATAACGATACTTATTCTGTATATTAGCAACGCAGTCGATCTGCTTTTAAAGTAGCTGTCCTTAAAATACTTTTCAGTTATTTTTTAATTGAAGTAAACACACAATGTTATACACATTAGTTTCAGGGGTGCAACATGTGATTTGACAAGTCTGCTCATTATGCTGTGCTGACCACAAGGGTAGCTGCCTTCTGTCACCTTACAACGTCAATACAATATCGTTGATTCTATTCCCTGTGCTGTCCCTTTTATCCCCATGACGTATTCATTTGCTAACTGGAAGCCTGCATCTCCCTCTCCCTTCAACTGTTTGGCCCATCCCTGCACTCCCTTCCCCTTTGGCAACCATTAGTTTGTTCCCTGTCTTTATAGGTCTGTTTCTGCTTTTCGATGATTTGTTTTTCAGATTACACATACATGAAATCATGTGGAACTTGTATTTCTCCGACTTATTTTACTTAGCATAACGTCCTCTAGGTTCATCCATGTTGTTGCAAAGGGCACAACCTCATTCTTTTTTGTGGCTGAGTAATATTCCATTGGATGTATACACCACATCTTGATCCATTCATCTATTGATACACACTTGAGTTGCTTCCGTATCTTGGCTATTGTAAATAATGCTGCAATAAATACAGGGGTGCACCTACATTTTTGAATTGGTGTTTTTGTTTTCTTCAGTAAAAACCCCGTAGTGGAATTACTGGATATGATATTTCTATTTTTAATTTTTGGGGGAACCTCCATATTATTGTCCACAGTGGCTGTAGCATTTTTATATGCACCAATAGTGTACAAGGGTTCCTTTTCCTCCACATCCTCACCAACACTTGTCATTTCTTGTCTTTTTGATACTAGCCATTCTGACAGGAGTGAGGTGGTATCCCATTGTGGTTTTGACTTGCGTTTCCCTGATGATGAGCGATGCTAAGTGTCTTTTCTTTTCATGTGTCCGTGGGCCATCTGTATGTCTTTTTGGGAAAAACATCTCTTCAGGTTCTCTGCCCATTTCTTAATTTTTTTTTTTGGTTTTGAGCTGTGTAAGTTCTCCATATATTTCGGATGTTAATTCCTTATTAGATATATCATTTGCAAGTATCTTCTCCCATTTAGTAGGTTGCCTTTTCATTTTATTGACAGTTTCCTTTGCTATGCAAAACCATTTTATTTTGCTTTTATTTTTATTTTTGTTTCCCTTGCCTCAGGAGACCTACCTAGAAAAATGTTTCTATGCTCCATGACAAAGAGATTACTGCCTATGTTTTCTTCTACGAGTCTTTATGGTTTCAGGTCTCATCATTGGGTCTTTAATCCATTTTGAGTTTATTTTTGTATTACTTTTTTTTCCCTAAACAGTGCTCCATACCACTTCATGGCCCCTATTTTATTCCAGATCAGGATTTCTTTTTGTTCTTTGCACATGGCCTCAGCAAGATCTTGCGTGCGATCAACAAAAGCGCTGTATCCCTTCCCCAAAGATTCTCAATGATGTGGCACAAAAATACTAATGGAATCCATTCTTAGGTGAAAGATAGTTCCCCAGGGTGGGGATAAGGGGAGGGCCATAATATTTCCAGTGTTATGACAACAGAGGTCAGCCTGAGTGCTCTCTGTGGCTGATGCCAAAGGTCACACTCATACGTCTTCACTAACTGTTGACCTGTCTACCTGCACCTTTTTTCTAGCCCCATTTCTTGCCTTGTAGTCTCTGATCCAGAACAAATCATTTAACACTTGACAAGTGAAACAGCTGCTTAGCTCATGATTCAGGCCCAAAATGACCCTTAGAGCTTTGTCATTCATGTCAAAGAAATTCCATTCTAATGGGCTGGGAAATACAAGCAACCACATGCCCTGGGAGCTCTGGTTTCCGGGGCTGTGCCTCAAGGAAGGGGACGTCACAGGCCCCTTCCAAGTGTAGTGATGGCAGTGCAATTCTGGAGAGGTCCACCCTCTTAGCCCCGCCGCCAGCTCCTGTTCACTTGTATCCGATTCAACACCACGCCCTTCACATTGTCTCAGGTTCCTCGCTTACTGACACCAGAGGCTTCCTGAAAGGCCCCGGCACAACTCACAGCCTTCCACACCAGAAATGTGACAGTCAGCCTCTGCTCTTGTCCTTCTCTATGTCCAGTCGGCCACTGAGAAATGTAACTCTATTTTCTGTATTTTGTCCAAACCTCACCCGTTCTCTCCATCCCTGCTTTAGTTGAGGCCCTTGACCTCCCTCGCCTGGGTCATCCTCACAGGGCTGATCTGCAGCTGGCATGGATCTGTATGGCTGTGCCCACTGCTGAAACACTGAAGCATGCACGTCACGGGGAGCTCCCTGAGCCCTGGTGCTCTGGACCTCTCCACGGCCCAGCACACAGGGGCAGCACCACCCCGGCAGTGGGACTCAGGGACCGGGCTCCAGCCCTTTGGCTTTTCTCCCTTCTCACTGACCACAGCCCTGGTGCTAAATCATTTTAATACCCTCTCTCTTTAGGGCGCCTGGGTGGCTCAGTTGGTTAAGTGACTGCCTTCGGCTCAGGTCATGATCCTGGAGTCCCTGGATCAAGTCCCACATCGGGCTCCCTGCTCGGCAGGGAGCCTGCTTCTGCCTCTGACCCTCCCCCCTCTCATGTGCTCTCTCTCTCTCATTCTCTCTGTCTCAAGTAAATAAATAAAATCTTTAAAAAAAAAAAAAATACCCTCTCTCTTTAATAGAGCTCCAGCTTCCAATCTGCCCAGTCTATTCTCCACCTACTTCAAGAGATCTTTCTATAATAAAAATCGGATCGTCTCACTCACCAGCATAAAACCTGTCCAGGGGTTCTTTGTAGGCCCTTCAGGATAGAGCCCAGATTCTTCAGTGTGACCACTGGCCCTCCAAGACCTGGCTCCTCCTTCCGTCTGCATCCTCATTCTGCACGGACCCCTCCTTCCACCCTGTTACCTGCAAATACTTTGGCATCCTCACCACCTCCCACCCAGGTCAATCTGGAAGATTCCTAGACTTTAGTCTTCTATTGATCAAGTAGAGAGAAATGGCCTCTGTAAATTCTTCAGGACACACTAAAAGGTATTTACTTCCCCCAATGAGTTTTCTGGGTATCCTGTGAATTCCCATAGTGCTTAGCACAGTGACTGACAGAAAAGCCACAGGAGAGAGTGAATATTTATCTGCAAATCTGTTCCATGAAGCCAGGGTCCATGTCTTATCCATCTTTAGTATAAAATATAGCAAAGAGTAATCACTCAGCAAATGCTTATTTAATTAACCAATGAAGAACCCACTCTTGGATTCCTTCATCATCAGTCTGCCTGATGTATATTCCAAAGTGACTTTCTGAAAACATATCTATTCCCTAATTTCTAAATATAGGAGGGTTTTTTTTGTTTTTGTTTTTGTAACTGATTTCTAACTTAATTTCCTTGTGGTAAGAGCATACGCTTGGTGGTTTTTTGAGATATGGTGGAACTTGCTCTGGTGCACAGAGGGATCCATTTTTGTTTTTGTTTTCCAGCTTTATTAAGGTATGACTGACAAATAAAAATCATATATATTTTAGGTGTACAATGGGATGATCTGATATATGCACACCTTGCAAAATGATGCCCACAAATAAGTTTCACCTTTTTTGCAGGGGGTTTGCGGACAGAATACTTAAGACCAACCTCTTAGCAAATTTCAGGTATACAATAGAGGATTATTAACTATAGTCACCATGAAACATACGGAACTGTAGACACATTAGATCCCAGAACTTATTCATCTTCTAACTGAAAGCTGTATAAGCCTTTGACCCATTTCCCCAGCTTCTCAGGGTCTATCTCACCCACAGCCAGTTAGAAAAGGGGGCTTCCCCCTACAGCAATGAATGTATTTTCTTGTGGACAAACTTAATACCTCCCACACACAAATTGGATTTCCTTTTGGAAAAATAAAATTCTCAGGAATTAATAAGCAGGTATTTAACTCAAAGGGACACTCCTGACAACACATCTTTAAAGCATGTGTCATTCAGACTGTCTGAAAATGAAACAGAGGAGCCCACATCAGTTCAACTGTTGGCAGAGACCCAATTCACTTTTGCCCATCCTTGATTTATGAAGCTGCAGGAGACCTACAAATGCCGTTTCTCCTCACTCACCCCTTCCCTTTTGTTCAAAATGTCAGGCATCTACCCAGAGTTAAATTTCACCTTTGCTCTCTGGAAATGCTGCCTGCTTGGGTCATTAATCTTGGACCAGAAAAAGCTCCTCGCTGCAACCGACTGGGGAAAGGATTGGTCCTGGCGTATCCCAGGGAATGGTTTTCTCGGGCTATGGCGCCAGAAAGATCAAACCCGGGGTGAATGAGTCTGGGACAGATGCAGTTTTTCATTCGCTATCGCCTTCTGTGGTTGCTGCTTCGGAGAAATGATCTAATAACGCAGCGAGCCCACAATGACAAGGCCCCAGAGCACAAGCAGATGGACGCTCCTGCACAGGAGGCTAGGAAACCAGCTTGGAGAGGAGGCTAGGAAACCAGCTTGGAGAGGATGCTAGTTCCCAGCCCTGAGAGCTTCACATGTGGGCTCCCTTTCTGCTCACGACACTGTACCCGCTGATGACAGTTTCGGTAAAAGAAGGAAGATGTGAGTACCAGCTGTGGCCTCCAAGAGGGACACAGGTGGAGTGGATTCATGGCCTGCAGTGTATTCCTGGAATATTTGGAATACACCCACCATTCGCCAGGCATCTCACACACATCATCTTGTTTAATACATCAACAATCCTGTTGCCCAAACCCCCTCCACCCCCATAAGGTGAACAGATAAAAGGCAGGCCACCAGTTAAATTTGATTTTAAAAAAGTTTTTAGTATAAGCATGTCCCATGCAGTATTTGAGACATGCTTATACTAAAAAATTTATGTGTTGTTTATGTGAAACTCACATTGAACTAGGAACCCTGTTTTTTTTTTTTTTTTTTTTTTTTGGTAATTCTGGTAACTATACCCCAGGAGACATTTGGCAATGTCTGGAAACATTTTTGATTGTCATGATCTTGGAGGAGTTACTCCTGGCATCTAGTGGGCAGAGGCCAGGGATGCTGCTAAATAATCTTATCGTGCACAGGACAGCTGCTCTGCCCCCAAAGAATTACCCAGCCCAAAATATCAGAAGTGCCCAGGATAAGCAGCTCTAAACTAGTCACTGTTTTTGTCTATGTTATGGGGACTCAAAGTTAACAAGCTAACTGAAAGTGGTTTGAAGCTTAAACAGATGTTGGGAAGCAGACTTTAGATTTCATTCCTGATGAAGGCATTTTGTTTTACGTTAGTTTTCGTTATTAAGTTATAGCTCTTTCTGCTATAAAATCTATCTATAGGAGTTGTCATTTTCCTCCTTACATACTTTTAAATGCACCCTGAAGAACAAGTAAAGGTGGCACATAGTAAGAAGAGCCAAGAAATCCCACCCCCGGCCCCTCCGCCCCAGGGGTTTTGGGCGAGGGCAGCATTGGCCATCAGATGCTTTCTGAGAACACCTGCAGCTTATAAATGGTTATTACCACAAACAAGGTAATAACCAAATGTTTCCTAGAGGATCTGTATTCTTGTTTCATAAGGGCAGGGGAGGTTTGCTCTTCCATTTGCCTGCTAATCTTCAGGAACGGGGAAACAGCATCCTTAGTAAAAGCACCTGGCTTCAACCCCACGTCCCGCCAGGTTACACCAGTCAAGGGCGGCTGGCAGGCCCACGCGGGGTTCCAGGAGATCTACCCTGAGGACCCTGGCAAGCGTTCCTCCTCTTCAGGCCCCTCTCGGCTCCTGCCTCCTGGGGGCCGTCTCTCCGTTTGGTCTGTCACCATGCCCCACTGCACCGCGCTAACGTCGCCCAGGTGCCCTGGCCTCTCAGGGCACTCACGCCCACCGTCTGTTCAGCTCCGCTCCGCTCCCCTGCGCCGGGATCTCTCCTGGGATGCCTGCTGGTGAAGCGCCCACTCTCTGGAGGGCGGCTCCACGAAACCCCATCAGCCAGGAGTGCTCTACTGCAGTCTTACCGTCTCCTTCCCTCTCCCTTTTCTTTTCCAGGCAGTGTCCATGAGTTATTTGCCTTCTGTCTACCTACTGAGCAGAGTGGAGGCCCTTTCCAACCCGGCCCCAGCCTGCTTCACCACACTCCCCTGGAGGCAGGCCCCCCCATTCCAGCTCAGCCACGCCCTCGATGGCACTTTGGTGTGCAACGCAATCACCGGGAAGAGTACTGAAAATGCACATTCCCTGCCTCTGCTCCTAGAAAAAGCCACATTTAGGAGGGCTGGGCTGGGTCCCCAAACCTGCGTCTCAAACAGCTGCCCAGGCGGTTCGCACGCAGGCAGTCCACCCAAGAAAACCCACTTCCAGTCTCACCCTACCACCTTCTCTTGCTTGCACCCCCCTGTGACAGACACCCTGTGTGCCTCAGCTCGGCTCTTTCCTTCTCACCCTTGTTCTCGGCTTGCAAAATTCCTATTCATACTTCAGGGCCCACATCCAAGGTCACCTCTCTAGAGCTCCCTGGGAATGCAACAGACCTGCCCGGAATTAACAGCTTTGTCTTTGGTCTTCCTACAGTGATTTACATGTCCTGCCTCTTCCAGCATTTATCACATATTTGTTTATAGAATGTTCTCTGCCAAATCCCAGAGGCTGAACGTTTAATCTGTTGAATCATGTTAAGCAGAAAGGAATAAACAAAAGGGTACTTTACATTTTGGTATAACTTCCACAGCCCCAAAGGTATGCCAAGTATAGGTCGCCATGTAACTTAAAAACTCATATTGTACTTGGATTTCCCATCTAGGTCTTCTTGTAAATCACACATCTGTCAAGTTTTGTTTCCCTAACTATTATTTCTCTGTTATACGAGATTTTTTAAAATTGGGTTATAAGAACCTTATCAGTCACGCATTCCCACGTGTTACTGAGAGCGGTCTAGCTCCTCTGGTACTGTGTCGGGAGATGCCCAGGGCACACATCTCATATGTACCCATGAATGCTGCCCCTCCCACAACCCTGTGCTGTCTTTTGTTTCTGTTTTGGGAATCTACTGGCAGATAAAAAGGCCTTCAATATCCAACAAAGCCCTAGGATGCCGTGCTCACCTGCCACCGCCCAACTCTGAAGCATCTCTGGAAAGGGGTGGACAATTCAGGCGTGAATCAGACCACCTAAATTGGAATCCTCATTCTGCTGGTTACTAGCTGTAAGACCTTGAGCAAGCTGCTTAATTGCTTTTTTATGGGTTTTCACTGTGGTAAAATATACACAACATAAAAATCTACCATTTTTTAATTTTTTTAAAGATTTTATTTTTAAGTAATCTCTATCCCCAACGTGGGGCTCAGAATTACAACCCTGAGATCAAGAGTCGCACGCTCTTCCAACTGAGCCAGCCAGGCACCCCTTACCCCTTTTTAATGTACAATTCAGTAACATTAGATACATTCACATTGTTGTGCAACTATCATCACCATCCATCTCCAGAACTCTTTATCTCGCAAGTTCTATACTCATGAACAGTGACTGCCCATTTCCCATCTCCACTCCCCACCCCTGGCAACCACCACTTCACTTTCTGTATCTATGAATGTCACTACCATAGGTAGTTGATCTAAGGGGAATCAGACAGTATTTGTCCTTCTGTATCTGGTTTATTTCACTTACATTAGTGCCCTCAAGGTTTGTCCGTGTTGTAACTTATGTCAGGATTTCACCCCTTTTTCAGGCTGAAGAATATTCCATTGTGTGTATATAGCACATTTGTTTATCTATTCATCCATCAGTGGGCACCGGTTGTTTCTGTCTTTTGGCTATTGTTAATAAAGCTGCTATGATCACTGGGGTACAAATCTCTTTTCAAGTTCCTACTTTCAATTCTTTTGGGTTTAGAGCTAAAAGTGGAACTGCTGGATCATAAGATAATTCTGTGTTTAGTTTTTGGAGGAATTGCCATATGGACTTAACTGTTTCGACTCCGTTTCTTTCTTTCTTTCCTTCTTTTTACTCAAAATGCTTTACTGTTCTGTTGAGATGCTTACAAATACTGAAAATCACCCAGCCCGGGGCCCAGCAGGAACAGCCCAGTAGTAGGCAGGGAGGTGGGCTTAGCGTTAAGGCATGAAGGGCAGAGGCCAGACAGCTGGTGGCCTGGTCCTCTGCTCTCCATTTCTGTCACCCTTCCGAGGCTGAAGGGAGGGCAGGCAGACCTTGGGATCCTCTCCCTCTGCTGCCTTCTCGCCTGCTCAGGCTCCCCCTGGGGGCATCTGAGCAGCCCTCCATCCCTGTTAGAAACTCAGCCGGTACAGAACCCGTCTAGCCTCCTCTCCCACCCGCTCCCTCCTCCTCCAGTCTCTGGATGTCCGAGCTTTGTCCCTTCTGGCTCTAAGCAAGGCGTGAGTGGAAGGGAGAGGGCTGGTCTGGGGGGGGGGGGGGGGCGGCAGACTGCGCCCGGGGGCCTAGAGACACAGGCAGGGACTAGTGTAAGGATTCGTCTGATGGGATTAAAAGCAGCGCTGTGCATTGCCAAGGCTGCTGTGGGTGCTAGACTTGGCCTGCTCTCATTACTCTTAGGCCTGGACCCAACGGCTCCTTCACCCAGTATCAAAGTTCCCCTTTTCCTATCTTGAGCTCCATTAGGCTCAAATGACTCCTTCAAGGACATCTTTTATAGTTCATCTGCAGTTCCCTCTCACTGGTGCTCATTCTGAAAAAGGATGAGCTGAAATCTGAGGGAAGAGAAAGTGTACCATCTCTTCATGTCCTTCTCTTTGACTGGGCCACTGGGCCAGCGTTGCCTCTTTGGCTCTTCTTCCTCCGTGTCCTCCTCCCCCAGTGGCTCCTCCTCCCTCAGGGGGTCACAGTCCTTATGGACACACGGGTACCAGCCTCTCAGATGTGCTCAAGATAACACACTCACCTTAGGCTCCCCTGTGACATTGCTGCATCCCACTTCCCAGATTAAAAAAGTGAAGGTTCTTCAAAACACAGCCTTAACTTTGAATTACCATTGTTCAACATCATTGGTCTTCAGAGGAATGCAAATTAAAACAAGGAGGTATCATTCCCCGCCCACCATGTGTTGGCAAAGGTGCGGGGCCAGCGGAACTGTAACACATTGGTGGTGGGAGCGTAAAAGGGTCCAACTTTAGAGAGAATTGGCAGTTTCTCAGAAATGTAAACATACATCTGCCATATGACCCAGAAATCCTACTTCTGGGTATTTGTCCAAGAGAAGTGAAAACCTAAGCAGAGCTGAGGCAGAATTCTTATTCTGGTATAAGAATGACCAGAAAGCAGCCTTTAAAATAATAAAAATTGACCCCTCTCCCTCCACACACATAGAAAATCCCACAAAAAACTGGAAGCAACCCAAACATCTATCAACGGGAGAATGGAAGAACATACTGTGATGTATCAATATAATGGTACTATTTTATAACGAAAAAATGAACTGCTGATACATGCAACAACATGGAGGTATTTTTAAAACATTATTGTTGACTGAAAGAGCCAGAAGGTTCCACACTATATTTATATTAATTTCAAAACCGGGAAGAACTAACCTTTGGTGATAGAAATCAGAACAGTGGTTGCCTCTAGGGTGGGTAGTCAAGAGGCTGATTGAAAACGTGTGTGAGGGCACTTTTGGGGGACATGGAAATGTGTCATCTTGCTTTTGGTGGTAGTTACAAGGATGTATACAATTATCAAAATCCGTTGAACTGTACATTTAAGACTATTGCATCTTTTTGTATGTAAATGACAACCTCAATTTAAGCAAGAGTGGTCTCAGGACAAGCACAGCAAGATTACAATACTGGGAATATACCAAAGCTCCAGGCAAAGCACTAGATACTTTATCAACTAATCTGATTTGGAAGCATTCAAGTTGTATTACTTTGGGCTTAGCACTATTTCAACTGGTTGCATTTTAACAGACAACAGTCTTTTTGCTTTTCACAGCCGAGGTGACCAAAGGTCAGGCAGGGCTCAGGTTCCAGACTGAAGCTCCTCCTCTCCTTTTGGCCAAGCTCTCCTGGCCTAAGGTAACTCTTAAAGAGGGAGTTCCCAACCCTGGAGAACTAAGGAAGTGTGAGCCATTCCTCCTTGCCAAGGGGAGATTTCCTGAGGCCGTTACCCTTCTGACCAGGATCATGCTGCCTAAAATGGTCTTTAGCAGTCATCCAGATGAATCAAGTACAAACTACATCCTGCTTCAGCACCATCCAGTCAAAAGGGTGGCAGCAGAATTACTGTTTCTAAGGGTTCAAGCCACAGAAATAGGTAGTTTTGACTTTTGTGTCTCAGTGAGTTCTTTGCTCCCCACCACAGCCCTCACAACCACACTTCTGACACACACACACACGCACGTGCACACATGTGCACGCTGGAGCTACAGAGAATATTCAGCCCCAGAGGCAGCAATAATTGTGAGCTGAATGAGTAAGATGTTTTAATTAATAAGATCAATAAATAAGGAGGAAAAACAAGGAATTTCTTTGCTTAACTCAGTGGTTCTGGAAGTCTAGTGCACAGAACACTTGTGAAGGTTCCTAAACCATGCAGGTGCCTGGAGGTGGGTGTGCTGGGAGGTCTGACAACCGGCCTGATTAAACAAAATGGGAGGCATGCTTTGTATAGTGGTAGATGAAGGAAGATTAAAAAAGGTTTTCAGAAGTTTAGAAGTCATTTTCAGTTGGGTGGAGGCCGGTAGAAAAGGTTCACGTGCAATTTTAGAGACTTAAAATTCTCATCAACAAGAAGAAACTTGTCGGTCAAGTCTGTTTGATCAATGCCTTTGCCTTCCGAGGGCCAAGTAGAAAGGTGACCCGGCCGGTTTTTCCACTTTCATGGATGTCTTGAAAAGATAAATACAATGACATTTTTTAAAAGGAGGCACATTAAAAAATAGATTTGGGAGTGGGAGAGTTCCTGGCTAGGAAATGAATTTCTGTGGAAACTGCTCTTCTTCAATCAGAGTCCAGTTTGCACAAAGGCAAATGAAAGTGAGTTTTTCAAAATACCTCACGAGGCCTCCGAAAGACTGAACTTCTTGACAAACACAAGAAAAGCGGCTGGCAGAAAGTTAGGACTGACAGGAATTACCAAACCAAAATGCATCTCCCTCATCCATGCTAGGGTGTTCTAAGAAATGGTGAACTGTGATTAACCCTAACCAACACTGGGGGGCACTCTGGGTTCAAAAGCTACACAAAGATGTGGTGCTCTTAAAAGCCTCTTGCCTGGTGACTTTTACTCGCCAGTCTGAGGGGAAGCTTGAAGCAATTCAGACTAGGGCTCAGAAACTGTTGTGCTTTTTTTTCCCTCCAAGGTTCTCATCAATTCTAATTCAACCACTGCGCTCTTAAATGCAACCTGGTAAGGCTCCCCTGGGAGATAGATACAAAGATGGAAAGACAGGGCCCTGCCCTTCAGCTCTGAAGGCCAGAGACCCAGTCACAAGGAGCCAGAGCACAAAGCAGCCTCGATGCGGGTCTGGATACAAGGTCAAGGCCTCTGGAGGAAGTGCAGAGGATCAGAATTGTTTCAAGAAGAAATCCTTGCCCACCATTTTGTAAAAACATCCCAGAACATAGTCTGCACCCTGCCCCCCTTTTGTCAGGTTTTGAGTTTTTAAAAAAGGGATTAGGAAACATGACCTGACAGTGTATTTCATTCTTATACCAGGTTCTAAAGAGAACCCAAGCACTCATTTCTCCTAGAAGGGCCAAGATGGGAGCCAGGGTGAAAAAGAGGCAGGAAGGACTCAGAGGATTCCGGATGTTTGGTGGGAGGTGGCCTCAGGGATGAGGGACTGAAATGAGGCAGTCCCTCCTCTGGTGGCCCTGAGGTTCAGTAGACCCAAGGGGTGAGCTGGGGCTGGCCTGGCATGCCCACTCTGAGATTTCACTGGGTGAGGGGGTTTGGTTTTAATGGGCATGGGCTGCAGATGTAAGGGTTATTTGAAACAAACCTACTCTCTGGGATTTGGAAAGGAAAAGTCTGCTAGAGCAAAGGAATGCCCAGCTACAAAAACACAGATCCAAGCTAGGACACTGGAGCCAGAGGGCAACTCTGGGATCACAGTAAAGAAAGAAGGGTAAGTCTGTGAGGACAGTTTTAAGAAAAGGACTCTAAGACCAGGGGTGAGGGAAGGGGGTACCGCAGACATGCTGGGGCAGAGGAAGGCGGGGCCAGGCATGGGAGAAATGGAAAGCATGAGAAGACAGTCTCAAGACCCACTGGTCCTGTGTCCAAACCGCTTGATATCGTTAGAACCACAGGACAGCAGAATACATTCACGAATCCTTGTCTGGGAAAACAGAGAAACTCAACAGAAAAGATTGAGCTAGAAACATATCTTAAGAGGTAAAGCATTAGTGGTTCTGATTATTCCTGGCAGCGAAAAAACAAAAAACAAAAAACCTTTCTTGTATCTGGTGGGAAAAAAACCTCTGGCTAATTTGACTTATTAGGAATTAATATAGAGTGTCATAAAACTTAGGAAGGGTCTTTAATGCTATTAAGAATGATTAGCATTATATCAAACAGCTGTTTTTCCTCTTTCCATAGGCTAGAATAGCAGGGAAGAGCTTGAAATTTTTAGTTAGCTGAGAGTTTCCTGACCGTGAATATCAAAAACTGTAGACAAAATAAAATCCATTGGAACAAGGGGATGGTCTTATAAAGAGAGAAAAATCAACCCTGAGTATCTCATTTGTCTGGTATGACCTGGAAAGGGGGTGAACTTGACTCACCTCACCTGCTTAGGATTTTTTTTTTTTTAGATTTTATTTATTTATTTGACAGAGAGAGACACAGCGAGAGAGGGGACACAAGCAGGGGAAGTGGGAGAGGGAGAAGCAGGCTTCCCGCGGAGCAGGCAGCCCGATGCGGGGCTCGATCCCAGGACCCTGGGATCATGACCTGAGCCGAAGGCAGACGCTTAACGACTGAGCCACCCAGGCGCCCCCTGCTTAGGATTCTTTTGATCATTTTTCTTTACCCTCAGATAGCAGTTTTATTGTCGTTTTCTCACCATAAAAACAATACACCCTTATGTGGCAATTCAAACAATACAGAATATGGTTTAAAAGAAAGCAAATCACCCCAAGTTTCAGCACCCAGAGATAAACATAAGTAAGATTTTGGATTTAGTACAATTATTAGTATTTAATTAAGCCCTGAGAAGATTTACTGAGAGTCTTGGGAAAGGAGGAATTTCATTCACTAAGATTCTTGAAACACGAATCTTGGTTCACAGTATGTTGGAGGCAATCTGCATAATTCACAATGACTATTTGGACCTATCTGCATCAGACATTACCTTATAAACCTGGACACTTTCATAGAAAACAGGCAGTTCATAAGGGCCGGAAGAATGAGATCAAGAGACACATCATAAAGCTAAATATGGAGGTTGGAGTCATGCTCACATTATGTCTCATTCCAGTTGAGGTGCTCAAAACCGGCTTCCACCACCATTCTGGAGGCGTGGAAGAAAAAGGAGGGGCACCCTAAAGCTGTCCTGCTGCCCGGCTAGATTTGTAGACACATTACATTTCTACCTCCTGCCAAGTCTGATGAGGAAAGTTGAGATTTTTTAAAAAATCAATGGGAATATTCTGCAGTAGTTTCTCATCTTCGGATAGGAAGAAAGTTGTTTCTTTACTTCTTATAACACTTGGCAAACATTGCTTCTAACTTAAATCATGCCTGTAGGTAAAGCTTAAAGATTTCCACCGCGTGTCAAAAATTCTGATACCAATTCCGAAGGGGGAAGAGGTGTTTCCCCACACACCCAAGCAATTCTGACAGCAGCTGGGTGTCCTGTAATTCAGTTCAATTCTGACACTACCTGGAGAGCATCAAATTCCACAGGTTAAGGGCAGTCCCACAAGACTGTCCCCCACCCCCTGCCCCCTCAGGTACCAATTGCAAGCCCAGGTTGTCACCTGTGTTTCTGACCGAGGCCAGAGATTGGAGGTTCCGATGACCCCTCTCCTTGGGTTCAAATATTTTGCAAGAGCATCTCACAGAATTCAAACATTCTACTTACTGGATTATGGGTTTATTATAAAGGATATAACTCAGGACCAGCCCAATGGAGGAGACACGTAGGGTAAATTATGGGAGCTTCCATACTCTGAGAGCTCCACTTTTCCTAAAATCTCCATGTGTGCCCCAATGCAGAAGCTCCCCGAGCCACATCCTTTCAGGTTTTTATAAAGGCTTCATTACATGGGCATGACTGATTAAATCATTGGCCATTGGTGTTTCAACTCAATCTCCAGTCCCCTGACCTCCCCAGGAGGTCAGGGGGGACTCGAAATTCCATTTATCAGGTGGGCTCTACTAGGAACCAGCCCTTATCCTTAGGTGTTTTCCAAATCACTTCATTAACATAACAAAAGACACTACCACCAACGAGGAAATTTTATTTATTTATTTTTTAATTTTTTTTATTGTACCAACGAGGAAATTTTAAGGATTTTTGGACCTCTGTGCCAGGAACCCAGTGGAAGACCAAATATCTATTTCGTATTATAACTCTTAATATCATCGTGATAATAAATGACAAACATTCATTTCACAAAGATGAAATCCTCATGGGAGAACTGTAAGAATTTCAGGGAGGGTGAAGGAGATGAGGCAGGAAAGGAAAAGAACAGTCCCAGAGACACTCATCTCTCTGGGAATGTGTGCAGCTGGTTCTGTGTCAGAGAATCAGAGCTGAATGTGGAACCAAAATTCGTGCTCATTTGATCCCACAGAATTTTGAGAAACCATCCCCTCCACCAACATTTCTAAATTGACAGTTACATTTTCACCTTAGCTCTGGATATATTTGTTACTATGGGTAAAATTTCTGGCATATTGTAAATAATATTACAGGCTGTCACTCTTAAAAATGGAGCCAATGAAATCTCAATGCCATAGCAATTTGGAACGGTCATCAGCCACTTAATAACCACAGGATCAAGCTCTTGAGTATAAAAAAAAACAAAAAAAGGAAATTTTACATGATCTTTTCTCCTTGAACTGGAAACTTCATTCCACTTACCCCACCGAGTTCTAACCTCATTTAAGTATATTGTTATGCATAAATCATGCATTTATGATTTGACTGACCAACCTATTAGACCTCTCTGTAAACACATTTCTAAATTTAAAATATAAAATATCCTGACCACAAGCTTTCTAAATATCTGATAAAGAACATTATTGTGACTGAGCCATTATGACACAATTGGTCCAAATAACAAAATATATTTTAGCTTTTAAGTTTGACAGTTTTTAAAAAAAGATTTACTTACACACACACACACACACAGAGAGAGAGAGAGAGTGGGAGTGCGGGGTGGGGGTGGGAGGGACAGAGAGGGAGAGAGAAACGAGAAATTCAAGCAGAGTCCACGCTGCACATGGAGCCAGATGTGGAGCTCAATATGACGACCCTGAGAACACAATCTGAGCTGAAACCGAGTCAGATGCTTAACCGACTATTTTTAAACTAAAAAATAAAGTTTTATTGTAAGTGTATCTTTCAATAACATGAAATGGAGGGCTTTTTTTCCCAAATGGCTCCTGTATCCATGGGTGAATATTACCTATTGCTAAAGTGAGAGAGTCTGTCATTAATTCTTATTCACGTAAATAAGTAAACGTGAATGGAGGGAGTCTGACTCCCAGCTACATGGTTCAATTCTGGGAACTCTCACGTCTCCCAGTTTTCATCAAATATTGTTAATGACCTACCAGCTTCTTTGATTAGATCCTTCTTCAAACTTGTTCGACGCAAAGAATTAGAAACCACTTGACTGCAAATGGGTTTATTCCTTGATCACTAGAGTCATTTTCCAATCCCCTACACCAACATTTTGAATTACCCCTTATTCAGAATCTAGGGGTTCCCAGCTGAGGACACGAGTGAGCACTACACCTCTCTTGTAGAATAGGAGAAGGGTGTGTCCTTGGGTACATCAACTTTTTTTTTAATATATATATATTTTTAAAGATTTATTTATTTATTTATTTGACAGCGAGAGAGGGAACAGAAGCAGAGGGAGTGGGAGAGAGAGAAGCAGACTTCCTGCTGAGCAGGGAGCCCAATGTGGGGCTTGATCCCAGGACCCTGGGATCATGACCTGAGCCGAAGGCAGATGCTTAACAACTGAGCCACCCAGGTGCCCCTTGGGTACATCAACTTAATGGAGGGCTGCTTATGGAAGCAGAACTGCTTAAAATTAGCCTTTTAAAAACTATCATTGCATATGGTCTCCTCGGACAGTGAATTCGTATACCCTCGTGTGAAGATCAAAGTCTCTGGAGTTAGCCTGGTAACAGTCCTAATTCTACTATCTCAATGACCTTAAGGAAGTCACTTGCTCTTTCTGAACCTTATTTTTCTCTAATAATAATAATAATTATTATTATTATTATTATTATTAGCAGCAGCAGCCTTGGGGTTGTCTGAAGGCTTGAATGGGATAATGGAAGATGTAAAATTCTACGTCAGTATTAGATACTATTTTCCTACTGTTTTTGATACCAGTGATTCAAGTTTAACAAATTAGGACCCGGGGTCTTGTACAAAAGTGATATCAATGCCAGGAAGAAGAAAACCTTGTTAACAAGTTCAAAACACTAGTCTCCCAAACCTGTAATGATAACGAACAGGAGCATGGATAGTTCTAACACTGGATAGCACTGGTTCTCAAAGTGTGGTCTCTGACCCAGCAGCCTGAGCATCACCTGAGAGCTTGTTAGAGATGCCCGTTCCCTGGTTCCACAGACCTACAGAATCAGAAACTCCGGGGCGGGGACCCAGCAACTTGTATTTTAATAAGCCCTCCAGGTGACTCTGTTACGTGCCAGAGTCTGAGAACACTGCTGTTCAGGATGATTTATGTGTGAGGAACCGTACTGGATTACCCAGAATAGGTGGTGGCAGGAGAAGGCAGGAAGAAGCATTTAAAGCGAATCAGTTCTGTATCAGCACGCCAGCAAATGTCGCAGAGGGGGGAAGTGCTCCTTCTTTCATTTTACAGATGATGCCTATGCTGCCATTGGTCAGGGTAAACAACAGGACCGTCAGCAAAGGAGATCTGATGTCTACACAATTTTCAGAGTACAACTGAAGACCTCTCAAAATACATAAGCTAACGGCTGATCCTCTTGTGGGCAAGGACAAGAAGTCCTCTTGGTCTTCCCTTTTACACAGAGAAAACCAGAATCAGAAGAAAACCATCCATGGGAGTTCTAAGGGAAGATGTAGCTGTGTCCACCTGGCTACAAAGAACTGTGTTTTATTCTTGACAATACTGTTTTCAGTTTCAGTGCTGTGCCAGGACAGCTGGGCCCTCCTCCATCCATCACAAGGCTCCTAAAGTTGACCCAGGAAGTCTGCCATCAGACAGTCTCAATCACATGCACAACAGGCTGCCTTCAGGGGGCAGGGATGGAACCCAATCCAGAATAACTCACATAGGAAGAATGCAGCTGGACAAGTGGACACATAGCTCCCTTCTTCCAATACAGCGTATTTAATGCATCTAGAAAACCGATGGGAAGAGGTGGTTCAGAACTACTGATGTTAATGGGGTTTGGATGCTGTTCCCGCAGGATGCTTATTTAGCACAAATGAAATAAAGTGAAACAGCAGGAACAACTCTAAACCACAGTGTACTCAAGAAGAGAAGCAAGCTCTCAGTCACAGTATCTCTGATGGGTTGGCTTTGATATAGGACTTTTATTTTGTTTTAAATTTTTTTTTGATGGGGAAAGAAAGCCCTGAACAGTGTTTTTGGTTTTGCTTTTTTTTTTTTTTTTTAAATGGGGAAGAAGATATAGGACTTTTGAAAAACAAGGAGTGTTTTTGTTGACAGCATATATAAGAAACAAAAATCAAATTAAAGAGCATGCTAGTCATTTTGTTTTTTATTTTTTTGAGAGCGAGCGAGTGAGCGAGTGAGCATGCAGGGGAGGGGCAAAGGGAGAGGGAGAGAGAGAATCTTAAGCAGACTCCATGCCAGCATACAGCCTGATGTGGGGTTCCATCCCACCACCCTGAGATCATGACTTGAGTCGAAATCAAGAGTCGGGTGCTTAACTGGCTGAGCCACCCAGGCGCCCCACCATTTTATTTTTAATACTAGTTAGGTTTGGATTTTTCTTAATATTGTAATAAAAGTAGGACCTAAGACTAAAGAATAGCCACAAGAACACGGAATGGAGAGTGAGACAAAGATGAGGCATCTGTTGACTTTTCTTTACCAGTGAGGGAACCTCTGAGACATGGTACATAAGCAGAACTAAAGTCATCAACCATTTGGTTTTCACAGCTGACTTCTGCATGTCAGAGAGAGTGACTCTGAAAGACAATGGAGAGACCACACCACAAACCAAGTATTCAGAATAAAAGGTTCCAACTGTGTAGCAAATGCCACAGTAACCCACTGAGGGTTAATATTAAGCTGATACCATTGAAAAATCTCTCATTGTGAGGACTGTGTTGACAACAAATGGAGCTGCTGTATGGATGACTGAGTGCAGACTGCAAAGATTTATATGCCCCAAGATTTTGCAGCGTCTTCGATCGAGTCTAGCACAGTGCTACCATGGACGCCATCCAAAAACACAACCACGCGCATCAGCGACACACTTGTCATCACTGTCCTAACGGCAGAGTAAGGCAGTAACATCCCTGCGCTGTCTTAGCACATCAAACAGAAAATCTGTACAAATGGACATCTAAATAACCAGATGAATAGATCTGCAGTGTATTTTCATTAAAGACAGTATTTATAAAATGAGTCACATTTCCAACCAAATAAAAGCTGCTGGTGGTATTAGCACAATTATTTAAAAGCCTCAGATCATATTAAAATGCTACCCAAATTGGCTTTAAGTTATAATGTTACAACATTTTTCAAAACCAACATTGAATATTTAATGGGTAATGGGATTGCATCATGCCTCTTTTCAATTTATTTCCCATGTTATTTTTTTTAAACTTGGTGACTATAAGGGACCGTAAAATTGATAAATGTTTTGCATCTGGCATAAGACATTTCCTGTTTCTGTGAGAACATTAAAAATAACAAAGGACTCTAGAGTAGACAACATCCACTGAAGGGGCTTCCAACCTCATGTTTCATAAACTCAGAACAGCTGTTAATTGCTTGCATCTGCTTGGAATCATAATGCCCAATGGAAGTCATCTTAGAGATTTCCTGCATCCCTCCGAGAGAGGCTCTCCAAGTTCCTTCTCTTTGTCTCTTCAGAGCTGATCCCAAATTTTATTTTTCTTCAGGTTTAATCATGGTATAACTATTTTAAAAAACCGATGGCTATTCTCTTGAGTGGCCCACTTGCAGCCTCAGCGGCTACTTCACTTTTACCCCCAACGCCTGTTCCTTCCTCTCAGCACAGCGACTTGTGGCTCACACATCTTCATTCCAGTCATCCAACAATGGCTGACTGAACATCTGCCATGGGCAGGGTTACTAGGCTGGAAAGATGGCTGCTGTTACGGGCTGAGGGGGGTAAGAGGGCTGCTGTGACAGGCTGAGGGGGAGGGTCGCCCACAAATCCTCATGCTGAAGCCCTCACACCCAGTACACCAGAACGTGACTGGTGTTGGGACACAGGGCCTTTAAAGAGGTAATGGAGTTACATGAGGTCATTGAGGTGGGCACTAATCCAATAGGACTGGCGTCCTTGGAAGACAAGGAGGTTAGGACACAGAAAACACAGAGGGATGGCCATGTGAGAACAGAGAGAAGAAGGCCATCTAGAAACCAAGGAAGGAGGCCTCCGAAGACACCAAACCTCCAAAGACCTTTATCTCAGATGTTTAGCCCCCAGAATTGTGAGGAAGTAACTTTCTGTTACTTAATGTCTGTGGCATTTTGTTCTGGCAGCCCTAGAGGACTAACTCAGTTGCTTCATGTACATGTATGCTAGGCTCCTGAACGACTGCAGATGACCACTCCACACAACATGAATGTGGAAGGCCAAAGTACACAATGACGTGTTCTTCTCTTAAGACTAGTACCAGTTCTGCAGCATTTTTAAGGTCACTACAACATGTATGTTACTGGGTCATCAGAAGTCCTGGAACAAGAATTTTCCAGGCTTGGGGCAATTTTCTCTCTTCAGTATGGCCTTGCTTCTCTTCTTCTAGGTATTTAATAATCACTGGCATCAACTGTCTCTGCAGGTGGGGAGGGACTGGCTGAGGCCTGCCTTGAATTTATTACTTTACCATCTACTTATTTATAAAGTACCAACATACATGTAGTCTTTAATTTTCAAATTTAATCTTTTTTTTAAAAAGATTTTATTTATTTATTTGACAGAGAGAGACACAGTGAGACAGGGAACACAAACAGGGGGGGTGGGAGAGGGAGAAGCAGGCTTCCCGCGGAGCAGGGAGCCCGATGCAGGGCTCGATCCCAGGACCCTGGGATCATGACCTGAGCCGAAGGCAGATGCTTAATGACTGAGCCACCCAGGCGCCCCTTCAAATTTAATCTTAAAAGCTAATGATAATGGCATTGTTGGGACTCTGGGTAATTTAACAGGTTTTTTTTTTTTTTTTTTAAGATTTTATTTATTTGAGAGAGAGAGAATGAGAGAGAGCACATGAGAGGGGGTAGGGTCAGAGGGAGAAGCAGACTCCCCGCTGAGGAGGGAGCCCGATGCGGGACTCGATCCCGGGACTCCAGGATCATGACCTGAGCCGAAGGCAGTCGCTTAAGCAACTGAGCCACCCAGGTGCCCAACAGTTTTCAGTTTTAATAGAAAAAAGAAAGACCACTTTAGGTCCACAATTTTATAAAACTCAAACTTAAATGGAAAATTCGAATGTTCTCGATTTTCCATAGATTGTTAGAAGAGAACTAGTTCCCAGATGCTGTTCCTGTCCTCCCCTTGGTATGTAGCAATTTTAAAAATTAACTTCCGTGCACCAATGCACAGCAAATGTTAAGAAGGAATTCTATCACCAGCAATAAGAACTCATTATCTGAAATAAGCACACAGATAGTAAGTAATCACCTCACAGGAAAAAATGAGCTGTGCTCAATAAAGGTAATTTTTTTTCTACTTTTTGTCCACAATTCACAGGATCCGCTTCTATCCTTACATGTGAAAAGGGAAGCTGGTTTTGAGTGACAATTACCGATGGCTAAGGAGTGAACATGGTGAGTGAATAGGAGCCTACGAATCATCAGCATATGCCCATGGAACACCATTACTCCATTTAGATATTTACCTGCAAAATTTCACGGTCACATCTGCTGGACACAGCAGCTCGTAAGACATGATCCTTATTCTGACTTGGCTATTTCCTCGCATCGGTCGCATGTTCTGAGGTCACTCAGCACTCTGACAATTAGTGAATCCCTTTTCAGGGTATGACAACATCTCTGGCTCCTCTCTTACCCTTGAGGAAACTGGGACAGTAGCACTTAAAGATTCTGAGTTTATTATTTTTCAAGTCTGGCTCTTCAATTTCCACTCTGTCAAGGTCACGGATTTCGAATCATTTCCTGGCCAGATCGTTTCAAAGGAAAAGTAAGGATGACACTTGACTCTCCCTATAGCCTCTGTCCTTACCATCATCCACGGGTCCTAACTCACGAACTCAGGATCCAATTTTTAAAACCATTTTGCTTGCACAAGTAGGTGGCATTAGAGCAGAAAAGAGCAGTGCTTGTTCATCCACGTGTATATACTGGGGTGGGGAAGCGAGACAATGGTGGAGACGCTGAGTCTTCGTGAGAGGGGGGCAGAACCACTACATCTTGCTTAGTTGGTGTATGGGTCCCTACAAAGTACTTCAAAGCACTCCCTTGCTCCCTCCCCTTCTACCCCGATTTGTCAAGCAGAGTGTCCCTTCTGCATTCCAGAAGTCTTTCCACCCTGCTGGAGGTGCAGTTAAGGTGCCCACAATAGGCTGGGGTGGGGGGTGGGGTGGGGGGGGTGGTGTTACTGTTTAGGATTCATGGAGCATGTACCCAGAAGATGTCTGTTTCCACAGTCTCAACAATGAGTCAGATTTTTCTCTTGAAAGGAATGATCCTGAGCAGCTGTTCTGACAGTCTGCAGAAACTGAAAAACTACGGCTAGGTGTCTGTCGGTGTCAAGTGTTCAACAATAAATAAGACAAACACAAGACTCACTTAACTCTGATGTTAATAAATCAACAATTATTCAAGACAATTACTTATGTTATTGTCATCTTTTTCTACTTAGATAAATACTAGGAAATTTTGACTTGCGTCCCGGTTTCTTGGCGTTAGTCATACTGGCAAAGGGAACTGCAGCCCCTGACAGAGCAACAAAAGGAAAGGGATCCTCAGGGAAGCAGAAAGGCTTAGACTCACACTGGGACCTTAAGAATATAAATAAAAGGAACTACTCTTCGTATTGTTTTTTTGCAGACATTCTCCAAACACCCAGGAGCTTCTCTGATGCAAACAAGGAGCCAGGAGCTCTACATCTGCAAATGGTGATGGGGAGTGTCAGCAAACTTACAAGAGAAATATAAGTCCTGAAAAATCCCCCAACCCCCAATCTCTTATAGGCTAGAAAATCACCCTTTCACATCCTGTGTGTACACGTTCACACACACACCCCTCTTGCCTCAGGGATGGAACCAGAGTTCTTTTCTGCTTTTCACTGCAGCGTTTTAGTGGGGCCACTTGTCTGCTCTGATTAATCACATCTCTCTCCCTGGCTCCAATAATTCCATCCTTTATGTATCTTTAGATCAGATGCCCATAAATCACACAGCACCCCGAGCCTGCTATGAATCGCTCACAGTTTCAATTAGCATACAGACTGAATAGCTGCCATCAGTGGGGACTGCAGTCAGTGGAAGGAGCACAGCTGACCCCACATGTAAGACTGGGCAATGGCCCTAGAACCCAATCTACTCACAACATTTAAAATACCTACCATTCTTAAATCAGGGTTGTCTGTGAACTTAGGTCTGTCTAAATGATTCTGTGGATTCCCATAAAAATGATCCTCCGGTTACTAAATCTGGTGGCTTTCCTTAGCTCATTCTCTTTGACTCCCCAGATCCATTTGACCCGAGCGGCTCAGTGTCCTGCATGAACTGAGCTTCCTGGTTCCCCTTTGACACCCTGGTATCTCTGTTCCAACAGGGTTAGCCCTACCTCCTTTTTCTTCCAAGTTCTGGCTATTCAATTAATTCATTCATAATTAATTTATTCATTCCACAAATATGTATTGAGGGCCAAGCACCGGAGAATCAAAAATGACCACATGGAATTTATGAATTAGGGAAATACAAAAGTGTAACTATCTAGATAAAAGTTAGAACAATGCATGACAAACTGAAGACAGAGGACATATAGGGTGCTCTTACAGCTTACAGTTGACAGGACCCATTTCAATTTGAGAGTATCAGACAAGACTTCCTGGAAAAGTTGATATATCAGTTAAGTCCTGAGAATGACAAATTCTTGTCAGGAAAAGGATATGTGCAAAGACAGCATTCAGACCTCGCAGCTCTTCTTTATATGAACCCTTCATGAGTGTGCTCATGCTGTATGTTTAGATGCCTTATCTATCCCACTAGACCTGTGCTTGCAGGCCAACATGGCCACCAGTAACCACATGTGGCTGTTGGGCCCTTGAAAGTGGCTAGTGTGCCTGAGGAACTGAATTAGGAGTTTTACTTAATTTTAATACAAATTTAAATGTAGAAACTGATGCTTGATTCCGTTATTAGAAAACGGTCAGGGCGCCTGGGTGGCTCAGTTGGTTAAGTGACTGCCTTCGGCTCAGGTCATGATCCTGGAGTCTCGGGATCGAGTCCCACATCGGGCTCCCTGCTCGGTGAGGAGCCTGCTTCTCCCTCTAACCCTCCCCCCTCTCATGTACTCTGTCTGTCTCAAATAAATAAATAAAATCTTTAAAAAAAAAAAAAAGAAAACGGTCAAGTATGTTTCAAGCAACTTGAGGATGAATCTATTTTTTCAACTGTAAACCTTCTAAGTGTGGCAAGAAGCCAGTCCCTATCTGAGGAAAGAACATTCCAGAAGAGGGGGATGGCACATGCACACACTGAGAAGGAAACGTGTTTGGCATGTACAGAGCAGAGCAAGGCCAGTGTGGCCGGAGCACCACGAGCAAGAGAGAGCAGTAGGATAGGGGGTAGGCCAGGGACTCAATCTGGTAGGTCAGGGAGGCCAAGGCAAGGACTTCCAAGTGTGACGGGAAGACACTGCAGGCCGAAAGCAGGAAATGGCAGGATGGACCTACGTTCTTAGGATCGTTCTGGTTGCCTTACTGAGAATAGACTGGGGAGTACAAAGGGGAATCGGAGCCAGTTAGGAGGCTTTGGCAGTGATGATAGCAATTTATTGAACATCTTGGGGTACATGCAACAGGAAAGGAGGACAAGTTAAATCTGGAACTCTGCTGAGTATCTTACTACAAAGTGAAAACAGTCATCATTTAAAAAGCCATCTTTTGAAAAAGTCACTCTTGAGGCAACAGTGTCACAGCGAGCCCACGGTGTGTCCGTGCAGGACTATCTCTTTGCTCCTAGTCTTGTCTTCAACTCAGCTGAGGAAGTGTTAGAGGAAGACTTGCAGCTACATCAGGTAGTAAGACCCCTTGGTATTTACTGACTGTAGAACTTACTTGGGAGTCCTTGTGGAACCCTTCATTGGATGTTTGCCAGTGGCCGACAGACTAATTCTGGTTTTAGAAAACACGTATTTTTTCAATTCAGTGCCTCTCTGTAGTGCAAACATACCTACACATACACATTGCTACCATGTATCGAACACTTGCTATGGTGACTTGCTCCTCACCAAGCATTTTTTAGGAGTCATCTTTTTTTTTTTTTTTTTTAAAGATTTTATTTATTTATTTGAGAGAGAGAATGAGAGAGAGCACATGAGAGGGGGGAGGGTCAGAGGGAGAAGCAGACTCCCTGCCGAGCAGGGAGCCCGATGTGGGACTCGATCCCGGGACTCCAGGATCATGACCTGAGCCGAAGGCAGTCGCTCAACCAACTGAGCCACCCAGGTGCCCCTTTAGGAGTCATCTTATTTAAATTCTACTAATTACCCAGTGAGTAGATGCCACCATCTTGATTTTCTTGAAGAAACAAAATGTTCCAAGGTATTGCAGATGGTCAGTGCAGAGTGGCTTCAGAGTGGATTTAAATTCCAGCTCCACACCCACTATCTGCACGACCCCAGAGCTTTGTGTTTCTGATGTTTCCCCATCAGTTAAGGAAAAAAAAAAAAAAAAGTGTGTCCAACTTGAAGCCAAAAGGCCAGTGTTTCTTAAAATATAGTCTAGGGTCCACCCATATCAGAATCTCCAGGGGTCCTTATTAAAAGCACAAACGGGTCAGTCCGGAGTCTACATTTTCAATAAGCAGTACAGATATTTTGTCAATATATTATTTATTTAGTATCTACTTGTAGGGTAAAATTAATATACTTTAAAAAAATCGGTCATTTTACATTTATATATTACTTCTCTGGGATACATGGAACTTCACAAAAGCTTCCCATTTAGAGGCAGTGTCACAGTTTGGTGTCACCTGCAAAGAGCCCGAGACAAAGACTTGGGTGCAGGTAGTTTATTTGGGAGGTGAGCCCAGGACACAAGTATGAAGGAAGGCAGAGCGAGAAGGAAAGAAGGAAAACATGTATAAAGAATGCCTTACTGAAGTGCTTTCTGCTAGGGGCAACAGGAGCTCAGGCCCACGGGGGGCTCTCTAAGGCACCATGTAGAATGTGTCACAGAATGGTCCCTCCACAGAGGTGAAGCTAAGGCAATTATCCTCCACGTCCTTTTACCTACTAGTTGAGGGCTGACCCCTGGGAGTAAACTCCCTTGCATTTTATGGCTGCATCTGTGTGGGGCCTAGAGGTCTTTGGAAAGAGCCCTGAGCCCAAAAATCAGAAAGCCCCACAGCAAGTGCTTGGGGTGGGACACTGGTAATGTCTATACTACCATCTACATTTCACTGATATAAGGATACTGGGAACGTGGACCAGGGAACAAAACACATCTGCTTTAGGCCGAATTTATCACACACCTGCCACTTAATTGCTCAATTTGGGGTGGAGGATCAAGAAATACATTGGCTGGTACAGAAACAAGAGCATATTCTTCCCCACACATGCCACACTTTTATGCTGTGATGGAGCTACCAAAACATCTCTGCAGCAAATAGAGTCTTAAAGAAAAAAGACAAACAGATTCTAAGATTTAGGGGGTCTTCAGATGAAAGAGACTACCCACTTCCAGGAAATGCTATGCCAAGCCACCTCCACTCATTACCCCTAGTCAACAAGCTCCTTGTGCTCACAAAATTTTCAGTCAGATTTCTGCTGTTTCACTCTTCAATATGAACAGATAGCTAAAGATCTCCAGATACTTAAGAAAAGTTCCAACATCAGAGAGACCAAAACAGAAGAAACTCAGAAAAACCGGTAATGCAAGGAAAAACACTGCCCACTCCACCCCCTCAAATCCCATAGCAATGCCCTCAGAGATGTAAGAGAATATAATGTAGTCATGCAGTACGAAAAAGTTGCACACAAAAGGGCAAAGAACATACTGACTCTTAGTTTTTCAAAAAGTAGTAAGACATGAAAACTCAATAGAATGGTTGAAAGGTGGAGTTGAAGAAAGTGCCTAGAAAGTAGAATAAAAAGACAAAAAGATGAACAAAAGAGGAAATTAAAATATTAGACAATCAATCTAGGTAGATCAACACCCAATATACAGACATTCTAGAATGTTAGAACAGAAAAAGTGGTGGAAAGTAATTACTGGGCAAAAAATTTTATGAGGGAACTTCTCCAAACTGAAGGACTTAAGTGTTCAAATGGAAATGGCTCAGTAAGTCCCAGGAAAGTGAGAAAAAGAGAAAAAAGACACATGAAGGCCTATTATGACCATAACACCATGAATAAAGAGAAGAAGTTACAGAGAGAAAATACGGGTTATATATAGAGCAAAGGGAGTCAGAAAGGCATCAGATTTATCAATAATTCTGGATGCTGGAGGATAGTGGAGCAGTATCTTCAAAAATTCTAAGGCAAAATGATTTTCAACCTAGAATTCTATTCCCAGCCATACTATTAATCTGGTATATACTATGATAAGGACCAAAAAAAAAAAAGGAAAAGAAAAGGTAAAAAGATTATATACGTCAAAAAGTCTATGGGTCCCAGAAATAAGGAATCAATTCAGGAGAGCTGTGAAGGGAAGTCCCAGGATGACAAGTATGTAGCAGACCCAAGAAACACAATGACCAAAGAACTCCAGGAGAAAGGTCTTCAGTATTAAGTAGTGGAAATGATAGGTCATCTAATATGTTTCATTATGTTGAAAACCATATCTAATAGGTTTCATTATGTTGAAAACCATATTGAGAGGTTGTACGTGTACAAAGACTTCATCAAACACATAGAAAGCCAGCAAATGAAAATACAATGTAATTATTAACTCCAGGAAAAGTAAAAGTTACATAAGAAAGAAATATCTAGAACACTACTTGGCTCTGCAGAAATCATAATGATATAAAGTCTGATTACTGATTCAACCAAACATTATGAGTTTACTGTATTGACAGCATAGGAGAAAAAGAATTTGGGGGTGGGGGTAAAAACACGAATTCTCCATTTCCATGCTAGTCAACAGATAGTATGTAACAGACACATTAAGGGAAAAACAGTGTATCTACATAATTTAGAAAAAAAAGAGGCAAATACAGAGGAAACAACTCTAATTGTTGAAAGTAGCTGCTCCTCAAGGGAAGGAACGGAGGGTGGGGAAGGGTAGGACATAGAACTATTTTTTATTATAATCCCTAAGCGGTGTTTGATTTTTAGGACAATGGACAAATGGTAATTTGATTTTTTAACAATTAGCTAAAAAGAAAATGTATTCTGAAGCTAGAAAGTAACTTTTGTGTGCTATCCATGGTGTCATAACACCCATTTGGTTGGATTACTAGGTGTTATAGTAAACGTTTCTGGGCATGCTGCTGACATGGTGAGTGGACCATCTGCTACAAAAAAAGGGATCCATTTCATCCTAGAGGAAAAATGGCTCAGCTGAGACAAGGGATTTGTTTCTCTGTAGGAAAACGTGGGTCTTACCACTCAAATCTGCAGCATGCAATTTCTAGATTAAGATCGGTCTTTAAAGTATATGCATCTTTTAATTTTGTACAGGATGGGGCTGGGGGAGATAGCTCATATCACCAATTATTTCTTCTGTACTTCATCAATTGAGATGCCAGTGGAGTCATCTAGAGCAGACACAATTAATGAAATATACTAACTGTATCTGTAAGCAAGGACAAAAGAAACAAATGCGGATTTGTAAAATGATGTTTCTCTCTGGATTCGAAAATGGGTCAGATGACATTTTAGTATGTTTATTTTTTTTAATCTTGATTCATCTTTTGCACTAAGCAAATCCCCTGTGAAATTGATAGCCTGAGATTTCCAATCTAAGCATTCACCATACACTTCAATGACAAGATTTTATGTCCTGAGTTTCTGCCATGTTGCCAACAGTTGCATTGTAGTACTGTTTATATATAAGATTTATATTGCTGGGATTTTTATTGTTTTTCTTTATAATTTCTATCTTTCCTTCCACACATGTTTAGCATATTACAACTGTCCCAACTTAGAAATGCTTTCTTTCAGCATGGTACACAGAAAGCTGTGCTGTGTTTCCCTTTACCAAATATGTATATCATGTCTTAGAAAAATCCATAATGTAACAGGAAAAAAAAAAAAAATCTATTGGGCGCCTGGGTGGCTCAGTTGATTAAGCAACTGCCTTCGGCTCAGGTCATGATCCTGGAGTCCCAGGATCGAGTCCCGCATCGGGCTCCCCGCTCAGCGGGGAGCCTGCTTCTCCCTCTGACCCTCCCCCCTCTCATGTACTCTCTCTCATTCTCGCTCTCTCAAATAAATAAATAAATCTTAAAAAAAAAAAAAAATCTACCAAAGCCTTTTTGCCTTGCCAAAACATTTCATGGCTTCTCTGCATTTTACTAAGGATATCCATTTATTCCTTGACTTTGTGTCTTTTAAAGTATCAAAAAATATCTCATGACCATTTTCTTATTTACTTTTTTTTTTTGCCCTTTCTCCTTAGATTAACCTCCCTTTGTTTTGTCTTTTTTCTGATGCTTTTGTGGAAAAATATCATTTAAGTTAATCTCACTTAGGTGATTTGATCCAAATTAATAACCACGGGAAAATGAGAATGTTGGCTGGCTTTTTTTTTTTTTTTTAAGATTTTATTTATTTATTTGAGAGAGAGAGAGAATGAGACAGAGAGCATGAGAGAGGGGAGGGTCAGAGGGAGAAGCAGACTCCCCGCCGAGCAGGGAGCCCGATGCGGGACTCGATCCAGGGACTCCAGGATCATGACCTGAGCCGAAGGCAGTCGCTTAACCAACTGAGCCACCCAAGCGCCCGGAATGTTGGCTGGCTTTAAAAGTCAAGTGAAAAAATGGAAAATGAATGTCTTGCCATTTACCTATGTTAGTTCTTCCATCTCAACTCATCAAATACCTTGGTCTTAGGAAATGCAGTACATAATTCTCATGAAGTCTGGCCAGCGCATGTAGTTTCTCCAGCTTTTATCTCTTGATTACAGTTACTGCAGGATGAGCCATGTGAAATTGCTCACCCGTATCACCTTCCATTACAAATCAGGTAAGCGCAGGCCGCCCTTTTGATTGGCTGTGATATACTGCATAAAGGAAGTTTCAATTTCCCACTAAAGTCTGAACCAGAGGGAGAAGGGAAAAAAATCAGCAAATCAATAACCTTTTCCCTGAAATGAAACTATGATTTATAATGCTCTTACAGAGTGTCAGGATGCTTGTTTTTTTAGGGCGGAGGCCGTCATGCTGCGGGCAACCGATGAAAACAGAGGCCTGAAATGAGGTTGCTACTTACTGTTCCAACCGCTGCCGTGTTGAGGAAGCAGATGATGTATCATCATAAACCTTGTCTCTTTGGATCCCTCCAATTTGGAAATCACAGGAACACAGCCACAAAGCATTTGATTCTTTGAGTTAAAAACCCCAAATTACTTTTCCTCTGCAAATTTTTTTTTAAAGATTTTATTTATATATTTGAGACAGAGAGAATGAGAGACAGAGCATAAGAGGGGGGAGGGTCAGAGGGAGAAGCAGACTCCCCGCTGAGCAGGGAGCCCGATGTGGGACTCGATCCTGGGACTCCAGGATCATGACCTGAGCCAAAGGCAGTCGCTTAACCAACTGAGCCACCCAGGCGCCCCTCCTCTGCAAATTTACTGTACTTTTCCTATAAGACCACTGCAGGCAGACCTTGAAATATGCTGTCCTGGGTTTGATAAAAGGGGTGAGTTACTTGGAATTGGGCTTTAAAATTTGAATAATTTTCTAAAGAAATATGTATAATAGGGACTATCTCACTCATCATGAATTTTTGATACATATGCTTAATTTTGTTGGTGGCAAAAAGGACACATATTGAATTACTATGGCTAGGCAGTTCTAGAAACAGAGTAGGTGCTTCTAAATTATTAGCTCCATTAAATTTAACTATTTATTGACTAGCCTGCTATGGTCATACAAATCAAACTGATATGCCCATTTACATCCCAGCTTAGAACAATGCAAAAACACTTTAAACAAAACAGCATTTGTTTAGAAGAATTATACGTATGGAAGCCTTCCTAATAAAACTTGTCCCTCCGTATCGTGCATTAATGCAGTTTCACTGTTGTGACATAAAAATGATTCAGTAACAATCTTCTCAAGACCAGAAGAACATCAGCCGTGAGCTGCAAGAGCTCCAGTACATGAACACAGGTGTATTTGCAGACCAGAAGGCAGGTGTTTTGGAACCCTGGCAATAATTCTGACTGTACGATATTCACAGGTGCTAATTAATCCTGCAGATTGCTGCACTGGACAGAAATTTCCCTTGGAGATCTCCTTATCCACTCTTCAGCCTTTACAAATTACCTGCCATAGCACCTCAAAATATGATGTTGGAATTAAGAGGGATGTGCACAGTTTCTAGTGCACGTGTGTTAGGGACTGAGGCTTGGAGAATGGAAGGGCATGGAAGTTTAAGAAAAGAGGTCACCTGATTCTTATTCCAGGACTCTCTGCTACTTGAGCTCTGCTCCACGCTTATCTTATGCTCAGAAAAATTTTTTTATTTACTAAATAAACTCCAGTAAAACTCTTGGTATTTTTTCAACCTTAGGTGCAGGGGATTGAATTAATCACCCTCCAACCACCACACTATCAACAGGATTGTATGAATCACGTGCATATTTATTTCCCTTTTTTCAACATTCCCCACTCTTTGGTGATCCAGCAACATCCCCATAGCCACTGTGGTTTTTTAAAGAAATTTTTCTTATTGAAATATGGTTGACTTATCATGCTACACCAACTTCAGGAGCACAACATAATCATTCGACAATTGTATACACTATGCAATGCTCCCCATAGTAAGTGTGGTTACCATCCATCACCATACAACATTATTACAGTATTATTGACAATATTCCCTATGCTTTACTTTTCCTGTGACTTATTTATAACTGGAAGTTTGCAACTCTTAATCCCCTTCACCTAATTCACTCATTTCTCCCCCCCATCCCCTTTCCCTCTGGCAACCACCAGTTTATCCTGTTTTTGAGTCTTTGTTTGTTCATTTGTTTTGTTTTTTAGATTCCACATAAGTGAAATCGAATGGTATCTGTCCTTCTCTGAGTTACTTATCACTTAGCATAATACCCTCTAGATCCATCCATGTTGTCCCAAATAGTAAGATTTCATTTTTTTGTGGCTGAGTAATATCAAATTGTATGTGTACACACACAAACACACACACACAATATTTTCTTTATCCATTAATGTAAATTGGTACAACCATTGTAGAAAACAGTATGGGGTTCCTTAATAAATTAAAAATAGATATACTAAATGATCCAGTAATTCCACTACTGGGTATTTATAAAAAAAAAAAAAATCACCCTGAAAACACTAATTCAAAAAGATAAAGCCAGTGTGTTTTAACTGTTGACTCAAATTTGAATAAAACTCTTGTAAAAATAAGTAGTAGGTCTTGTAACTTACAAAATGGCAACAGGCTAGGGCCTTCACTTTTTTCTTACTTTTCACTCAGCATGGTATCATGTCACCAGTACTGTTTCTAACTGATGCCAAGTGTTCCACCACCTTTCACATACCCATCCCCCTCGTGATGGATGTACATATGCATTCCTCGGGGTATATACCAGGAATGGAGTGTATTTACACATTTTGACAAGCATCATCTGACCGCTCTCCAGAATGACAGAGTACACTTCCCTACCTAGGTTAAAAGACTCCCAGTTCGGGGCGCCTGGGTGGCTCAGTCGTTAAGCGTCTGCCTTCGGCTCAGGTCATGATCCCAGAGTCCTGGGATCGAGCCCCGCATCAGGCTCCCTGCTCCGCGGAAAGCCTGCTTCTCCCTCTCCCATTTCCCCTGCTTGTGTTCCCTCTCTCGCTGTGTCTCTCTCTGTCAAAGAAATAAATAAAATCTTTAAAAAAAAAAAAAAAAAGACTCCCAGTTCAAGGCTCTCTCACCCCAAACCTCCTGCTTCCCCTAGCTTTCAGTTTTTAGTCATTGAGGCCCCACCTCAGCATGGCCTTGAGGTGGAAGGAGGGCTTTGTCTCCTGCCATCTGATCCCCACGGGAATATGGGCACTGTCCACATGCATCACTACTCGACATACATCCTCTCTCCTCTGGTGGGCATCAGCTCACCCTCTCTTAACAGAAAAAGACAGGGGCTAATTACACATTTAGAGGGCAAACTTAGAGTTTTCATGCCTTAACTTTCTAGCTGCTCAGTTCTGGATTTTTCCACGCTCTCCACTCTCCTGCCAAGTCTTCCTGGAGTGCAGAACGAGCCGGCTCTCCTTAGTGTGATAGTCCAATTTCTCATTTTCCAAAGCCTCTCCACTGTGAGATGCCCCTGCTGAGAGCCACAAACTCTCAGGTCACCACAGCCCATCTTCCGCCCTGTCCCTCTGCAATCAGGCTCTCCCTGCTCTTCAAACCATTACCATGTGCACAAGCTTTTCTTTGAGAAACGCCCAGGTGGACCTGATTTGACTGGAGTGGATTGTTAATAGCAGGGAAAGTCTCCCAGACCGTGCAGAACCTAATGAAGGCCTGACGCTGTAAATAAATGCAATAGTCTGGGTCCCCTGAGCAGCCGGCAAAAGCCACTGACAGGGTGCTTTAGAATCCAAACGTGTGTCAGAGGCCAGAAGATAAAAGGAGAGGAGCGGGGGCGGGGCAGAGACAGAAACAAACAAACTACCCAGAAGGAAGCTCGAGAACCACTTTAAGTTATAGTAACTTAGCAGCAGCTCAGCAGTGACAGAACCTCAGGCAATGGAGAGCTACTTCTGATTCTGCTGTTTTAAGTCATTGCTCCTGCAGAGGCTTGGACGAAGTGAACCAGGATGACATCAACCAGTTCCTCCGCCCTAAGCCGCATCAGCCCCAACTATCACCAAGATGGGAACTCGTTCCTCAATAGGCTGAATCACAAAGGAAAAAAAAATAACCTCATAGCACAAGCTTAGTTAATGAAACTAACTAAACTGGGAGCTGTTATGTTGGATCAGATGCATGGAGGGGTCTAACATCCCTGCCCAGGTCATTTGGTGACTCAGTTCAACAGAACACTCATTGTGAGACCCACAGTCTGGATCAGGCACGGTGTTCTGGTACCATGGAGACTGTAAAGATGACTAAGATTTGATCTTTGGCTTCAAAGAGTCACAGAAATTGCTTAGGGTACTTAAGAAAGGTGCATTTTTTATGGAACCTATAAATAATGGCTGTGGAATAAGGCAGAGCTGTGCCTGGGGCACACAGAGCGTGTGAGGCCCCCATGAGGGCCTGGGGTCATGGTGCCTCCTACTTGGTTCCACTGGTATACCATGTCTGGGTCAGAAAGGGGGAAATGCCCTTGTCTACAGTCTTTCTTTCTCTTCTCCAGGGGTCCTCTGCCCTCTATCCACTGCAGAAAGAGACATTACCGCTGGCCCAGGATATCCTCGAGCACAAACCACACGTGGCAGAAGGAAGATGGTCATGGGAGGAGCTGGTCCTGCTGCTTGCTTACCTGGTGTCTTCTGCCTGGTCAGCTCCTATGCAGGATGGGCTGTCACACAGTTTGACTTTCATCTGGGTTATGAGAGGATGCTCCTGAAAATCTTCATAAACCACCAAGGGCAATGCTCATGCAGGATGGGGACACCTGCCAATCAGACATGTTGCCTCCCACTACTTCTCAGAAGGTCCCTGAGGTCCTTTGCCCTTCTGAAGGCCACTGCTGACGCCCTGCCCTTCTGGGGCTACTAGCAGGTCCAACCTCTGATCAAAACTAAGCTATTGCTCCCTCTGGTCTTTGGGACTCCACCCCAAAGCACAGCTCCATTTCCGCTGGTTTAAGGGCACAGCTGCCCCACAGGTACTTGATGACCAGGAGTCCCACCTGCCTTTCTCCTGAAGACGAGATCTTCCTCCCACCTCTGATTCCCAGAGAGGCACCATATCTCTGTCAGCAAAAGCTGATGACTGGTCTTCTCTCCTCCAGGTCAGGTTAGCTCCTTTCATCTTAAAAGTGGCTCCTCCTGTACCAAACTTAGCACTTGGCTTACAAGTATGTTCTGTTTGGTCCATACAGTGTTTTGAAAACTTTTTGAAAAGATGAGGTGATTGTGATAAAGCCAGTAAGGAAAGCAACTTGGCAGTTTCTCATCAAGTTAAAGATATACGTACCGAACAAGTCCAGCAATCCCCCCTCAGGTATTTACCCAAGAGAAACGAAAACCTCATTCACACAATGACTTGTACTCAAATGTACATAATTAATCCTAAGAGCCAAACTGTAAACAGCCAAAAAGGTCCATCACCTGGGGAAAGGATCAACAAGCTGTGACCCATCCATACCATGGGATACCACTTAGTAACAACAAGGAATGAACCCCCCCCAAAGCCCCAACTACAAGGAAGAATCTCAAAGGCAATATGCCCAAACAGAATCCAAACACAAAAATTATGTGCTGTATGATTCCATTCATAAGAAATTTTATAAAAGACAGAAAGCATATCATTGCTTACCAGAGACCAGGGATAGTGTGAGGAAGTTGACTGCAAGGGAGTACAAGGGATCTTTTTGGTGATGGGAGTGTTCTGTATCTTACTGGGGTGGTAGTTACACAATTGTAAACCTTTGTCAAATCTCATCACTTAAAATGAATTTTACTGTATGTTATATTCATTTCCTATTGTTCTGTAACAAATTACTGCACACTTGCTTAAAAGCCACACAAATGTATTATCTTACAACCCTGCAGGTCAGAAGTCCAAAATGGATCTCACTGCCCTAAAAGCAAGGCGTCAGCAGGTCTGCCTTCCTTATGGAGACTCTGGAGGAGACTCTGGTTTCCTTACCTTTTGCAGCTTTCTGAGGCGGCCCACATTCCTTGGCTCACGGCTCCCTTCCTCTATCTTTAAAGCAAGTAACATCAAACTGAGTTCTGCCCACGGGGTCACTTCTCCATCTCTCTTCCCTACTCCATCTTCTGCTCTTAACAGCCCTTGTGAATAGATTGAGCCCACTGGAAAATGCAGGATCATCTTCCTATTTGAAGGCTAGCTGATTAGCAACCTTAAATCCATCTGCAACTTTAATTACCTTTGCCATGGAAACTTACACTCACAGGTTCTGAGGGTTAGGATGTGGACATCTTTGGGGACCATCATTCTGCCTACCACACATGTAAATTATATCTCTATAAAAATAAATTTAAAATTTGATAGATTAAAAATCAGATACTTTGTATAACTATCCAGAATTCTGCTTTTTCCCAGTAAATCTGGCCACACCAGGTGTCAATAATTGCGTGGCTTAGATCTGTTGCGGCTGAGTAGTTGCCCACCCTCCACAGAGGGCACTGACACTCTCATTTGCCTCAGTTCTCCTTCTTGTCTGCTTCATTTATACACATCGCCTGCCTGGGCACTATGATATTTAAATTGGTCACCTCAGTCTTACCCTGTTGAGTCGAATGAAACCAGGACCCTGACTTTTCACAACTCATCTTCCCCTCTTGCCTAAGTTTTCCCCAGCTTTCCACCTAACCCATCAGGCTGATGTGTTCCCTCCAGCTAAACTGTAACACCATTTTATGTTAAAGAACACATGGAATTCAAGTGGCCCAGGCAAGGCCGAACTCCCAAATCCACGACAGTATTTGAGAAAGGGGCCCTTTGAGCCCATAGGCTGCAACAGGAAAGATGAGAAGCAAAGGTTGATTTCAAGGCTGTTCTTTGTTACCCAAGACCAGATGTTTCTGTAGACTCCCAACTTAGCCTAGAAGCTTCTCCAGCTTCTAGCATGGGGCCAGTCACAGGGTAGAGGCCCCCAAAATGTTTGCTACACCCAAAGTGTTGTGTTACTTCTCATCAAATAATTTCAACGAAGGCTCAATCTCTGTTCGTTTAGCAGTAATGAGGATCCACTTCTAGGACCCACTTCTTTGTGGGACAATTTAGACTTAGGAACAATACATGGGTTCTATGACCTTCAACCAATTTCCCAACCCTTGCCAGTCACCTCATTAAGACATGCTTCCAGTTGTTGAGAAGACTGGGTGAGGGAATGTGCAAACGGCTGAGACAGCTCATCTCTTCACTCTGAATCCCGCAACCAGCAAGAGCATCTTCTCGTTAGGACAGTTCATTTGATTCACATCTATAGGAACCAGCCCACTCTGCTCTGGCCCACATTTTCTTTTGCCATATTTTGCCTCCTTTAATTTTGCCAAATTTAGAGCCTGGCCACTGCCACCTCCCAGCACAGAGTCCTCAGGCTGTTTTCCAACCTCTTTTCGGGTATCCCGCTCAAGCCTCATGACTGACATTTGTCTCGTACATTACACAGTGTGATGGGCAGCACAAACAGCTTGTTGAGGGGTGAGCATGAGAGTGAGGAATAGTGGACAATATAACTCAAGCTGTCCTCCAGTGGAGACATGTTCCAATGTTGCATAAAAGATCAGGCACTTCCTAAAGAAGAAGTGCCTCCCAAAATTGAGAAGGATCCCTTTAGGAATTACTTCATTGCATAATTAGATTCCCCCATCATGCTTTCAACCTCAAACTCTGTCCTATTTAATCATCTATTTTTCTAAGGTTCCATTCTAGGCATTAATTGTGCATCTTATGGAATTAATTATATAGGTATCCTCTGCATGGTCCAGTTGCACCAAATGGCCACATTTGCTAAAATGCTACACCCTTGGTCTTTAACTGGGATTGCCTTAGGACCCTCTAAAAGCAACTCAGAGCAAATCTAAGCTCGATTTTGACAGAGACAGCTGTATAAAATATAGATACTAAATCAGCCCATAAGAGAATAGGAACTTCCAGGTTATTCGGCAGTTTGGTTTACTTCTTACAAACGGAAGAATACTGCACTTGTAAAAAACAGATGGGCAGCTCTACAACCTTTCATCTTAACCATCTGGGCAAGTGGAGGGATCACACCTTTTGGGGACTTCACTATGCATATGGAAGAAAAGTGATGTCCAGGTTCTCTAGCTTGTACCCTAAGATGTCAAGGAAGCCTTCTCTACCTCTCCACAGCACTGTGAATATCTCTTGCCCTCTAAGCCAGTTCAGTATTATTGATGGAAATCCAGGAAATGGTCACATCCTCAAACAAGGAACATTTTAGTAGATTACAATTTTTATGTCCCTCCTCAAACAAGGAACATTTTAGTAGATTACAATTTTTATGTCCCTCCTCAAACAAGGAACATTTTAGTAGATTACAATTTTTATGTCCCTCCTCAAACAAGGAACATTTTAGTAGATTACAATTTTTATGTCCCTCCTCAAACAAGGAACATTTTAGTAGATTACAATTTTTATGTCCCTCCTCAAACAAGGAACATTTTAGTAGATTACAATTTTTATGTCCCTCCTCAAACAAGGAACATTTTAGTAGATTACAATTTTTATGTCCCTCCTCAAACAAGGAACATTTTAGTAGATTACAATTTTTATGTCTCTCCAGGTGGAGGTTAATTTAGAAGCACTGTAATTAGTTATCAAGACTTGGTAATGGTGCTAACTATAAGCCTCGGATAAAGGATCTAATTAGGTTAATGATGAATTCAGCCCAGCAAGGGTACTTTCAGAACAGTTCTTTTCAAGGAAACACACACGCACATGCATTTTGTCTAGTTCAGAATATATAAATGTTCAGAGAAATGAGATGGGCAGTTCTTATGGAAACATAAGGATATCATAAGACCTTATTTAAGATAGAAAAAAGATCAGTGTTGCAGAGTTAAGTGTGCAGTAGGGTCTAACAAGAAGAACATTAGAAAAAATTCTTAACTTTCTTCAATGCCTTCAAAGGGTAGGTGAATAAGCATGTACTTCTGATGACTGGAAGGTCCCCTGTTTGCTAAAACCACAGTTGGTGGTGCTATGAAATGAACTGTGTCTCCCCAAAATTCGTATATTAAAGCCCTAATGCCCAATGTGACTATATCTGGATATAGGTTTCTAGGAAGTAACTGAGGTCATAAGGGTGGGGCCCTAATCAAACATAAGAAAAAAAGAGATCTCTGTCTCTCTGCCATGTTGATGACACAGCAAGAAGATGGCCAGGAAGAGAGCCCCCAACCGGAAACCAAATCAACTACCACCTTGATCTTAGACTTCCCAACCTTGAGAACCGTGGGTAAATAAAGTTCTGTTGTTTAAGCCTCCCAGTCAGTGGTATTTTGTTACGGTAGTCCAAGCAGACTAACGCAGGTGGGGTATGTACGTTTAGAGCTAGAAGCTGGGCAGAGCTTAATTTCTCCGCATAAGCTAGGAAAGCAGGGTGGCCGATGCAGTTAGATTCCCAGAAGAAGGAGACAAGCCAGTGAAGTCACATGCTGTGGGGTGGGGGGGGGAGAGAAGATGTAATGCAGCCTTTGAAAGGCACACAAGTATCAAATAAAGATTGACGAAGTTGTGGGTTTTAAGGCATGTGATGTTTTATGACGTTTTCAGTAAAGTAGTTTTTAATGACCGAATTCTGGGTTTAAATGGTTTCTCCTGAGGTAGAGGATGGAGGCATAAGTCTTGCAATGCTTGCCAAGGGGCTGGGTCAGCATTACCCAGAAAGGCAAGGGGACCGGTAGTTGCCACATGGGCTGTATATGCACACTGTAGAGACCATCAAACAAGCTTTTGGCTCCAGACAACCCCGTGGGCTGCTCTTCGAGAACGTTTCTTAGCTTTGTCATGTCTGGAGGACATTTTGAAGAAATGAAGATCAGAAGACTCGTTCTAATTTCTAATCTTCATTTTCTTTGTCACTTTGGGAAACGACGAACTTTCTATGCAACGGGCTCACCATTCAAAAAAATGGGAACAACACTTACTGTTGCTTTTGTTTCTAAGATAATTATAATAAATAAGCTGATAGATATAAAAATGCCTTTCAAAAAAGGCATTACTGATTTTGTTTTCTCCTTTTTATTTTGCAGTAACTAGAGTCACAGACACTTGCAAGATAATACAGAGAGATCCTATATCCTCTTCACCCAGTCTCCCTCAATGGTTAGAAATGCTTTGATCTTAAATTACCATGTACAATATCAAAAGCAGGAAACTGACAGTGGGATCCTGTGTGTGGTAGTTCTATGTCATTTTATCACACGTGTGGATTTATATCCATAATCAAGACAGACGCCATTCCATCAACTCAAAGACCTCCCGGGAGCTAGCCCACTGTAGTCACACCCGCTCCCTTCTCCTCACCCCCTCTAGGCCCTGCTAACCATTAACTTTTTCTCCAGTTTGATATTTGTCATTTCCAGAATGCTATGTACATATACCTTTTGAGATTGGCTTTTTCACTCAGCAAAATGCCCTCAAGGCCTATTCAAGCTGTTTATCAAGTTCCTTTTGTGGATGAGTAATAGCATTCTGTGGTATTCTGGGACATTTTAGTTGTTTCTGGTTTGGAGGTATTGCAAAAAAAAAAAAAGTGTTATGAACAATTATGTGTAAGTTTTTGTGTAGACATAAATTTTCATTTCTCTGGGCGATGGTAAATGCCTAGGAGTGCAGTTGTGGGTCATATGTTAGGTGCGTTTACATTTTTTTTAAACAAACTGCCAAACTATTTTCCAGAGGGGCAGCACTATTTTGCAGCCAACTATATGAGACATGCAGCTTCTCTGAATCCTTACCAGCATTTGGTATTGCCATTAATTTGTTAAATAAAATTTTTTATACTATCTAATGTTTTCACTATTGTTCCCAAGGCAAACCTTAATGTCAACAGCTCTTGGAGAAAGCATCTTTATCTATATATAGTAAGTGCAACCAACTTTTGTGGTTTTATTTATTGTAGATATAGGTGCTTTTATCTCTACTGGAGATCAAGGTCTCCAGGATTCATGGAAGATCTAATCCAGTGATTAGACTGAGATTCACATTTGCTTTGGGGAGGACCCAGAGATCTAGTCAGCTGTAATCTGAGGATGAGGAAAGTCTGGTCTGCTGAAATGCTGCAGAGGATTCCCATTGGCTAGGGCTCTCTAGAATGTTGTACCTAATTTTCTGTAACCAACATAGAAAGGCCACACTAGCCCAAACTGTACCCACCCTCATATGGACCCAGATTCTCCTCCCTGGCACACATTATTGTATGTCCAGTGCCTTATCCTAATTAGGGCCTTAAGGTACCTTGTCTATAATGTCACATGTTGGTAATCATGACTTTCTAACAGAAGGTCAGTGCCTCTGAGGACTGTATCTTGCATAGAAAACTCTCTCCACCGACTTTGAAGAACAATTACACCACTATCAAAGCTCCTTGGTGCAGTGGAAACTGAAGCTGTGTACTTTGAGCTAATTTCTCCTAGACCGTATGTGGGGTTTTTTGGGTCTGGGTGCTGAAATTTTGAGTTTGTTGACAAGCCATGCCAGCCATTTAAGGAAGGATTCCCTTGGCTCCTGCCATTTCCTGAGCCTGGTTCTCTAGCCTTCCTGCCCATTCTGTGAGCTACTCAGTAGCTTTCTAATAAATTCCTATTCTGGTTAAGTTAGCTCGAGCTGCTTTCCATTATTTGCATCTAAAAACTGACTAATACAGAAGGGCCATACTAAAATTTTAGATTATGAACCACATGGACACTTTTAAAAGATTTTCCAGAGGAAGAATGAAGTAGAAGAACAGAGATGGCTAGTTGTCTCCCAATATCCACTCTATCTGATCGGTGTTCTCTTCACTGCTTGGTATTGAAGGCTACATTTCCAAGACTCCCTTGCTGCTAGGTATGGTCGTGTGCTGAAGTTCTGGCTAATGAGATTTAAGTGGATTTGTGTGGGATTTCCAGGGAGATTTCTAATGGCAGCCCAGGTATATCTTTTTTTTTTTTTTTTAAAGATTTTATTTATTTATTTGCAAGAGAGAATGAGAGACAGAGAGCACGAGAGGGAGGAGGGTCAGAGGGAGAAGCAGACTCCCCGCCAAGCAGGGAGCCCGATGCGGGACTCGATCCCGGAACTCCAGGATCATGACCCGAGCCGAAGGCAGTCACTTAACTGACTGAGCCACCCAGGCGCCTGCCCAGGTATATCTTTATACATCCTTCCTGCTTTGTCCTGCCTAGAATGTGGACCTACTGGTTGAAGTGTGCTAAGAATGGTGGATAAAAGGAATTGGGCCTTTGATGGGTAGAGAACTACCATCCCAGCACTGGACAGCCCCCATCCGGGCTTCTTTTAATATAAAACAAGCTTGTATCTTGTTTTCTGTTAATTTGTTTTTTTCTCTCATATTCATCAATTCTAAAGCTTTCTTTTTTCCCTAGTCAATCCTAATCTTAACTAATAGATGGTAAAGAATAGAATGTGGGATTCTGGGAGAACCCAAACTCCAGGGGTTTCCTAGGATTCAGGAGAAAGGATTCGTTGACTTCCAGCTTCTGTGTCCATATCTACTTAAAAATGAAGGTAGCTATTAGGCCTGATACTAGGAGTAGTTAGCTCATATGCTAATACATTTTGCTAACAACTGGGTTCATTTATAATCCTATCTCTTTCATTCTCTGCACTTAAAGGCCTTATTCTGAGAGGAGGTGTGCAGGCTTCGCTGGCTGCCGACGGATGGACGAGTAGCCCAGCCGTGCAGGTCACCAGCACTGGACCAGCACCGGCAGCAGCATACGCACCTGCAGCTCTTCACACCCCACGGGGGCGGGAAACCTGCCATGTTTCTAAAGGCCCTACCGCTGTCTTCAGACTGTGAGCGTAAGATCAGGGTGCCCGGCACAATGGCTGGGACACAGAAGGCTCCTAACAAGTGACCGCTGCCCTTCTGCTTCTGAGGAGCTTGAATGGCACTGGGAGGACCTGAGCACCATGATGACTGGCTTAATGCACAATAGAAGAGGCGACTCCCCTGAGTTCCCCACGCACACTTCCACGCCTCGGAGGTCAGAGTGAGAATGTTGCAAAGCACTTCCCAGAACTGTGCAGGACTGGCAGGGTGTGGGATGGGTGGCAGGTGGGGGAGCTACCTGCACGCAAGCTGACAAACATGTTTCCCCAGGTGATGCACTTCACGCGACGAGAGTGGCGGGAGGGCTGTGGGTGGGAAAGCTTGTGGCTCCGTCTAAGACCGGGAGGCTTCCAAAACGCCTGAACAATGACACACACTCACTAAAAACATGGCCGTACACTTAAACTATGAGAATGCCTCATCTCCATTTTTTAAGTCCTTAAATAAAGGCTTTATCGTTATTATTTTGGGGGCTGATGTATCTTCTTAATGCTTGGGGAAAACTGAACCATGGAGTGGAGGAAATCTGAGCCCAAGAGTCATTTTGTTGAAATCAAAGATTAGATGGAACCCCAAATGGACAAATTAAGAAATAACACTGGTGTACCCTGATGTACCAAGTGGATTCCCCTTGCAAGATCTTACTGAGATACTTGAGCATAAATCTTCAGCGCTGTGACATTCATCGAAGTACGGCTAAGGTGAGTGGCAGGGCTTGGGGCCACTTGGCTGGGCTAGTAAGTGGGACACAGCTGTCACCTGTCACACAGAGTGGGCGCAGAATACTTGGCATGCCTTCTAAGCTCTGTTCCTGCACCCTTCCCCTTCTCATCCACCTCCACAACCTTCAAATGATAAGCACACAGCTGAGAGAATATGGTTAGGAAAAGGGGAGTAAGGTCTTTTTACTATTCCAGTTCCTTCTTCATAGCCTTATCTCGACGTTAGCCCCATCTGTGGAAAGAAAAGACTGCACGTAGTGCCCATGCGTATCAGACACAGTGTACTCACTTTTTGTACACGGTGCTTGAACGCGGCAACACTCTGCGGTATTATGCCTGCTTTATAAACAAGGAGACTGAGGACCAGACAGTCCAAGTAACTGTCCTAGAGGTGACAAAACTAGACAATGGCGGAGCCGGCTTGGAACCAGCGCATGTCTTACATCTAACCTCATGCCACTAGCCACTGAGCCTCCTGCCGGGGTCCAGGGCGTAGGACACCTTGCTGCAAGACAGAAACGGCTCAACCACGGTCCCTGTAACCCGCAGGGCTGGCCAGCATCTCTGCCAGCAGGCTGGGACAGTCAGGTTCTTGTTCTTCCTACCTGGTGAGAGTGGCCCCGTGGCCTTTAAGGTGGGTCTTTGTATAGTCTGTGCCCTTCAAATATTAATTCATCCAACAAATAATTGAATGGGAGATTTGGATTCATTGGGTTCCAGGTAATCCAGGTTTTACAGTATTAGTTTTTTCCTTGAATCCCTCTCACTATCTTAAATTTTTTTCCTATTTCTCCTTTCCTCTGACTCCTCTGATCTCCTCACCCGCTAGGTGAGGTTTACCATTTGGCACTCTTGAGCTCATTCTCCCTCTTTTCCTGTAGCTCTGAGCTCGCGCTGGACCGCGCTGATGGAGTCTGGGTATCTGATGTAGATGAACCTGAGAGCAGTAAGAGCTACCGTTTTTTGAGCACTAGTCATGCCCTGGGTGTTCTAACATGACTGTCATGCTTAACCCCCACCACGACGCAGAAAACGGGATGGGAGGAGACTGAAAAGCTTGACAAAGCTCACACCCAGAAGCAGTGCAGCTGAGACTCAAGATCAGCACTCACTCCCCCCACCCACTCCCTTGGCCGCAGTGCTTTTCCGCCTGTGAACAAAACCTGCCTATTTCCTTCTTCAACCAGACAGCCATTCGACTATACCACTCTCCCTTCACCCAGTTTCATCATTAGGGAGAAGAAATGTATTAGCTTCACACATCTCGGAGCTAAGGAAGTAGGGACATCTTGGTCGTCGAAACCTCAGGAATATGTGCGGTTTTAAGCCCAGACCTTGTGCTGTGGCTGGCGGGGGAGCTAGGGGTGGGCCTGGGCTTTATGGGTGCCCCCAGCTTGGCCCTGGAAAGTCTGCAGTGAAGGGCGGGGGAGATGGAGGCTGTGGGGCGGCTCCAGTGCAGAGGGCAGCCCCATGTGCTCTGGCTTTAAGAGCTGAGGCATTTTGTGCTGAACCAAGAAGCTTCCCACTTAGCTAATTGAATGTCCTTGCTGCATACTGTGGTGCACCTCAGCAGGGCCCAAACCTCATCTGATGTGCACGCGAACTGCAAAGAGAAAATGGCGTTGGAGGGTTTAATGGAGCAGACAGTGCTGCAATCCCAGGGCAACGCCAAAGCCTGGGCCAACGTGCAGGCTCTCAGCCAAAGAGGGAAAGTGCTGTGAGTCAGCAACCTGTCCCATTTTCCTCTGAGGCCCAGGGGCTTCCATTAAATGCTGCAGTGTCCTGATTACTGAGGGGAGGGAGGCTGAAGGAAAACCGTCATCCCTGTGCTCTCTCTCCTCTCACAGGGATCCCAGAAGCTGAAAGGAACTGGTCCCAGGGGAGGTGGCCGGCCGGAAGGGTGATGACATTCAAACACTCTGCCTCCTAAGGCCGTGTCAGAGTGGGCGAGGTAATTTTCTGTTGGGAACCTTCACATGTTGGTGACTGCCTGCGGGGAAATCTTCAACCCCGCCAGCAACGGCGTGAAGGCAAAGCACCATCATGATCCGATGCTGGTCCAGGGACGAGGCCCCGGCGGGCTGGGTGGATCCCTCTGTCCATCAGCAGACCCCGGCCACAGCCCACATGTTAACTCAGGAGCCCTTGCAGCAGTCCAAACCCCCTTCTGGCCTTGTCTGACTTTGTAAGATTCCTTCCAGATTTCCTTTCCCATCCTTAGTGACCACTCACAGTCTCTTTGCGTACGAGGTTTGTCTGGACTCGGAAGGCAAGTCTCTGGTCTCTCGATACCAGGCTCTGGGCTCTGTGCCCTGACTCTTCTGCCACCACAAAGGCAACACCACAAATACCTTCTCATCGGCATCACTTGTCATGCAGACGCCAGTTTTTGATTCTTTCCCGCTAGCACAAATCCTGTTCACGGTGTGAGGAGGGCCAGTCCCTGGCTCTGAGTCGCTTTATCATGCTCCCAAATTCCTCTCCTGCTGGGGGAAAACTCCATATGCTATCCAGGTGGTGGTGCTCAGAGGTCTCCTGAATGAAAGAGGATGGGGGCCAGGACCCGCATACTCTTATTTTTCTATGGGCTGTGACATCATTTACACAATGCAGAATTTCAGAGGGAAAGGGGACACCTTTTCGTTTTCTCAGAGGCTGCAGGGAAAGTGGATGGACTTAACAGCTCTTGTCTGTTTTAAGTAAAGTAAAAAGATGCGGTGTTGAGAAGAAGACAGAGCAAGATGTCAAAGTTACTTTGTAAGTGATTCTAAGCCACGTGAGCCGGAAAGCCCTTTAGCCTGGATAAAACCAACAATATGAAAACCTAAACACGCACTGAATAAGTCAACCGTGCCGGTCAGGCTCACTCTTCTCTTTGTTCCCATTTACAGCCCTCCCTGTACATACATGATGAAGTTCCAGGGGCTTCCCAGGTCACCCCCTGGGAGAGGTAGGAAGCTGAAGAGTCTCAAAACTGGCTGCAGAGAACCAGCTTTAAATGGCTTTAAAAACCATCCATGCAGAGTCCCCAACCCAAATGATCAGATTCGACTGATCTGGGGTAGGACCCAAGCATGGATATTTTCAGAGGGTAACGGAAGTGGTAAACTTTTATGAGAAAGTATTTATAAAAAAAAAAGTGTAACATCCATATAGTGACGTACGCAAATCTTAAGTATCCAGCTTAATGCATTTTTATAAATGAATATACCCTCCCCCACACCAAGATACAAAACATCATCATCCCCTAGAAGCCTCAACACAGGATTTTTAAAACTAAGTGCTTTTCTTCTGAAATAATTAAAACTCTTCAAGTTGCGAGAGCATAACAACGAACTCAGCAAGGGTATTTAAAAGTCTCCCCTGTTGATTTTAATATACGGACAGGCTTGTTTGCATTAATTATTGCTTTTGCCACATTTCTGGCCATGCAAAGCCTTCAATGAGGCATGGGTGTAAGGTTTTAATAATCTGTTACTGATTTCTTAAACAGGTCATTATTTCTCAAGGTTCCTTTAACATAGAAATTAATGTCAGCCTCAGATACACTTAATTTTGTTATATTGTCACTGGTTTTTTGGTAACTTTTTATGAATTGTTTATGATTCACAGCCTCAGCTCTTTCCAGTTATGTATGGACTAGGCAGCCCTTTTTGCCATAAAAAAGAATATCTTATGTGTGCTTGAGAAAAATAAAGGTGAGATTACACTCATTCTTTGTGGGTCAGCCACTGGCTGATGGCTGGCAAGTCCGGGGGCAAAATCTGGAGCCTGCCATAGCTTGAGGGTAGGGATGTGTGAAAGGCAGGAGTTTGAGGAACTAAATACCTAGTGAGAAAAAAACAAAAACATAAACAAAAGCAATCATGCCCAGGCCTGGTGGAAATGTGCAGACTGCAGAAGCCAGTCTGAGTTAATGAGCTTAGGGAGAACAGCAGGAGGAATCCTGACACAGGATGGGAAGGGGACCAGGGAGGAGACAGCAAAAACCCCGGAGCCAAGGAGCCGTGCTGCCGTCAGAGGCTGAGACACAGGCTGGCCTCGGAAGGAATCCAGCTGCCGAGTAAAGCTGTCAGCAGTAACAGAGCTGGCCAGTGGGGCTGCAACCGCAGCATCTCCTTTTTTTCTCCTTACACAGAGTTCTTAAGAAGCAATTTTTTTGGGGGGTGGGCGCCTGGGTGGCTCAGTTGGTTAAGCGACTGCCTTCGGCTCAGGTCACGATCCTGTAGTCCCTGGATCGAGTCCCGCATCGGGCTCTCTGCTCGGCAGGGAGCCTGCTTCTCCCTCTGACCCTCCCCCATCTCATGTGCTCTCTCTCTCATTCTCTCTGTCTCAAATTAAAAAAAAAAAAAAAAAAAATCTTAAAAAAAAAAGAAGCAATTCTTTTTTTTTTTTTTTAAGATTTTATTTATTTATTTCAGAGAGAGAGAGAGAAGAGGGGGAGGGACAGAGGGGGAGGGAGAAGCAAATTCCCTGCTGAGCAAGGATTCTGATGTAGGGCTCGATCCCAGGACCCTGGGATCATGACCTGAGCCAAAGGCAGAAGCTTCACCGACTGAGCCACCCAGGCGCCCTGAAGCAATTCTTTACATGGCAGCTGAGTGGTTTTTCCATTCAAAACAGCCAGCTAGGTGGGGCGGCAGCTAGATGCCCGCCTACACAGAGCAAGTTCTGAGGGTGGCTGAGGTTGTCAGGGCCCGGACAAAGAAGGAGAATCACCTGTAATTCCTTGGATGGTGGGAGAAGACAAGCCTTAGGGTGGACATGAGTAACTGCCTGTGTGAGGGTATCTCTGGCCCTGAACCGACCAGAGTTTAAAAAAGGAAAACCCATCACTTGAGCTTGGCACGCCACACTCAACTTAAGTGTTTGGCAAAGAAAAGTTCTCTTTAGGCCAAGTAACCAATTCCTTATGTCTTCCTTGTTATTGTTATATACAATTTTGATTTGCATGTAACTTTTTAGGTTTATTAAAAGAAAGAGTGTGACAAACAGGAATTTTGTAACTCAGTACGATAAAACAAACTACAGCGCATTTGAATACTAAAGTCTACATCTTGTCTTTGATTTCATAAATGAATCAAATTTACCCATTGTTGTTCCCTAACAGAACTAGGTTTTATAGTGAAAATCGCTCTGTTATAAAACAAAAGCAGGAAAAAAAGAAAATGATCCAAAAGTGAATTTTTGAAATCTAATTTTTTACCCAATGATCAATTAGATTTTAGGTTGAACAAAGAGTGAGTTTTTAAAGTCCACATGTGGTTTTAATTTACACAATATTGATAATTTGCAAACTTTAACATGTTTGCTCTCTCTCTCTCTCTCTCTCTCACACAGACACACACAATCAGAACACCTCCCCTCCCCTTTGCCTTATATATTGAATTTGGTTCCTGGATTCTGTGAACCTCTCCCTGCATTTCACTGTTTGTGGGTGAAGCACCTGGAAGTTTCTGGCTTCCAAGCAGGACAATGCTTACTGCCCAGAAACAGGAGACCTTTAAGTGTTCAGAGATGGCAGGAACAGCAAGTGCTTAGAAGAAACTGTGGAGGGATCCGGACAGCAAGGACAGTCGAGTCACCTCTTAAGCTCCGCAAACAGATGGTCCATGACAAGACAGGAGTCTTCCTGCTCTCATCCTGATTCTGAGCTGCCAGCAGAGGCGGGGCTGACAGGGGGTTGAGCTTTGGACTGGACCCAGAGGGGATGAATAAAGGCACTTGTGTGTGCCTGATGTGTACGACAGTCCCCCAAACAACAGTAAGTCCTGTTGCCTTACATGCTGATTATGACCTGTGTCTCCTCTCATGTCCATTTGGGGGGGGACCCCAGAGTTGATAGTACACAGAAAGCCAATGAAAGTGATCACTTGAAAAACAGCAGAAGGCAACAATATTCCTACAGGACCACTGGTTCTCTGTACTAGAGGGAAAATCCTAGATATTACAAAAGGGAAAAACTTGATCACGCCAGTGTCATTCTCAAACCAGCATTTACAAGACAGGAAAGGGACAGAATGGAGGCTGAAGTAAAATAAGATGGCTGCCGGCTCGCGTCAGGCCAGCCTCTTACCATAATACGGGATGATGGCCCAGGCCATGGCAGAGGCGTAGATGCCACCAACCATCCAGAACATGCAGAGCCAGCTCAGATGCTCCCCCCGCTTCTCTCGGGCCAGCACTTCAGCAAAGTAGGAGAACACCGTGGGAATGGCTCCTCCGATCCTGCCAAGAGGGACAGAGAATATCTGAAATCAGAGCCAGGACAGCTATGGGAGCTGCAAAGGGCAGAACCAAAGCAAGCTCTAACAACACACGCTTTCTCTCTATCCCAGCGCATCCAGAGATGTATATTTTCTATCATTTTAGAACTTTAATATTATAATCCGCTTAATATAGGTTTATTATCCCTCCAGAACCTGCAATTAAGGGATGTTACCAAAAGGTGGCAGTGGTGCCCTAGTCATGGGGTTTAGAGATCTTAACCTTGCCTAAGAATCTGAGGGGCTTTCCGCTCAGGGTTGCATGTGCTACGTATTTGCAAAAATTACACTATTGGGTCTAATCTAGTAAATATTTTAATGAACACATTTTTAAAAAGAGAGACTAGGACGTGTCCTACCCACGACATGGTGACTTTGGAAAGAGCTTCAGACATTGCTGGGAGGCTGTCCGCAGCTGGACTTACTCCCTGTTACCCTGCAGCAGCTGGTCCTGCAGCCCGTCAGGCTGTTGTGCTGATGGACACAGGCCCAATGGGGTTGCTTCCTGGGCTGCTCTGGTCTCAGCCCAGTAGATCTCACTGCTACCTCAGTACCTGTGTATGCGCACTGGTGGCATCCAATCAGGTGCTGCTGGTTTCCACACCAATAGAACGGGGTACAGCGCTTCCTTCCAGTAGGGTAACTACAAGGGATGTTGCCATGAACAGTGACTTCCATTCAGGTTAAGGGTTCCCCAGTGAGGGTCTACGGAATAAATATTCTGTTCATTCTAGGCAGATGGGCCCTAGGTCTCATCCAAATTTCAAACAGGTCTTGACCCCCAATTTTTAAAAAACCCTGTCTCAGAAAGTAAGAGAGAATGAGAAAACATTACTTACCAACATTCCAAACAGTATGAGTTCTTAAATATTTTTTGAAAGATGTACAACAATATGCACAAAGTACAGAGAAAACACTTAGCAATACAGTTTTAAAAATATGTGCCGACTCCTTTATGTTCAGATTTCCGTAAGGTAAATTGCTATTGACATCTCATGTCAAGAAGTAAAACATGTATTTATGCAGTTAGCAATAACTGATTTCCTCAGAGCCTTTGATGTGATAAAGAAGTATTGGCAGCGGGCGTCTGGGTGGCTCAGTTGGTTGAGCGACTGCCTTCGGCTCAGGTCATGATCCTGGAGTCCCTGGATCGGGTCCCGCATCGGGCTCCCCGCTCGGCGGGGAGTCTGCTTCTCCCTCTGACCCTCCTCCCTCTCGTGCTCTCTGTCTCTCATTCTCTCTCAGATAAATAAATAAAAATCTTAAAAAAAAAAAAAAAAGAAGTATTGGCAGTGACCTTAGCAAAGGAAATTTAAAGAAAGGCCTTATCTGTAGCAAACTAGATGTACCAATCGAATCACGGGATTCATAACGTCATTCTGCATCAAATGGTAGGTCAAAATACAGCACCACTTCATTCATTTGCCCCTGCTTAAAGTGATACGGTGGTTATCTACTGCTAGATATGGGCAGATCACTTAGGCCAATGCTTTTCAATCTGTGGGCTATGAAATTAATTTAGTAGCTATTAACAGAATTTTAAAAATTGAAATAGAGATGAAAATGGTTACGTACAACTCAAGTAATAAGGATGAGCAACATTTCATTAAACTTTTGTCTTCATGACAAACATATTTATAATGTAGAAAGTACATACATATACGCATATACGTGTCTACATATAAATGTATATATAAACAAATAAATACGTGTATAAATGTATATTGGATTGCAATATGTTTCTTAGTGGGAATTGCTATTCAAAGACTTGAAAAAAGACTAGCTTGAAGCATCCATATCTGCTCCTCTGGGCCATGAATGTGGCAGTTCTACCCCAAATTCCTAAGCTCCACGTGACCTCAGATACAGCACGTGGTGATTTGGCGCCATCACACTAGGGGTAGCCAAGCAGTCCAAGGTCATCAAGTGGACCCCCCCACACAAGAAAGAAATGCATGTGGTGGGCGTCAGAGCTGGCTCTATCCCACACCACATCAGGCTCCCACAGTTCTCTCCCTGGCTTCTCAAGGACCAGAGACCATGGACAGCTGGCTGAATTTTAAAATTCCACAAAGCTCTGAACAGATTTAAAGTGGTTTCATTACAACACACAATTTTAATAGGAAATAAAATGGCTGTGTCATAAATCATTTAATGCTACTGCTTTTTTCATTTGATGTGAAGAATCCGTTTTTCTGCATCATAAAGTCCCAGGTCCCTAATCTATGCCTTCACTTCTCAATGCATAAAAAGAGTCCTGGTTTTTATGGACTTTTCACGTCCCAATTAATGTTTCATCAGGATTCTGGACATTCCCTATGTTAAGAGCTATCACTCACACTTCATGAAGGCACAATTGCATGTAAGATATGCCAGGCCACTGGGAAATGAGATAAATGTACTCTGGGGTGGCTCAAGTGGCAAGCGGAAGACTGTAGACTTGCCTGTTGGCTTTACACAAATTATTGTTGTGTAAAAGAATACCAACTTTTGGGCGCCTGGGTGGCTCAGTTGGTTAAGCGACTGCTTTCGGCTCAGGTCATGATCCTGGAGTCCCTGGATCAAGTCCCGCATCGGGCTCCCTGCTCGGCAGGGTGCCTGCTTCTCCCTCTGACCCTCCCCCCTCTCATGTGCTCTCTCTCTCTCTCATTCTCTCTGTCTCAAATAAATAAATAAAAAATCTTTAAAAAAAAAAAAAGAATACCAACTTTTAGGGGAATATAAGCAAATCCAGCTGGTTCTGATTCAGTGCCTCTTTTTCAAGGTGGTTATTTTTGCATGGATGTCCCGCAATATCTGTTTGCAAAGCAGATTGCAAAGAACTCTAATACCAATGGATAAATGAGTCTGAAGAATGAGTGAGGGAGTCTATTGAAATCCTTTGCAAAGTTCTTCAGATTCAGAGCCCTACAAAACAATGCAAGCATTCATACTTCTCACTGTGGGCTGATCATCCATTTTAGGGAAAACATTACTCCTCGTGTTACTGTGACAGTCTTTAAGCAGAAAAAAACACTACAGCCTGCTGTAATGTTAACTATTACTAGTGTTTCATACACCGGCAGAGATCTTAAACATTGTTTACACTAGACTGAAGGCTCCTTGAGGGTGAGGACTATATCCCATTCATCTTCGAATCCCCATTACCTGGCCCACAGGACATGCACTCAGTGCTCCTCAAAAGAGCTGGATTTCTCTGCTGATGGAGGTGCCACTCCAAAAGGACTGGAGTAACTTGTTCTGAGGACGTAAAGATCTCCCATGAATGGAAACATACATCTTATGTTCTGGGTCAATGTAATTATGAGAGAAGTTGTGGGTGCTGGAATGGAGGTTCCGATAGCAACAGAGCCCCCCAAAGAGTTCCTGAAATCAGTCTATGTCTGAGTTGCATGGTCACCTCTTGACCAGGTGCCCTGGTGAAAAAAGTTACTTGGAACCCCTGGGCATAAGACACTGTGCAACCCTCTTCGGCACTAGGAACTTCCAAAATACCTTGGTACTTTATTATTATTTTTTTAAAGATTTTATTTATTTATTTGACAGAGAGAGACACAGAGAGAGAGGGAACACAAGCAGGGGGAGTGGGAGAGGGAGAAGCAGGCTCCCCGCTGGGCAGGGAGCCCGATGCGGGGCTCGATCCCAGGACCCTGGGATCATGACCCAAGCCGAAGGCAGACGCTTAACGACTGAGCCACCCAGGTGCCCCAATACCTTGGTACTTTAAAGAAAATTGCTGCAGAATGCTATAATTACCAACAACAATAAAAATTCAGATAAGAGATAAAGCATAAGTTTTCATCACAATATGATTTTGTTCAAACTTTAAGTATTGAAGATAGGAAAAAGCTGCCCCCCCCATTTTTGTAAGTAAAAAAAAAAAAAGAAAAGTTTTCATTGTTCTACATCAATAGTTCAGTATTTTGTGTGAGGGGCTATGCATTTCCTGATTTGTTTTATTGTATCAAGATAAAATTTCTGGGAATACATGAAGAGATAACAAATATTTGAATGGCAGTTCTCGAAGTCCCATGTATCAGTGGTTCTTAAATACAGTTGATTGTGTTCTCCCCCTCCCAACAGACATTTGGCAATGGCTGGATACATTTTTAGCTGTCACAACCCAGGAGGTGTTACTGGCATAATAAATAGAGGCCAAGGATGCTGCTAAAAGTCCTAAAATACAGAAGACAGCTCCTTGCAATAAAGAATTATCCATCCGAAAATATTAATAGTGCTGAGGTTGAGAAACTCTTGTAATGGGGATTTAATATGGAAATATACCTTGTTTTATACTAAAAATTCATAATATAAGGCATGAAATGGTTATCTTTTACATTACCTGATATGTAATATATCTCTAAATCCAGTTAGCACAGGGACCTTTTTATTGTTCATTATATAATGATCAGTTAGCTACTGTTGAAATTTTCTCAAGTTCATTTTTGATGGAATGTTTACACAATGAAGCCATCAGATCAGGGTGGTTTGTAAAGAATTTTTCTCAGGATCAGATATTAAGTCTATTTTACTAACTGTCAAAAAGGGTCAAATATTAATTATCTTCAGTAAAAGGAGGCATAGAGGGAACAATAATTGAAATCCACACTCTATAGAGGTGGAGGATTAGCCAAATTCAAAATAATTGAATCGATACAACTGAAACAGAGCACTGATATTTGGAATTTCAGAGTTGGAGTTATTCTTAAGTAAGCTTAAGTTTACATTTTTACAACTTTAATTGTAGAAATATAAAGAAATTTTAAAAAATGTATTAAAACACATTCTAGAATAAGTTGGGACCACTCTCCAACCCCATTCTACATGCACATGCACCCACATGTGCGCGCGCACACACACACACCCGACCTCAAAAGGCCTACATATGACTCAATACTAGGTGTCTGGTGAATATCACGAAACATATTTATTTCCCTCAGTAATCTAAGGCAAATTCACAAGTGGGATATTATGTAAGGCAAAGGGTACAGCTTTACAGACACAACTTCTCTGTTGGGAACATGAGACACATAAATGTAAGTCCGTTTAGCGTAGCAGGATGAAAGAGAATGCCAAATACTACTGTCTGCACAAACTTCACTGAGAAACTGGGAAGCCTGACTGTTGGAAGGCTGCAAATTTCACTGCCACACCTCCCATTACTCCGGTGCAGATGGCAACTCTGGTGGACTATGTTTGTCCCTGTACCTCATTATACTGACTTACGCTGGCTATTGAAGTAAAGACAGGGAAGGGCTCAGGGTTCTGCAGTGAAAGAGGGAGGCTGTGGATAAAAAGAGTAGTTGGACTTAAAATGGGAGGAGAAACTATGAGAGTTTAGAGGAGAAACTGTGGAATGTCTGATGACTTCTCGTCCCAAGGAGGGGTTCTCCTGAGTGATTCTGTTCTGCCGAAATTCCCCAGCAAGCATGTAACAAAGAATACTTTCATTCTAACTTACTTCACCATGTGACTGTCAAACAGTCTTTCACCTCAATCTTCTATCTCCCATTTCCATTGGGAAATGGGGCATTATGGGAGGACAGAATTAAGGAGGAAGTTGAATATGCGTTGTAAAGTCACGTGTTCTATACTGACAATAGGCGGAGGGCAAAGTCCACCAAGAGCCGACTCTGACAGCTTTTATTTTAAGATGGGTATTATGGGTTTATAAAAAGAACACTGGTGTAGTCTATACTGGGAATCACAATTACAAAAAAATTGCATGAAAATATCCTTTTAATCCTCACTCAGAATCAAGAAAAAAGGAAGATCAACTACACCGACTGCCAGGCAAATTGCACAGCAATTCAGAACCAATTCACTATATTTTAAATTGGACCCAGAAATAAACAATTAAAGCAGCAGCCCCAAAGAAGGACTTTTCAGTGACTTCCTTTTCATGAAAGTAAATAGACTATCACAGAGGCTTAGAGAAAAGAACACAGATCTAACAGTCTCTGAATGGGCTGGGGTGGCACAGAAAATGAGATTGCTGTATAGAAGGTACCTGTTCATGATGAGTACTCAAGATAGAAACAGGAGAAGAACACTTACCGGTAACCAAACCAATCATCAAATCGAGAATGGGAATCTCCTATACCCAGTGGCAGTGCTACAGGTTGTGTCCTTTGGATAGCTTTAATTCCCCACTGTCCAAAGTCACAGATTAAAAAATCATATTCTTTGATAGGGGCAGTTGTTATTTTCCAATATTGTATGAACTAGGGATAGAACAATTGGTAGAAACTCGACTATTTCAAAAATAATGAGATGTAAATATACAATTTGGGTATAAGTTGTGTTTCCAAGAAAACAGCTTCCCTAGCCCTTGTTTGCAATCAGGTTGGTGCCCTAAGCACCCAAACCTGTTGTATCCACAGCAGCACAGAATGCCACAGGGAACGGGTGTAGCTATAGATGAGGATTCTAACGCTGTCTTGAAAAAAAATTAATCGAGCTCTTGAGAGAGCTGGAAAAATCCATTCCCACAGGGGAATGGGGTCATGAATAAAGATAGTGATGATCACTAAGATGATCTGTAAGAAATGATGACAAAAACCTGTAGACTTCTCCAGACACTTGCTGTATGTATCTACTCATCCATGCCTCCACTCACCCTCTCATCCACCCACCATATACCTATTCATCCATCAACCCCCATCCCTACCTCTTCCAGCCAAACTCTGGGCAAGGTACATCACAGTTGCTGGAGGTATAGGAACGAAGAACCCAAGTTCCTGCCTTCAAGGAGCTTACAGAGTCCTTTCTAAAAAATGCATATGGCTCATTTTTCCACAATTATAAATTGTAAGTCTGGAAGATCTTTTGTTCTGTTACTTCTCTCTTGGGATCAATGGCATCTGTGCTGAAGGGCATACTGGGAAATAAAGTATGCCCAAAAGGTAAACTCTTTGTGGGAAATTGTCATAAAAGGCATTGTCTAAGACAGTGCTTTCTAAAAGAAGTACCACGTGAGCCACATGTCTAACTTTAAATTTTCTAGAAAAGATATTAAGACAAAGCAAAAAAAAAATCAGGTGAAGTTAATTTTAATATACATTCATTTAACTCAACATATTCAGATATTGTCATTTTAACATGTAATCAATATATAAATTATCAGTGAGGCATTCTGCACTCTTCTGTATGTGCTAAGTCTTCGAAACCAGTGCTATGTGATTTGCATTTACAGCTCATGTCAGTCTGGCTACATTTCAAGCGCTTGGTAGGGGCATGCTGCCTGTTGGACAACACAGGCCTAAGGAAACCATGACCACAGAGGGATATAGCAAATAGCTATGAAGTATGCATTTGTGAGGCTCCATTTGCCGAGGGAGAAATGACTCTTTGTTCCCGATGACATACAGATACATAGAAATTTCATTTTAATTTCTGTTGCTGTTATATTTTTCTCCTGACCTTTATGCTTAGCTGTGCCAGGCCCTCAGTGAGAAGCTCCCAACTCTGACATTGCCTAGCATCTGAAGCATTATCATTCCCATAATTAACAGTGACTGGAAACAAATAATTTAATTCTGGGGCAAATGAAAATGAATCAGTGGTGTCAACTCCATTTCCCATCTTTCTAATTTTCTGTAACAAAAGAGGAGAGGGAAGTGTCTGTTCCCTGGTGTGAGATTCACTTAGGAAAGTGAGAGAGAGAATAATAATTCGTGATGCCCTATTCCTCACTCACACTGTTGTCCCTCGCTGGAAAATCATTCGTCATACTGAATAAATATTTAAAGTCACACAGAATACGGCAGCTGGACATATTTATGTTTCTAACAAAATATACTCACGACTTGGTGTGGGAAATTAAGAGGAAAGCACATTTAGAGGCAATGAAACCGTAAACCCAGGTAGACCTCAGGCTAAATGAAGCACTCCTTCGCAGTCTCCCTGATATGCAGAAACAGGAATTTAACACAGTGCTGCTAATGATGCTTCAGCCACGAAATAAGACAGAACAGCTGGAAACCTGTGGCATTTGCAATAAAACTGACACAAAGGCATCTTGATCTTGGATTCAAAAGGCAGTTTAGTTGAGTACAGAGTTGCCAGTTTAAAAGGACTTAGTTGTGACTTAAGTCCTAGCTGTGTCTTCCTGGTTCCATCACTGCACCTTAATCTGCAAAATGAAGGCTCTGCCTGTGACCCAGAAATTCTCTTCCTCCTCTGAAACTCCCAGTGTGTGGAACTAGTGAACAGGAGCTGTACCAACGTGGAGATTCTATCCGTAACAATGTCTATTCCAGTCATGCATTCTGGAGCCGGGAAATAACCACAGGATGGATTCAGGGACCCACTGGACCCCCTTTGAGACGTAGCCTGAGCTACAACTCCATTATCACCCAACCTCCATGAGCCCCTACACCGACTGGTGGATCTCAGTGACGTTTTTGGTCTCCTGGAATTAGTGTCAGTTCAGAGCCGGTGAGCCCCTCAAAGTCTGATTATCTCTTTCCCCTCAGCATCGCTACCCTAATAAAAGGCCCTAAGTCCCTTGGGAAGGGCTGAGTGAAAGATTAAGGTATATAGTTTCAGTGGTGTCCTGGGGTTCCTCCTCAAGGGACCCAGTCTCCCCTTCATTTGAGGAGTTCTGGGTCTGCAAACTGGCTCGAGTCTGGGAATTCACTGATGGGCCATGACTGTCTCCTGAGCCTCATGACTTTTTATGATTCAAGTTAAACTTTCATTCACTTGACCTAGAATTCTGCTAATACAGATCAAGTAAGACTTCAGCAAACTTCCCATCTATTTCACTTCTGGCAACAACACCATGATCAACTAGCCAAAGCCATAGGTTCACTTCTGGCAGGACTGGTGTCCTTGAGGGTAACCAAACCTGCCTTGCCTTAAGCAGACAAGCCCAGCCTCTTGGAATTTACAGTCCGGAGGAGAAGAGAAATAAACACATGAAAAGCAAGTATTTGCAGGGAGGGCTAGTCTTAGAAAGGGCCTCTCTGAGGCCCTGAGCGCTAAGGGCTCTGGGAGAAGAACCTCTGAAGTAGAAAAGATGGCAAGAGCAACATTCCTGGGAAATGCATGGAGCGTTGATGGGTCTGAGCGCCAGAGGCCTGCAACAAAAGAATCCCAACATTCTGAAGCCTTATTTCCTTGGTCATTTAGTTTTACTCAATTTAAAACCCAAATCAGATGGGGAGAGAGGGAGCTCTTAACTACGTAGAAAAAAATATATCTCTGGAGGAAGCAGAGCCTTGGCTGAGACGGCCCAGAGATTCAGAGACAGGGTGCCCAAATGGAACTCTAGAGCTGCTGAGAAAAGCCCTCTCTCATGGAGGTGGTGCCTCACGTGTTGTGTAGAGGTGACATGGCCTGTGAACTCGGCTGAGGAAGAAAGATAACTTTCTTCGTTTTCCTTAACAACTTCAGTTCTCAGGTCCCCTCAGCGCTTGGATCCCACAAAACTCTGACTGTTTTGCCACCTGGGCTCCCCCCTCAGGTGCACCACCAGCCTCAGGAATCTCCATCTCTTCTCACAAAAGAAGAATCAGGCCAACAGACACATGAAAAGATGCTCAACATCACTCATCAGCAGGGAAATACAAGTCAAAACTACAATGAGATACCACCTCCCACCAGTCAGCATGGCTAAAATTAACAACACAGGAAAGGAGAGATGTTGGCGAGAATGTGGAGAAAGGGGAACCCTCCTACACTGTTGGTGGGAATGCAGACTGGTGCAGCCACTCTAGAAGACAGTATGGAGTTTCCTCAAAAGGTTAAAAATAGAGCTACCCTATGACCCAGCAATTGCACTGCTAGGTATTTACCCCAAATATACAAATGTAGTGATCCGAAGGGGCACATGCACCCCAACGTTTATAGCTGCAATGTCTACAATAGCTAAACTATGGAAAGAGCCTAGATGTCCATCAACAGATGAATGGATAAAGATGTGGTTATATATATATATATATATAACGGAATATTATGCAGCCATCAAAAAGAATGAAATCTTGACATTTGCAACAACATAGATGGAACTACAGTGTATTATGCTAAGTGAAATAAGTCAGTCAGAGAAAGACAAATACCATATGATTTCACTCATATGTGGAATTGAAGAAGCAAAACAGATGAACATAGGGGAAAGGGGAAAATAAAGAGAGGGAAGCAAACCAAAGAGATTCTACTACAGAGAACAAACTGAGGGTTGCTGGAAGGGAGGTGGGCAAGGGGATGGGCTAGATGGGTGATGGGTATTCAGGAGGGCACTTGTGATGAGCACTGGGTATTGTACGTAAGTGAGGAATCACTAAATTCTACCCCTGAAACCAATATTACACTATATGTTAACTAACTAGAATTTAAATAAAAACTTGAAACAAAAATAAATAAAAATAAAAACAAAAATACAAGAAAAGAATCAGGCTGGAAAACCAGAATGACTCTCCCAGGGTCCCCAGTAAAGGGCAAGGGTAGGGTGGACTCCGATTTCTGGACTCCCAGTCCTGTGCCAACTTGGCAAAGGCACAGTGCATTAACCTCTGGTATCACAATTTATGGAGGCGAGCTGAATTAGCAATACACAGTCTGTGCTTTGCCAGGTAGATTACGTTATTAGAAGTCAGCAGCCCTGAGCTGCTGGCTGAAGAATGATCTGTGACGGGGAGGACGATGATATCATGAATATACCCAGGCAGTCTCTGCTTCTGTCTTGCCCTTGAATTAACTTCTAGACAGTCCATTAGTTTGGAGTATTCCGCAGCCACCATAATGGCCCTTTTCTCTGCAGTCAATTGGGTTGACCACATCACAGTCCAGAATTGGCAATTAAAACTGCCATCATAATTTGACCACAGTCAGGTACCTCTGAGTCTATGGATATCACTGAAATTTCCTTGATAAGACTAAATGGAAAGGACTGGAAAGTTCAGAACTTAGGCTGTTAGCCTTATTCTGACAGGCCAGTGGTATTACAGAGGTAAGAGAAAGTAAATGGAAGCCTTAGCCTTTCCTGGTGGCAAGAATGTCTTATCTTATGGACCCTGAGAAGGTCCTTTAACAAATAGCCCCAAATAAAACATGTTCTTCCTCAGGTACCCCAATTCACTGCTGCAGCCCCTTGAATCCATGATCCAAATTACCTCCCCAGGTCATCTGTGTACTTCGCCAATTTCACACAGACCTCTGAGCACTAAGGGAAAGCCTCCTTTCTCTATCATTCATTACAAAGCGAATTATTGATTTTTATCATTTTTTTCCCAAGGAAAAAATATTTTTACACTTTCCCAGACTTTCCAACCTTCTTGGTTTACTGGAATGGTCTACGGGAATGTCTTCACTCTAAGGAAAGCTCCTGATCTGTGCGACTTAGTCACATATTTGCAAAGTGCCCACTGTGTGCAGAATGTAGCATATGAAGGGCTATAAAAAGATGAAAAAGCACATCCGAAAAATCAGTGAATAATCCACCAGTCTCAATATGCACATACATCTTGTGGCATATAATGATATAAAAATTTTTAAAGATATTTTGAATGGTCATAAAGTGATCCATTAGTTTGCATTTGGAAATCTTTGTACCCCCAAAGTAACCAGATCATAGTCTTTCTCTATCATGCCTTATATTCCTTTTCAGCTTAGTTCTGATTTTAAAGTACTAGTCTAGGTAATTAAGGAAGACAAGTTGCCATTCTCTGACCTTCTCTTTTGGCAAAACTGTGTTTTGCTGTGTGGCTACCACGCTCAACAACCACAACTGATATGCTTCTCAAGTTCATAACCCAGGACTGTCTCCTTTCCTTTCTCTATTTATTTACTTTTATGTGATATTATTCCTATAGATTCATCTTACGATAGAGACCTTAGAAAGAACATCTCTAACGAAAATAAAGTTCTCAAACAGAAATTTTGCATTTTTACTAATTTTTTCCTTATCAGAGCAGAGTATCTTGGACTCTCCTAATTAAGATATGGGGTTTTCCTCGGCTGTGGATTCACTTCGTAGAGTTAACAGGTGCTTCAAGCTCTGTAAAGACAATGATTACACCATTGGCTACATAGCAGTCCCCCATTTTCTGCAGTTTTGCTTTCCCAGGTCTCAGTTACCTGTGGTTTCAATTCCCCGCAGTCAACCCCAGTCCAGAAGCAACTGATCCTCCTTCTGACTCATCATTAGAAGGTCAGTTACAGCCTAACCCTACGTCAAGATGCCTACATCATTCACGTCATGTCGTCTCATCACATAGGCATCTTATTGTCTTACATTGCAAGAACAGGCATGAGTAGAGTACAATAAGATATTTTGAGAGAGATCACATTCACATAACTTTCATTACAGTATATTTTTATCATTGTTCTATTTTATTATAAGTTACTGTTGTTGGTCTCTTACTGTGCCTAATTTATAAGTTAAACTTTGTCATAGGTATGTAGATAGAGGAAAAAGCATAGTTTATATAGGGTTCGGTACTATCTGCCGTTTCAGGCATCAACTGGGGATTTTGGAATGTATCCCCCGTGCATAAGCGGGGTGGGGGGATTATGATACTATTCCATTGTACTTGGCCAATGTCACAACTTCTGTTAATTCAACAAAAATCAGGAACTTAACAAATGGAACATATTACATCTTAAGAAGTAGGCTTTCTACCAAGTTAAATATGCTGTTAACGGAGATCAATAAAGTAACATTTGCTTGAGACACACTCATCTTGGATTTAAGAGCAAGTTTGAATAGTTTGAACCTTTACTAGCTCATAATAGGTAGGACCAGGGCTATTTCTTGCTTAAACTAAATTTTCAGAAGAAAAATACATTTATGAATGCATTCTGCCAGAGAAACAAGATTCCATTTAAACTAAAACACATTTCCTGAAGTAAAATACTACCAGAATCAGCCACAAGAACATAGAAGTGTGTTCTCCTCTCTTCTGGACTTACATTTCTAAGAACCAGCATCATGGTTCCTAAGGCGGACATGAAGATAGGGAAAGAAGTGTGGTAAGGGATAATTTCTCAGTAATGAGGTCCTTTAGAGTGGAGAACATGTATAATTATGAAGAATAAACACATTACTATGAAGTATGAAGGAAAAAAACCTTACCCGAATCCAGAAAGTAAGCGACAGAAGAGAAAGAATTCATAACCCTGGACAAATGAAGAAAGGAAGGCGAAGAATCCATTGATAGACATACAAATCAGCAGAGACTGCTTTCTTCCCACTTTGTCTGCCAGTCCTCCCCAGAAGAAAGCCCCTGCCATCATGCCAAGGTACACTATGCTGCCTGCAACACATAGAAAACAGAGAAACATGTCAGAGATTGGAGTAATTAACACATTAGATCAAATGAACAAGAGACAAAATACATTTTCACATTTTGTATGAGAAAAAAATTCCTTTAAAAAAATACATCCTTCAGGATATACAAATCACCTTTCAAATGGGAAAGTAAGCTCTGTTGGTTACCTTTAGCTGTCATGACCAATGACAAAGGCAAAAGACAAAACAGTGATGTTCTTGCTCAGCTCATGAGAATGGGTACATAGGGTGCAGGCCCAAGGAGTCTCCACAGAGGACAATCCTGGACTTTGACTCACACGCATGTTGCCTTTGGTCCAAATGCCCAGCTTAGCACATGACAAGGCCAAGATGGGAGACTGAGTCAAGGTCTTCCTGGTCAAAATGAATCTCCCAGTCTGCTTCAAATCTCTGCCTGTAGCAGATGATCAGGCCAAGGCCAGACTCTTAGGGACTCTCTAAAGGATTCCATGGGTTCTTTCTCTCTAGTCTCTCCTAAAAGCCCTGGCCCTTCCTTAAGAAGGAAACGGAAGCTAGGGAAGGTAGGTTTAGAGACCACAAGAGTTAATCTTAAAATAGTCTCAAACTCTGCTCATAAGAGAAAACTTTCTCTTGGAGTCAGAAGCTTAAGGAGCCTAAGGAGAAGAAAAATAGTGTTGCAGTTTGGGAACTGTTAAACATCATGGTTGGCTTTACTTCCATAGTAGAAACAAATGGAAAATCAGGAGTTAGATCGATGTCCCTCTTGGTGTCACTGTGAGTACACATGTGATTTTTCTTTTCTTTTTTTTTTTTTAAGTAGGCTCCATGCCCAGTGTGGAACCCAATGGGGGGCTTGAACTCATGACCCTGAGATCATGACCTAAGCTGAGATCAAGAGTTGGACCCTTAATTAAGCCACCGAGATGCCCTGTGAATTTTCTTCTTCTTTTTTTTTTTAAAGATTTTATTTATTTATTTGAGAGAGAGAGAATGAGAGAGAGCACATGAGAGGGGGGAGGGCCAGAGGGAGAAGCAGACTCCCTACCGAGCAGGGAGCCCGATGCGGGACTCGATCCCGGGACTCCAGGATCATGACCCGAGCTGAAGGCAGTCGCTTAACCAACTGAGCCACCCAGGCGCCCTTCTTTTTTTTTTTAATTAACATATAATGTATTATTTGTTTCAGGGGTACAGGTCTGTGATTCATCAGTCTTACATAATTCACAGCACTCACCATACCACATACCCTTCCCAATGTCCATCACCCAGCCACCTCATCCCTCCCAGCCCCTCCACTCCAGCAACCCTCAGTTTGTTTCCTGAGATTAAGAGTCTTTTATGGTTTGTCTAATTCATTTGCTTCTTCTAAAAAAACAGGCCCCCAGAAGCCCTGTCTGGAATATTTCTTAAGATGAAATAGTATTAGGTATGGCAAAAGTTACTTCAGAGATGTTTGTAAAACGGTGTGTAATGTCTAGCGGAAATGACATTAATTAATAAATGAAAGTTTGTTATATCTGGGTGTGGTACTTACAAAGCTACTACATCTCTCATCCATTTCTATTCCCCCTTCACCAAATCACCACTTGAATAGTTCCTTTTCAAAGGCACATTCAAGATACTCAGCAGCATCTAAGTAACAAGTTAGAAAAACACATTGATTTATTGCTTTAGATTAGTTTGGGAAATATCCTATTTAAACACTCACCCTGAATTCATTTGCTTAATACACAGTTAATGGACCCAGTAGAACACCTGGAAAAGTCTGATGACCTTGACATCAATGACATGTGGACGCTGCTCTGCATATAGCTGAGTACAGGCAGCTACAGGAATGGCAAATGTTGGAACCATTGTACAGTAAGACAAAATAGAAGCCATTTTTATTCAGACTGGGGTACTGCAAAGGGGTGAGTGGCCATCCTTTGCCTTGATGGGGAATGACATATTTTTCTTTATTATGGGGCTAACCATAAACAGAGCATCCTTCTCAAAAAGAAAAAAAAAAAAAAAGATACTCATATCATGAAGCCCAGTGCATGGTTACAAGACAATTTAAATAATGGATCAGCACAAGGCGAAGGAATTCCCAAAGGAGACAGATTCACCCAGGAAAATGCATATGCAGCAAATCTCTTATTTATAGCACAAGGGGCTCAAGTCAGCTACTCAGGCCTCTCAGAAGAATAATCAATAGCTAAGCTTTTCATAATAATATCTGTGACTTTAAAAATGCCTACAAACCAGAGGGTAAGCTCCTTTAGATCAGGAGGGGCCCATAGCTGCTGCAGTCCAAAGATGTGGGAGTCTTTCTTATAGCTCCAGCCCCAAGGACAAAAATCCGTCCCTAGCAATTGCTGAACCCTTACCAGCTCTAAGTGTTTGTATGAATTAATGTATTTGCTCCTTACAACAATCCCTTGAGGTTAATACTATGGAACCCAGTTCATTGGCATAGAGAAGCGAATGATCTGACCACAGAAAAGTGAGTAGAGACTACATCTCAACCCATCAGCAATTCTTCGTGCAATATGGTTACAATTCCTTTAACAATCCTGGCTGCCCTCCTAGGAAAACATCCCAGTTTGTCCCGGCCCCTATGTGGCGGTACCACCCAGAACTGAAAGCATAATTTGAAAGGTCTCTGAGGAGTCTTCTCCTTAACTCACAGAATCAGAGTTAAGTCCAGGGAAGCAGAATATGATCGATGGGAGCTACGGGGAAATGCTGCTTCATTCTACCCAAGCATATGACAAGGGGTGCACCATTTGTTCTCAGACATTCTAAATGGGCTCATTCCCAACCACTAGCAGGAGGTAAGGGGATCAATGTGGAAAACAGCTCAGTGGTGCCAAGGAAAAATGAAAATCCAGGATCTTTCTAAAAAGGACATGCTATGGAGGCACCTGGGTGGCTCAGTCGGTTAAGCTTCTGACATATTTTCGGCTCAGGTCATGCTCTCAGGGTTGTAAGATGGAGCCCTGCGACCAGCCCCGAGCTGGGCATGGAGCCTGCTTAAGAGTCTCTCTCTTCCTCTCCCTCTGCCCCTCCCTCACAAAAAATAAAAAGGACATGCTATATTCCAAAGGAGGGCAACTCCCTTGCTTTTCTTGTTGTAGGGGCCTGATGCTCCCGCTGGACTGGGCTCTATATCCTATCATTCTTCTCATTCTGGGCAGTCACCTGCAGCTTCATCTTCACTAAGCCAGACCATAGATTTATGAAGTGATGATTCCAGCACTTTAAGGACTCATAGTTCGTTGCTAGATTTTCCCAACTGGCAGTAGTGTGAGAACACAGCCCCACCCTGGGAGCTTCTTAAAGCTCAGACATAGGAAAGGTTGAGTGAGCTGAGCTTGCCCTTGACTTCTGTGATGGAGATGGTTCAGTGACTTGACAAGGGGCAGAGCACCCACAATTATCATTAGCACTTGGTACTTAAGCCACCCCAAAATAATACTCATTAGAGATTTTAATATATAAAAGAGTAAAATAAAAATGGCCCATCCTTCAATTCCTCCAGATATCCTTAATACACACCCACACATATATGTGTGTGTATATATGTATGTATGTATGTATTTAGATATATATATATATATATATATATATATGTATATTTAAAAACCCAAATATGCCTACATGGCCAAAAATTCAAAGCACATGGAAATATATAACATGAAACTAAAAGTCTCCTTCTCCCCTGCCCTTGACCCTCTTCCCAAAGGTAACTATTATCAATTTTTCTAATTCTTCCACAAAAGTTTATAACTATAACTGTAGAAAAATGGATAACCTTTAGGAATTGCTTGTTAAATACAATTTTTTGTTCCTGTGTAATATTTATCTTTTCTCCTGTTGCGTTTAGGATTTCTGAACTTAGCAAATCAGAAATAAATCTCTGTCAGAATTTTAAAAATTACTTCAAGATACATTTCATATATTCCACAAAAGCATGCACTATCAGCTACTAGGGGAAAACCAAACAGTTACTTCTCCATCTTGTATTTTTTCTATGCCTAAAATAAATACACCTTAACCTCCTTAAAAGAGAGAATGTTAAATTCAATTGTAAAGAACTTACTGAGCACCCACTCGGCCTAACTTTTCCTGAAGTGCTAGAACTATAAGGATTGATAAGTCATGATCCCTGAGCTCACCTAAGGAGAACCTGAGCAAGCCTTTATCTGGGGCCCTACTCTAAGCCAGGAGAAAAGGGAGACAGCTGCACACCCACTATTTCACACCACCCTCCCAATACCCCATCTGATCATGGCCACTACAGAGTGGGGCAGCCAGGTCAAAACCTTCCATGGCCTCCTGGGGACAAATGACCAGGACAGAGCGGTGCTGAGTGCACACTCAGGGACCTGGGTTCCGAGTCCCTGAACTCTTTCTATTCCATCCAAATGGCTTCAGGAGCTCATGACTCAGTGAGGGAGACCTCAGGCACACAACAGAAGGAGCCCAGCCGTGGGGTGTGCACTCCAGTGGAGGCGTAACTGGGAGCAGGGTGACAAAAGGTGGCTGGTAATTCTGACTGTGGGAAGGTTTCACTGAGAAGGGAATACCTGAGAGGATTCTGAAGGATAAGAAAGATTTCAAGACAGTATTAAATTCCTCCATAAGTGATAGATTTAGCAAAACAAAACGTAGTATCAAGTTGTATCTTCACTTCTATTCTGGTTAGGAAGATGTTTCAGATCTAAGGATAACAATCTTTTGAGCCTACATTGCATATTATTGGTAATTAGACTGTCCCACCGGGTGTGCCATGGACAGGAGTCAGCCTCCCTTCTAGCTCATTTGAGAAACACAGCACAATGAGAAGATTCATTTGTTGATTGTGTGACCTACTTAAAGCCAGACCTTTGAATTCACAGAGTGAATAAAACTGGAAATACTTTGGGATTGTCAGGATACAAACTGTATTTCCTGGCTTGTTTGTTTCCACTTTTCCATTTTGTTTTTGCCGTGTGCTGATGGGGATTCCCTGAAAACTCAGAGCAGGGATTTATGCTCTTGACATAGACCACCCTCCTGCCCTCCACTCCTCATGATGCTGCTGACGATCAGAATTCAAAGGTATGTTAGTCCAAAGTCCCTTATTTTAAGGACAGAGAAACTGATGCTATGAGAAGCCAGTACTTGAAATCAGGTCTTCTAGATCATTCACATCAGAGTATGACCTTTGGACCAAAAGCACCAGCACCCTGGGGGAACCTGATAGAAATTCAGACTCTAAGGCTCCACTCCACACCTACAGAAGTCAGAAGCTGCATCTGAACAAGATTCTCACAGACCTGTGTGCACTTCGGAGTTTGAAAGCACTTTTAGTCTGATGTGCTTTCCATTAAAACAATCTCTCTAGCACATTTTCTTACTTAAAGTTTGTATTTGCCTAATACATATTTGATAGGAGGAGATGCAGGCTATGGAATATATATATTTTTAAAGATTTTATTTATTCATTTGAGACAGAGAGATACAGACAGAGAGAGCATGAGCAGGGGGAGAGGCAGAGGGAGAGGGAGAAGCAGGCTCCCCACCGAGCCAGGAGCCAGACGTGGGGCTTGATCCCAGGACCCTGGGATCATGACCTGAGCCAAAGGCAGATGCTTAACCATCTGAGCCATTCAGGTGCCCCAAGCTATGGAATATTTTAATTCTAAAGACACAGAACAAGCAAGATCTCCCCCACACCAGCTGCAGATATGTAAAGGGCAAGAAGGAAATCTGTGCCTCCCCTAGCACCTCTCTCCTCAGGACTAGCTAGAGGCAGGCCTCTGATGTTGACAGAGGCCAGGCTGTGACTCTCAGATCCTTTCATGAAGTGAATGAAGATTCTAATTCAGCTGGGCTTTTGGGAGGTTGAACCTGACCTGAGGCTTTCTCTACTCTTCCTACCACAGCTCGGGCTCAGGCCATGCTTGGCCAGCCCAGCCGCTCAGTCTTTCAGAAGACCAAAAGAGGCCTCAAGCATGACTTCCTCATTAAAGTATTTTCTAACATGGGGGCTGATTCCATTTATTTAATCATACCCTCATTTCCCCTGATGAATATCACATTTCTATTTCTGTCTCTTTGCTAATAAGCTGCTTTTGATTCTTTCTGACAATACCTAAGGGGTACATCTTTTCCCCCTAGAGCCATTTTAAAGCACATTTAACCTTAACAGAACAATTTTAAGAAATGTATATAGTATTTTTCTCATAGAAATTTTTAACCAATAGGTTTTTAAAAATTGTTTTAAGCACCTCAGTTACCCATGGCTAATGTATTACTCTATAATTCATTGCACCGTTTATTTACAAATTGGATTTCTACAAAAATCATTCTGTGGCAGTATTCTGAATTCAATGATAAATAATCTCCATGAGGTGATGATCATATTCACCTTTTATAAGGGGATTTTCTTAGGATAAAACAAAATTTAAGTCAAAGAAAAATAAAAATAAGCACGAATTTGAAAAGATATATGCACCCTCTACGTTTATTGCAGTATTATTCACAATAGCCAAGATGCAGAAGCAACCTAGGTGTCCATTGATACACAAATAGATAAGGAAGATGTGACACACACACACACATGAATATTATGCAGCCGTAAAAATGATAAGACTGTGCCATTTGCAACAACATGGATGGACCTAGAGGGTACTTTGCTAAGTGGAATAAGTCAGACAGAGAAAGACAAATGCCATATGGTTTCACTCATGCGGAATCAAAACAAAACAAAACAAAACAAAGAAACAGAAAGCAGAAACAGACCCATAAATACAGAGAACAAACTGGTGGTTGCCAGAGGACACAGAGGTGGGGAGACTGACAAAGTGGGTGTAGAGAGGTCAAAGATACAGGCTTCCGGTTATGGAATGAATAAGTCACAGGGATGAATGGTACAGCATAGGGAATATAGTCAGTGATATTGTCATAGTGTTGTATACTGCTATATGGTAGCCACACTTGTGGTGAGCGTAGCATCGTATAAAGAGCTGTCAGATCGCTATGATGTACACCTGAAACTAATGTAACATTGTGTGTCAACTACACTTCAATTAAAAAGAAAAAAAGTAAAGCTATGTTGAAAGAGAAGATCGACTTGGGCCAAAGCTATGCCCTAGTAATAGGATCTATAGGGATATATTTGAAAAGGCCAGATTCCAGATTGTTGTTATTTGGATACTTATGCAGATAAGTCCTACTTTTTCTGAAGGCTGTGATCAAGTTTTAGAATTTTTTTAAATTTTATTTATTTATTTGACAGAGAGCCACAGCGAGAGAGGGAACACAAGCAGGGGGAGTGGGAGAGGGAGAAGCAGGTTTCCCGTGGAGCAGGGAGCCCAACGCAGGGCTCGATCCCAGGACCCCGGGATCATGCCCTGAGCTGAAGGCAGACGCTTAACGGCTGAGCCACCCAGGCGCCCCAAGTTTTAGAATTTTTTTTTTTTGGCTACCACACTTGGATGAAAGACAGCCTTAGACATAAACTCAGCCTTTGGCTGATAGACTAACTTTCTCCCACAGGAATCTATCTTCCACAAAGTACTACTTACCAAAGAGAAGCATGTTCATAGAGCAGGATTTGGCCTAATATTTTTTACACTGAAAGATCTTTGCATCCTCTCTGGCCAACCAACTCAAGGGAAAGTGTCTATGGCCTGTAACACTGAGTGGTACCCTCAAGGTGAGGACACATACGGACCTTCTCTATTCTAGTAAGGTGAGTGAGCCTTTGTTTGGGATTTTGAGCATGGTTCCTTTTTGCGCAAGGTCCTGAAATGCTAATATTACTATTGGTGTGAGGAAAAGAAGAAAAAAAAGGGAAGGAAATGATGATGGAAAAAAAGACAACAGGAAGAAAGAGAGGGGCTCCAGGCCGGTGTACAAAGTCAATTACAGCTTTTGGCCACCCTCCGCTCGAGTTCTGAAAAGAAGCCACCTGAAACAGTACTGGAAGAGTTAACTAATTTTTTAAGCCTCAAAGACTTATATTTTTTTTGCAATTTTAACCTATTCAAATGAATAAATAATACATGATTTCTTAAATTTAATTAATTTAATTAAATAATAAATAATTAATAGGCTTCTCTTACCGAACCCCTCACTTTTTCCGATTACTATTTTTAGTAGCCACAGGGAAGGACTGTTATGTGTTCAAATGCATCTGTGGACTTTCACAAAATCAAATACGAGTAAGGAAAGCGATAATATCCAAGGCGTATGTACAAATGAAAAAGAAAAAGAAAAACCTTCCTAATTTGCAATGGAGAACATCTGCAACAAAAGTCAGCTCACCTTTGCTAGAAAGAACTGTAAATATCAGATGCAGTCTGCAGCACATCTCTGACTTTTACATTTGGGAAGTCTGACATTTAAGTCCTTGAGCCAGGCCGAGACGGCTGCAGTGGCTTGTGTAGGCAGGTAACACCACATCAAGCAGCATTTCCTACTTGTTACCTAAGTCTCCCTGGGCACAACAGAGCTTCTGAAGGCCCAAAACCACTCTCACTGAATCCAGAGAGCCAAACACAGAAGCAGAGTCCTAATAAGGAAGCCCAGTCTTCTCTAATATCCTTGCTCAGATGGCTAGTATGCAGCATGCCCACTGGATAGGGGAAGAGATATTCAAATATGTTTTACATGGATAGCTCTCGAAGCCCCCCAAAAAGGGCAATTGCAGCCTCTTGGGTGTTCAAAGCATTAAAGACACAAGTCTTAGGAATGAAGAGCATTACAGAGAGCCATTTTATGGTACACCATGAGATCACCTATCACTTCTGCACCAATGGGACCTCTCTCTTTGGAAACTTCCCCCACTATAGGCCTGTGCTGAGGAAGAGAAGTGGTAACTGACTGAACCCTTGCTTCCGAAATCCCAGTAACTGAGTCAACAATGAGCAGGTGGTCACTAATTCCACAGCTCTTCACTGAGCTCCCGCTGTAAGCCAGGCAACCTTTGGAGGTATGAGGACCGGGGAAGAGAAGAAGAGCAATGAGAAGAGGTCCACAAATATGAAACTGGCATGGTCCTCACTCTTGAGCAGCTCACAGCCTAGTGTAGTGCTTTCAGACAATGGCTGCACATCACAATCATCGGGGACCTTCAAGGAAAAGAAGGCTGATGTCCAGACCACACCCAGAGGTTCTGGTCCTGGGGTAGGGCTTAGGCAACAGTACTTGTATAAAACTTCCCAAACGTTTTAATATAAAAGTGGGGCTTTGAACCTTTGGTTTCCTGAGAGATTAAAAACATGCAGAAAACTAATTACCATCAAATGAAGTGCACGCTGTAATTAAGGTGAGTACATTATGCTTAAGGGGAAAAAAGGAAGGAGCGACTTAAGTAGTTCCACACAATTCTGGAACACTTCCCATAGAAGGTAGATCATGCTGGCTTGTGAGCAATGAATAAGAATTCTGCAAGTAAGAGGGGAAAGTTCCCAGGGAGAGAAGAAAGCTCAGTTAAAAGGTCTGGAGGTGTGTCAGAGCACAGCTCACTAAAGGGGCTCCTGGTAGTTGAGGATGGAGGGAACGTCAGGTTCATGCTTGGGGACAAAAGCGGCAGGAGACCACAACGGAAGACAAGTTGGAGTCAATCCAAGGAGTTAGCGTTTAGCCTTTGGGAAACTATAAAACAGACTGGCCATCATCGGTGCCTGAAAAAATCATTCCAGAAACTGCAGGGAGGATCAACTGCAGTGGGGAATGACAAAGGGGAGGATCCAGCCCAGGGTAAGGCACTTGAGGCCTGAGAGGCCTGGAGCACAACATACAGGGAAGTACTAATTCTCAGGTGTCAACTCTGCACTTGAGCAATCCTGAGAATGAATGTTTTTTAAATCTGTGCTCCCGCCAAGGGGAAAAAAAGACCAGCTTCAGGAATATCACTGAGAAGTAGCCCTGGGAAGGAATGATGGCAACGTGGTCTAAGGCAGGGGCAGCGGGCTTGGAGAAGATTCACAAGGCTGGGGGGGGTTTTGGTGGTCAGAGTCCACAGTTCTTGTATACTGAAGGGTGAGGCAAGGAAGAGCAGACAGGCTTGGGATGGGTCCTAGTAAAATTCATAAAGAGAGGGAACACAAGAGGAGAGTGGGCCTGACAGGCCAGGGTCTTAAACAAGTGCGGGGAAGTCCACATCGGTAACCTTCACTATACTACCCGTGAATGGAGCCAAAGAGGGCAGTACAGGTCAGTAAGGCCGTGATCAATATAGCTCATCTTAGGAACGCCTCATGAACAGAGCAGGGCTTGAGCTAAGTGTCTAAAGAACAAGGAGAACATGAGTAAGAGGACAGGCCGCATGGCCTTTTTACATCCCCTCAGACATACACGACAGCGGAGAGTTCTGCAGTGGGCAAGGGCAGGAGAAGGCTGGGCAGGTAAGCGAGGGTATGGAGCTTGGTTCGAGTGGCTGGGATGGGTGTGTGGAGAAGTACATACAAGCAGGGTTAGTGAGAGAAAATCCTTAAATAGCAAGCCCCCCCAAATTAAATTAATTCCATAGACCATGGGGAGCCACTGATGGGTTTCTGAGTGGGGAAATAAGGCCACCAAAGCCCTAATGTGAAAAGACCAGGACATTTAGAGCAGGAACGGCAGACTTCTTCTCTGAAGGGCCGGAGAGAAAAGACTGCCTTTGAGACTTGGCAGGCTCCGCAGGCTCTGTCACAACTGTTCCCCTGCGCACCTGCAGCACGAAAGCAGCCACAGAAACTACGTAAGCAAAACGGACATGGCTGTGTTCCAATGAAACGATCTCCAAAAACAGGCAGGGAGCCGGCGAGAGTTTGCAAACCCCACTTTGAGGGAAAGTTTGCCTGTAGCAGCTCCAGGAGCAGGTGTGCAAGGACTGAACCGGCCAGTGGAAGTATCCAGGGGACAGTAGAAAGCCTGACGACCTGGGGGGGGGGGGGGGGGGCGGCAGAGCAGGCAGTTTAGAGCCTTGTGAAAGGCAAGGATGAAGGAAAGAGAGGACAGAGACCCTAGGATCAACCCTCGAGGAACAGCCACAGGGAGAGAAGGAAAAGAAGTCAGACGTAAGGAAGTGCGGGCAAGGAGACAAGCGGAGAGTGTGGATGGCGGGGAGAGCACCTCAGAAGAGTCCAGGGTGCCCGGAGCGCGGGGACTCGGAGAGGACGTTGGGCTTGTCTCGGGGGAGGGCGCCAGGGGCCTCGGGGTGCGGTGGGGGTGGGGCGACTGCAGTGCAGCGGTGGTGACAAGGGGAACAAGCAGGGTGGCCGCGAGGCCCTGCAGGCAGGGGTGGAGCTAAGCACAGCGGCAGCTCCCGGGAGCACAGGGGCGGGACGGAGGCGAACCCGCAGCCCACACGAGCGCCCCGGGAGTGGTGAAAAGAAGGAAAGCATCAAGCCTATGAACATGCCCAGCCCCGCCCGGAAAGCACAGCCGCAGATACCGCGGAGCCCAGCAAAGGGCTTCTTCTACTGGAAGAGTGGGCCGCTCTGGAAGAACAGTGCTCTCCTGTGTCTCATTTCCAGAAAATGCATGAAAAACAGGCTTACGAGAAATTCCTGAATCTCCTCAAGTTTACCTGCAAGCAATGAAAGGATTTTTTTTTTTTCAGAGAAGTCTCTTTTATATCAGCGCAGCGAATAAACCAAGCATAGAAATCTAAAAGGAAGGAGCACTTTAGAGGGACAGAACAGGAACATAATTTTGGAGCTATGTCCATAGGATATCTTTTGGTATTTTAAGCAACAGAAATGCCTGAAGGGAAAGGGCTCCTGCCGCTTAACTCAGGCCATTTCCGGACACTGGGGATGCGACTGCATGGTAGGAAAAGAGGTCTGAAAATAGACTCAAAGATCACACCGTGCTCCATCCATACTGACTGGAAAATGATTCCACAAGTCCTCCAAGACCCTTTCAGAAAGCCACGTGGAAGTTTTTTGTTGCTGATGGGTTTTTTGTTTAAGTTTAGGTGTGAGACATCATGATGAAAACCAGACTAGATCATAATAGATTCTGGTAAATGAGAGAATTCAGTAATCCATTTCGGATGCTCCACCATGACCTTTTGTTTCCCCAAATAGGCAGATACCTGGGCTGTCAGCCCAGAGCAGTGAGTGAATAAATACCAGGATGGGCCTTGCACTAATGGATGTTGGTCCTAATCCATTGCTGCTGGTAAAGGCGAGGTGAATTCAGGGCAGCACTTGCTGACACTTGAGATTTATTTTGTCATTAGTGATGAAATGCCATGCAAGGGCTCCTCAATCCCAAACTGTCAGAAGTACATTTAGGTATTTCAGGGAAGGTCACGCAAATACTCAGGTATTGACCCACAGGACTGAAGCTGTTCTTTAGCGGCTCATTATTCTTAGTATGATTATAAATGATTTGTGTCTAGCATGAGCAGTTAGCCATCTGCTTAGATTAGGAAGGAAAAAATGGGACCACTCTGAGAGTAAGAAAAAAGCAGGAACTTGAATCAATTACTATATTACGGCTCAAAACAAAAGAATGTTGAATCCATTTTGTTTTGTCCTCTAGAACCTAAGACAAGATATGCTAAAAATCAACCCCAAATGCCTCAATGTTTCTTAAACACATTATAGTCATTCTTTTCTTTGAACCCTTACCCATTGAACCTCACCAGAAGCATCTTTCTCTTGCCTTTCATCCAAACTCTGTACCTTGAACTTCACCTCCACATTTTTGTGAGCACCACCCAGACTACTCTGGTTTTCGTGAGTAACTTCTATATATTCTCATTGACAGTCTGATTTGCACTCTTTGTCAGCATTTCATATGCATTTGTCTTAGCTCTACAACCAACTTGTAATCTGACCCCTGGTAGACATCATATCATGGACAGCTAATTCTGAAACTCCATCAAACTATGTTGTTCTAGGCACATTTCAATCAGTAAAACCTAGCTAATGTAATCTGAATTTAACACAGGAGTTTTAACCTAAGCCTTAGTACCAGTCACACACAACTATGCAACTGAGGGAACTGATATAAATCTGAAATCCTGACCACAAGATCTTGAGTATCTCAAGTTAGTGTGATAAATCACATAGTTAAGAACTTTCGTCTAGAAGAGTGATACCCAAACGCACACATCTATAGAATAGGCTTCATGAGAAAGTTTCCACGAGCCTATAGTGAATGAAAAAAAAAAAAACAAGAAAAATAATATATGCCATTTCATCAAGGTAAATTTATTTATTTTAAAGATCTTTTATTCTAAGGATATGTCCTTCCTATTATTTTGATGTGAACATGCCTTTTGTTTGATGAATTGATAGTGAGCATAAAGAGTGGTGTGTTTTCTTGCAATTCTTCTTCTTATTTTTAAAGATTTATTAAATCTTGAAAAAAATGTTTAAACTGTTATTTGAGAGAAGGATAGAGAGAAAGAGCAGGGGGAGGCGCAGAGGGAGAGAAGGAATTCCAAGCAGACTCCCCACTGAGCATGGAGCTGGAGGCTGGGCTGGATCCCAGGACCCTGAGATCATGACCTGAGCAGAAATCAAGAGTCGGCGGCTCATTGCTCAACCAACTGCACCACCCAGGCACCGCACAATTATTATTTTAAAATGACCTTCCTTAGTGAAATAAAAAGTTGGCCAATCCTCATTATTTTTTTTTAAATTGGACTTTAAAATCCCCAAAACTAGTTATAAAACTCAAAATGGTGGGAACAATATTTTGGAAATCCTGCACTCTGAAAAAAGGCTAACAGGAAAATTAACGTACTAAACCATGGCTCATAAGATGAATTTCTAACACGTAACAATAGGGATGTCTCATCACGCGCGTCAGATGATTATACAACACGGCTGCAAATTTCTCAACACTCCTCTCCTGAGGAGGTGGAGTCTACGTTGCCTTTCCTGGATTCTGAGCAATGACCTGACCAACAGAGTATGACAGAAGTGCTGCTATTTGATTTCCCAGACTGGGTCATAAAAGGCCACGTAGCTTCAACCTTGCTCACTTAGAACACTTGCTTTTGGATCCCTGAGCTACCATCCGAGAAGTCTGACTACCCTGAGAACGCCATGCTGGCACTATCCTCTACAGTCCCAGCTAAGCCCTGACTAAGGGTCAGCCATCTTGGACCCTCCAGAACAGTCCATCTGCCAACTAAACCACCACTGAGTGACCTCTGATGGCATCATGAACAGAAGGATCACCCAGCCAAGCCCTATCCAAATTCCTAACCCATTAAACAAAGTAGAATTTAAAATGTTAGATATAATAAATGGGTATTGTTTAAAGCCATTAAGTGTTTGGTAGTTTGTCACACAATAACACATACCTGGAATAGCAAGGTCCCTACACTTCCAAAGACATTGCTTCACTGGGATACCCAGACTACAAGGGAAACAGTTTTCCACTTTAAGTTTTAAGGAAGATCAAAATGGTTTAATTTTTAATATTTATTTTCTTACTGCAAATCATTTCAAAATAAGAACATAATATTAACATAATATTAAGGGAAACTCCCGTCCCCCCCTAACTTCCAGCCATAAACTAAATGGTGAGTGGGGGACCAGAAATGAAGCTAGGTCATTCTCCCTCTGGCTCCTGTCACATCTTTTTCCAGGAAATTCCAGGAAAGATTTGGGGGGTTTTACCTTGTTTTAGTGAGTAAATTTTAAAGTAGGGGGGGAGAGAGGAATGAAGTAAATGTCAAGCAGGCTTGAAACAGAGGGTGTTTTATGCGTGGTGGTGGTGGTGGGTGGTTTGGTTTTACAGTGGGAGATCTGGTCATGACTCCAAGGAGCAGGAACTCCTAGAGAGCACTCTCTCCCTAGCAGTAGTATATTAATTAGCTCCTAGAGGGAAGAATACGAGGACATAAATTCCATGTGCTCTGGAGCATGCACACAATGTGGCTGATTCATAAAGCCCAGCAGCAGGGGAAGGAGACAGAACCACAGCTCTTCCTGGGAAACTAGGGAGCAGATTCGCTACCATGTTTTTCTCTATCCAAATGCCCTCCCCCAAACTGAGATTTCCCCGGCCCCTCCACTTTTTCCATCTTGAGGCTCCACAATATGGTAAATCAGTGATCACTTAAGTTTCACAGCACAAATTTGACTAAGCCTGTTAAACTTTGACTCACTATGGGTGAGGCGGAGGGGGCGGGGCACCGTGTACGTAGGGTTGTCACAAATAACAAACTGCTTCTTGGGGCCAGGCTGGAGCCTCACAGCTGTGGGTACAGATAAGCAGAACAAGGAGGGTAGGGATCCGATTGTGCTGAACTCCCATTCTCATTCAGGACAGTGCCATCCTGCACTCACCTGAGACCTGCCCCACCCCAATGGAGAGAGGCTGACAGAGGAGCAGGCTTTGACTATAGCCCTTGCTACTTACTGATTCCAGCCCTGTCTCTCACAGGCGCCCACACCCTGACTTTCCCAAAGAAATTCTGATTCATTAAACCCCTGGGTTGTATGGTTAGTTTTCATTTCAAAAGTTCCAAGTTCTGCTTTTGGAAATAATCAATTTTATGTAGGTTTCTAGACCTCTTGTCTTAATTGTTTGGCGATCTAAAAAAATGAATTACAGATAATTTTTCTCAGGTTCAGCACACTCGGGATTAGTGTTAAGAGTATCCCATCAGCAAATCAAGCTGCACACACAAAGCTGTCTAAGAATGTGGGCAAAATTTTAGCACTATTTAACCCTTTGGTGTTACATCAATTTTCTCTCTACACTTCAACAATTATAACTGTCACTAATGTCTAAACATTCACAATTATATTCACTATCAATTTTTTGTTCTAACTAAATGTATATATTATTATGTATATATTATCTAACTAAGTTTATGTATTTATTATAAATGCAATAGAGTATCTATAATAGAACTAAATTATATATATTTATTTTATAAATTTATATATATATGTAACTATATATGTATATGTATCTTCCTATTTAAAGGATAAATTCTCTTTTTAATTGAATTATACCTAATCCCTAGGCCATGGGAGTAAAATCTAGTCACTGTCAGATTTCCTTTTGTTTTATAACAAGGAGTGATAGAGATCAGTTTGTGTTTTAGGGATCCTGCTGTTGTTGGCAAACTCTCACCTCTAGAGGGAGCCAAAGACTCCCCTCTTTTCACCCAGCAAGGAAGAAGAGTCTGGATTATGTGAAGGACAAAATGGTAAACTTTGGAGACTTAAAATTGAGGCCAGTGTAGGGTGCCTGGGTGGCTCGGTTGGTTGGGCGACTGCTTTCGGCTCAGGTCATGATCCTGGAATCCTGGGATCGAGTCCCACATCAGGCTCCCGGCTCAGCGGGGAGCCTGCTTCTCCCTCTGACCCTCTCCCCTCTCATGCTGTTCTCTCTCTCTCCTCTCTCTCTCAAATAAATAAATAAATAAATAAATAAAATCTTAAAAAAAAAATGAGGCCAGTGTAGTTGGGGTGGAAAATAATCTCTTGATTTGGATCATCTCTATTCCATGTAGAGTTTGCTCTTATATCATGTCTTGCCCCAACACAACCTTCCCTGCCCCCTGCTCTGCCTCTAGCTTCTCCCAGGAACTGAAATATTTTACCTTGCCTGGAAGCTGGTAAGTTTCCTTACCTGTCTCATGGATGCAGGTAAAGGACATGAGGCTCCAGGTCTGAGACAAAGACTTTCACGCTCACAGCAACAACAATCACCAGGGTCAGCTTTCAGGCTGACCAAGAAGGAACGGAGCAGGCAGCTAGAGTCATGCCAAACAAAGGGGAGTCCAGCTCATCAGGATAGGAGATCACATCCAAATTTGAAGACACATTCTCAGCTAGTAACCAAGTGTGTACAGGTCTATAGAAGGGATCAACAAATGATGCTTTTGTGGAGCTAAGAATGGTTTTTTACATTTTAAAAGGGTTATAACAAAGAAGAATATGACAGGGATCATAGGTGGCCCAAGAAGCCTGAAGGATTGCTATCTGGCCCTTCACAGAAAAAGCTTACTGATCCCTGCTCTCCAGCATCCTCCATACTTGGGGCACTGTCGGGGGGGGGGGGGAGGGGAGCAATACAGCAAACAGAGGATTCAGGATCTCTCTCTCTTCTCTTTCTTGTTCCATTAGAGGCACAAATGGCAGGACTGATGGAACAAGGGCATTATGAGATTATCTTGCTCTTTCATTCTTACTTCCCGTCCTCAGCATAAACACCAAAGGCAGGTAGATTTCTTTCATAAGATGGGGTTGAGATGATGACTGATTGTCACATCATCATTTTTGTGGGCAAGGGCTTGGGGGATTTCCAACTGCCAGCCAGCCCTCAAAACACATCTCTGACTCTCTTTCGGAAAATGACTTCTTTCCTACCAACCACAGTATTTCTCCATAAGTTGACACCACTATTCCACCAGCATGGTTTTTGTAGCCAGCCAAATTGTCTCGCTCCCTGGCAAGTAGAGTCACCTAGTGCCACCTTTCTCAAGCCCCTCAAATGCCATGTGCTCTGGTTGCTAAGACTGGTTTCTAAGCAGCATCAAAGCGTCTGGCAGCTTCGTCAATGGGTTCCATGTAAAGGAACCAATTAACAACATTACTATTGCCACCTTTCAATCGACACAGGATTTGCCCAAACTATTGCTAACTGGGCATTGGTGTGATGCAGTTGATGGACTCCCCTGGTGGGACTGAGGGACTCAGTTGGTTTTGTTCTATCTTCTTTGATGCAGTAGTCTCTCAGCTTTAGAAAGAAAATCTTAACTGACAAGCCTGAGATAAATTACATCTACTTAAGCCTTTGTAATACCTCTAATTCCTAGTTTCCCATCACCCTGCCACAGTTTTCAGCCACAACTAAGGTTCCTTGGAATATCATGTCATGTTTAGATCTAAGTACAGTGACTAGTCACAGAGAGCTGAGCCAGTCTTGTCACACCAGTAAACTGCAGTGATAGTGATAGCCATGACGTTCCCACAGTCATTCTGGGGATCACAATACTTCTGAATGGAATCATTAACGCAATCTCACCAACTACGAACCATCCAGTGTTCCTGGATTAATTCATTTCTAACATACATTCAAAATTCTCCCCCGTACATTCAAAATTTGATGGGACAATTGTTCATTTTTCATCTACTCTCTCCAATAAAATATATGTTATGCTTTTATGTTGTTATGTTTCTTTTCACACCCAGTCAGTAGAAATGCCTGATGTGGGAACCCAGGGAAGCAATACTTTAAATAGTGAAATAGTTAATAGTGGAAACATAGGGGGATGCTTGCTGGAGTACCTACCACAGCTGCATTAGCACCAAAGGAATTCCTCAAGGTTAATGTTACACCGGAAGAATAAATTAAGCAATGGCGTCTATAGGGCAGTCTAAGCAACAAACGGAGCAGAGCAGGGGATTTTCTCTTCAGGATTAAATTCATCACTGGAGCACCCCTGGAAAGTCATTTCAGAACTACTAAACGCCCAGAGCCTACCTATTTTCACAAAAGGGAAATTGTTTTATATTTTATGAGAGTATCTGTTAGAACCGTTGATCTCTGAACTTTACATTGCACACGTATTAGAGTGTAATTTAGGAAAGAAAGGTGAGGGCTTCTGAGGAAGGGGGGATATACTCACCTCAGGGCATGTGAAAACGAGAGCAGTAGCGTGCAGGGCAGAGAGAGCCAGTTGCCTCCTAGGGAGACCTGCTGATGGGGCACCGGGCATTTGGTCTGAGAGTGCTACTACCCATTATGATACCACCTCCAAAAAGGGATTAGGAATTTAGTAAAGACTTTTTCACTTAATTACTGTTTATGGATCTGTCATACACGAACATGTCCAAAATTTTATAGAATCATCTTATACTTTTTTTGAAAGGTTTTATTTACTTATTTGAGAGACAGAGAGATAGCAAGAGAGAGCCTACGCAGGGAGGAGAGGGAGAAGCAGGTTCTCTGCGGGCAGGGAGCCCGATGCGGGACTTGATCCCAGGACCCTGAGGTCATGACCTGAGCTGAAGGCAGATGCTTAACTGAGCCACCCAGGGACCCTGAGTCATCTTATGCTTTCTGCTTTTTTGCTTGCCTGCTTTTGTTTTTGGCCAATATGATTACAGGTGGTGAAAGAGTTTTACCCATCATTGTCTGAGCTAGATCCAAGGTGTGGGTGAGATCCAGGGTGAGGAGGTGGGCAGGAGGGATCTGGCAGCTGGGCATGTGAGGGGGTGAGTCAGCTAAAGCAGGGAGCATCTGGTAGGGCCCCGAGATACAGAGTTCTGGAGGTCAGGGGGAGCCAGCAATGACTGCACTGGTAGGAACCCTCCAGGAAAGATGGTCAGGCCTGGGAGTAGTAGAGAGGTGACTCTGGACCCATGGATTTTAGTGCAGAAGGCCATGGTTTAGGTACAGGGTCATTTTCTAAGGCAGCATTTAATAGGAGCAGCTATCTATTGACTTGACCCCAGCTCACAGATATTTGCAGGATTTATTTACCATAATATCAAATGATGATTTCTACAAAGATGTCTTTTATTTTCATTTGTTGCAAGTCCCACTTCTTTTATTAGTTTACTATCAGATCTGCGCTAAGTAAAGATATTTAATGGCTCAAACAGTGGTTTGTTGGTTCTAATTATAAACTTGGAATTAAGAAACCCAGTTTCTTTCACCTTCCCCGCCTTTAAAAGGTTTTGGAATCTGAGCCAGATCACCTCAGATTCCACACTGTGGGGACGTGGAATTCTGCTGTGTTCTTATGTGCTAGGTCAACTGATCAGAATTTCCTTTATTTTGAAAAAATGCCTCAAACTCTAACCCATGCGGCTATTTGCACCCTATCCCTTATCTTCATTTCTATTCTGGGTATGATATTAACACAAGATACTGCAGGGCAGAAACAAAATCAGGAGACTCGGGGAGAATAGCAGCCAGGAAGCTCTGGGGTTAGCCAAGGGCAGGTGGAGGAGACAATGGGCATTTATCACCCACTCCCACCCTGTCCCCCCCCCCCCCCAGTCTTTCCTCCTGGCCACACCAGGTTCTAGACTGTGATTTGATTCTTGGCACATCTCTGCTGCAGGTATCGCTTTCCTGGTCAGGGCTTAGCAGCATGGCCTTATTCCTCTCGCTGTAAATCTTGATTCCATCCCTGCTCTCTGCCCCAGTCTGTCCTGCTGTCTCTCGTCTGAACGTAGCCTCACTGCACTGGCTCCCAGTTCCTGAATCTTCTCAGCTACTGGCCTGGTCTTTTTGACTTTGGTCTCAACCTAACAAAAAGCAAACAAACAAACACTACCACCTCCCCCAGCTCAACAGATATTACTCCTACTACTCAGCAATAAATAGGCACAAATGATTAAGACACATAACCAACGATGGATGTCAAGGGCATTATGCTGAATGGAAAAACAAAAAAGGAATCTCCAAAGGTTACATACTTCGTGATTCACTTCTATAGCGTTCTCAAAATGACCAAATTATAAAGATGCAGAGCAGATCAATGGGTTGCCAGGAGTTGGGCTGGGGAGATGGTGTGACGGCCGAGAAAGGGGTAGCTTGAGGCAGTTGGTTGGTGGTGACAGAACAGTTCTGGACCCTACTGTGTGGTGAGGTTGCCCAAATCTATACATATGATAAAATATCTTATAACTATACCCCCCCACAAACACAAAATAAAGAACAGATGTAAAAAAACCCCAAAACTCCTGTCTGAAGCCTAAATAAGGTCTGCATTTGAGTTACCATATCACAGAAATGTCAATTTCCTATTTTGACAATATACTGAGATTTTGTACGATATTATATTGAGGGAAACTGGATGAAGGGTAAACAGGAACTCTTTGTACTATTTTTGCAACTTTTTATGAATTGTAAACTACTTTAAAAATGATTTATAGGGCGCCTGGGTGGCTCAGTCGTTAAGCGTCTGCTTTCGGCTCAGGTCATGATCCTGGGGTCCTGGGATCGAGTCCCACATCAGGCTCCCTGCTCAGCGGGAAGCCTGCCTCTCCCTCTCCCACTCCCCCTGCTTGTGTTCCTGCTCTAGCTATCTCTCTCTCTGTCAAATAAATAAATAAAATCTTAAAAAAAAAAAAAGATTTATAAATATGTATAGCTCCTCAATAGTAAGGTCATGACTTCCATTCCCAGCCGCAGCATGTCCCAAGAAGGGACAAAAAATGACATGCAGAGTGCCAAAACTAGAGCTCATTTCCATCGCATTCTTAATGAAAAAAATCATATGGAATTTAGTGTCAAGTTTAAAAAGCTCTGGTATTGAAAAACAAAAGAAAAGTGGATAAGTCACATGATTTAACCTGTGATCTGTCTTCAGCTGGCAGAACTTAAACAGTGGGCACATAAAATGGAGGTGACCTGCAAATTCAGTGGGTCCCATCAATCAAATCTAGTTGTTTTTTTCTTTTGGCAATTATTTTCTATGATAGTTCTTACTCTAATGCAGATTATAATTTCTTCTCTACATGAACAGCAGTCCTTGGTGTACATGGCTATTGCATGGAATGCGATCTTGAGACTATCTGAAAAAGGAACGGGCAATTCTCTAACAACTCATGAGTTCCTGGAAAGTATCAAAGAAGCCAGTAAAATAACTCTTAATATTTCTAAATAAGATTAGAGTATTTAAAGAAAACATGTCATCTTAAAAAAAAAATTGTTTTCATGTGACTTGAATGCTTTGAGGGCTTTAAGAAAGGAGGTGGTGGGATATTTTTACTTGGACTTGACAACTGAGTTAAGGTGTTGACAATCTCCATCTTTGCTGAGAAGAGGCAAACGTTTTCCCAATTCTCAAAAGATAGTAAAATTCAAGTGTTTACGGCATACCTGTGAAGATTGTGAAGACCATAGGAGGGGGGTATGCCAGTCAGGACCCTTTCCTACATCAGTGTCTGCCCTACTGTACCTAACCTAAGGGCCCCAGAATTTTTCTTTGCATTTGCAGAGGTTCCTCCCATATGCTCTGAGCGAGAGTTTACAGAAAATCAAAAGAGTTCACTCCTTCTTCTTAGGACAGGAAGCAAAGCATGAGGTTCAAGAGTCCAAAGAAGCTGCTGGCCTTGCAGTAGAACATTTACAATGGCGGTCATCATAGGTCTAATTTGGTTTTCATTTGAAATTCTTAGTGTTTGATGTGTGTGAGAGAAAGGGCTTGCAGAGGAGAAGATCTGCTCCTGAGGCTGGAATTGCAGGGCTAATGAAGAGCCAAGATGGGGTTGGGGCAAGGTCAGGCCAACACCACTAATGAATACATGGTACCATGAAAGCGGGTTATGAACTAGCTGAGGTGACAGCATCCTTCAGATCTCAAACCCAAAACTCCTGGGGAAATTCACTAGCAAGCAGAGCTCATTTATATTATGCAAGCTTAATACATAAATGCTGACTAGAAGGGAGAAGAGTGGGGTATGGTCCATGTACATACTCATGTATGTATCATTTGTTCATTCCATCACTAATTCCACCAGTTTGTTTGTTTGTTTTTTCTTTGAGAGAGAGAGAGAGAGAGAGAGTGAGCAGTGGTGGGGGGCAGAGGGAGAGGGAGAGAGAATCCCAAGCAGGCTCCAGGCCCAGCATTGAGCCCAACATCAGACTCAATGTCACAACCCTGAGATGACCTAGCCAAAATCAAGAATCGAACACTTAACTGAGTGGGCCACCCAGGTGCCCCTAATTCCACAAATGTTTTTTGAATAATAACTATGTAGTTGGCACTGGCGACCCAAGGGTATATAAATACTGAGCAACCAAAGAATGTTTCCTGGAGGCAGTGAATTTTGACACTGGTTCACAGGTGTCCAAGGCAGAGGCCTCAAAACTGGATTCCTCTGAATTCCCATTCACTGAAGTATGACTAAGTGCTCCATGAAACAAAGGGTTTTACAGCCAAGTCACTTTGGAAATGTTGTATTAATAGCCTCAATTTTACATATGAAAGGCTGTGAGAGGTCCTCTGGTAAAGACTTTAATACTTTATAGGATCTAGCTTGGGAAACAGTACTGTCAGGACTACAACTGGTAAAGAGGTGTGGGAGCACAGGCATCCATAGTGAAAGACAGGATCACCCAGGGGCATCCGGGTGACTCAGTTGGTTAAGCATCTGCCTTCTGCTCAGGTCATGATCTCAGGGTCCTGGGATCGAGCCCCGCATCTGGTTCCCTGCTCAGCAGGAAGCCTGCTTCTCCCTCTCCCTCTGTCCGCCACCCCCCACCCCACCCCACTTGTGCTTGCTTGCATGCTCTCTCTCTCAAATAAATAAATAAAAAATCATTAAAAAAAAAAGACAGGATCAAGCAAGTCATACTTTGTGCCCCATGAAATGTTCCAAGGCTCAGTCCACATAAACCAGCTAACTCTCCAGAAATGTCACTGATATCCAAATATCTGATAGGATGTCATGTAACATATATGCAGTATTTTTACCAACTTTCTTCTGCTTGAGATACAAAGAGATAATTCATCATTCATAGAATCTCAGCATCCTAGAAGGCCAGAGGTGATAAGATTGTTGGGAAATCTCTGGCATAATCTTCCAATTCCACAGATGGGTCTGGACAAAACTAATCAGTGGCCTGATGCTGAAGGAACCCTGGGCTCTGATTCCCAGCCCAAAGGCCCTAATGAATAAGTACCTGCCTTTCATGTGCTCCATAGAGCAGGTATATACTGTGGGTGCTAAAAAAAACCAATTACTGAGTCACTATATGAAAATAAAAACAATAAAATATGTATATGTATAGCCGTTTCCTTGGAAGAAGTCATTAAACATTTCAGGTAAAAAAGAAAGTATTACTAGGGCTAAAAGGTCAGTAGGGCCTCAAAAATATCATTATCTGATGGTGCCTCTTCCTATCACCGTGTCATTGAGATTTTCTTATATCTTCAGTGTTAGTATAATCTTATTAACCTACTGGCTCATAGAGCTTATTACTCTGAAAAGAGTTTTTCTCCCCCTTCTAAACCAAATTAACCAAGAGCACCCATCTAGACTGCAAAGAGCTTCAGTAAAATGATCAATGACATGAAATTGTAGTCTACAGCTAACAGAGCTGAGTAACAGGTTTGAGTTAAAATTGGAGAACCAGGTGATAAGATCCACCATTTTCTTGTTTCTGTCCTGCATTTTATAGTCATTAAAATGGCACTGCACACATACTTGACTTAACTTCACAAAGCAAGCCAGTCAATTTGCCAAACAACTTCACATGCCTATTCTTTTTAAAAAACAGCTTTATTGAGATATAATTCACATGCTATCTGATGCTTCTATTCAAAGTATAAAATTCAGTGGTTTTTAGTACATTCACAGATTTGTGCAACCATCACCACTGTCAACTTTAGAACATGTCTTCATCTCAAAAAAAAAACCTTGTAGCCTTTAGCTATTGCCCTCATCCTCTTTAGCCCTAAACAACAAATGATCTACTTTCTGTACCTATAAATTTGCCTATGCTGGACATTTCATATAAATGGAATGGTATAATATGTGGTCTTTGTGACTGGCTTATTTCATTTAGCATATTTTCAAGGTTCATCTAGACTGTAGCTTGTAAATACCTCATTCCTTTTTATGGTCACATAGTAGTCCATCATATGCATACATCAAATTTTATTCATTAATTCATTAGTTTATAGACATTTGAGTTGTTTCCACCTTTTATAATCAATAATATTACTATAAACATTCATGTACAAGCTTTTGTATAGACTTCGATTTTCATTTCTCTCGGGTATATACCTTAAAAGTAGAATTGCTGGATCATATGATAACTTTATTAACCATGGGAGGAACGGCCATACTTTTTACCAACGTGCCTGCATTTAAATTCCCCCCAGCACTGAGGGTTCCAATTTCTCCAAATCATTGTCAACATTTATTATTATCTGACTTTTTATTTCTAGCCAACCTAGTGGGGGTGAAATGGTATCTCATCTTGTTTTGATTTGCATTTCCTTATGACTAATGATGTTGAGCATCTTTTCATGTGCTTATTGGCCATTTGGAAATCTTCGGAGAAATGTCTATGCAAGCCCTTTGCCCATTTTTTAATTGGGTTGTCTTCTCATTATTGAGTTGTAAGAGTTCTTTATATATTATGGACACAAGTCCTTTATCAGATATATTATTTAAAATATTTTCTCCCATTTTATGGGTTGTCTTTTCACTTTCATGATGTTGTGCTTGGAAGCACAAATGTTTTTAATTTTGATAGTCTAATTTGTTTATTTTTTTCTTTTGTTACTTGTGTTTTGGTGTCATGTCTAAGAATCCTTTGTCAAAACTAAGGTCATGAAGGTTTCATTTTCTTCTAAGAGCTCTGTAATTATACCTCTGACTAAGTCTCTGATTCATTTTGTGTTAATCTTTGCATTTGGCATGAAGTAAGGGTTCTATTTCATCTATTGCATGCAGCTATCCAGTTGTCCCAGCACCATTTGTTGAAAAGAGCATTCTTTCCACATTGGATGGTCTTGGCCACTTGTTGAAAGTCAATTAACCATAGATATATGTTTATTTTGGGACTCCTAATTCTAGTTCACTGATACATATGTCTAACCTTGTGCCAGTACCACACAATTTTGATCACTGACGCTTTGTAGTAAGTCTTAAAATTGTAAATGTGCCTGGATTTTAAATAACAGTTCATTAATTAATTTGTTGTCTTTTTTTGAGATTGTTTGGTTATTCTGTGTCCCTGGAAGTTCCATATGAATTTTAGAATTGGTATATAATTCCTATATGGAAGCTAGCTAGATTGTTTTGTTGTTGAATTTGTAGAATAGATTTAGGAACATTGCCATCTTAACAATAGTGTCTTCCAATCCATGAACATGGGATGTCTTTCCATTTTTTTAGGTCTTCTTTCATTTTTTCAGCAATTTTTTTTTTTTAGTCTTAGAGTATAAGTTTGACGTTTGTTTAATTTATTCCTAAGTATTTTATTCTTTTTGATGAAATTACATAAATGAATTGTTTTTTTAGTTATCATTTTCAGACTGTTCATAGCTAGTGTAGAGAAATAAAATTGATTTTAGTATATGAATTTTATATCCTGCAACCTTGCTATTATGGGTTGAATTGTCTCCCCTCCCCCCTAAAAAAATATATATATTAAAAAAAGGATATGCTGAAGTCCCTTAATACCTCAGAATGTGACGTTCTTTAGAAATAGGGGCACTGCAGATGTAATGAGTTAATATGACATCATACTGGAGAAGGATAGACCCTTGATCCCATATGATTAGTCTCATTATAAGAAAAGGAGAGAGACACACAGGACAAAAATGGCCATGTGATGATGAAAGTAGAGATTGGAGTGATGCATTTACAAACCAAGAAATACCAAAGATTGCCAACAAACATAAGAAGTTAGCAGAAGCAAGAAAGGATACTACTCAGTCTCAAAGGGACTGCCAACACCTTGATTTTGGACTTCTAGCTTTCATAACTATGCAAAAATATATTTCTATTGTTTTAAGTCACCCAAACTGTGGTACTTTGTTAGAACAGCTCTTAAAAACTAATATATTTGCTAAGTTTGCTTATTAGTTTTAATAGTTTTTTAGTGAAGTCCTTAAGATTGTCTACATAAGGGCGCCTGGGTGGCTCAGTTGGTTAAGTGACTGCCTTCGGCTCAGGTCATGATCCTGGAGTCCCGGGATCGAGTCCCGCATTGGGCTACCTGCTCGGCGGGGAGTCTGCTTCTCCCTCTCCTGCTCCCCCCTCTTGTGCTCTCTCTCACTCTCTCTCTCAAATAAATAAATAAAATCTTTAAAAAAAAAAAAAAGATTGTCTACATAAAAGATCATATCATCTGCAAATAATTCTACTTCTTCTCTCCAATATGGATGCCTTTTATTTCTTTCTCTAATTTAACCACCTTAGCTAGAAACTCCAGTATAAAATTCCATAATGTAATAATTGTAAAAAGGTAATGTTGGGTTTGTTACACTTGTAATATGTTTAACAACATCACAACAATGTGGGGAAAGGAACAGAGCTAGGTAGGAGTAACATTTCTGTCTCACAGGAATTTAGTTAAACCTAAAGTTAATTCTAGGACAAATTACTAAAACTGACTCAAAAAGCAACAGATACCATGAATAGGTCTAAAAAACAAAAGACATTAAATTAGTAATTAAAAAAAAAACCAAAACACTCACAAAGGAAATCTCAGGCCCAGATGGCTTCACTGCTGAATTTTCACTACCAAATATTTAAAGAAGAGTTTTGTTTTGTTTCTGAAAAAAAGAATTTGTTTTGTAAAAAAAGTGTTTGTTTCTGTGAGTTTGAGTTACCATCTGGAGTTATTTTCTTAGCCAAGTACAGTTTTGCTCCATGTACATCTTTTGTGCTATTATAGGCTAACATGTTATATTTCTATAAGTTATAAGTCCAACATTATTTTTTATATATATATTATATATTGTATATATATATGTGTATATATATATATACACACACACATATATATACACACAATTGCTTTTTAAATCAGTTTACAGAAGAAGGGAGAAGATACATACATTTATACAATCTCTAATAATTTTACAATGCTCTTTGTTTTTTTCATGTGGATTCAAATTACTGGGTGAGGTCCCTTGCTTTTAGCCTGAAGAACTCCCTTTGGTATTTCTTGTAAAGCAAACCTGTTATCAATAAATCCTCCCTGCATTTTTGTTTATTCAGGGCTATCATTTTGCTTTCATTTCTGAAAGATAGCTTTGCTAGATATAAGATTTTGGTTAACAGTTTTTTTTTTTTTTTCCTTTCTGCTCTTTGAATATGTTATTCCACTATCTCTGGCCTCCACTGTTTCTGATACAAAGTCAGCTGTCAATATGGATCTTGTTTTATTATCAAGTCTGATAATCTCTGCCTTTTGATTGGCTTGTTTAATTCATAAATATTTAATATTATTGATATAGTTGAATTTACATCTGCTCTTTTACTTTTTGTTTTCTACATATCATGTCTCTCCCCATTGCTTTCTTTTTCATTCAGCTAATGTATTCTAATATAGCATTTAAATTTCTTTAATGATTTCTCTCTACATTTTAAAATTATCTCCTTAGTGACTTCTTTCTTATGAGTGGTGTTTTACTCTTGCTGCTTTCAAGATTTTTTCAAATGTTTGCAAATAATATATCTAATAAAGGGTTCATATCCAAAATATGGAAGGAACTCCAACAACTCAGGAGAAAAAAAAAAAATTAAATAAGCTGATTTAAAAAATGCACAAAGACCTGAATAGACATTTATCCAGAAAGACATACAAATGCCCATAGGTACATGCAGTAGTGTTCAACATCGCTAATATTGTTCAACATCGAAATTAAAACTACAATGAGATACTGTCTCACACCTATTAGGATGGCTGTTATCCAAAGAATAAAAGATAACAAATGTTGGTAAGGATGTAGAGAAAAGGGAAGCCTAATACACTCTTGGTGGGAATGTATTTGGTACAACCATTATGATAAACATAATGGAAATTCCTTCAAAAAACAAAAATATAAGTACATTATGATTTGGAATCCTACTTCTTGGTACATACCCCAAAGAACTGAAATCAGTAGTTCTAAGAGATATCTGCACTGTCATGTTCACTGCAGCATTATTTACGATGGCAAAGCCATGGATTAATCTAAATGTCCATTGACAGGTGAATGGATTTTAAAAATGTAGTACATACACATACAATGAAATTTTATTCAGCCTTAAAAAAGAATACAATCGTGCCATTTGCCACAACATGGATGAACTTGAAAGACACCGTATTAAGCAAAATAAGTCAGACACACAAAAAATCAAATCCTATCTGATCCCACTATCGTAGGAACCTAAAATAGAGAATAGAATGGTGAGAATTAGAGAGTAGGACAGTGGCTGCCAGCAGCTGTGGTGAGAGGAGCCGAGAGGCAGGGGCGTTGAGCAAAGGGTACACAGTTTCACTTACACAAGACGAGTAAATCCTAGAGATCTATGGTGAGGCATGGTGCACACAGTTAACAATACTGTACTGTATACTTAAAAATGTGTTAAGGCAGAGGTTGGCGATGACAGGGGTGTATTTATTAGCACTGTTCTAGTACTAGGGGATTTTTTTTTAAAGATTTTATTTATTTCTTTGAGAGAGAGAGTGAGGGGGAGGGACAGGAAGAGGGAGAGAATCTCCACCAGACTCACACTGAGCTCGGAGCCCACAGCCCTGAGATCGTGACCTGAGCCGAAACTAAGAGTTGGACACTTAACTGACTGAGCCACCCAGGTGCCCCATCTAGTACTAGGGGCTTTTATACATTGTCTCGAATCCTCCCAGCTACTCTCTAAGGTGACATTACAACTGGCTGTAGGCTATCAGAAACAAAGGATGAGAGGCTCTGGAAAAGTGATGATCACAGTTTAAAAAAAAGTCTACAAGATAAAGATGTTATTTATTTTTTTTTCCAGATTAGTTTACTGAAGCTCAGAGAAACCTGCCCAAAGTCACATGACTCCTAGATGACAGATCTAGGATTCAAACCTAGCTCTGCCTCAAAGCCTTGGTCCATCCTGTGCGTCTCTGTTTCTTTCCAGCATATCCTAATGGGAACATATAACTAGACATTTGAAGGTATAGGCCTGGAAGTCATCAGAAAATGCCTGATGTTGCCTCTATTAAATCCTTCCAACCCTGCCCTCTCAAAGAACTAGCCATTCCTTCTTTTCAGTCTCCGTGTTACAGCATCTGTAACACATAGAAGCCCTCATCTGCCACGTGTCTGTCTCCCTCTCTGGCCTGTAAGCACCTGAGAGCAGGGACCGTGTCCTTACAACCCCAGCATCCAGTCTGGGACCTGGGCAGGGAAGACGCTAAGGAAGTGTTTGCTGGAGGATGGCATAAAGAAAGGCAATTGAAATCACAGCACATATACAGACAATAAAGCCCCAAGGGCTAAGTCTTGGGAAGACCCTCTAGGGAGCACAGAGAATGTAGAATGAGTAGTAGGAGAGATGAGAGACTCCAGAAGGAGCCTAAGGCAGATGCAATTTCAGGGAGGAGGTGGTGGTTAACATTTCATTAGGCTTGGCCTCCAGACTCAATTCATGTGACACAAGGAAGCTTAGGGAAGAGCCTATTCCTGGAAACTCTTTTCAGGATCCAAGCTGGGGGAAGTGCTGGGGTCTTCACTAAACAGGAACAGCGCAGGAGGCCCCACGGGGTCAGAGGAAGCACCTGCTCCATACTGGGAAGAATCTGGCCATCCCCTGGCTTTCTCACCTCTCCTGGCTTCACAGCATTCCACCTGGGATACATTTCTGTGTCATAGCTGTAAGAATTTATTTCTCCCAGAGGAGGGAAATCGCATCTCTGGGGGAACAACGCATCGCTTTGTGACTGAGAAAATATGATCAGGGATCCTACACACGCTGTGATGTACCGTAGGAGTCTGTAGGAACCACCATCACTATAAAAGTGGGGAGAGGGCAGGGGACAGGAGGCTTCTTTACTGATCCAGCAGAAACCCAGGGGGCAAAGCTGTAGTGTGTAGTAGTAGAAGACCCTCTCACTGAGTCGGAGGCTCACCCCAAGGGAGTGGTCAAGCGGGAGCTGCCTTTCTCCCGGGCAGTTCTCTACCACTTATCAGTCGTATTTGACTGCTTAAATGCGAACATTTCAACAAAGTTCATTTTATTGTTAAATCCAGAGGTACCAGTAACTGATACAGTCTTCAATTTGGAAAAATAAATAAAATGAGATAGCAGCGGCTAACGCACTTCTCTCCTGGTCTGCCCATTTCTCTCCTCTATATATTCTGGGTGTGATTATTGGCACCTAATGACATAGGAGCACTAGATAATAGCTACACATGTGCAATTTTCCCTTGCAGGAGAGGATTAATATTTTTTCAGCTGCTCCAATCTATGGTATAATTATGTTACTAGAAGCTTATCCAAAACAAATATACCACAGTACCTTAGAACCAATTTTTAAATACTGATTTGTTTTCCTTCCCTTTAAAAATAGACAGTAAAACTCAGTGATTAATCTGACATCTGTCCTTTCCACCCTCTGGAACAGTTTTCTTATTGCTGCAGCCAATGTCATTTCCTCAGCCACACACCGCCCCCCCCCCCCCCAAAGCACTCTCGGTTTTGCCTACCTCCTTCCCTTAAACGTCTTGCTGCTTTTGGCCTCCAGGCAGCTGAGACTTTTCCTACCACTTATTGATGACTTTTTTCCCCTCACCCCTAAGCATTCGCTGAAGATCTGTCACTAGCCTCCCTCTCTTCCTCAGGATCTCCCCTTCAGCATGCATCCTCTCCTCTGCATCTCCATTCAAAGATGTCTCCAATGTCCACTTCTAGGGCTAGTGTCCCTGTCAAGTCTCAGGATACACTTGTAAATGCCCTCCTGGACAGTTTCTCGAGTCTGGTTGGCACCTCAAACTCAACAAAAAAATCACTGGGCACCAGCGATCACTGGGCTAAGGGTTTTAGTCTGTGACTAAAACACTCAGTTCTTGCACTTATAATAAATAAACTCATCTTCCCTCCTACACACAGGCTCCCTGTACCTCCCCACCAATCCTAGAACTACAGTTTATATTTTATGCATTCCCACCCAACACAACACCAGGGCATGAAACCTCAGTGCCTTATGGTATGTTCCTCTCCCTTGCTCCCATAGCTAGTGGGTTGTAAGGGTCCAGGAATTCACTGGAAAACACCCTCTCCTCTAACAGTCCATCTGCATCACCCACAATCAGGCCTTCCACACCTACTGGCTGGACCACTCAATGCAAATGAATCTTCCTTAACTAATCCCGCTGGCTAATCTCTCCATCCTCTTGTTCCCACACTGTTTTGATGTGTCCAGGCTTTTGTCTGGTGGATTTCTATATTTCCCACAAACAGGGTGCAATTGTCTTGCACCAACTCAGTAAGAATGTGAGGAATGAACGAGTGAAGGAGCCCCTGCTGGTGTCTTTCTCTGTGAGAACTGCTAAATTTTGAAAGGTTACATTCCACAAAGGCATCTCTGACCTATTAATGAGAAAAATGAGGAGCTAACCGCACGATCAGACAGAGAGCCCTGCGAAGCCAACCACTTCTCACACATATAATCGGCCTGGCTCGGGTGTGTGCGTTCACAGCTGGATCGAGTCCCACCGCGGGGCTTTCCTTTGTCCCTGGGAGCAGTCCGGTTAGCGCTTACCAGCTTCCAATCAGTTTTTTTTGACACAGCAGTACTTTTCATATTCCTGATTTAACTAGATTCTGCAGAGACAATAAGCCATACTCAGAAAAGTCATTTAATTTCATGTTACACGGGAGGCGGGAAAAACCTGAAGGATTCACATTATAATTTTATCACCACGGCTCTGGTACTGAGAAACTATTTCCACAAAGCAGAGTCACACTGTGCCCTGCACATCTGCGGACCATTCTGGGATGCGTGGCTGTAAATGTGGTTAGGGACTGTGATGCGCCCCCCCAACCCCCCCAGGTAGAAGAAAGACCAGGGTAAAGAAGTCAATAGCCATTTCTGTGGAGAAAAAAATGTGCATCCTTCAACTGTCGGTAAGGGATTTACTGTTGGAAAGAAAACCTTTCCTCGAAAATGGTACATAAGGTTCCTTTGTAATGCACGTTGCTGTATATTGATGAATAAGGAAAATACTCCCACTTACATGATCACACGCCCCATTGTTTAAAATCATAGTATCACGTATAGCCTTCACTATCACGAATGATGGGGATGCTGCGGCTGCTTGGCTGGGGCCGAGGAGGGGGAGGCTAAGACAGCGCTACTCGCAGTGGGGTTCCTAACCGCCAGCTTCAGCCTCGCCTGTGATCCCAGCTCATCCTAGCAGAGGAACCTCAGGCCCGCCCCAGGTCTGCTGTATCAAAACCTGCGTCCTCAGGTGACGTCTGCACATGGTGTCTGAGAAGCCGTGGTCTAGATCACAGTGTTTCTGAAACTTTCCTCTGAACAAGAATCATTTGGGCTGCTTATAAAACATGTATACAGGGCGCCTGAGTGGCTCAGCTGGTTAAGCGACTGCCTTCGGCTCAGGTCATGATCCTGGAGTCCCTGGATCGAGTCCCGCATTGGGCTCCCTGCTCGGCAGGGAGTCTGCTTCTCCCTCTGACCCTCCCGACCCTCCCCCCTCTCATGCTCTCTCTCTGTCTCTCTCTCTCAAATAAATAAATAAATAAATAAATAAATAAATAAATCTTTAAAAACATGTATACAGTTCCCAGGGCCGTCCCCTAGCACTGATTCACAAAGTCTGAGACTGGATGTGATAGTGATTAAATGAGATAGTGAATTTAATGACTGATGGGATGCCCACTTAAATTTGAATTTCAGATAAACAAATACTATTTTAAGTGTACACCAAATGTTGCACGAGACACACTTTTATAAAAATATTATTTGGGGCGCCTGGGTGCCTCAGTTGGTTAAGCGACTGCCTTCGGCTCAGGTCATGATCCTGGAGTCCCGGGATCGAGTCCCTGGAGCCCCTGCTCCGCAGGGAGTCTGCTTCTCCCTCTGACCCTCCTCCCTCTCATGCTCTCTGTCTCTCATTCTCTCTCTCAAATAAATAAATAAAATCTTTAAAAAAAAATTATTTGCCTGTTATTTATTTCAGATTTATCTGGGCACCCTGTATTTTATCTGGCAACTCCATATCCTGATTTTGGAATATCTGGGAGAGGGGAGTGACTGGCAGAAAAGATGGGAAAAATAGATTAGGCCCAAGTTATGGAGAGCTTGGAATACCATACTCAGGAGTTTAAGGCAATCTATAGACCAACCAGCAAACATTTTGATCAGCGATGTGATGCGACGCAAATCCTCCACCCCACTCCCCCAGGAACGATCTGAAGAGCAATGGCAAGTAGGCTGCTGCGACAAGAGTCTCCATCCCAAAGACCCTTTAGGGTGGAAACACAGAGGATGCAGGGGTCATACTCATGGCCAGTGACCACATCACCAAGAAAAAGGAAGTTAAAATTTCAAAAACTTAAGTTTATTTTGCATTAATTCTAAACTCTTAAAGCATTTATTTAAACCCTGCCCTGATTCATAAAAATAATTTAAGCCAGCTAGTTGACTTTTCACCAGAGTAACTGGTGCATGGCTGAGCCCTAGCCTGATTTACAAAGAGCTACTTGCATCTGGAAAAAGAAAGATACGTACTAACACACCAAAAGCCAAACTTGCAATGTCCTTCCAATGCCTACTCTGCCAGAACCTTGAGCTTGGCTTCTGGACATCCTGTTTATCTGGTACAAAGCCTTACTTATAAAGTCAAGCAATTACCCCATAACTCAGTTTCTTCTCATAATCTATTTACTCTTATTTAACAGATAATTCTTAACAACCTTAGTTATCTAGTTTCCTAACCCACAGCACAGGTACATCAGGGGATGATAAAAGTGGCAGCATCGACAGGATGATCGAAAGGGATGAAGAAAAACCAAAGTATTACATAAAGAATAAAAATCAGGGGCGCCTGGGTGGCTCAGTCGTTGGACGTCTGCCTTCGGCTCAGGTCATGATTCCAATCCTGGGATCGAGCCCCTCATCGGGCTCCCTGCTCAGCGGGAAGCCTGCTTCTCCCTCTCCCACTCCCCCTGCTTGTGTTCCCTCTGTCGCTGTGTCTCTCTCTGTCAAATAAATAAATAAAATCTTTAAAAAAAAAAAGAATAAAAATCAATACCCTGAACCATCAGGACACATTTAAATGATAGAAGATAAATTTAGAAATAATATAAAACACTTCTGATTTCCATTTAAGAAAAAGGCTTAAACAAGAAGAGCTTTGACTTTTGAGGAGGTAAACTTCATTTACCTAAAATAAATACCTCACTCCCCAAACAAGTTACATAGCGAAGTTGCACATTTTAATCTAATGATTATCTTGACTCCAAGCTTACTGAAAAATTACCTACAGAATATTCTAGGTTATATTATTTGTTCCCCTCTGATTTTTAAGTAGCATAATTCATCTACATCCAAATCCCTCCCTGCACTCTCAAATATTCCCCAAGAAGCTCAAGGAGAATTCAGCAGTCTAGAATATTCTTATGTGAGAGACCATTCGGCAAACTCCACACCCAGAATTAGTCTGGAATCTGTCAGGAAGAAAGCTACCAGCAGGAGCAGCTGCTACTAAGAACTGGAGCCCCGTCAGGACCCCGATTCCTGTGAAAATGCAGGAAAGGGATGGAGAAGTTGCTCTAGGAAGACATTTGTGTCTGTCCAGGGCTCACTGCTAGTCCCGGCAGCTCCTCAAACACGGGAGGCATGTGAACTCTGTTCATCTCTGGAGACAGCTATGAGCACCCAACCACCTCCAAAACGACTTCCTTCTGTTTTGTTTTGGTTTTTTTTCCTTTTCCTTTTGAATTGTGTTAAATTTATGTAACACAAAATTTGCCATTTTAACCATTTTTAAGGGTACAATTCAGCGGCATTAAGTATACTCACAATGTTGTGCAACCATCACCACCATCTTTCCCCCAAGTTTCTCATCACTCCAAGAAACTCTAACTTTTGAGCAGTAACTCCTCATTCCCTCTCCCTCCCAGCCCTTGGTAATTCTAATCTACTTTCTGTCTCTGTGAATTTGCCTATTCTAGATAATTTCTATAACTGCAGTCATACAATCCTTTGTCCCTCTGTGTCTGGCTTATTTCCCCTACCATAAGGTTTTCAAGATTCTTCCATGTTGTAGCCTGTATCAAAGCTGTATCTTTTTTCTTCAAAGCATTTCTTTTATGGTTTACTTTCTATTTCTTTTTCTTGTTTGATTTTACATTTGGTTTCTTATTATTTAATTTCATCCTTCCTACCAACTCTGAACATTGCTAACCACTACGTGGCTTCCTCCTGTCCATCCATTTTCTCCCTTAACTGACAAGATGGAGATGCTGATTTCACCTCAAGGTGCTCTCTTCCTCACATTTTAGCTCATTGCTGTCAGGAAGCTGTCCCTGTAGAATAGCAACCTTGCTTTTCACATTGCTGGAACAAATTGTGCCTTCCTGTTCCACCTGAATCCTCAGGAGAAGGTGTGTGTGTGTGTGTGCACGTGTGTGTGTGTGTGTGTGTGGTAGAAATATCTTTGCCACACTGCCATGAATGAGCCTACAGAAGTCAAGTATGGCAACCTATAAGAATATGGTCTCAGAGTGTGGGAGGGAAGTCCTAGCATAAGGTCACAGAGGTAAATTGAATTCTTGATTCTGGAGGTAAAAGCACACTCCCCGCCAAACTTCTCCCAAAAATGCCCTAGCTCCTGCTCTCCCCTTCCTGACTATGATACCCACTGTGGGTAGATTTGGTTTCACTTAGTCATTGGGAAGGGTAAAGAGACCCCATCTTAAAACCCTACCCGGTAGCCTAAAACTTGGCCTCTCACCTTTGGTTCTCTCCTTTCCAGTAGGTACATTATGTCCATATTAACTGGGTTAACTGCAGGTCTCTATGCTACCCACCCTCAGCCTCTTTGTAGAAAAGGGGCCACACATTTCATTCTCACTTTGGTTCATGCAAATCCCTCCCAAGGACTGAGATATTCTTGGTAATGATTTTACTTACAAAACTTTTTCTCTGCTCTTTGAATATTATAAATACCTAAATTTCAATACCAAAAGACATCAGAAATTAATTATTTTGTGTCTTGATCTTTGGTCATTCAAATGTTACAATCTATTCTCCAAATGCTTGTTTCTCTGAAGAACAACAGAACTCTTAGTATCCTAGAAGAAATCTGGGCTTCAGCACTTACTTGAAAGCATCTTATGAACATCCCATCTTAAGTAGAGCAATGCCCAACTTTCTTATCTTCTCTTCCTGACTTCACAAAGGGCCATACTGAATGTGAAGCAGCCCCTTTAACTTCCCCTCTACGAGCCTGATCCTATGTATGCCCCAAAACAGAACTCTCCCAGGCACAAACCAAGGGTGCTGTGTGGATGCAAAGTGCATTCTAGTAACTCCAAGGCAATTTGCCCTACGAAAGTGCCAGGTGGTGTGACTCCATCCTGCTTTCCTTGAGCTCTTCCCTGGGTGTCAGGAAAGAAGACGCTCTTCTTCGTCTCCCACCCCAACTTTCTCTGATGTTGCTTGGCTGACTTGACGGTATAGATGCGTGCTGACCACTCCACCAAGCCCCAGCCTGGCCTCAGGGCAGGCTAGGAGGTCTTCTGTTTGGTTGAGAACTCCCTCAGCAGAGGCATAACTAGTAGAGTCCATTGTCCGAAAGCAGGGTCTTCTCTTTTCTTTTTTTTTAATGGTAATTATATTTATGTCATTTATTAAGGACAATGGTGCAAAGTTACTAGAAGGGGCACTGTGAACAGAAGATGATGAGACAGGCAGATAAAGTGGACACAGTATGAAGCCTGTCACATGCTCGATTCCCTACCACCCAAGGGCACCCCATCCTGGCCTCTGTCCAGGGACCTCCCGTCCAAGGCTGAGGGGTGGCACTTCTTTAATATGCCCTCTCTGCTAACTTTAGCTTTGGCTACACTTCTTGCCCTTGAGATGCCAGACACATAGGGAGTGTTGGCAGGAAACCCCAGCTATGAGCAAGATCAGGGCAAATCTGAAAATTCCCCTCTGCACTGTCCTAGGGCTCTGAGCCTCCGGTTTCTCTCATCTCCATCCAGGGTCTCTGGGGCACCAGCCTGCCTCCAGAGGACAAGAAGAGGAGGCTTGTGCTCTCTGTTCTTTTTTTTTCCAAAACAAAACTCAGCAATTTCTGGGCAACAAATACATGCATGCCCATGGTTGGGAGAGGGATTGAAGCCCTCTGATGATGCTGTCCCTACTGGATCTAGTCTCTCCACTTCTGTTGTTCTGAGTTACTTAAACGTAGCGCCTTTACAACCACAAAGTCCCCCATTTCTCAACATTTCCCAAGTGTTTTAAGCCGGTGAGACTAGGCACATGATGTACTAAAATAAAGCCCATACTAATTTGACGACACTTAGCACCCAACAACCATAACTGCTTAGGTGAATGTTTACTGAATTATATTTGCACCTAGGTTATGCTTTTCCTTTGATCTTTCCCTTCTTCTGAATAATTTGAATCTGCCGTAAGTTCTTAGAAGGGTAAGACCTTAGTTTCTTATCTTCCTCCTCCTTTTGAATCTCCTCAGGTTCCCCACTACCTCATGCATATCCCCAAATAATGGAGTCTCTTAGCACAGAAGGCTCCTCTATGTTAATTGGGAAAAGGTGCTTATCTAGGTGGATAAATGACAAAAAAGAGTCTCTCCTCAGAGTAGAAGAATTAGCAAAAGTCCAACCTTTTTCTACAGGCAGGTGGAATCAGCCGCAAGCCAGGGCGAATGGCTTGGTTAGTAGAAGGAGGGCTGGATTCCAGCACTGGCCAGGTGCCTTTGTGCAGGTTACAACTTGCACAACTGTACATAGCAGCCCCACAGTATAAGTTGGCTATAGAAAGTGCGTGCACTAGGATGTTCAGCAGTTTCTCAGCTGTCAGCTCCCCTGTTTCCAGGCTTTGTCTTGAGAGTGAAAAAATAAACTTAATGGTAAAAATAAGCGATAGTCCAACATTTGTACATATTTGCTTATTTAAGATTGCATTTTTTAATGTAATAAAATACTCATGACAAAATTTATCATCTTTAGCATTTAGATAACAGAGAGATGTAAAAATAATTTAAAGATCATTATATTGTTTTTAAGCAAATTTCTTACATTAAAAAAATTTAATTAGAAAATCTCATTGTGTCCTCATCATTTTATATTTGAAAAGAGATCTCAATTTTGAAATCGAAGATAAGAACTATACCCAAGGGCCTCTTTTACTTTTTCTCTCACAATCTTGAAAAGGCCAATAAGAAATTTCTAAGTTTAAGGTAAGAATGTCAGTTTGCAAAGATGTGGTTGGGAATACTTACTTCAATAATTTATCAGATTAACTCTTCAAGATGAATGTAATCAAACCATTTCCTACTCTCTGGAGCATTCTGCAGGAAGCTTAGGTCCTATAAAACTCTTGTTATGTAAGAATATTGAGAGGTTAGATTTCCCATGCAAGGGGGTGGTTGCATCTCCATGTTTGGAATTCAAACCTACAAGTCCAAATTATTTGTAGTTATTAGGTGATTAACATTTCAGATTGCTTTATTTAAACCAACCTGCAATTAACAAATTCTCTAAACCAACACGGATCAGCAAGTTCTACAGTGACTTCAGGGAGAGTTCCACACTGAATCGGGATACATAAGGCCAGGACCACCAATGGAATCAGAATCCTCATTCAGGAGAGTTCTAGGATGTAGACATATAGGGCATCAGGATGGCAGGATCAGTCTTCAGGTTCAAAGCTGTATTGTGGGAAAACCTCCAACGAGCCTCCAAATGACAGAAAGGCATTTATTATCACACTCTGACCATTCCCGAATGCTGCTTATTGGCAAATTTCAGGAATGTGGCATGGAGTTTCTGTTCACTCCTATCCTGTGAAAATGGATCACAGACTCTCTGGATAGAGGAATCTTTTCAGGCTACTTGGGCCAACTCCACTAAGACGTTAGAAACTTCACTTCTCTCAGGAGAATATGAATGACCAGAGGAAATAAGACTCAGGAATATAATGGCAACAAATTATTGAGACTTCTTTTCCAATTTGGCAATAATGAATCCAAATAAGATTTTGCTAGTGTTAGTGGACAGGATGTTCTCTAGAAGCCAATAATTTTTAATTCCAATTAGAATCGCTGTGACAGCTTAGAGGCTAAACAGAACCAGAGGGCGTACACGTACACACACACACACACACACACACAGTGGATGTCAGACCTCCCTTCAAGATACCAAGGCAGATGTTAATGACAAAGGGATTAGGCAGGGTACACAGCTGCTGATCCTGAAATCTGCAGCCTACACTTCTAGGGTACAAAGCCCCTCCTTTTAAAATTCAGAACACATTTACAGAAGTAGAAAAAACACTCCTAAAATTCATATGAAACCACAAAAGACCCTGAATAGCCAAAGAAATCATGAGAAAGAACAAAGAAGGAGGGCATCACACTCCCTGATTTCAAGCTATACTATACAGCTATACTCATCAAAACAGTATGGTACTGACATAAAAACAGACAAATTGACCAATGGAATGGAATCAAAAGCTCAGATATAAACTCAAGCATATATTGTTAACTAATATTTGACAAGGGCGCAAAGAATACTCAATGGAGAAAAGACAGCCTCTTCAATAAACAGTGCAGGGATAACTGGATATTTACATGTAAAAGAATAAAACTAGACCCATAACTTACAGCACTCACAAAAACTGACTCAAAATGGATTGAAGACTTAAATGTAAGACCTGAAACCATGAAACTCTAGAAGAAAATATATGAATAAAGCTCCCTGACATGAGTCTTGATTTTTTTGGATATGACACCTAAAGTACAAGCAACAAAATAAAAAATAAACAAGTGGGACTACATCAAACTACAAAGCTTTTGCACAGCAAAAGAATCCATCAACAAAGTGAAAAGAATACCTATGGACTGGGAAAACAATATTGGTAAATCATATATCTGATAAGGGGTTAATATTAAAAATATTTAAAGAACTCCTACAATGCAATAGCAAAAACCAAATAACCCAATTTAAAAATGAGCAAAAGGGGCGCCTGGGTGGCTCAGTTGGTTAAGTGACTGCCTTCGGCTCAGGTCATGATCCTGGAGTCCCTGGATCGAGTCCTGCATCGGGCTCCCTGCTCAGCGGGGAGTCTGCTTCTCCCTCTGACCCTCACCCCTCTCATGCTCTCTCTCTCATTTTCTCTCTCAAATAAATAAATAAAATCTTTAAAAAAAAAATGAGCAAAGGACCTGAATAGACATTTCTCCAAAAAAGAGATATGAAAAGCCAACGCGTATATGAAAAGATACTCGACATCAGTAATCATTATGGAAATGCAAATTAAAGCCACAATAAGATATCACCTCACCCCTATCAGGATGGCTGTCACCAAGAGGACAAGAGATAACAAGTGCTAGCATGCATGGAGAGAAAAGTGAACCTTGTGCACTGCTGATGGCATTGTAAATGGGTACAGCCACTGGGAAAATAATATAGAGGATTCTCATAAAATTAAAAATAGAACTACCATATGATCCAGCAATCCCACTTCTGGGAATATATCCCAAGGAAACAAAAATTGTAACTGAAAAGATACCTGCCCTCCCGTGTTCATAGCAGCATTATTTGGAATAGCCAAGACATGGAAACAACCTAAATGTCTACTGATGGGTGAATGGATAAAGAAGTTATGGTGTACACACACACACACACACACACACACACTGGAATATTATTCAGCCATAAAAAAAACCCCAAGGAAATCCTACCATTTGCAACAACATGTTGGGACCTTGAAGGCATTATGCTAAGTGAAACAAGCCAGATGAAGAAAGAAAAACACTGTATGCTCTCACTTATATGTGGAATGTAAAACAACAATAACAACAACAACAAATACCTGAAACCTAAAAAAAAAAAAAAAACATAGAAAAAGAGATCAGAGCTATGGTTACCAGAAGCAGAGGGGAGGAGGAGTAGGGAGAAACCGAGGAAGGTAGTCAAATGGTGCAAACCTCCAGCTGTAAGATAAGTAAGTACTAGATGTAATGTATAAAATGATGATTCTAGCTAACATTGTTGTATGATATACAGGTGACCCCTGAGCAACACAGGTTTGAGCCATATGGGTTCAAACTATGTGGGTTATATACAGATTTGTTTTGATAAATACAGTACAGTACAGTAAATGTATTTTCTCTTTGTTATGATTTTCTTGTCTCTAGCTTACTTTATTATAACAATAGAGTATATAATACATGTAACATATAAAATATGGGTCAATAGACTGTTTATGTTACCAGTAAGGCTTCCTATCAACAGCAGGCTATTAGTAGTTAAGTTTTGGGGGAGTGAAAAGTTACATCGGGAATTTTGACTGTGCAGAGGGTCAGTGCCTCTAACCTCCACTTTGTTCCCAAGAGTCAACTACCTAGGAAAGTTGCTAAGAGGGTTCTTATTCCTAAGAGTTCCCATGATGAGGAAAAAAATTTTTGCCTTTTTCCCCCTCTCTTTTTATTGTATCTATGGGAAGATGGACATTAGCTAAACCTAGTATGGTCATCATTTCACAATATATGTAAATCAAACCATCATGCTGTACACCTTAAAATTATACAGTGATGTATGCCAATTATTTCTCAATAAAACTGAGAAAAATATATAGAGTATACCCAGATGCTGAAAGATCAAAGCTTGGACTAAAACTACGACTTCATCACTTTGTTATCAGCTTGGATATACTGGTCTACCAGTGGTCTACCAGTGGTCTACCTGACAGCACTGGGAATGGGTGATACAGACTGAATAAAAGGACTGATTCAAGGAACACTGAGCCAGTTTCTACAATCTGCCTGCAGTTTAGTGGCAATTAGCAGTCAACAGGACTAAAGCAAAAGGTATCTCAGAAACTTGAAGCTTGTTTTGTTTTTTAAATATAGGCAGCTAAAGATAAAGGAGCTAGAAATCTCAAAAGAATATATCTTCCTTTGTTAATATCTAAAAGAATAAAGGAGTGCATGGAGGGATGGAGAAAGAAATTGGGGAGAATTCAGGTCATATCCATCCATCTCAGTCTTCAAGGAAATCACCCTTTTTATAAGTGGCAAACAAAGTAAAAAAGGTAGGTAGGAGCTAGGTAGAAGCTATAGAAAGAAAAGTTAAAAGACACATTTCAGGTCTATTAGAGATTTGTTTGTTCTTTTTACCATTGTAATAGGAATACCTAGAGTCTAAAATCACGCCTGTCACATAGTAAGCGCTCAATAAATTTTTGTTGAATGAACATTATAGTTGTCAAGAGAAGATATACAAATGCCAAATAGTCTGACTTGATACAGCCGATAGCCAAGTATTGACTAAAATGAAAATCACTGCTCCATGTCTAGCCAAAAATATATTCTAAATTCACAAAAATCTATATTCTAGAATTATTTATAAATCCTTTTTTAAACTTCCAAGAGTTTCTAAAACTGAAAAAAAATGTCAAGTAAAATTCCATTCATATGTACAAATATATTCTTAATGCTTTGATGTTCATGGTCTACCTCCGTTTTTGCCCAATATGCCAACTGACCAGCCAATATTGTGGATGGTCTAAACGAAAACCCATATGTACTACAATAGGATATTTCTCTGGGAAACCCAGGGGACCATCAAGGTAGGCCTTCCACGTGCTAGCAACTTCCATCCAGTCCTACTCTGGACCTGGGTCCTACATGTTCCAGACCTGGACATAACAGCACATGTTAACAGATCCATCTTCAGGAGCAGACTCCCAGTAGTCAACCTCACCAAGACAGACAGAAAACACCAGAATGGACATTTGGTTAATTAAAACAAAAAAGCAGAATTGCCAAGACTGGCATCCTTTGGCAAGCACGTTCCTGATGGGAAAACCCTAAATAAAGCTCAATTTGAAATCTTTAAAGTGTTATGGAGCATGGAATTAGAATGAAAGGTCTTTGCTACAGGAGTCATGTCTTCCCAGACTCCAGGCTAATGTGGTCTTCCTTAAAATAGGGATACATGTGGTCCCAAAAACACATAGGGTAAAATTTTTAGGTCAGGGCATACCAACCCTGACGGCATTTAGGAGGGCACTGCCAACACCTGCATCCAACTTTCTCTCCTGTTGGTCTTCCACGACCAACCACGAAGTCCCATTCGAAACAACACATTCTTACTTTAGATATATCAGTATCTTCAGTGAGGTCTCAAAGTGTTAATAATCTCACAGATGGTCATCTCAAATCTCAAATACTTGTTGAGATTCTATTAAGTACCAGGAACTGATTGGGTAGGGGAGAGACAGTAGTTAACAACACAGACAAAAAGCCCTGGACCCATGGGGTTTACATTCCCTCTATTTTAACTTCTACTACTCTGCCTCTTTAAGATGACTTTGTACTATGGGCTGATTTCACATGTTAATTCTCATTTGCGACTGCTGCCATTATGTACTGTCTATAAACACGCACACAAAAAAACCCCCAACAACAACAGAAAACAAAAAGCAAAACCAGGCAATATCCTCTATTAGGGTTTTGGAAAAGGACAAAAAAGATCGAATACCAACAGGTGATTACACTGTTGGAGTCCACAAACAAAAAGTGAATTTTAGATCATCTCTTGAGACACCAGAGTGGTATATTTCTGCCAGTAATTGAGAATATTGTCTTCTCCTAGGAGTAAACCCAATCGAGAGGATTTCAAATGAAAATGTTAGAGAACTGGAAAGGAACATGGGATGAGGAGCTAGGATGTGTGTTCCACAGTCTGCCTCTCCCAATACACAGCCCTGGACTAGGCAAGTCGCCCACATGCCCAGGGCTCCTCCCCTCACTTTTAAGATGACAGTGTCTGGAACCATGAGAGACTATGGACTCTGAGAAGCAAACTGAGGGTTCTAGAGGGGAAGGGGTGGGGGGATGGGTTAGCCCGGTGATGGGTATTAAAGATGGCACATTCTGCATGGAGCACTGGGTGTTATACGCAAACAATGAATCATGGAACACTACATCAAAAACTAATGATGTAATGTATGGTGATTAACATAACACAATCAAATTAAAAAAAAAAAAAGATGACAGGGTCTGCCTAAATCCCTAAGACACCGACAGCTGGGAAATGCCACGATCTCCCTTGATAATAGGAACCAATCCTTACTCATCTCAATCTCCCTTAAAGGGCCTTGGGCCACACCCCCCACATAAAGCCACTGCATAAATACTGCTTAATTCAACACAGAACCTATTATAACACCAGAGTGGCAGCTGAAGTCACTGATATTCCAGATAAGATGTTTAAAAATCTGTGCTGTTCTTTAGCTACCGAACCCTTTATTCACCTAGCCTTGCTCACTAGGTTCGTCTCAAGAGCCATTTGCACAGCCAAGAACTTCTTCAGTGCCTGAACCGAGAGATCCTTTGCAACCTTACCAGCGTGACCCTGCAGCACCCAAGAGTTCCGCATCTCTTCCTTTCCCTGCAACTTCCAGGCCTCCCCGCTCTCCTGGCCGCTCCTCTTGCTCCGGCTTCTCTTTCCTGGTCCTCCTCCTCACCACCAGCCCAGTAAACAGCGTTCTGCAGGACAGCACCGGCCCCCTGGTTAAGGTCACTGGCAGAGTCATCGTAAATGAGGTGGCTCACAAACCACCTGTGCTTCAGCCCAAATGGAGAGCAGCCCGCAGGGCTCTTTGGACACCCCCAAGGACCTCACAGTGAGAAGTCTAAAGCCAACCCTTCATCCCTCTTCCTCATGTTAAAACCTGTCCTCTGCGTTACTCAATTTGATGAATCGCCTTCTTTTCATCAACTGTCCACTTGCTCCACCATCAGATTTAATCGAGGACCAATCCTTGCTGACTCCGCCCTCTGGAACCCTGCCTTTCTTAAACCCCTGCCTTTTCCCCGCCGCGTTGGTGAGGTCCTAACCCCTCAGTGGTCTCTCAGCCTCAAGTCTCTTTATTTACACCTCTCTTCCAGCTATCGATACTTGCTTCTTTGTACCGTTAACCTGCAGGCATTTGTGAGTTCTCCGTACTAGACCGTCACTTCTTTGGATACAGAAACCTTGTCCTTATTTGTCCTATTATCACCTGTCGTAACAGTGTGCTGTGTACATAATAAGTGCTCAATAAACACACTTCGGCAATAAAACATGGATTATCTTAAAGTGACTGCACTTATCCTCTCAAAGAGCAGCTTGTTAGATAATTAAATATTTACTCTTCCTCCCAGCCCATTAACAATGTTATATAAATACACAGACCATACACATAGACACATGCACACACAGGATGCTCTTAACTCCCTTTAAGTCAATCATCTTGCAAACACCAAGAGATGATCTATCTCCCAAATAACTGAGACATAAATTGGTTCATATTTTTCATTCCTGGTCTTCCTTGAGAAAATGACACAATGCTCAGTAGCAAATGAGAAATTATTTTGCAAATCTATATTCCCCAAATACCCCCAAACATGGGTCATGCATCTTTCTTGTATTTTGATCCCACTGCTGTGACTTAGTGTGGTAATTATATTACAAAGCTACTATTCGATGAAATGAAAATGGCAAAACAATTTAAATGCCTGTCTAAAAAAACTCTGTTAGAATGCAATTATAAGTGAAATTACAATGGCAAAATAATTGAAATGCAAGTCCGGAAGGCACAGTTATGAAACCATTAAAATGCTTCTGCTGAGGGCTCACAACGTTGAGTGAAACCATACACTCCTGGGGACACATTTTTAATTCACTGAAACAGTCAACATTTATGGAAAGATGAAAATATCTGGGCTTCGACTGTTCCACAGCATTCTCTACACTTCTGGGTGCCACCTAGGGGTGTGTTAACATCATCAGGGTTTGTAGGTTTCTGGGATGGACTGACTAATAAGAGAACCATGGGCAATACTGTGCTTCCATTCAGCACCAAGAAGATAGAGGCACAAGGGCAAGCTTAGTTTAGATTTTCCTGAAATGTTTCCAATATAAAAGCTAGGATCACAACGTGAAAAGATGTTTGTCCTAAAATCAACCTTGCAATTATTAAATATGTGTGTGGATGTATTTCTAAGGATCTAGCTTCTTAAAATGTTCTGCTGATGTGTTCCTTTTGCAAAATCTTGATCAATATTTTGATGCCAAGGCTTACAATAGTTATATCTGCTCACCAAAAGAAAAAACCAAGGACAAAATACAGTGCTAGATACACAAGCGATACACTGAAATGATCAATCTGACAAATGACTAAGGACCCTCCTCTGAATCATGTTCTGCATTTTGATGGCTGAACACATAGATGAGTCTACCAGCAAAAACATGCAAAATATGCCCCATTCCCACCCCCTCTCCCTCACACTCTGCTTCCATGGATCTATCTCACTCAGTTAATTGGCTAAAGAAAGAGATGCTAGGAGGAAGTCATATAAAGAAACAACTATTAAAAGAATAAGATCCTTTTCTCATTCATGATTATCTCTCTCACGACATCACAGAGCAGCTTAGAAAATGGCATTTTGGGGTGCCTGGGTGGCTCACTTGGTTAAGAGTCCAACTCTTGATTTCAGCTCAGGTCATGATCAGGGTGGCGAGATCAAGCGAGGGAAATAAGTGGGAATGTTAACTAAGGCTTTGTAACAAAGTGAACCTTGAGGGCATGGTAACTTAATTTTGTTTAATTTAATTAATTAATTAATTTACTTATTTATTTTAGAGAGAGCGTGCGCGAGCATGTGCAGGGGGAGGGGTGGAGTGAGGGTGAGGGAGAGAGAGAGAATCCCGAGCAGACTCCACGCCCAGCACTGGGCCCGACGTGAGATCGTGACCTGAGCCAAAATCAGGTGTCAGATGCTAACCGACTGAGCCACCCAGGTGCCCCATGGTAACTTTAAAACAAAAATCAAATCTGCTATCTAGATTAGATATTTTATAGAGAGGTCATATTATTTTTACACATATAATTTAGATATTAATAGGATTTGAAAGAGACTTTAAAATCATATGAGGAGGTTTTTCCAGTTTAGGCACAAAGGCATGAACTTTGAAAAAGAAAAAGTCATCTAGAGAAAATCTATGAATAAGACTAACTAAAAAAAATAAACAAGCAAACATACACATAGATTATAGAAAAAAAATTAGCAGAGTCCCCAAAGTATTTAAATCATAGTATTACACATAAAATTTGAAATTTGAAATCACATTTGCCAGAGTTTTATAGAATTAACCTCTATATTTAGGAAAGTACTCAAATAGGTTTTCATATAATAGTTTTATTAACTTCCAAAGGCATATCTTTGGATGTTAATAAAGGAGAAACCGATAAAACATTTATAGTATGGTAAGTTAAAATCTATTGCCCTAACTTTGAAATGCATAATGTTATAAGTTGGATTGATGGATGGATAGATGATAAAGAAAATATGGTATTAAATGTTAACTATAGGATCTGGGTGGCAGATATATATGGGCATCCTGTACAATATTTTTGATTCTTCTGCATGTTTAAAATTTTTCATAACAAAGTATTGGGAAAAAAATACACTGCTCTAGATGAAAAGTATCTATTCTATTTGTTAACTGTGCTCAACAAATAATCCAGGTTCAGAATTTGTCTCACGGACACGGTGCACTCACCTAGCCACCCGGATCCTGAATTTGGAATGCATAGGTCTGTCTCCGCGCTGGGCAACACAAAGCCGACAACAAACACCTCCACGCCGTCCGCCATCAGGGCCATGCCCAGGACAAAGAAAAGGGCCCACTGGAAACGGCCGTGACCACACTCTTGGATTATCAGCTCATACTGCTGGGCTAGTTCTTCCTCATCGGCTTTCCTCTCTGACTCCAGCTCCTGCCGGTCCTTGTGCACATCCCCCTTGGGCTGCCCCACTGACACAATGCTGTCCTTCCCTTGGTTCATACGGGGGATGCCCTGATACTCCCCTTCATAGATTTCCTCATCTTCATCATGACCCTCAGTAGCTTCACTGGAGCCTTCATCATCATTGGCCTCCCCATTATAGGTCTCTCCCGGCGGGGAACAGTCATCATCCTCTTCATCTTGGAACCGACTGTAGGACCTCTGCGTGTATTCATCCTGGGCCCGGTCCACTGCCTGATTCACCTTCTTTACTGTTTGTTTCTTCACCTCTCGGGCTATGTCCTTGGCGCCCTTCATCAATGAAGTCCTATCCTTGTAAGAATCTTGCATCTTATCTCAACCGATGGCCAACGCGAAGATGGGAATTCTTCAGACTCCAATCAGTGGTTCGGCCCTGACTGCATCATCCACTCTGGGGTCAGAACAGAACTGCAAAAGAAGAAAAACCACACAAAATATTTAGTATTCCTTTCTTGTCTTTTTTACCATTTATTTCTCAATCTCTTTTCACTGCCCCCTCAGACTAAGACACAGAATTAGCTTTTCCTTTCTTTGATCTCACTGTCCACATGCACACCGGATAATGATTCTCTGCTCAGATGTGACTGGCGTTTGGAATACTTACGGGTTTTACTGTTGTTATTATTATTATTTGGTGTTTAAGGGACTCTGTCCTCTGGGAACTTTGATAGAATACACAGGCATTCCCCCAGAGAGTAAAACAGGACATCTGGCACCTCTAAAAGTACATTTAACACATTTGGAAGTGTTATAAAGATATACTCTGATTGAGAAAAATAATATTGCTCAGAGACATACACACACTGCAAAGGCAAAACCAGAATATGAGACGAATCCTATCTGACCTTATTTCCTAATAGTGAAAAAAAAAAATTGCAGGCAAGCAGCCCTATACACGATGCTATTGAATCACACACACACACACACACACATATATATATATTTGTAAAATTTGTTTCCCCTCTACTTTCATTATATCTCCTTCCAATAAATAACAAAGACTCATATGGCACCCAAACCCACAACTGAGTATTTCCCCCCAGCATAACCATCATATCAGTGGGACATGGGCAGAGTTCATCAAATGATTTCAGATACCTTTGATAAACACTGAATTGGAACATACGGTTTGTCTAGTCGGGGTCTGTCCTTTCAGAGGCCGCCCCCAGGCTAGCAGGGACAGGTAAGCCACATGCCATGTCCCTTCACAACCCCACCCTGTAAGTACTCCAAGCTTTGTCTCTACCTTCTTCATCTCTGGACACACACACACACCCCTTGTCCTACTGGCACTCCAACTAACTGCGGTCTTGGGTACCAGAATCATGGGTCTCCCGTGACCCACCATTTGGTTTTCCTTCTCACTGAGATCACCCTATGTCTTGGCTTACATTTGGGCTGAACACATGGTAACTGATCTTTCCCTTGTCCACTGTGCTGTCTCCTCTGGTGGCCCACCATTGTGGACAGATAATGTAAAGGTGAGAGTCACTCTCCTCCATCATTAACTCCCCAAGCTCTACTCTGTGGCAGCATTGCAAACCATGAGTTACATAATAGCCATTTCTACCTTCTTTTTCTACCCAGTATAAAACACTTGATAAGTAGCTATACAAACATATACTTAAACGGTTCATTCAGACATCACAAACAAACCCAGCAATAAAGACAAAAAGATGTTTGTTTCTAAATGGACTGTGCATTTCATGTTACCACTGAATGACTACAAACGCCCAGGAGGCAAACAGAAGCATGGTTCTGCACAGCCCTGTGTTTTGGAAGACAGCAAAATGAAATTAAAATAAACATATGATTACAAGCCTTTTTGCCAAATGTCTTAATAGAGGGTTTTTCTGTATGTCCTCCTTTTTCTTTTTTTTTTTTTTCTTTCTTTCTTTTTTTTTGGAGAGCTGAGAGTCAGGGGCAGGGAGAGATGGGAGGATCCATGAGCTGAGTAAGAAAAGATGAGCAGGCAGTTGGAAAAGAGTTTGAGGATAGAGGCTCAGAGACTCAAATGATATACCTCTGTTTCATGGTGAATCACTTTGAGTTATATGTGCCAGACATCATTTTAATAAAAAACAGTTTGATTTTGTATATACTCTATGCCAGACATTGTGCCAAGAACTCTATATACATTTCTTAATTTTTAAATTTAATCCTTACTTCAATCCTCCAAAATAGGTATTATAGTCTCCATTATACAGGTGGGAAGATTAAGGCTTATTGAGATTAAATAACTGGCCCAGGGTCACAATGTTTGTCAGCGGAGATGCTGGGGCTCCAGCCCAGATGTGTCTGACTCCAAAGACTTGCCCCTTACCCCTCTCTGCTTCACCCAGTGCTCTTGCTAAGGTCTCAGGAAATGCAGTAGCATGCTTCCTGGTCATTCTGATACCTTGGTTTCCTACACAAAAATTGTTTTATAGCCTCTTGCCTAAATAATCTTGTAGGTTCTGAAACAAGGGGAATTACTGTGATATCTTCACTCGTGATAGGTTTTATATAGATAATAATTCCAAAATATGGTCTTGTTTGTTCAGATAAACCATCCCAACATGGTGGCTGTACTTCAAAAGATAATCCTGTAGTCATTCTAAATAAGATGTCCGTGGCCAAGAAGGGCAGGAAAGAAGGCAAAGCAATGAACCTCCAACCGCCTCCAATCAAGTGCAGATGCCCATTCCCTGTAATTCAAGATGGTGTACTTCTCTGTGAAATAAGGATAACGACATAACCACCTGGCAGTGTTGGGAGGATTAATAAGTGGTGTTTACTCTGTGTCCAGGAGAAAATTTGACATATATTTAGTTGATTTTAATTCAGGTTCCCTAGGAACAGAACCCGTGATAAGGAATCAGGGGCAAATCATTTATTAAGAGGAGCTGGTAAAGGAGGGGACAACTGAGGCTGGACAGCAGTTTTAGGCAGGGTCCTGGGGGGTGAGCTTCAGCCTCCGCTCAGAGTTATTCCCACTCAAGGCAAAGGTATGGGGCTTTCACACTACCACTCCCGCCCATTGTTGGCTAAGGGCCATCCGGGGTGAGGATGGACTGTAGGCACTTCCAGCTCTCTGCACCCAAAGCTAGGCAGTTCCCAGGGTCCAGGAACAGTCCTCTGAAGGGATACAGATGCTGGCTGGTGGAAGCAAAGGCCCACTGGAGCCAGGGGAGGAGAGCGGAGACAATGAAGGGGATCCAAGAGTATCTAGGCAGAACATTCACAGGATCTCCTACAATAAGCATTTAATAGCTACTTGTTTAGATGCCCTGCTAATCATACTAAGCAGTAAGACCCAGAGCTGGTTAAAACCTGTATTTACAGAAGTGGCTGTTACAACCAAATAATATATGCAGCACAGTTTATCTGATGTATTTAATGACATGCACAAATCAGCTCTATTTCCATGTGTGTGACAATCATTTTGCACAAATAATAATTTATACACATAAATGAGAGTTATTCTGTCAAAATAGAGTTTCAGTTCTTTTTTTTTCCTTTGATGATTCATGCCACACAGCATATATTCACTCACACCACATACTATATCAAAACCATCCTACACGTGTTCCCGTCATGAACAACCCTCCCCAACACACACACAGATGTTTCTCTGTTTCCCCACACTGTCCCCAAACCTCCAGTCCTTCCTTCTGTTTTACCCCTCATCACCACCATCATCAAAAGATGTGGGAGAGTGCATCCTCACCAAAACCTTCTGGGATCTTCTGGATGCTGGGAAAGTCCATCATTTTAATAACTATTATTATTATTAATAACTATTTATTATTATTATTATTTATATAACTATAATAACTATTTATGCAGCTTTGAAGCCATTGTGCACAGAGTAATGACAGCAAGTATAAGAGCTCACCCACTATTACATCGGCCCTGTGCTAAGCACTTCAGGGGTATTATCACACAACAAGAATCTTAACAATGGTCATATGCTTTTAAAATTTTTAATAAATCAAAAAAATTTTAAATAAATTTCCCATTTTACACGTGGGAAAACTGAAATCTGCCCAGTAAGAATTCACACTTACACAAGCCTACTCCAAAGCCCAGTCACCTACACTGCATCTACCAGCAATTAGTAGAAATGGGAGCCCATGAGGGTAACAGAGATCTGAAACTGCAAAGTTGGGGCAGAGGACAACCCCACCTCCCATGCCTGGATGATAGAAACGCTCAAAAGTACTTGCAGGTCTCTAGCACTTTGGGCTTGGGGGGAGGGGTCATTATCTAACAACCCCCTTTCCCTCCTAAGTTCAGATCCAAAGGAGACATTCAACAGAGGAGATAAATTGCGATCAGTTAGCAGCTGTTGGAGAATCACACCCACACTTTACCCCCGACGCCACACCTTCTTCCCAGCCCTGGGACTCTGCACCACGAAGGACTCCTTCCTGGAGGGAAGGCTGTCCAGGGAACTTTCCATGCTGCAGGAGTAGAAGACCTGGTAAGCATCTCCGTGGGGCTGAGGCCAGCAGGCCAAGGTCTTTCCCCCAGTTTGCCAGGGAAATTGCTCCTTCTTTCTTGGGGAGGAGTCAGGGTATGTGCGTGGGTGGTAAAGGGAGAAGCTGCAAGTGGTTTTTTTCCCCACATTTGTCTCTCCTGGGAAGCAGTGGAAATCCCTGTACCTGGGTGGAAGTCGAGAAGTGGGGAACAATAATGCTTCGCCTTAAGTCAGTGCTATATAATTTGGTCAGGACAGTAACAGAGCACACCAGCCACCCCAATGAGAGCCTTATCACTTTCTATCTCTTATGAGATAGAACATAAAACTAATGACATGTGATGACATTATAGTAATGCCACAAAACAGAGCTTCATTAAAACAAAAAGCCAATGACATGAACATTAAAATTTGCAACAAGTCCAGAAATGTTTTCAGGGACTCTCTAATGCATTAGTCCAAACTAATATACACTTTAATCTATGACTCGTGTCAGAAAGAAAGGCAATACTTAGTATTCACCACCCACACTGCAAGTAGGGCTGATTGTAAACAACTAGATACCTCTTTATTAAGGTTGTTTCATATGTCTAAAGATAATGATTTTTTTAAAAGGCTTACAATTTCATTGAGGTATAATTTACATTGAATAAAATGCTCTGGTGATTATTAAAAGAACAGTGCGACAGGTATGGTGCAGAAAACCAGCTAGATTATGAAGATGCTTATTCTGGCAGAAAACATTGGTTGAAACGCTTATTCAGCACAGGTTTGAAACCTCTGGACCTTCCTAGTAACTGTCAACAAAAAAGAACAGCATATCTGACCTCTGGACTTTGGTGGAGAAAGATGAGACGATGGACATGGCCTTGTAGGAGCTCTAAGTATTATGTAAGAGTATCTACACTTCTACTTCATATAGCCTAACCTTGTGCAATACAGACACTATTTGAAAGTGACTGGAGTTAAAATGCAGAAATGCATATCTGCAGCAAGACAACATTCTGGAAAGAAGCTTTCAGGAGGGAGGAGAGGACATCTGAGATAAAGGAATATATACTGACCCAACATCCCAGCCTGTCCAAATCTTTGACATTAGACTTTTATTTAAGGGTGCTGCTTGTCCTCCAAACCTTTAAATTTATGTGTAAATATGTGTAAATTCCCATTCTTTGAGTGATTTCCTTTCATTATTGCTTAACCTAATCACAGCTTCCCAGGTAAGCACAGTTGGTTTCCTCCAGGCATTCAATCATGTCTTCCATGATGGTAAGCCATGAGCACAACAGTCTTCCCCATTAGAACATGAGCTCCCTGAAAACAGGAACTTAGTAAAATAAAAACTATAAAGCAATGTTACTGAATGAGGACATAAGCAGTGTAAGGGAGCCAACTCTCTGACTGCCCCTTTCATCATGAGGGACTTGCCTGGATCAGCATTTCCCCCAAAGTGCAGTCTGTAATATGTGGACCTACAAGGAGCTCTGAGTGGAAAAAGTTCTACGGTCAAATAAATTTGGGAAGTATCTGTCTCATACTAAATAGGTCCTTCTCTAGAAGTGTCACAGTTCAAGCTTTTTGTAAAGACCCTTGTTCAAATGTGTTACCCAACCATTTCCCAAACTTTCCTAAAAACAGAATGTCCCCACTCTCAACAGGACACCAACGAGCAGTCCGGTATTAAAATAAATGCCAAGATCCTTTTAAATTCTAACATGTCTAGGGGCATCTGGGTGGATCAGTCCGTTAAGCGTTTGCCTTTGGCTCGGGTCGTGATCCCAGGGTCCTGGGATGGAGCCCCATGTCGGGCTCCCTGCTCAGTGGGGAGTCTGCTTTTCCCTCTCCCTCTGCCTGCCACTCTGCCTACTTGTGTTCTCTCTTCCTGTCAAATAAAAAAAAAAAATCTAAATTCTAACATGTCTATTAAAAAATACCATAAAACTCACTAATTAGAATTAATTGAGAGAAGCAGGATGAAAGGCAGAATTAAATACATTACATTAAAATAATATTTTTAAATGAAAAACAGTATTTCAAGTCTATCAAAAACCGAAATTAAGTTTACAAAATGTAATCTCTTATGAGATATTTGCTACAAAAATAGAGTATTTAATATATCTGCATATTTTTAAGTAATAAGTCATTCAGAGAGCCTGGAAATTTTTATTTTAAGTATATTAACATGCTTTTTATGCAATTTTTAAAAAGATTTTACAAAGAGAGAGAGAGCATAAGCAGGAGGAGTGGCAGGCAGAGGGAGAGGGAGAAGCAGGCTCCCCGCGGAGCAGGGAGCCCGATGCGGGGCTCGATCCCAGGACCCTGGGATCACAACTTGAGCTGAAGGCAGACGCTTAACCAACTGAGCCACCCAGGCACCCCCTTTTTATTCAATTTTTGCCCATTTGTGTATTGAGGTATACACAGTAGTTTTAATGTGGCCCCCAAAAGATATAAAAATGTCCTAACCCCCAAAAGCTATGAACGTGACCTTTTTGGAAAAGAATATGATTAAATGGAAAATCTTAAAATGAGATCATCCTGGATTGTGTGGGTGGGCCCTAAATCCAACGGCAAGCGTCCTTATAAGACACAGAAGAGGGAAGACACAGACACAGAAGTAAAGCCATGAGAAAATCAAGGCAGAGATTACGCAGCCAAAAGGCAAGGAATGCCCAGAACCACCAGAAACTGGAAGTGACAAGGAGGGATTGTCCCCTTGGGAGAGAGGGCAGACTTGTACCATCTTGAGCTGTGAAAAATAAGTTTCTGTGTTTCAAGCCACCCAGTGTGGTAATTTGTTAAGCAGCCCCAAGGAAAGAACACGAGATCTGTTTCTTATTGAATTTTAAGAAATGTTTATATATAAACTCTTCTGTCATACATATTGTAAATATTTGTCTCAGAGGGCCTCATCTATGGTGTTCTTGCCAGGCAAAGCTATTGACTATTTTATAGTCTGTTTAAAATGTTCTTTGTTCATGGGTGCCTGGGCGGCTCAGTCGTTAAGCATCTGCCTTCGGCTCAGGTCATGATCCCAGGGTCCTGGGATCGAGCCCCGCATCAGGCTCCCTCCTCAGGGAGAAGCCTGTTTTTCCCTCTCCCACTCCCCCTGCTTGTGTTCCCTCTCTCGCTGTGTCTCTCTCTGTCAAATAAATAAATAAAATCTTTAAATAAAATAAAATGTTCTTTGTTCATGTTTTTTGCCTTCAGCAGTGTATTAAGGCCCTCCTGAGGTTCCAAAATATTTGTCCATATTTGTTCTAACTCATTTTAGTTTCATTGTTTAATGTTTAGCTCTGGAATTTATTTTGCTTTATTGTACAAGGAAGGGATTTTTACAAAGGAATAAAGAAATATCCCAGAAACATTAAAATGCCCCTTTTATGAGAGACAAAATTCCTGTGTATGTTAGCCTCTCTTCAGTTTTGAATTCTGCTACATTGCTATTTTTCTCTCTTGTTGCCCTCATACCATTTGGCTTTAATTTTTAACACTTTGTTATAAATTTAATATCTATCAGTGCATGTACCCCTCAGGACTCATCCTTTGCAAATATTTATTTGCATCCCATCTAATTTGTCTTCCAAATGAACTTTAGAATTGCTTAGTCATTTTCCAAGAAAATTTTCATTAGAATTTTAATTGATTTATTTTATTTCAATTTATTTTAATACCGGACAGCTCGTCAGTGTCCTGTTGAGAGTGGGGACATTCTGTTGTTAGGAAAGTTTGGGAAATGGTTGGGTAACACATTTAAACAAGGGTCTTTACAAAAATTAGAACTGAACTAAGTTTGTAAATTACTTTCAGAAGAACTAAAAGTCTTAAACTTGTCATCCTGTCCAAAAATATATCCTTATATTTATTCAAGTCTTCTTTTATGTAACTCAATGAAGTTGACATTTTCTTCGTATTGTGCCAGTTATTTAATGAATACGATGCATACACACGTGTATATATATATATATATAAAATATTTTATTCATTTGTGTATTTGTTTATTGGTTTCTCAGAACCATGACATATATTCTGGCCACAAAGTTTAGTATCTGTCAGATCCATTCGGTGGACAAGGAAGCGTGCTCTCTCCCACAGTAAAACATTGGCCTCCGTGGGAAGGGAACTCCCTGAATTTCAATCATGGAATAGAGCAGATGAGCTGCAAGTGTTGGGTCAGGCTTGCTTATGGAGACTTCAGAAAAGGAAGCCTCTTAACCATCCTGACAGTCTCAGCTCAGCTGTCCTCTCTAGACCCTTCTATGGACCTGGCCCATCTCTGGTCAAGTGTTAAGAGGAGCAACACTGCAGGAGAACTGGCAAGCAGACTTAGAGTGTCTTCAGTGGAGCCCAGCATGAGTACAATACCCTAGATTCCTGTCCCGAAGTAGCTAGCAGGATGCTGTCACCCCTTGGGGAAATCAGATGCCTGAGGAGCATCAAAACAACCTGCATTATTAGACATAATCATCTACAAATCTGTCATCCACAATTCCTACCCTTAAATAAGAGCGAGATATTCTCTTCCACAAAATGACCAAAGACCTTCTGGCAGATGAGTCCCCTGGCATTAAACAGAGGCTACCAGATTGGAAAGGGACCATCTGGGGATGTGGTGATAACCACTCAGAGTGAATGTGGTCAGTTCTGCTCCTTTCACTAGGACTTATGAATCATGGGAAGGAAACTTGAAGAGAAACAAAGCCAGGAACTGAAGTCCTTCCCAGAAGCACATGGGTTAACACAAAGGCTTTCGAGGCCTGGGAAGAGCAGAAGGAAAAGAGCAACGTCCCTCAACAATTCTTCTTATCTCCCCTGGGATTAAAAAAGGGGCCCCCAAAAGATCCAATCATTCATTCAGGAAGTATTTATTAAGCACCTACTATATGCCAGACACTCATCTAGGAGCTGCTAGGAGCTGAAAATAGGAGACTGAACAAAACACACAAAGTCCCTGATGGTATGGAGCTTTCTTTCGAATGACAAGACAGGTAACAACAAATAAATTTATAATTTCACGTAGTGGTAAGGCTACAAATAAAAATAAAGCAGGGTAGGAGGTTGGAGCAGTGCTGTCCCACAGAACTCTCTGTGATGAAGGAGATGTTTTAGATCTGTGCTATCCAATAACAATGGGGCAAAAATTTAAATCTAAATAACCACACCTGATGAGTAGCTACCCTATTGGACACGGTAGGGTTAGGGTGTGCAGGAGGGGCTGTGATTCTAAGAGGAATAGTCTGGGTGAGAGCCTCTGAATAGAGGAAAATTGGAAGCCTGAGTAAGGCCAGGGCCATAAGCCAGGCTGCTCTCCAGGGGCTCAGAACTTTCCAGACACAGGAGCAGCAAGAAAAAGGTGGACAAAGGCAAGGAGGCCAGGGGCCTGAGTAGAGTCAGGGAGGGCTGACAAGGGAAGTGACTAGGGACAGATCATCAAGAACTTCGAGGCCACAGTAAGGACTTTGGGTTTTACTCTAAGTTGGGTGGGTTTAAGGTAGGAAATCTAAATGAAGGTGGCTTAATAAAACCCTATTTATGTAAACATTGGAAATGCTTTCTCTTCTTTTACTGTATCTTATTAGTCCTGCTTTTCACATCTGTTCCAATCTTTGTTCTGACTATAATCATCTGATAATGAACAGGACAACTTCAAAATAAAGGCAGCATTTATTAAATGTTTTTAAAGACAGGTTTGAGAAAGGAGGAGGACAGTTGGAAGAAAAGTTCCTCAGAACAGACAGAGCAATCAAGAGAAAAATCCAACCCTCCAATGTACCAAGTAGGCCTTTAATAAGGACCTGTGTTCAGTTACCCTTCTTCTCCATATTCCTCAATCTCACATCAGAGCTACTACAAAATGAGACTAATTTCCATTTCCTCTGCTTGCCCATCACTGGAATTAGAAGAGAAAGAAGTGGACACAGGCAATTTATAACTTAGATAGTCATATCTTACATATTTAAAAGTTGGCTAGGGAGCCAAATCCTGGTGCCAGGTAATTACTTACATGCAGAGACAGAACACTACAAGAGGCAGGTAATGCACACATTATCTCAGTGGAATAAACACCTGGTTATTCCTACCTTGGTAGAGAAACTCCACCACATCCCTTGAGCAAACAGGTGTCCTCGACATATTAAAATGACCTAAATGATTAGACGTAAACAGGGGTCTTGTTTGTAAGTCAAACACCCACCTGGGTTCTAATCTTGCTTTGGCGCCTTGCTAGCTTTGTGACATTAGGCAAGTCATTTACGGTTTTCAATCATCAATTACATTATTTATAAAGTGGAAAATAAAAATTCTGTTCAGAGGATTACATAAAATAGCATCAAAGGCAACCCGGGGCACATGGTACTTCCTCAGTAAGTGCCAGTGTACTTGAAATTAAAGAAGTATAAAAGGATGTCATTTATAAATATAATTCACAGTCCAGCAGCGATAATGCTGGCAATTTCCGTTTTTGAAAGAAAAAAATGACCATTAATCATAGGTTGGCAGTGTGCCTCGCTAGCCAGGAGCCAGGCTGGGAGTCACGAAGCACAGGGCTCTTTCGGGAGAGACTCAAGGGGTGTTTATGGCTGTTGCTGAGATAGACACCCTGAGGTCTGGCAGCAAGGAAAGCTCCAAGAGGAATGTCTATTTGTCTGCTTGTCTTTTCTGAGCTAGTCAGGCAACGTGATTAGCATACTTGCAGTTTTCATGCAATTTAAAGGCAGAGCCAGATTTATCAAATCTGCCTCATTCACATTATCACATGGATAACAGAAAAACACTTTCTCCTGGACCTCAGGTAACTCCCTTCACGTCAACAGGAGAAAGGAACAGACTCCCCCAGGCTCGCACTATTCTCCCCTTAATGCCTGCGTGCGGCATATTTTCTCTTTCTGCCTTATCCCTGTTTTACTTCATAAATATGTCCTTTCGCAAGCTGCTGAGGGCATGGCTACCAACGCAGCTGCCTTTGTTTACTTCAGCACCTCTGAGCACGTGATAAAATGCCCAGAGCTTTATCCCCAGGGATGCTCTTCTCATTGTTCCCTTTGCTTGTGGCCTCTACAAGAAAGGCACCGGAGACTTCCTTAACACCTCCACCAGAGCTCTGTGGCTAAATGCAGGTGCAGCTCTGAGACCGAGGTGTTGTAGTGGTGGGAAGCATGATCCGCAAAGCAAAAGAATGGAGTGTTCCTGGATTCAGGGTACCACCTACTGCCCAGGGATCTCTCTCTCTTTTTTTTTTCCACCTGGTTATTATTTTTTTCTTTTTTAAGTTCTGTTTGGTTTTTTATTTAAATTCCAGTTAGTTAACATACAGTGTTGTATTTAGTTTCAGCTGTACAATATAGTGATTCAACACTTCCATACATGACCTGGTGCTCATCAGAATAAGTGCCCTCCTTCATCCCCATCCCCTATTTCACCCTTCCCCCCATCTACCTCCCCACTGGTAACCATTAGTTTCTTCTCTATGTTAGAGTCTAGGACTCTCTTGTTGCAAGATAATTCTGCATGATCAAGGTAGCCACTGAAGAACAGGTGCCCTCCTCTCTTTTCCAACAAAACCTTTTCCTTTGCTGGCCATGTGGAAAGGAGCTGCTCAATAATTCACACAAGACATATACAAAAATGGCTAGGGAGTTCCTAAAGTACTCCTCCCTTCCCTGACCTATTTTTCTTTTAACTCCTCAGTCCAAGGATATGTGGAAATCGTGAAATTCCAAGCTCACTAATTGGGTTGGTAAGTTAAATACTGGGGGGCAAGAGGGACTTCTTGGTTTAAAACCTCTCGAATGGACTACTGAATATTCCACCAATGTATGAGAATAGATCTGGGCCTACAGCAACAGTCACAGGGAAGTCAGAATTCTTCCATCCACCCCACCGGACTACTAGTTCTTTAAAGGAAGAGACTGGGTTCATCTCATATCCTTAGTCCCCAAGGCAATCCCGGACACTCATTCAACTAACAGCTACTTTCACCTACTCAGTAGTAGGGCCTGGACTCTCCCTAGACTCCGTGCATACAGAAATTAAAGGCACGGGTCCTCACCGTCAAGGCATTTTCCATTTAGTGGAGGATCCAAGCACTAAACAGATAATTATCTTATAATGTAATAAAAGCTATGTGCTGGCACATGTTATTCTGATAATGTGAGCTACAGTGAGATCTAAACTGATTTGACCAGGCAAAAGGTGGACAAGTAAAGCATTTGCAGACTAAGGAATTAGCTTATTAAGGCCACAGTAGGAACTCAGTATACATCGAAATAAAAACAAACAAACATGTCGGGCACGAGAGCCTTTGGCACAACTGGACCTGTGTCAGAACAAAATAAACAAAAGCAAAAACAAAAATGGATTTCCAAATGCCTTCCATAACTGTCACGCCACTGGAGCCAATAGTCAAAGTCAACCTTGACCATACTTGCTAAAATTAAATTGTTCGATTTCTTCCATTAGTTTTTGGGTGTCTCACCTCTCTGACATTGTTATCCTCTACAGATTAGCACCAAGGAGGAAGGTATAAACACACTTTCACAACTGACAGAAATACATGATCGAGACCTGATCACATACAGCAGTGTATTCTAAAATGCACTCCAAGAGATATTAAAAAGTGTTCCTCAAAAAGAAACTTTATGGACCATTAAGATGGGAATACACCTGCCACTTTCGCACAACCTCCACTGCTCATCACCTGGTCCAAGCCACCATCTTGTCTCATGTGGACATTACAATAGTCTTTCCGGTTCTACCCTTGACCTCAGAGGTTCTTGTCCACATAGCAGGCAGAGTAATCCTTTCCAAAGATAGGGCAGATAGTATCACTCCAGGGCTAAGAGCCCTCCAGGGGCTTCTCCCTACCCCCTTTGCCTCTACAAGGCCCAGCCCATCTCTTCTCTGGTCTTATCTTCTACCCCTACACCCCCTTACTCCACCCCAGCCTACTACACTATGCCAAACACTCTTCTGCCTCAGGGCCTTTGCACTTGCTATTCTCACTGCTTAGAATGCTGCCCCCCCCCATAACTGTTGGCCTCCTTCCCTTACTTCCTTTTGGTCCCTTCACAAATGTCACCTCCACATAGAGCCCTAGACCATTATCTAAGACAGTGCCCCCACATCATCACTCTCTGACCCTTTATGCTGCTTTTCTTAACATCTTTTATTATCCAACAACATATTATATATTTTTTCCTTTTTTATTACCTGATTATCCCCAGAAACTATAAACTCTATGAGAAAAGGAACTTTTATTTTGTTTTTGGCTAAATTCCCAGCACTTTCTAAAGAATGCCTGATACTTTCTAAAACTATTCGTTAAACAAATGCCTGAATGGAACACTAAAATAAGCAAAACTGAATCTTTTTATTGTTCGTACTATTTTTACAGGCCTTCTCGGGGCCCTTGATATGCTACCCATGCTTTGTGTGCATCCTTCCTCCATGAAGGGGAAAAAGCAACATCATCCATACTTACTTGACCCTGCAGCCCAAAATATCTTACAGAACAAGCATTCTCAGGACGAGTATTCGGGTACCCTCATCAGGAGTCAGATGCAACAGGGTGCTGCCAACAAGAGAAGGTTCCCTCAAAAAAGACAGAGGCCTTCTCTCTCAATCAGTGCAATTCCTACAACACAGGAGCAGGATGAACACCTCTGCCTCTCAACAGGATCCCAGAAAAGCAAATTAATTCATGTTTCTTGGTCTAATCTTGGGGAGGCAAATTAGTTTAATGCTACCACTGGGCCATCAACTGTTTCCGTCATGGCCAGTACGGTCTGCATAAAGAGTCTCGCTTTGTCTTCCTGTCTTCATCAGCAGAACAGAATCTAATTCTAACAGTCCTGCAGGTCACTCTTCAAATGGAAATACATGCTGGAAATATCCAGGGTAGAGGGAGGAGGACAAAATACAGCTCCTTCCTGGAAGTGTGCCTTACTTTACCCTCTCTCAATCTCTTCCCTGTAATTCACAGGTAGTAATTTTAGGTATTCTTCATTAATAATCACCTTTGCTATAGTCATAAGGAAATCATATGTGATTCTTTGAGAAAGGTCTACATAAAACAAAGAGAATTAGTGAAAGGCCTTTAATTCAAAGAACCATTAAAAAAAAAAAAAACTCCTGGGTCATGGTAACATTTAATCCAGTGCATATTTCTGAGTGTCTGCGGCACACAGAAGTTAAGCAGTGGGAGAATGGATAGTTGGAGAGGCGTGGGAGACAGAGGGAAGTAAAAGCAGCCTGTTCCCTGTGAAGTCACTCTTTGGTGGGACTCCAATCTCCTTACAACTAGCTGGAATACACAGACTGTGGGGCGTGCTGCTCACACAAGGAGCCAGGACAGGGCAGGGAGTGGGGGGGGAAGGGGTCCGTTTCACTAGCCTGCTAGAAGGCAGAAAAGTCCACAGGCTGAGTGTGGGCTCTATCTTAGAGGTGATCTATTTTATTTTTTTAAAGATTTTATTTATTTATTTGAGAGAGAATGAGAGAGAGAGAGAGAGAGCATGGGGGGAGGGAGGGTCAGAGGGAGAAGCAGACTCCCTGCCGAGCAGGGAGCCCGATGCGGGACTCGATCCCGGGACTCCAGGATCATGACCTGAGCCGAAGGCAGTGGCTTAACCAACTGAGCCACCCAGGCGCCCCCAAGGTGATCTATTTTAAAGCAATGCCAGTGGGTGTGTGAACCAGATTTTGAAAGACTTGTTAAGAAATGACCAGTGCCTTGGGTTTTAATAGAGTATTTGGGACATCTGGGCTTTGAGGACTAGCCCACCATGTCTGCAAGGGAAAACAAGGATAACTACAAAAAACAGCACAGTAAACTGTATTATGTTCCTCCTGGCTGAAAATGGTTTCATATTCTAAATTGATTTTTTTTAACGTAAGTGAGGGCTTTTGGTCCTAATGATTTAAAAGATCCTGAAAGATTTTCTAAATGTAAGCAGAATCAATAAGGTTTATCAGCTCCCTTTGCCCCTCCCCCAAATATTTGTTTCCTCTCTTGCTGCATAATATAGAAATTGCAATACAGGCAGTATTCAATCCCTCACCCCTGGTGTTCAGGGATATGCATTTATGCCACGTCATCTGTATAGTACATTAACATCTGTAAGTAATTTCACATACATTATCTCATATGATTCTCATTTGGATCCTCATTCGGATTTCGTAGGCAAAGAAATGGAGACTGAGTGATGTATTGGGATGGCCCAGAGTCACAGAAGACCAGTTCTAACACATGTGAAACCAAGTCAAGTCTGAATCTTGTTCTCTTCCAGCTGCCCAGCGGTGCTGAACTTCAAACACTCACATTATGGCAGGCAGGCAACGCTGTGCCGGCTTTCCAGTGTGTTTCATCCCATCCTGAATTCCAGAATTCACTTTCTAACTTCGCGCCGCCAGGCTGCCCCCACCGCGCAGCGCACCTCGGCGCGCCAGCCTTGCAGCTCTGTGATCCGCCGGCATTGGTACTGCAAGCCAGAGGCTCCTAGGACTGGTCTTTACTGTCCAGTCCCAAATGTGAACTCCACATACCCTGATGGTCTGCTGAGTTAGATTAATGGCTCCTTCAGGATCGTGCCTTGGCTTGAGAAAACGCCCTGCCCACTGGCTTCACATGCAAACACAGCATGGCTACCCAGGCATATTCCCGCGCACGCTGCACTGTCACCGACATTCATACCCCCCTTCCCTTCCCGCAGGCGCAGAGAGCACTACCAGTGAGACCCCGGCCCCGGATGTCCCCCTCTGCTCCCTGCTGGCCCTTCCGGCTGTGTTGACAAGCTCACTCGGCTTCTTTCCTGTTCAACAGCATTCTCTGCTGAAAGGTCTCAAGAAACATAAAACAAAGTCCTCTGTGGCACACAGGTTCGAAAATGCTTCACTATTTGGTGCTCAGAGACACCATTTACAGTTGTGAGGGGGTTAAAAAAGCTATGGGTAGTGGTTCCCCTGAAGAACAGTCGGTAACAAAATGTAACCGCTAACTGTTGTTCTGCTTCTATGGAAAATCGGAGTTGACTTAAGTCATCCTGTCTTGAAATATCTTTTCTAGACACAAACCATTGTACTAGTTTCCTATATACTAGATAGAGAAAACCCTAAGAACTCCACAAGAAAACAATTAAAACTAATCAATAAGTTCAGAGGTATATTAATTTCCTAGGGCTAATCACTTTGCCTCTAAAGTCAATAGGACAATGGTGAAAACATGAAGCCAACACAAGCACGTGGCTCATTAATTAGTCAACCTCTTCTTTGTCTACACAAGGCCAGACAACCAAATCAATTTTTTTCACTGCAGTTACCCACATTAACAAGTTGTCTCTATTTGCTTTAGGATGGAATACTCAACTCACATTTTATTTCTGTTTGATCCCTAGGTCAAGTAGCAACAGAGAATTTAAAGCTTCAGCTTAAAATCAAAATATGGTTTTTAATGCCCTAAAGGTTAAATAATTTTAAAGTTATCCAATGAAAAGAAACCTTTTTTCCTCTACAGGATATAGATACATTATTTTTCCAGAGTGGAAAGGTATTTTCCCCTCTAATACGGTGAAGAACAGGATTTCAAGGACAATTGTGCTTAAAAAATATTTTTTTTCAAGATTTATTTATTTGAGAGAGATAAAGAGACAGCGAGAGAGAGCATGAGCGGGGGTGGGGGGTGGGGGGGCCGAGGGAGAGGGAGAGAGGATCCTTAAGCAGCGCAGAGCCCAATTCAGGGCTCGATCCCAGGATGCAGAGGTTATGACCTGAGCCAAAATCAAGAGTCCAGCGCTCAACTGACTAAGCCACCCAGGCTTAAAAATGTTATGTAAAAATAGAGAAATTAAAATATGTCTTTAGAGCAAGTTCTGCAAATGTTGCCCATGTCTTTAATTTCTGATAGCTTGTGTCTAATCCCCTCTCTGTTCTCACATTCCTATGGTTGCCCTTCTGTGTGACTCCTCTAATTTCTTTTGACTCAATCCCTCTCTTTATGTCCTTCTTTGTACCATCATAGAGGACCTCACTCTCATGTTCTCTCTTTTTATGGACCACATTATAGAAGAGAAGTCAATTTAATACTTTCATATTATTGTTTAATTTCATGTCTTTTATTACTTTTCAAAAAGCAAGGATTTTTAAAAATGCTTTCCTAATCTTTCAAAAAAATCCTTAAGCTGCTTTCCCATCACATGATCTTCGGTCGGCTCCCCGCCCTCTGTTGATTATGGGTCACTGGCTCTACTACAAAGGTCCTCTAGGTTCAGTGTAGACAAACACCTCCAAAAAAGTATCCTGAAAACCAAATATCTTCAACATTTGCCTATTGTGTTATGTAGACTAAATGTGCATGAGCTTTTCTGAAAATGTGATGTTTCAGATGTTTTCAATGTATGTAAAGTTTAAAGGAATCTGCAGATGTTTTGTTTTTCAAGATTTAAACGTTATTTATAGTGGCTGATCTTAACAAAACACTGTAAAAATTAATTCTTTTGAGAAAATTGCTTCCTTTATGGATTTTCAAACACTCCTCGCATATTTTATGTAATCAATTCTTAACTGCCAAACACAGTATCGAATGAAAATGTTACTGAAAAGAAAACTGAAAACTCGAAGGTGTTATTTGCTTATTATATCTAAATTGTGTATATGCAAAAGTGGACTTTTGTGCCAGCCCATTATCCTATGGCAGCATTTCTTAAACTATGTTCAGTGGAATAGAGGTTGAAGAAATATTAATAGGTGTTATTGTATATTAAGTATTTAGAATTCACAAAAGCAACAAGGCCTCATTGCTCTCAAATTGTTGGAATTAGGCAAAAAGTTTGTAATCCTCACATTTTGCAACACTCTGTTGCTTTCAAATTAGAATACTTCAAAACGTTAATTATTCCATTTTTGGATTACTTACTGATTTTCATAAGAAACCCAATACTGTTGTAAGTGTTTATTTTTTCTTTGGATTATTTGGTTATCTCTGGCAGTATTTAATTCCTTGGTGTACTCATTTTTGTGGTCTATTTTAACCCAAGTGTTTCGCTCATTTCTTGAGCTTCTATTAGTAATCCGCGAATACATTCATTCTTTAAACATTCAGAAGATATTTGTTGCCTTTCTGCTATGTGTCAGGCACTATTCTAGGCACTCAGGATGCAACAATGACAAGCAAGATCCCTGCCTTGTAGAGTTTTCATGCTAGCAGGGGGAGAAAGACAATAAATAATAAACATACTAAAACAAATAACCTAGTTTATTAGAAGATAATCTATGCCATGAAAAATAAATAGTAAGGCAAGGAGGATTGAGAGTGGGAAGGGGGTGGGTTGTAGTAATAATTAGGGAATGAATGAATCTTTGAACACTACATCAAAAACTAATGATGTACTATATGTTGGCTAACCGAACATTAAAAAAAAAAAAAAAAAGATTGGGGCAATGACTTAAAGGAGGTGAGAGTCATCCAAGAGGATACATGGAGAAAGAATGTTCAGGGCAGCAGACAGAACTCAATCCCTAAGTCATGATCATTCTTGGCATATTAGAGGAACAGCAAGGAGGCCAGAATGGTTGGAACAGAGTGATAACAGGGAAAAGTAGAAGATAAACTTGGAAATGTAACAAGGATTTGATAATGTAAAGTCTTGTGGACATTAGTAAGGACTGGCTTTTTCTCTGGGTATGAGAGAAACCGCTGCAGGGATCTGAGCAGAGAAGGGTCTGACTTCAGTTTAAGACACTTTCCTGGCTGCTATGCTGGGATAGACTCTAGAGAACCAGAATAGAACCAGATACCAAGTAGGAAACTTCTTCGGTAACTCAGGGGGTTCAGATGGGGGTTGGAGGCTGTAGGTGGTGAGAAATGGTCAGATTCCAGATAAAATTTGAAAGCAGAGGCATGAGACTTCCTGATGTACAGTATGAGAGGACAGAGAAGGAGGGGGAGGATGGATTTTTTTTCATCAACTGTCATGGGGGAGGATACAAAGCAGCAGGTTTGGATGCAGGCGAGGGGCGGGTGGGGGGGGAAGGGATCAAGAGTTCAGGTTTTGGACACGTTAAATATTAGTTGCTGATTAGACATCCAATGGAAATGCTGAGTATGAAATTAAAGTTCAGGGGACAGAGGTCTGGGTCAAAGTTATCTACATTTGAGAGTCAATAGCACAGGGGATTTTTAAGCCATAAGATGATGAGATCACCAATAGACTGAATGTAGATAGAGAAGAGAAGGGAGAGGAGGGGAGGGAAGGGAGGGGAGGATTGAGCCCTGGATGACTGAAAGGTTAAGAGGTTGGAGAAAAGAGGATTAACCAGCAGAGTAGATCAAGAAGTGATCTATGGGGCAGGAGGAGGCCCAATAGAGTGTGGTTTCTTTGAGATTTAACGATGAGAGTGTCAAGGAGGTATGTATCAGTCACAATCCAATGAGGAGACTCAATTGAGAGGATTCAACGTACATATTTATCAAGTATGAAATTGTTAATCAGGTAACAAAAGGGTAAAAATAGGACTATAAGGAACTGAAAGAAAAAACTACAGCCTCTAGGGCTGGGGAACCAAAGGAATGGTGTTTGAATTATTAAATAAGTTTAGAGGAAGGGTCTTACAGAGCTGTGCTCAGACTGCTGAGAAGCAGGTGTTGCTCAAGTGGTACTGGCGTTTCTGAGCTCAAAGAAGGGACCTCGTGGTCTGGGAACCTTTTCCTAATAAAAGGCTGCCAGCCATCTGGTGCTTATGTCTCTGAGGAGGCTATGATGAGGCAGTGTATTGGTTTCCCAGGACTGCCATACAAATTACCACAAACCTGGTGGCTTAAGACAACAGAAATTTATCCTCTCATGATCTGAAGGCTTGAAGCTGAAACCAAGGGGTCAGCAGGGCCATGCTCCCTGTGAAGGCTCTGAGGGGAATCTATTGCATGCCTTTCTCCTAATTTCTGTTGGTTGTCAGGAATCCTTAGCATTCCTTGGCCTTGAAGACACATCATTCCAATCCCAGCCTCCACCTTCACATGGCCTTCTTATAAAGAAACCAGTCATTGGGTTTAGGGCCAATTGAGTAAAATCTCATCTTAACTAATTACATCTGCAAAAACTCTATTTTCAAATAAGGTCACATATTGAGGTTCTGGCAAGACATGAATTTTGAAGGGACACTATTCAATCCAGTACAGGCAGGTCCTGCAAGTATTGGAACAACTACAAACTGGAATAATATGTGGCAACAGAAAGGAACTGTCACTTCTGGAGTGAAGATGTTTTTCTAAGCTATGACACTCATGAGAACCACATGTAGACAGGAAGCCAATGGGAAGTGACTGAGAAGGAGCAAGCCCATTCTTCCTCCTCCAGACTCTCAGTCTCCTCTAGCATCTCCTACAGGCAGACCTATCATGAAGCCATCTCAGAAATCTAGTTTGTAGTACCATCACTATCAATACAAACAGAATATAGAAAGGTGATCTTGGAGCTAAGAGACAGTATCTTAACAATTAGCATAAGGAGGTAATGATCAACCATGTCAAAAAAGTTGCTGATAGGGTGCCTGGGTGGCTCAGTTGGTTAAGCAACTGCCTTCGGCTCAGGTCATGATCCTGGAGTCCCGGGATGGAGTCCCGCATCGGGCTCCCTGCTTGGCAGGGAGTCTGCTTCTCCCTTTGCCCCTAACCCTTCTCATGTGCTCTCTCTCATTCTCTCTCTCTCAAATAAATAAATAAAATCTTTTTAAAAAAAAGTTGCTGACAGGTAACAAAAGATGATAATTGATAATTGTCCACTGGATTTAGCTTCAATTGTTCCATGATCAAATAAGTTCAAGGAGTGTTCTAGAGCTTTTTGTTGGACTGGCCAGGCATTTCAGCACTTTGGCCAGCTCCTTTTCAAAAGGGTTCAGCTGATTATGACCAATATAATTAGAGGAGGTCATCTACAAAAGGCTCACAGTGCTACCCACAGCCACCAAATATCCTGTCACTGTCCTCTGCCAAAATGTATTTCGACATTTGCACATGAGTTAAAGTCACCTTGGAAATGAACATATTCCTAGAGTTGTCCATAAACTACATAAGGGGCCTGTCAAGTAAAATCAGGCAACAGACTTACAATAAAATGAAAATTCAGCTCCCCTCCTCTTTACTCCACTTCCGTAATTTCAGTAAAAAGTCCATGGATGATTGGAAGCAGGTGTTCATATTCCCTTAATCTATTTCTTTGGAGGGTGACAGAACAAGTCCAAGTAGTTGAAAGAAATTATTTTGTCAGAATGGCTAGTATCGAAAGGACAAGAAATAACAAGTGTTGCTGAGGATGTAGAGAAAAGGAAGCCCTTGTGCAGTGTTGGTGGGAATGTAAATTGGTGCAGCCACTATGAAAAACAGTATGGAGGTTCCTCAAAAAATTAAAAATAGAAATACCATATGATTCAGTAATTCCACTTCTGGATACTTATCCAAAGAAAATGAAAACATTAATTTGAAAAGATATATGCATCCTTATGTTTACTGCAGCATTATTTACAATAGGCAAAATATGGAAGAACGTATAGTCAGTCCATCAACAGATGAATGGATATAGATATATATAGATATATAGTATATATATATATGAATGGATACACATATATGTATACATACACACACACACACACAATTGAATATTATTCAATTCAGCCTAAAAAGAATGAAATCTTGCCATTCACAAAAATATGGATGAACCTAGAAAGTATTATATTAAATAAAAGAAGTCAGAGAAAGACAAATACCATGTAATTTCACTTATATGTGAAACAGACTCATAAATACAAAGAACAAACTGGTGGTCACCTAAGGGAAAGGGGGTGGAGGGGATGAGTGAAATAGGTGAAGATTAAAAGATACAAACTTCCATTTGTACAATAAATCACAGGGGTGAGAAGTATAGCACAGGGACTTTCGTCAATAATATTGTAGTAAGTTTGTATGGTGACAGGTGGTAACTACACTTATCATGGTGAGCATTTCATAACGTATATAAATGTTGAGTTACTACGTTGTAGACAGGAAAAAAAGAAATTGTTTTGGTAAATCCAGAGCAAACTCAATGCACATTTTGGAGACCTAGTGGCATCCTTAATACCTCACTCATTATTTTGGAGGTATTTTCTGTTCTCCTTTAAATTAAAATTTATAAAACTTGCTGATGTCCTGAATATTTAAAAAATATACAATACAAAATAAAAACAATGAGGAGACAATATAAAAACAGTATTGAACTATGAACGAGAAGCTTGGATTTCAAGACTACCTTTGTTGCTAACTAGTTTATAGTTAGGCAAGTGTTTTAACAGCTTTGATCTATTTTCTTCAACTATTAATTAAAAATCTGGCATAAAAGATCTTTAAAAAACTGTCAGATTTTGACTTGTATTACCTATTAGAAGTCACATGTATGGTTATCAGTGTTACTATGCAATTACTATGAATTTTGATAGTGGAATTAGTTGAAGATTTTACTTCAATATCTAAATCACTCCTTTTGTGCTCTATAAAAGGGTTTGCATTTTTCACGGAAAAGTGACAGTGCTGAACAAATGTACAAACTAATAGGAAACTAAGACACTGAAAGTCACATTTGCAATTGTGTTTCACTATCACTTGTTATTTATTTGACATCAATATGCTTTCTTCTTTCTTAGGAATTAACCAGTTAGTATGTCTAAAATAGATAGTAAAACAGAACCAGAAAGCATTTAGTGTACATCTGCTTGTGTCTAAAACTGATGAAAGGGGATAACAATATGATGAATGCAGCTAATAAGTCAGTGTAGGATGGGCCACTAGTGTATTTGAGCTCTAGGAGGACATGCAGAGTCCTGACTTCTTTGTGCTGGGTTTCTATATGTTCAGCAATTTGACTTTTTATATTTGTGATTCATTTTTCAGATTCCAAAACCATCCAGCAGAACTTCCTCTACACTGTGCTAAATGCAGAAGATGTGGGGAAGTTTCATCTAACTGGAATTCCTCTAGAACATATTTCTAATCAAATAAGTTTAGAAACAGCAACCTTGGTTATTACTTAAATATCTTAATTTGGAATAGTATGTTGCTTGCTGATAAGTATACAAAAAAAATCACTACATTTGGTAAAACTTGAAAATAATAGAAAGGGGGAAGAAGGACTTCTGGTACATTCTGTTTAGGGTGTGTGTGTGTGTGTGTGTGTGTGTATGTCTGTGTGTGTTTAAAGTAACGATTTCCATTTGGTCCTGTAAGTTACCAACCTGCAATGTAAGGTTATACTACAAGTCATATTCTCATTTAATATCTGAAGCAGAAAAATATTTTCATTAAAATTACTTTAAGAGAAACTTCTCACAATAACCCATTCATTTTCTTTTGTGTGTGTGTGAAGAATACAGCTATTTCCTTCAAGCATTCTAACACTAAAGAGAGGCAGTGAATGGTCTTATCTGACTTTGGCTGCACAGATCTCATCAAGAAATGTAGAGTGAATTTTTTTCACTCTTTTTATTGGAAAAAAACATTTAATTACTATGAATCAACAGATCTCCATTTTAGTGTCTCAATACTTGAGTGTCTAGCCATCATATGAACAATGAGGTGTTTTGTGTTACCAACAATCCAAGTTCCCAAACTGGCCAGTGACTTTCAAAGGTTTTTCCTTGAGCCTTGCTCCTCAAAGACTGGACCAGCAGTATTGACATTATTTGGGAACTTGTTAGAAAGACAGAACTCAAGGGTTCCTGTGTGGCTCAGTCATTAAGCATCTGCCTTCAGCTTGGGTCATGACCCCAGGGTCCTGGGATCGAGCCCTGCATCGGGCTCCCTGCTCCGCGGGGAGCCTGCTTCTCCCTCTCCCACTCCCCCTGCTTGTGTTCCCTCTCTCGCTGTGTCTCTCTCTGTCAAATAAATTTTAAAAATCTGTAAAAGAAAAAAAAAATGCCCAGAAATTTGGGTGCCTGGGTGGCTCAGTCAGTTAGGTGTCTGCCTTTGGCTCAGGTCATGGTCCCAGGGTCCTGGGATCGAGCCCTGCATCGGGCTCCCTGCTCGGCGGGAAGCCTGCTTCTCCCTCTCCCACTCCCCCTGCTTGTGTTCCCTCTCTCGCTGTGTCTGTCTCTGTCAAATAAACAAGTAAAATCTTTAAAAAAAAAAAAAAAGAAATACAGAACTCAGGTCCCATCCCAGACATACTGAATCAGAATTTGCATTTTAACAAGATCCTAAGGCGATTGGCATGCATGGTAAAATTTGAGAAGTATCAACTCATATGCATTTGCATTCTAACATGAGTAGAAAAAAAAGAGCAGAATTATAGGTGTTGACCAGGAATCATGGCTGACTATGCTCATGGCAGTGTGCCATGCAATTCATGAAGAAAACGGATGAAGAACTGCTTACACATTTTTAACCATTGTAAGCGTGAATATGAAGGATTATTGAATATCTGTATAGTACACCTGTGTCATATAACTAGGATCACCATATATTCCACATTCCTGCGACAGTCCTAGTTTACACCTGATATCCTAGAATAATTATTAATCGTACCCCACCGCCTTTTAAACTAAAAAAAGTCCTCATTTGGACAATAAATCATCTGTTGGCCCTAATCATAACCTGCTTCCCAAAAAGATTTAATTGTAAGGATAGGGTATTCAGGCTTCACTAGTCACCAAATTCTGCTCCTGTGAAATACTGGTGAACTGGACGGAGACATTCCACTATTAAAACAGCAAGGCAAATGTTTTTTGTTTCACAGAAGAAAAACAAGTAGTGGTTGTAATCTTCTCATTTTAACTTTTTGTTTACTAAGTTTTTCTTATACCACAAGTATTTAATATGGCTTATCATTACTAGAATCTGGTATAGGGTCTGACTTAGAACAAACCTACATGTTTATTTATTTTAAGCTTAACATATCAATATGTTTACAGTGTTGCAGAAAGAGCACCATGACTTCCGACTAACAGAACTGTTTGGCGAATCACAACTTTAGTCTCCCATGATTGAAAACACCACAAATTTCCTATCTGCATGCACTAAATGGACAATAGGCACACTGTGAGTACATTAAAAACCCAGATAAAGAACAAGGAAACTGGATATCATCATTCAGTGGCATGAGTGAGCCTGTGGAAGCAAAGAAATGCAAGGAGAAAGGTGGAAAGGTACTCTCTTCCAGGTAAACAGGTAAAATGTAAGAAACTGCCATTCCCTGGCTGTGGTGCAGAGGGGTTGGCTCTGGAGAAGTCAATTCTGCCCATTTGATCAGAGCAGGACAGTCCCTAGTGGAGTCAGAGTCAATCACCAGGAGCTAGAGTCCATTCAGAAAGCAATGGGGGAGGGGGGTGGTGCTGGGAGAAGAGTCAGCTACTGAAGACTGCGATAGGGGTTACCAAGGCAGGGAAACCAAGTCAGAAACAAATCTAGATGATGTGAAAATAAGTAACCTGGAGAGGCAACACATTAAATCCTTTTAAAATCTTTTGTTAAGGTATAATTTACATGCAGTAAAATTCACCTTTTTGGTGTATGATTCTACAAGTTTGGCAAACATCAACACATCACAGTCAGGATATAGAACAGTTTCCCTCACCCCCAAAATTCCCCAGGCCCATCTGCCATCAACCCTTCCCCTGACTCCAGGCCTGGCAACATTCTTTTTTTTTTTTTTTCTATTTCCAGAATGCCATGGAAATAGAATCATTCAGTATGTAGTTTCTGTATCTGGCTGCTTTCACTTAGCATAATGCATTTAAGATTAATCCTTGTTGCATTTATCAGTAGTTTGTTCCTTTTTTCATTATTGAGTAGAATTCCATTGTATAAATGAATCACAATTTGTTTATTCATTCATCAGCTGAAAGACATTTGGGATGCTTCCAACTTTTGGAGAAATTAATAAGGCCCATATAAATATTCACATATAGGTTTTTGTGTAAACATTGGTTTTTACTTCACTTGGGCAAACATCTATGATCAGGATCAATGGACCATATGATGAATAGTTGTTAAACTTTATAAGAAATTGCCAAAGTGTTTTACGAAGTACCATTTTGCATTTCCACCAGCAATGTATAACAGTTCCAGTGTTCCACATATTTGTCAGCATTTGGTATTGTCAGTTTTTTTATTTTATTTTATTACTCTAGTGGGAGTAATCCTCAATTCATTTCTGTTTTACTCTCCCATAAATGAAAACACTATACAATAAATTCCCATCTAGATGAGTAAAATGGACAACAAACACACTTGTAGCTTTAATTTGCATTGCCCTAATGAGGAATGATGTTGAGCATCTTTTCTTGTGCTCATTTGCCATTCATATATCTTCTCTGATGAAGTGTCTATTCAAATATCTTGTCCGTTTTTTCCAGGTTGTTTTCTACTTTGTGAGTTTTGAGACTTATTTTCATATTATGCAATCAAGTTCCTTATTGAATAAAGATTTTGCAAATAATTTCTCTCAGTCTTTGGTTTGATTTTCACTTTCTTACCAGTGTCTAAACACAAAGTCTTAATTTTGACAAAGTCATATTTGTCAAGTTCTTCTCTTATGTATCATGCTTTTGATTTCATATTTAAGAAATATTTTCCTAACCCCAAATCACAAGTATTTTCTCTTACATTTTCTTCCAGGAGACTTATACTATTACGTTTTACAATTATTTCTATGATTCACTTGGAGTTAATCTTTGCATACCGTGTAAACGTATAGATTAAGAATTTTTTTGGTTTTGGGGGAGCTGTCTTTTTGTTTGTTTTGTTTTTATTTGTTTTGTGTTTTGCTTTTGGATATCCAAAGATTTAAGTACCATTTGTTAAAAAGACTGTTCTTTCTCCATTGAATTGCCTCTGTACCTTTTCCAAAAATCAATTGGTCATATACATACAGGTCTATTTCTAGAATCTTTATTCTTTTCCATCTTCCATACATCTATCCTCTTGCCAATATGACACTGTTTTGATTCCTGTAGCTTTAGAGTCAATTCTGAAGTCAAGTAATGTGAATCCTCCAGCTCGCTTCTCTTTCAAAGTTCTGACTATCCTGCTATCCTAGTTCCCTGTCTTTCCATATACATTTTAGAGTCAGCTTGTTGATTCATCCATATTTTTAAAAATCACCTGGAATTTTGATTGGGATGCACTGAATCTATAGATTAGTTTAAGGGAAATTGGTATCTTTATAATATTGAGTGTTCCAATCTATGAACACAGGATAGCTCTCCATTTATTTAGATCTTTGATTTCCTTCATCAGTGCTTTGCCGTTTTCAACATAAAAATATTGCACATTTTGTTAGACTCATAATTTCTTTTTGTGTGCTACTAAAATTGGTAATTTTTTTAAAAATTTGAATTCCAACTATTTATTGCTAGGACCTAAGAATATGACTGACTTTTGTATATTAGTTTTAGTAACTTTTTGTGTGGATTCTTTGGCACTTTCCAACTATGTGACTATATAATCTGTTAGTAAAGACAGTTGTGTTTTTTTCCTTTCAATCTGCAAGACTTTGGCTTCTTTTTCTTGCTTTACTGCATTGGTTATAGTTTCTAATATAATTTTGAATAGGAATGGTTAAAGTAGAAATCCTTGCCTAGTTCCCAGTATTAAGGGGAAAGCATTCAACCATCATTAAATATTACTTTAGCTATAAGGTTTTTGTAGATGCCCTTTATAAGAAGTTCCCTTTTACTCTGACTCTGCTGAGTTTGTTAAAAATCATAAATGAGTGCTAAATTTTATCACATGGATTTTCTGCATCTATTAGACTGTTGATAGGATAAATTACATTGATTGATTTTCAAATGTTGAAACAGCTTTGCATTCCTAGGATAAAGTTCGTTATTATGTATTATGCTTTTTATAAATTTCTGGATTCAATTTGCTAGTATTGTGTTGAAGATATTTTCACCTCTGATCATGAAGGATATTGGTTGGAGCTCTTTTCTTGCAACATCTTTGTCTAGTTTTAGGAGTAGGGTAATTTTGCCCTCATAAAATGAGTTGGAAAGTGTATCCATCTTTGCTATATTCTGAAAGAGCTTATGTAGAATCAGTATTATTTCTTTCTTAAATGTTTCATAGAATTCACCAGAAAACACATTAAAATTTAATTGTACTAATCTCATAGAATTGTGAAGAATAAATGAGACAGTGTATGAAAATAGCCTAGGTACTATAGCAAACAGAACCCGAGTAATAGCAAATATGTGCCCATATTATTAGTCTATTAATCCAACTTAATGTAGGTAGTAAGTATATGAGCATGCACCTTCCAGTGAAGAGTATATGCCACAGGCTGGCATGCAAACTCAGCTCCGTTGGCCATAACTGATAATGTTAAAAGTCCAAGTTTTGAGGGAAAAAAAACTTTGGATTTCTTTACTACAATTATTATGCTCCCATTTAAAATACATTGTGAAGAGCCATTAATATTTTAAAAGAATTTCAGCATTACACTATTTGAAACATTTGGTTTCATAATTGTTCTTTAAATGTCTATATGTGCAAGAAAAAACACGTTGCTATTTACTCCCATCATAAAATTAGGAATGAGCTTAAAATTAGGAATGCTGGTGGGGCACCTGGGTGGCTCAGTCGCTTAAGCATCTGATTCTTGATTTCGGCTCAGGTCTTGGTCTCAGGGTCGTGAGATCGAGCCTCACGTCACCAGGCTCTGTGCTGGGCATAAAGCCTGCTTAAGATTCTCTCTCTCCCTTTCCCTGTGCCCCTCCCCACCACCCCTGCTCATGCTCTTTCTCTCAAAAAAAAAAAACTTAGGAATGCAGGTAAATAATAGGACAAAATTCCTCTCTATGTCCACTTTGCATTTCAGTGATTACAAAAAACACACGAGGACTAAATGAATGGTAAATAATGAATCAAAGGTGCACTAATTTTAGAAATCCATTAAACAACATACTGAATATTTTAGCAGTTTCAATTATGCATTATTACATACTACGTATTTTTTTATATATCCCTATATGGTTTTGCAGACTTACATTATAACACAGTGGGGGTGGAGGGAGGCAGTGAAGCATACCAAAAGCACTTGTATAACGGTCTAATGGAATATTAATGAATCAAACACATGAAAAACAAAATCTATATCTTTCAAATGCTGACTTCATTCACTATGAACAGACAGGACTCAAGCCTTGGCAATTCTAGGCTGGTGATCATAACAGAAGTACATTAATGAAAGAGAATGCTGAAGTCAGGGTCTTGTTTCCTGTTGGATAAATAATGAATATTTATTGAACGCCTCTCAGCAAGGCTACATGTAAACTGTCTAAGTCAAACAAGTAACTGTAATGCTCTTTTTTTTTTTATCTGTAATGCTCTTTTTTTTTTTTTTTTTTTTATCTGTAATGCTCTTACAGAGCTCCACAAAATACGTAGATTCTCTCGGTATATGGAGAGGACCTGGGCTTTGAAGCCCCACAGGTATAAATCCACTATTTAGAGTTCTGTGACCTTGAGCAAGTAACATAGGCTCTTTCTGCACCGGCCCTTTAATTTCTAAAATGCATTACTACCTACTGATGCCCCCCACAAATATTTCTTGATTTTGCTAGCTAGACCCTGTGTCACCTGCTGGGTCCACGAGGACGAACCTTCAAGAGCCCAGACAAAGAAATGAGCATTCACCAAACAGAGTAACAAGGGTTTTCACTGTACAAGAAGAAGGTGCACCAGTTGCACATTGGAATGCTGTCTAAATTGGGACCTGGGAAAATTGGGTAGGGCTCCCTTAAGGAAACTACTGTCAGGTAAATTCTGAAGGATGAATCAAGTTAACTAGGCAAGCTCTGGAGTGAAGGATGAAGGCGAGAGCCTCCAGGCAGGCAGAAAGGCTCAGGGAAGGCAGAAAGAGAGTACAGTGCCATCAAGACCCGAGGAAATTGGCTGTGGCCCTAGTAAGGAAGTGATCATTGATCTTAAGGCAGTGTGGAGCCGGTGCTGATTTTTAAAATGAAAACGGACACAGTCTTTCTTGTTTTACAAACCAACAGTGTAGTGAAGAGGGACAAAACTGAAGGCCAAAGGCCCTGTTCAAAGCTGTTGCAAGAGATGATGGTGGCCTGGACTCGGGTGTGATAAAAACTAAGAACAGGTGCCTAGAAGCACAGCTGGTATGTGCTGGGAATCCAGCACCTGTTAGATGCCTTGTTTCTTCTTCTCTTGTAATCAGTGCCACTGTTTTAAAAGGAATTGTCCAAATGTCCCAGTAGCCATCCAAGTAAAACCTCTTTCCAAGGAATAATTTTACAAAGAAATGTTCTTCATAACAGATACTTTCATATGTCAGCAGGGAAGAAAGATATTCTATTTTACCTCTCTATTTTTGGTCACCTAGCAATGAGATTGCTATAAAGTGTTGATGTGAATGCAATTTCATTGCAACAAAATTGTTTCAATGTCTTAGTTAATTACAGTAAGTTTTATCACTAATATTAGCAGCCTCTCTAGTCACTGAAGATCACATTAACTGTTTTACTGTCTTCAACGAGTTTAAGATTTTTAAGATGTTACATATTTATTTTATTTGAGAGAGAGAGAGAGCGTGCATGCATGCGTGAGCAGGGGGAAGAGCAGCAGGAGAGGGAGAGAGAGAATATCAAGCAGACTCTATGCTAAGCACAGAGCCAGATGCAGGGCTGGATCTCAAGACTCTGAGATTGAAATCAAGAGTCCGATGCTTAACCAACTGAGCCACCCAGGTGCCCCTAAGCACTATTTTAAAATTATTTCGATAGTTTCATATTATTTGTTTATCATTTGTCCCTGCCCCCTCTAGAATGTAATCTCCATGAGAACAGGGACTTTATCTGTCTTGTTCTCTGTTCTACCTCCAGCAGCTGGAGCAGTGCCGAGGGACTATAGGTGCACAATAAATATGTGTCGGCTAACTGCTTCACAGAATGAATGAAGAATGGGTGGCCATCTATGTGAAGTAACTGAAATTAGCCACCCCTAACTGGCATCTTTACCTCAATGCTCTCCCTACCCTAAGCCATTGCACACTTGGTTTCAAATTCATCTCCCTGCTCAAACTGAGTCCAAACTGCCGTACCTGACCTTCAAGGATTCCTACCCACCCCAGCAGCTCCATCTCCCACCACTGCCAAGTTCTAGAGCTCACACGGCTTCTCGCCCCGTCATCAACAGGATAACTTGCTGCACTTCCCCAGCTATCCCAGTATGCTCCACCTCTGCCTCAAATATCCTGCATCTCCCTCCCTGTCTGAAAAAAGTCCCATCTGCCCTTTAAGGCTCACCTCGAAAGTGACTGCTTTTGAAGTTTCTCTTTATATTTTAGGTCAGTGGTTCTCAGCTGGGGGCAATCTTGCACATTCTCTACTACCCTAGGGACATTTGGCAACATTCAGAGACATTTTTGGATGTGATGACTGGAGGGGAAAATACTACTGGTCTCTGGTGGGTATCAGTCAGGGATGCTGTTAACTCCTACAATGCACAGCACAGCCCCCGAAAACAAAGAATTATCTGTCCCAAACGTCAATAGTACTGGGATTGAGAAGCCCTTTAGGAAATGTCCCAATGCCACCTTCAAACCACTGCAGAGTTTTGGACTGCTTATACTGAACGTCCACTCTTTGTTGGACAATATTTATATATAACTCATCTGAGCCCTCCCTCACAGGTCTGTGTGCTTGAGATCACAGGCTGAATCCTACCCAGCTCATTTTTCCTAATGATCATAGCATATCCCTTGCACAAGGGAGATGATCAATTTGTTTACTGAAATGGAATTGAAATTTTTATTTCATTTTAAAAAAATATTTCAGTTATTTACTCAAGTCTATTTTCTCCTGTGTCCTATTAAGAAGGAAAGGTAGGCACCATCTTGTGCAGTGAACCTTTAAACCCTTAAGATGTATTCTGCTACCTTTTATGCTCTCATAGGAAAGAGTGTCCATTTAGGGCAATAACTGGTGCTATACTGGATTAACTGTAGTTTGGAGGCTAGTTTTCACCACATACTGTGAAGCTGTATTTTTTCATTTGACATACCTATAGCTTTTGAGCTAATAAACAAGTAAATAAACAGCCAACCTTGAACCTTAGCTGAGATAAAAGGTGGCTTTACACAAGTCAGGACTAAGTAATACATGTCATGATTCATCTAAAGTTCCTCCTTTTTTTATAATCCTAATACTTAACAAAGTTAATAAATATTTGCTAATTTTATAATCCATCGACATTATAAATATTCTCTGAGCATTTTACAAATAAAATATTCTGGCCATTTTGCTGACAGGGCTGTACATGCAGAAGCTTTTGGCACACTTACAAAATTCAACTAAGAGTGAAAATCCACATCTGGGGGCGCCTGGGTGGCTCAGTCGTTAAGCGTCTGCCTTCGGCTCAGGTCATGATCCCAGGGTCCTGGGATCGAGCCCCGCATCGGGCTCCCTGCTCCACGGGAAGCTTGCTTTTCCCTCTCCCACTTCACCCTGCTTGTGTTCCCTCTCTCGCTGTGTCTCTCTCTGTCAAATAAATAAATAAAATCTTTAAAAAAAGTCTACATCTGACTATCAACTCATAACTTCATCTCTTCTGAGACGTAAGAAAGTGATTAGCCTAAGGAATATACAGACACAGACACACGCTAGAATTAAGTTTCAAATTTTGAATGAAAAATTCAGCCTGGCGAAAAGAAGGAAAATCTGATCTGATCAGATGAGATCATCATAAATCCGTTCATCATGACTAAAAGGTAGGCTGAACCCTCATGACTATAAACCCAAATGGCCTTCAGGCTGAGGACACGTGCAGTGGGTCACCTGAGAAGCTGTTACACTGAGAAGCTAGGCATCCTGATTCCCAGTGCTGTCAGTCAGGAACAGTGAAAACTGTTATGAAAGAGTTTTGTGTTGTCATATGTCAGCCAGACCAAAAAATCAATGGTTAGTTATATTTCAAGGGAAGGAGGAAACCCCTCCAAGCAGAAAAGCACAATGCAATCAGAAGACCCTGAGAAGCACTTAACATTGTCATGGTTTCCTGAGTGAAGATGTCACAAACCATCACTACCAGCAGAGGGAATGAAGACAAGACACACACCCACACACACACACACAGAGTATCCCCAACAAACACATACATACCAGCAAAGGAAAGCACTAATATGGCCAGGAGGAGGTGCAGAAGTAACTTCAAAAGCATCACTGGGGAAAAAAAAAAAAAAGCATCACTGGGAGCCCCAAGAGCTCAGGGTCACACTTTGTTGCACTTTAATTTTAGGCAAAGATAGTTCACCACATGATTGTTTAAATTTTGCATTACCCTATTTCAAAATCATTTACTGAGGAAAAAAATTTCTAAGCCAACGATCGGACATAGCATGAACTCTTATTTTCCATCTTATTTAGGAACTTTAACTTTTTTTATTTTTTAGGAGCTTTATTAAATGTAATGCAAAATTTAAACAATCATGTGATGAACTATCTTTGCCTAAAATTAAAGTGCAACAAAGTGTGACCCTGAGCTCTTGGGGCTCCCAGTGATGCTTTTTTTTTTTTTTCCCCAGTGATGCTTTTGAAGTTACTTCTGCACCTCCTCCTGGCCATATTAGTGCTTTCCTTTGCTGGTATGTATGTGTTTGTTGGGATACTCTGTGTGTGTGTGTGTGTGTGTGTGTGTGTGTGTCTTGTCTTCATTCCCTCTGCTGGTAGTGATGGTTTGTGACATCTTCACTCAGGAAACCATAACAATGTTAACTCGAGAATGACAAGAAATTGTTATTTGAAAAGCAGGGTTAGAAAGAAACCACCAGATTCCTACTGGGTATCTCCCCCATTTGTTAGAGCGGCCATCTTTGAAAATGTCTGTTTCTTCACTCCTCTAAGCTTCCCGTGTCCTTTGCAGTGACTAACCAAGGTTAGAGCAGAACAGTAAAAGCTCATGCCTTCACAGCTCAAGTCTCCCCACTGTTTATGTTTGGGGTGAGCCTTGGAAGTAGAATTACAATAAAGGCTTGTATGTTTTCTACAGACACACTATTTCTGTAAACAAGTCCAGCTCCTACACTACCCCCTTTACAACTATCGCTAGAGAGAGAGTAATGTGGCAATCTTCACAGAAAGAGCATGCTCCCTTCAGAGACAATGCCAAAATGGAAGAGCGCTCTGTGTTACGACTTGCCCCTTCTCATTCCCAAATATAAATGGACTTACTACACATGGTATTAAAATGTACACAATTTAGAACAGTCCAACAACATCTAGTAATAACATATATTTTGCAATGCCTTATTAAATAATTTTTATAAATAAAATAACCTGGCTCAGTTGGTTGAGCGACTGCCTTCGGCTCAGGTCATGATCCTGGAGTCCCGGGATCGAGTCCTGCATCGGGCTCCCTGCTCGGCGGGGAGTCTGCTTCTCCCTCTGACCCTCCCCCCTCTCATGTGCTCTCTCTCTCTCATTCTCTCTCTCTCAAATAAATAAATAAAATCTTTTAAATAAATAAATAAATAAATAAATAAATAAATAAATAAATAAATAAAATAACCCACCTGCATACATAAACTTAAAATAACTATATAATGCCCTAATAGTGTCAAGGAGAAATAGAAAAAAATAATAAAATATGTTTTTAAATATGTAAATGTTCTGGTGTAACAAAAAAAGGCAAAACGAAGACATGAAATGCTTGCTTCTAAGTGTATAATCACCATGAATATAACAAACACCCATGGACACAAAGAGAGGTGTGCTTATTAGCAACTTAAATGTCACAATTAGTGTGTGTTACTGCTGGTGACATGACTGTTGGAAACGATGAGCAACTCTTGGTACGGTTTTAAATGAAACAAAGTATAGTCTTCCCTTGATTGATTTATAAGTAGTTTCCCCCCAGGAAAATATATATAAAAACTAAGGAAAAAATACTTGTATTTCACAGAAAAAGTTCTAGACTTGGATTATCAGAAATGAACTTTTCACTTAAATGGATGTCTGATGGGACACGGGAAAATTGTGCAGTGTGTGAGACAATGCTTTGTTCTGTGGAACTGCCCTATGCATTATACGTCTTTGGTCAGTGGAACATGGGCTGAAATGAAATGCATGGATTCTGAGCCTAGGCTTAAGAGGCATCACATGTTTCCACTCACCTTCCCTGTACTTCTGTCCTTTCCATGCAAAAAATATGAACTGGGTAGCCAATTATTCCAAGTAGGATTAAAGACCTGAATCTAATCTGTAATTTGGAGAACACCTAGCAAAGCTCAATGTAAATTAGCCTGCCAATCCACAGATGCATGGGCAAAAAGAAACTGCTTTAGGTTACTAACTTTTGGGAGTAGCCAGTTAGGCACCATGATGTAGCAATAAATGTCTGATGTATCAAATGAGATTTCCTCCCAACCTCCTCCCCCCCCTCAGCATAAGGGAGGCAAGTATGGTTAAAGGAGGGATAGAAATATCAATAAGAAATTCATTGAACATTTTATCAAAAACTAATGATGTACTGTACCTTGGCTGATTGAATTTAAATTAAAAAAAAAGAAATTCATGATGTTTTACAGGGAATGGATGGATATTAGGAAAAAGAAGGAATGGGTGGGATTGAGGGAAAAGGCAGAAGTTAAGCAGCACTGTAAAAAACATGCAATGCTGAGTCACTAGCTATATGAGTTGCTGGGATATGGAAGAGCCTTCCAACAAACCATGCCAATGTGAATTTCATGAGCTTGCTCCCCCCAACAATCACCAAAGGATGGAATCTGCAAAGTCTGCCACAGTCTTGTAAAGACAGGTAGGGATGTAATAAGAATTGAATATGGTTCATGGTTTTCACCAAATAAAACCCTTGTCATCAAAATTCAAATCATGGTTCATTTATCTGTTCAGATTATAAACATGTATACATTAAACAACCAGTAGATCCACAGCAAGCCCATGAGTATTTCATTTTTATCAACACCTTTGCTTTCAAAGAAATTGGAATCTTCTATAAACCTGGCTTCTATCATATAGATATTTGTGAAATTAATTAAATGTATCTGTCATTCTATCTAGTTACTAATGTTCTGATATTCTGAGGGCTGAGTCAATGGTAAATAAAAGAAATAATGGGTTTAAATATTTGCAAATAACCACAGGCAATGATTCCATGTTCCAATGAGATAGGAATGCATTTTAAATAATTCATATACATTTTTAATGATCTACGGAAAATGCTACATGACTCTGAAGTTTCTAGAATCTATACAAAAAATTGAACTAAGTATCCAAAGCAATGAAGAAAATACAATTAGATACAAGAATCACAAGAGTTCATAAAATAAAAACAAACCAGTGATCCTAAAAAACTATGCAATAAACTTGACAACCTGAATAAAATTGACAAATTTCTTTTTTTTTTAAACACTGCTTACCAAAACTGACATAAGAAGAAACAGAAACTCTGGAACCTTTATCTATTAAAAAGAAATTATTTTGTAATGAATCAGAGGCTCAAAAGCATTGGATGAGATTCTATACACATTCATAGGAAATTTTAGCAAATCACAAACAGAAGGAAACTTATCCAACCTGATAGAAGTGGAGGTCAAATGACAGAATTGCTCATGAGGGACTTAGACTCAGGTGGAACCCAGACGAGTGGAGAACAAATCAGGGACTGTTTTCTCACCCTCTGGCATCTTGTGGACTGAGAGTTTGGCCATCTGGAGACAGCATCCTGTCTGGGCACATTCATGACGTTCTCACGTCCATCAGCAGCGATAAGGCTCGGCCAAGCAGTTTCCCAGACACTGGGCATGAAAAAGTGGGCATCTGAGCAGGAATGGGAGAACTGTGTTAGGCACCTCCAGAAGGAGATTATGACTGGAAGGTACATGCAAGGTGTTTCTGGGGTACCGGAAATCATCCCTGTCCTGATCTGGGTGTTGGTTAAAGAGATGTGTTCAGTTTGTGAAAATCAATTCAGCTATACCCTTTTAATATGCACACTTTTGTCTCTGTATATTATCCTTCAATTAAAAAGGCTTAATAAGGGGCTCCTGGGTGGCTCAGTCGTTAAGCATCTGCCTTCAGCTCAGGTCATGATCCCAGGGTCCTGGGATCGAGCCCCATGTCAGGCTCCCTGCTCAGCGGGAAGCCTGCTTCTCCCTCTCCCACTCCTCCTGCTTGTGTTCCCTCTCTCGCTGTGTCTCTCTCTGTCAAATAAATAAATAAAATCTTTAAAAAAAATTTTTTTAAAAAGGCTTAATAAATATCTAAAATGTGTTCGGCCCCTATGTGTCCAGCACCTGGAGTTAAAGATCTCAGTGACTTGGCCTCTTCCCTTTAAGTTCAAGGGACGCAGAATCTACTGGGGAAATGTATAGAGAGCCACAACGACAAGTGTGAGAAGCATTATGATGGTGGTGGCTACAAGGGGACTGGGAGAAACAAAGAAAGGGGCCCAAATTCCTCCGGGGAGGGGCGTGAAGTTTTAAGCTGAGGCTTGAAGGGTAAGTAGGAGCCTTTTCCATGGGTAGGTATATGTTGAGAGTCGGGGGAAGGTAAGTGGTGGGAGGGAGGACATTCCAGACCCATGGAAGAGAAGATAAAAATTGTCCATCTCCGATCCTATCAAGTACACAGCCATAGGATGAAAAATGTCCCTAAAAGCGCAACATTCTGAGTAGCAATACAGGCTTTTGACAGCCACCGGACACATAAGATTTATTGAGAACAGAGGAGGGAGATGGAGGAGAGGTCCTGGACTTTAATGACCTACGTCAGCAATGCGCAGTTCCTCTCAGGGTCCGCTGTACTGGATGTTTATAGGTGAGTTCCCTTTTTTCATTCAAAATGAAAACAGCTTTATTGAGCCCTAAAATAATTTATGTTCTCACAACCTCAAATACCTTCCTATACTATGAACTAAAAAAATATCCATGGGAAAAACTGGCACTGCATTTTAGCCACTAAAACATTAATATCTGGACATATTTGAGAAACATCATCACATGGGCAACCTGAAATTAATTTTTACCAACTTTACTAATGCCTTAATTACAAATGTAATATGTAATTATTGTTGAAAACTCAAATATTTCAGAAATATAAAGTGAAAAGTGTCAGGTCCTCTTCATCTTATCCCCAAAAGATAATAGTTTGGTCATTGTCCTTCCAGGCTTTTTAATGTACTTTAATTTTTTAATAGAGACATAGGACATTTTCTGGTCAATAAATTCCTGTATTTTTCATTAATAACTTATCTTCAAATATTTCTATGTGAGTATATACAGGTTCATTTCAATGGCTGTGTAGTATTTCATTATTTAGATAAACCATAATTGATCTGATCACCCTCTGAAAGACATTTAGATTGGTTCTAATTTTTCAGTACCATGAATAATATGCACAGAACATCCTGTGCAACATTCTCATGATTTATCTTAATATTCTGATACTTTTGAGCATGTCTGGAAGGGAGGGACTAAGAAATCTCCCAGTAGGAGGCTCAATGCAAGCAGAAGACAATCTGAGACCCACTATTTATGGTCTTAGGACATGGGCTGGAGTCGGAAGGGACAAGTGATCGTGAATACAGGATGTTGTGTTTCTCACCAGCCCCATGCATTCGCACATCCTCCAAACTCTCCAGGGACATTAGGAGCACATGGTAGCTTCAGGAGGTTCTATAATACTGGAGCCAGGGCATTCTGGGAATGGGAGGCACGCTCTGCACCACTGTGGGATGCTGCTGCAGGGAAGTAGAGGCAAGGACCACAGGGATTACCCCTGAGAGCTCAGAGAAGTAGTGAAGAATCTTTGTAGCAGATTGAGAATCCACAACTGGGGAAGGAATAGAACGAGGGCAATGACTGTGGATGACATGGGTCCTTATGTCTACCTCCACACTGATGTTGCCAAAAGGAAACCCTGGCTGTGGGTTTAACGGGATACTTCAAAAAACAATTATCTTTATACTTAAATTACATTTGTTTTCAATGCCGCTCATAATGTGTTTAATGTGCATTAATTGGAGCATGCTGTCACATGTTGAAAATAATACTAATGTGAAGGTACACATGAGAATGTCCCGATGAAATTATTAGAATGTTGCTTCTTCAATACAAACACACCCAAGCACAAAAATTAAAAAAAAAGAAAAATGGCATACTTAGCACTACTCAAGAGTAATATTACAATGAGCGTATTTTAAAATAAGCTAGTCAGAGCTTGAAATGACAAAATGGGTCCCCTTCTCTACCCACAGCTAAAATGCATGGTTGTTCCCTGTGCAGAGGCCCCTTTGCTGAGTGGCTCAGCTGGGTAATTTAAAGCAAAGAACAAACATCTCAAATATTTGTCTTAGAACAATTTCAACCCCCCGAGATCACTATTTATCTTGTGTGGATCCAAAGATTTAAAAACCTGAATACCGGAGGGGATAGAGTCTAAAACACATCGCCAGTGTTCCTGGTGTTCCTACAAAGGCAGACCTAGCACCCCAAGCTGCAGTCTCTCAGTGACTCCAGGAGCAGTGACAGGGAGGGAAGGTCCACGGAAATGACCCAAGGATAGGAGACCTGAAGCCAGTTCTTTAAAAGTTTCTGATGCTCACTCAAAGATGTGGCCCACACTGGATGGTTGTAATCAGGTGAAGACAGTCACGGTGTACGGGAAAAGACATTGATCTTGGTTCAGTCAATTACAAACCATGTAACAGGGGAAAATCACAAGTTCTCTGAGTAATGAGAGGCCCAGCGTCATTATAAAGATTACAATGATCCACATGCATGTGTATATACAAATATGCATAGGTTCCCAGGATTAGCTAGTAACTGACAAAAGGAAAACATGGGGCCCCCCTTTGTTCAAAAAATTTCAAGAGGTGATGGCAGAGCATAAACCAAACACAGGGCCTTTCTAACCATGAGGCCCCGCGTGGTCCATGAAGCGAGCCCTCAGTGTTACCATTCCACAGATGGGTGCTCCTTGGGAACAGGACTTTTGTAACTGCACAGCTGAATCTCCAGAGTACCTTGCATTTGGTAAACATTCAGGAAACACTTGACTACTTACAGGATTGCATTATAATAAAAAGGAAGCAGGGTTTCCTACATTAAGAAGGAATCCCTTCATGTTACAAACCAAATACTGATTGAAGAGAAAAGACATCTTTTATAGTACAGTGCCTGCAAAGCAACATGCTAGGAGCTTTATGTATGTTTTCTCCATTTACCCTTTACACACAATCCTAAAAAGTAGATATAAAAATCATCTTTTCACAGCTGAAGAAACTAAGGCTCTAAGAGATTAAGAAACTTGTCCATGGTTACACCATTTTTCTCAAGCAGCTCACTAATTCATCTGATAAAATTTACTGAGCTCTTACTATACTCCAGATACTATTTTAGAGACTAGGGATAAACAGCAAGACAAAACAACAACCTATCTCTAATTCTGTCCTTGGCCTCTTGGGGTTTGTAGTTCAGCCAGGAGAGACAGGCATTAATGAAACAATCTCACTTTTTTCAAAAAGGAGATGGTAAAATTAATGAACTTTATAAACAGAGTTGCCAGATTCAGCAAATAAAAATACAGGATGCCCCAGATAAATTTAAATGTCATATAAACAACAAATAATATTTTAACATAACTACGTCCCATGCAATATTTGAGATATACGTAGATTAAGAAACATTTTACTAATCTGAACTCAAAATTACTGAGTATCCTGTTTTTCTCCAACAACCTTATTTATAAAGAAAAGAACACTGTGAGAGAAGAAAGATTTCCCCTCCCGAGAGGGTTGGGAAGCTCTCCCAGAAAGGGAAGATGACTGAAGTCTAAAGAACATCAAGAGTTAAAATGGTGAAGGTAGGGTACAGCAGGTGATAAGGTTGCTGTAGCAGGATGGGGCTGATGTTTGAAGGTTGCTAGGACAGGAGAGGTTTGGAGGTTAAGCAAAATGATGTTACGGAAGTGCGCAGGGGCCAGGCCATCCAGGGCCTTGAAGGCCATGCTGAGGTTTTCAGCCTTTCCGCCACCAGAGCAACCTATAAAATGCTGCTCCTATGTAGATGCCATCTACATAACTGTCTCCACAGGGTTCTTCCCAACCACCCACCTCACTCACTCCACCTCTGACTCCTTCCACAGAACTTGGTCATCTTTAAGTCTGTCTTGCCAGCTGGAAGGTGACTTCTCTGAGAGCTTCAAGTAGAGATTCAATAAATATTGAAGAGAACAACACAGCCTAGATAGCCCTGCCACACTGCCACCTTGTCAAGTACTAGGTTCAAGTACTCCTTCAAGTGTAGACCCCTATTGATGACATATAACCCACTTGGCAGAGCTTGATAAATAGCATTTTCTGGGCCCACCCATGGAATTACTTATTTAGAATGTCTAGGATAAAGCTCAGACATCTCCATTTGAATAAGCTCCCCAGGGAAGTATGATACACAGGACTACTGAGAATCATAGGTCTATTCAGCTATACAAAGATTCTAATCCACAGAATTTTCAAAGAGTAGCAAATAACAAGAAAAAGCATTTGGTCTAATCAGTCATAAATCTCACTGTGCTCTTGAGTAGTAAGAGGACCCAAGTGCTATGAGAAGACTAAAGCCCATTAATATAGTTCTTACTTTCCAGTCTTAATCATTTGCAGTACATCCCTGTCCACAGGAAATGATACAACAGCCATAATATACATTGGGTGCTCAACAGAAAGCATTTAAAATTTGTCATGTTAGGGGCGCCTGTCTGGCTTAGTCGGTAGAGCATGCAACTCCTGATCTTGGGGTTGTAAGCTCGGGCCCCAAGTAGGGTCTAGAGATTATTTAAAAACAAAATCTTTAGGGGCGCCCCAGTGGCTCAGTCGTTAAGTGTCTGCCTTTGGCTCAGGTCATGATCCCAGGACCCTGGGATTGAGCCCTGCATTGGGCTCCCTGCTCTGTGGGAAGCCTGCTTCTCCCTCTCCCACTCCCCCTGCTTGTGTTCCCTTTCTTGCTGTGTCTCTCTCTGTCAAATAAATAAATAAAATCTTTAAAAAAAAATAAAATAAATCTTTAAATAAAATAAAATAAAATTTGTCATGTTAAATTCATCTGAATATCTGTTTTACTAAGATTGGTAAACAGATTATTTTTCAATTTCGGTCTTTTAAAAATGTTTTAATCCATATTCATAATGGCATAATATAAAATCTAACAGATCAATTATTCTACAAAAACAGAGCCCATAACTCCATGTAAAATTGCAATGTGAGTTAATAAAAAACACCTCTTATATTCTACTTATAAGCAAAGTTCAAATTTAAAATATAACTCATCAAGGGATAAAGAAGGTGTGGTGTATATATATACAATGGAATATTATTCAACCATAAAAAAGAATGAAATCTTGCCATTTGCAACAACATGCATGGACTTAGAGGGTATTATGCTAAGTTAAATAAGTCAGAGAAAGACAAATACTATGTGGTTTCACTCTTATGTGGAATTTAAGAAACAAAACAAATGAACCAAAAAAAAGAGAGAGACAAACAAAAAGCAGACTCTTGAATTTGCAGAACAAACTGGTGGTTACCAGAGGGGAGGTGGGTGGGGGATGGGTGAAATAGGTGAAGGGGATTAAGAGTACACTTATCATGATGAGCACTGAGTAATGTAGAGCACTGTTGAATCACTATATAGTACACTTGAAACTAACATAACATGATATATTAATTATACTGGAATTAAAATTTTATGAAATAAAATAAACTATAACTCATCATATATTTCTGCATTTCAGCTAGGGAAAGAATAGTAGAACCAGAGAGTACCAAACCATCCAATCCACTGATCTCTCTCCATTTATTTCATTTTGTTCAATTCTTCCCAACAAGGGAAACCATGATGATATGCCAACTAATAGCAAGTGTCCCTAATTACAAGGGGTGTTTGTGATAAAAATAAACATTAAGACATATTTCCAGCAAGGATTAAAATAGTAACTTGACCCCTCCCCTTGTTATTTCAGCTGTGCCAAATAAAGAAAGCTCCAAATTCAATTCACTGCAACATTTACACTGGTTGCTCAATAGGGCTGGAATGGAAAAAGCAAAGCAAAAACAAAAACAATTTAGCAATGTTGTACCAAAACCACATGCAGACAGGGGGCTGCCTCTCAGGTTTACTGACAGACTTAACCTAAATGATGAGTTTGGGTTAAATGGACAATGATGTACATATTGCAAACCATGGGTCTGATAAAATCCAAATCAACATGGAACCAAGAAGCACTGGTCAATCATAGGTTTTTCCTTGGTACAGCCACACAGGATAAATAGGGCATTTTAACTTTAACCATTCATAGATATCCACCATTATGTATGAATAACATGAATAACAACATTGTGAGTGGTTAGGAAGGCATTTTGACAAATCAGATGTTTTTATTCATGAAATATATCATCAACAAGTTTACATTAGCGTAAGAGATAATATCCCTAATGATAGGAAATGGATTTTCTGGGACTTGTGGTCACGTGATATATTGCACATTATGATACCCTTTGTGGTCATCTCCTTAAGGATGGAAACTGCATCCTGTTTTCTGAGGCAACTTCCACACTTAAGGAATATGACTGGGTTAATAATGAGTAGAATTTTTACCTAAAAGCTCTTAGGCTAGTCTGCTGCTCACACCAGAGAACCTACTTTGACTGTCATCAGGTCATGAAAAATAAATCTGTTTTCTCTACTACATCACCAAAAACACTCAGATGTAATCCAGTGCTTTTTTTTTTCCATTCTCCAGACAGCAGCTAATGGCATCTGATTTTATATAAGACTGTTAGGAAAAGTCTATCGTCTGCGCTTGCTGACATTGAAAGCTAAATTTCATTAAAGAAACAGCACTGGTGAATGTCTCCAGAATTTTTTAAAAGATAAAATTGTTTTTCTTTTTCCCTTAAAGGGACTGTGTTTCATAATATTTTCCATTCATAGAGAATTTGTAGGCACAAAGCTCTCTGAGACCATCATCTTTTGTCCTCAAAACAACTTTGTAGTAAGAGCTAGTCTGAGCTATTTTTCAGACTTCTCAAATGTGGAGGATGAACCCAAGAGGTAAGTCACTTGCCTGAGGCGACTGTAACACAATGCTCCGGAAAGCGGGAACTAGGATCTTTGTCTCTGGGCTCTCTGATGACTGCCTTCCCCTTTTCCTTCCTTCCTCCCCTCCAGCTCCCCTCTTTCAATCCTTTAGCCGCACATACTGCAGATTTGGCCTCATTCAGCAAAGCCAGTAGAAAAACCTTTGCCAGGAGGCTTCCAGAAAGTGGGGTCTTTTAAAAATATAATAATAAATAAAATGAAACATGGATTGGGCTTTTTATTTTCTCCCAGGGACTGCGTTCAACACACATTTTTAGGTCCTAAAGGAGGAACGCAGCACACTGTTTTGTAAGCCATTCTCAAGCCCCACTTAGAGGCCAGGCTTCCTGACAAAACTGAAGAATGGCGAAGGCATGGGTGAGCACTACGGAAATCTCATGAACCTCAACGTCGAAGCTTTCACATGAAAACTTGCCAGGAGCACGAGGCCTTTCGGAACTTGCCACAGAAAACTAGTGAACGCCAAAGAGATGAATGCCAAAGCCTCTTCCAGGATTAAGGCTAAGAATCAAACTGAAACAACTGTCTCGCGCTATCAATCGCCTAAATATTTAGGAAGGCGGTCTATTGAGAGAGGAGGCCATCAGGACATCCCTGTTGCGGCGCCTTAAAAGACGCCCCATCTTTCGATCCCCGAGGAGCGCCTGGCCGCTGCGGCGCCTTCCCGGCACTGTGGCGCACTGCGGAGCTGCGGGCCCGCCCGCAGACCCGCCCTGCTGGGCTTTCCTCGCCGCCCAGGCCGCAGTCCCCCCCGCCGCCCCGCCGCCCCCGCCGGGTGCGCTGCGGGGCATCCATCACCCGAGCGACTTCGACGCACACGCGCGCTCTCCCAGACCGAGACTCCGCCGCCTCCCCTCCAGCCCCCACCCCGCCCGCCCCTCGTGGGTCTGCATTTGCATCACTAGCACACGCAGCGGGTGACGTGAGCGCCCTCCCCACCCCGGCTCCCGCCTCTGTGACTCAGCCCCTCCCCCTCCCCCCCCGCGCGCCCGGCGCCTAAGGTCCCCGCACGCCCACAGAAAGACCCTGGGTTTTGTGCATCTGCGGCGGGGTGCCCGCTGCCCCACAAGTTCATCACCATATTGCGCAGTCTTCATGGGCCCAGCCCCGGGAGATCCCCGCGACAAGCTGGAGAAAAGTCTTCCCAGTTCTAGAACCCAGGCGGAGGGGAGAGAGTCTGACCACTGAAAGGGTCAGATGGACTGGGTGAGCGCCGCCACAGCTCTCACCACCACCTGAAAGGACCCAGGTGGCTTGTTTATGGGTGATAGCCCCTCTCCCCCCGGGAGCCGCACGCCAGTCGGTCTGTTTCGCCGCACCTGGAGCCTGGTGGGCGCTCCGTAGGTTTTGACTGAATGAGGGCGGAGTGTTTGGAGTCAAGTGCGGCACTTACAAACAGCCCCAGCCCCGCGGGATTCCCGGTTCTCCATCCCTCTCTGCTTCTCGCGCAGACACGAGACGGGGGCTTCGGGGACTTCCGTGGAATCGTTTTTTAAGCCCCGGGGTTTCTTTCAGGCTCGCACAGCGCCCAATGCGGCTTTCTCTGCTCTCCTGCCAGCCGCACGTCTGCAGAGGGATCCCCGCCGAAAAGTTGAGCCCAAAGCTGGGGTCGGGGTACAGGTCGGACGCCTGGCTGGGGGCTCGGAGCTGCTGTTCTGATTCAGCCTCCCCCTCCCCGTCCAACCACGGAAGCAAAGTATTGTGGAGGTCCCCAAGGAAGGCGGGCGCGGCTTTCGAATCCCCGCGGCCGCCCACCCGCCTCCCCCGGGAATCCGGATAAAGTGCACCCGCCTCCCCTGACCTACCCTGGGCATCCGGGAGTCACTCCATCTGCTTTACCCCGAATTCCCCGGTCCCGCCCCAGCAAATAGGAACCTGCAGCCGCTTCCTCGGGGGCACGCGGGGCAAAGTTGCGCTTCTACAAGGATGCAAAAAGTTCCCCACGCTGCAGCGCCCCGCTCCCCGGTCGGGAAGGGAAATTAGGCGGCGGCTGGAAAACCCGCCACCGCTGCCGGGGTCCCTCACTCACCGCTCCGGCCGCCTGGGACCCCCTGCCCTAGGTAGTGTCAGCGCTGCAGCTGCTGCCTCGCGGGCGTCGCTCGGGCTCTCTCCCCGGGGCCGCCTCCGTCTGCCACTGTCGCCGGCAACGCGCGGAGTGGTGACTCCTCCGAGCGTGTCAGCGACGAAAGGAGGGGCGGGAAAGTGGTTCCGGGCTTGCACGCTGCGGTCCTCCTCCCCCTCCTCCGCCTGCGCCTCCTCCTCGCGGTGCTGCAGTGCCGGGCGGCGGCGTGGCGAGAGTACGAGCGGTGCGCAGGGAGGGAGTCACCGTGCGGGGGAGGCGGGAGCGGCGCACGACTCGGTGCGGGGCGGGCTGACTGGCTCCGGGAAGTCCGGGTTCTGAGGTCTGGCTGCAGCGTGGGACTGGGGGTAGGGGCGGGGCCACCCCCAAGTGGCAAGTACTTTCGGAGGAGTCAGGGCTCCGAGTTTGCAGGGGAGGGGGGGGAGGAAAGGGGCGCCAGTGCTCTGCGTGGTGCACTGGGGGCGGCGCCCCTAGTCTGGTCCCCCGAGAAATCAAGGCATTCTGAGTGCGGGACCTAGCTGGTGCCAGGGGAGAGAGGGTTTGCCCCCTATTTCTGGGCCTGGGACTGACCTGTTAACGTCAACTCCTCTTCCAGGGAGCCACCTGGCAGGGCTAACTTGACCATTCCTCCACCCTCCACCTGCACACTGGCATACAAGGCGAGGGGAAACTTGGGGCGCAGCAAGAGCAAACCGGAGGAAACTTTGCTGGGTGTCTGAGGTCTCCCTAATGCTAGCGGGGGTGGGGGAGCAGACAGCCGGATCCACAGGCAGACAGTGAAAGTGGTTCTTTTAGGGGAACTACTGAATATTTAAAAAGGAGAGGGAGGCACGGGAATTTTGCTTGTATTCTTGATAACACTGGCGTGCTGGAGACCCCCACTTGAGCTTCCCCACTGCAAAGCAGCAGGGTTCGGCGACTCGGGGAAGCCTACTCGGGCGACGCCTTCCCCAAGGCTGGCGCGGCCACTCCGCGGCGGTAGAGGAGGGCGTAGTCGTCCGTGGGCCTCTGGCCGCCGCCCCTCCATGCTCCCCACCTGTCCCCCCCATCTCACGCACTGCCACCCAGATGCTGCGAGAAGCTGGGCTTCCCCAAATCCAGGACCCTGCCAGCTCCGCGCTCACATGGAACCAATGCAGCGTGGGAGGCGGCCACACTGCCATACTGGCAGGCGTCTTCCCTAAGATCACCGCTCTAATGATGGGTGACCTGAAGCAAGACAAAGCGCAACGCCTGAGCGGGATGCAGTGGGTGGAACTCTCTCTTACACACACACACACACACACACACACACACACACACACACACACACGGTTTATCTGCCGAATGTGTTTGATTCGTGTAAATATGCCTGGATGACTGAATGGATCAGTGTATGGATATAAATATAAATACATGTACTTGTGCTGGAAAGAAGAGACACCAGGCACCTCAGGCAGCCTCCTGCCCAGAGAAGCTGGTGGGGATGAGGCAGGTCAATTCTGAGCAGTGTTGTCACATGAGCTTTCTGGCTTGGTTTGTGTCACTATGCATGATGCTGTGGAAAGAGGAAGACAGAGACAGTCCTTGGCCTATAATTTTCCCTTCTCTCCATTTCAGGCTCTCAAGAATTCTTAAGTTATGATTCCCCTGTCCTGTGGAACCTACACTTGCTTTGCTGCATCGGTCTTTGAAAACCTGCCTGGGTCTTGTTTGGGTTAAAGGCTTTGCAGTTTTCAACCATATGTGGTGCTGTAAGGTGGTCAGGAAACATGAAAATTAGGAACATGCTGCTTATTTGCATTTCATGGATCCCTCTACATAAGCAAATTATTTAAATTAAATAAGTATTTAGGCTAAAATTATTGTGTGGTTACAATGAGAAGGAAAAGATATCCCATGGGAATGCCAAATAAATCCACTATTGGAAATGAAATAGTGAAATTAAAAAAATCACAAACCTTATCCAGATTGCCTGCATATTATACATAAAACATTGAACTCTCAAGTGCAAAACATGCTGGTGATTCACTGGGATTCCAAATGGACAGACAGACCCCCTCTTGAAAACCTTCCCCCAAGTGTCATATGATAATGGATTATTTCTCCAATGAGAGAAGTTCAGAAAACCATGAATGATCAATGTGCCCTGTGCTATGCTCTCTCTTCCCTGTGCTGTCCATGGAAGATACTTAAAGAAGTGTAAAACTTTTTCTAGCTGCCAAGTTTTCATGTCTTGATGTAGTTGAAGATAACAGCTCCTACAGGAAAATTCCTGATTGTGTATTTTTGAGAAATGTTCAATTTAAGACCAGCCTGTGTTAGAGGAGGGTATTTTAATGCTGTGTCTTTGGAGGACAACAAACATTTTCTCATGACAATGGGATGCATAGATTCTTCAGCTTGCCCTCCAAGACTGCTCTCATTTTAGGGTCCCACTTGGTGCACCCCAGGCCTATTGGATCCAGCACTCAGAATAGTCTTCACACCTTCTATAAGGATGTGTTTTCTCTCCTAAAAACACTTGTCTTGTAGGAGCTGATGGGAGGGTAAAGGGGACCCCTGCACTGTCCCCACAAAAATCCCAGTGCTCTAACATCACTACCCTCCTACCAATCTGGAATTTTATTCCTCAGTGCAGTATCTGCTGAGCATGCTAGAAAGTAAGCCATTAAACAGACCTAAGGAGCATCAGAGATCTATCTTCACATCTGCAAAGTGGATTCAATAAAAATGATTCATACTAAGTATAGATGCTGTGGTGATTAAACTTGGTAACACACACAAGAAGCACAGTGCCTAGCACATAGTGGACATAGATTAAATGTCAATACCCCTCTCCTTTTAGTAGCCAGAGTGAGGTTTTCCCAAGTGTGTGCCTTAGGGTGTTAGTTCTATATTTCTGCAAGCTTAGGGTAACTAACAGCTGGCTTCCAGAACAGAGACCTCAAGAGAGCCTCCATACACTTGGACCAAGGCTCCCTCACTCCAGTTCTCCTCACTTTTATCATCAGGGGTCGGTAACAAGGCAGACACCCTTCTCACCCTCAATGCTCACAGCTTCCCCAACATTCTAGGTCTTGAGTCTACCAATGTTAATCTCATTAAGCCTTTAATGCCTATTTATGTTGGTTATCACAAGCAGCTCGAGAATCTCAAGTGCGTTTCTCATCTCCTACATTTTAACATTCATAGACTGAGCACATATTATATGTCCCTTTCTCCCTATCCAGCTCCTGGAACCTTCTATTTCAGGCTTCTGGAAGGCACAATCCAACCATTAGCAAAATGCCCTATATCCTCAGCCTCTTCTCTGAAGGTTCCCTTCACTTCTTGCTCTAATGGAAGCCTGATTCTCCCGCTAGAAAAACTGCTTCCACAGCCCTTGCAAGTGATGGCTGGTTTTTCCCTCTCCAGCGCTTGTATCATTGTGTCAGGAGATAAGAAGGTGGTGTCTTCTTGTTCCTCAGTGCTGCTTCCAGAACATTGTTCCTCCCTTCTCCCGAAAACCTACAGCTCTGAATCTTACTTCATCGGGTTATTGTACACTTTTAAACGTTGCTGCTATGCTCAGACCTCCATGTCACTCTGCACCTTTCCTGACAATTTTAGCTCCCAATTCAAGGTCACTCCCTAAGCACTAATCCTACCTTAAGCCTCACAAACTTAATGCACATGAAGATGTTCATTGCAACCAGTACTACCCTTAGTCCTGAGCAAGCAAGGGTTCTGTGCCTGAGGGGGCCTGTGCTTTAGAATGCCTTACTTAAAAAAAATTTAAGTCCTCCTTTGGTGGCTGGGTTTGCAGCCCCCAATTTTCATGAAACTATGAACTCAGTTTAATATTGGGCTGGTAATTTCCCAGGACCCTGGCAGAAGGAAACACAAATACTTTCTGGAGGAGCTCTCCTTTATCCTAGACTTCAAAAAAATACCCTCAAATAAGTTTTTGGTGAAATATAGAAAATGATGAAGCACACAAAACAACTAAACACAACAAAGGGTGACACCATGAAGGAGAGTCAGCAGATAGCACATATAAAAAAAGAAACTTCAGTCCTTCTTCAAGAAAAGACTTCAGATGTTGGAATTATTAGTCACAATTCTTCCTTTACTTGAAGAAAAATAAAAGACAATCTTATAAATATTTGCAGGTGATAGGAAACTACAAGGAATAACCAATCATACTTGAAAACCTATCCAACTCTACTGGTTATCTTACCAACATCCAATCCAACTTCCACACCTATATAACACAACTTCCTCCTCCCTTAAAGAACCTTGATTCTATTCAGGGATCAATCTTTTTTTATTGTACACATATATTTAACAAAATGATTTTACACAGAATGCTAAGAGCATGTTTCTTCATATTTTACAGAAAGGCATGAAATTCATACCATTGCATAACCAAATCTAACTCCTAACTAGATGGATTACATTTTGTTTAGAGTTTAAAGCCTTAATGGCAATAATCATTATTATGATTAATAATAATTACTGACTGAAAAATAAATTCAAGAAGTAGTGAATTAAATTTAATATGGTCCCATATGCCCTGAAGGAGGTTCAACCTGACTTGGAGGAGTTTTTGCTATGTCCAAATAATGTCCTCTTTGGAACTTCTGTGACTGCAGGGTCATGAATCATCAGTCCCCTCCCTTTCTGCCAGACATCATGCTATCAATCTCCTTTACTCCCTGGCCAAGTCTTTTAAGATCTATAAAAAAAAAAACAAAAACAATTATAAGATTGAAGTGTATGCCTTTCTCTCTAGCTTCTGGGTAGACTTCCTTTACTCACAGCTGAAAACATTCTTACACTTACATTATCCACAACTCTAAAAAAGTATCTGGTACATACATACAAATGTCTACTGATCTAAACTGAGCTGTGTGTTGAGTTCATTGATGTTGAGAAAACAAGAAGGATGTCATCTGTTGGTCCCTAAAATCATAGAAAGTGTTTGGCAAATATTTTCTTGAAGCCAAAATGGCTTCAGGATCTTAGTAAGCACAAGGGAAGCTTTTAGGGTCCAGATGGAAGGCTAAAAATGAAAAAAAAAAAAATCTCAGTGAAAACTCAGATTCTGGAAGAATCTTTCTGCCCAAACTGCCAAGGAAGGAGTTGCACCAGGCAGGGTCCGGAAACAAGAGCCCGAAGAGGTCTCTGGCTTCCCCCGGTGACTCAGAGGAAAGGTCACATGTCCCTTGGGAGTCTGTGCTAGGGCAGAGATGGGGAAGGGAGTAGAAATGTCCACAAGAGACATTTGTGGGTAAAAAGAAGCAGAATTTGATGTCTGGAAAGCTTTCCTGTTAAGAAAGAGAGAGATGAATGAAAAGAAATTAATCTGTTCAGGGCTACACCCTGGGTAGACTCTGTGGGCCCCTAATTGTCCCCCTCTGTATGGCTTGCTCCCTGTATCTGCAAGTCTAGAATAAAGTAGATTTGTCATCCAGGAAATGTCTAGCCTCAGTGCATGTGACCACTGCTAAGACACAGAGGGCCTGTTGTGTTCCTGAGGTCTCCATGCCAGGAAGAGGAGCTCCTGATATCTGAATGGTGGCAGAGAAACTGGATCCATCTCACACAGCATGTAGGGCCCCAGCCATTAGTTTAGGGATGCCCAGGAGACAGCATGGCTGTGAGTAGGCAACTCGCTCGCTCCAAGTCTCTCAGTGGCTGTACAGTGCCTCTGTGTAAAGCATTAAATGCCTCAGCCTGTCCATATGTCTCATGTCATTGCCCACCAGAGAGACTTCGGCACAGAGGAAGCATTGAATCACGAGGTGGCCAGGATGACCTGGCCATTCTCTGACCTCAGCCATCCTGGGGCTTGCACAGTGGGCCTGGGGAACTGTCAACCACTGAAGGATGGCAGTTGACAGATATGTACTGTCCCACAGAGGGACAATTCTGAGAACAATCTATATAGTCTCTCAGAGAGTTTTCAGTAGGATAGCCCACAGTTGGCCATAGTGGTAACCAATTTTTTAGTCAACAAGCCACTGACTTTCCTCCCTTCCTCATCTCACCTCTTCACCTGCTCACTATACTTCAAATGATCGATTCTCCAGGAAATCAAACCCTAAACCCAAACTGAGACAAACATTGTGCAAAGGCAGACATAATCAGCTCCGCACACTGAGAGCTTTTAGGTTCTACTTTGTGTATGGCCTCATTACTTACCAGCTTGGCTATGAGTATCCCGTCTCATTTCCTGAAGTGTCACAGCCTTTGAAAGCTCACAAACTCCCTAACACAATGCTTTCCATATGACAGGTGCTAAATACATTTGAATAATTGTTCAGACATTTAATTAATGTTCTACATTCCTTCTTGAACTTCTCTTTCCAAAATGAGACTTATCAAGAATCTTACAGCTTCAAATTTTGCAATGCCTTCTTTGGAGGGGGACTAGTACAACACCTTGAGAAACCTCTAGCATTCCTATCATTTTAATTCGATTTAGATTAAAGCCGACACACACACACACACACACACACACACACGCCTACTTTGTAGCAAAAGTAATCTCTCCGAAATTTTTCCTGCTCTTTTTCTTGCAGTGACTTCTGTTGCCTCTCCAAGCTCTGTAATAAGTGTTATGGATCATCTGTATCTACATGATTTATAGCTCAAATCTGAATATTCCCACTGAGTCTTTCATATTATCACTGGCTGGGTTTTCCTTTTTAACATTCTACCACAGGTTTGTTAATACATTAAATTCTATGAAATTATTTTCCTGCTCAAGGGAGAATTATTGTTCCCATGTTCAGAATTTGTCTTGTATAATCTTCCTGCTCCAAATTAGTGTCCCAACACTCAGCTTTTCTATTTTAATAATAGACATGCTGATTTCCCCATATGATCTAACTATTAAAAATGCATGTAGTAAGCTCTCAGGAAGTTAGGTTCGCTTCTGTTTTTAGCATGATCCATAGCTATTGGTCCTGACCAACTTTGGGGTCACAAATTGCTTTTTCTTTTAAGAGGTAGCAACACTATGAATGTTAATGATGGAAGCATTTAGTATTAATAGTCTAATTCATATTTTCTCTTGTTCTACACTTAAGCTAAAGCTATTCCCTGCTGATAAAACTATTTTTGAACTCCCCTTGCCTTTGCTCCACTCCCAGTCCCAAGGAGAGTTTTCTGGGTACCATAGTAATCTGCATAATGATATATCCTATATGGACACTAGATCTCCCTCACTAAAACTTAAGCTCATTTCTGTGTGCCATGGCAGCCCAGACTTAAAAGTTCTTTAGTAATTGGGCCTGATGGGTTAGGTGAAGCTTAGTGCCTCTTCCCTACACACTTGCCAGGGGTCTCTTTAAATCCCAAGAAAGTAGCTTCCCACCTTTACTATTGATGAAAACTCAAATCAAGCTCATCCCAGGTTATTGTTAATTCCAAGGGAGGGAGTAGGAAGTCTCATTTTGGCATAAGGACTTAGCTATAGTTTACCAAAAGTTTAGTGTTTGAGGCTATGAAGCCATTGTTTGCTCTCTGACCTGCCGAGGAAGAAGCTTCTTCCCTTCTTTCCACTCCCTTTTCATTTATCCCACAAGAGGCAGAGTCAGGTTCCTACCAGGTGCCTTAAAAGTATGGTGGGCTCCATCTTGTCCCTCGGACTCACCACCTCAGAGGTCACCTTAATGCCATGAAATTCCTGTTTCCAAAAGAAGTAGCTCATTTCTAAAGGCTTTCTGGGGATGTAGGCTCAGAGACCCCTTGGAAGAACAGAAGTTGGCCCAGGATTTCCTTCAAAGAGATTCCCAAAACACATCTCTTTAGGTTTTCCAAGAGGCAATGCAGAAATGGCAAAGAAGTGAGTAGAAGATATTCCAGATCATTATTTCTCAGAATGCTCAGTGAAGAGATTTCCTTGGCATACCATCCTGATAGGTTAAGCCAAGAGTCACAGAACACAGTGTTCATAAGACACCAGAAGATGGCTGTAACTTAACACACAGGCCAAATGTCACTTTGGTAAAATACAATTTCTAAGGCTGCCTTTCATGTACCACCTTTCCAGAAGAAGACAAGATTCAGACACCCTGGGACAACCAGCTCAGAGATCAGTGGGAATAGGCAGTGGTCTTAGAGGTTATCATGCTGAGACCTCAGAGTCCCAGAGAAGTCAGGCCTCCATATTCTTATTTACAGAGAACATACGGATTCTTGCCAGGAAAAAAGGATACTGAAATGCCACCATCACAGGTTGATACATGTGTTCTTGCAGGGCGCCTGGGTCCCAGGGACAGTAGACATTCAGGCTGGGTAGGACTCCAAAGGCACAGTTGTCTCTATGGTGGGCACCACCTCTTCCTCTTATCTGGAAACATATGCATATAAACAAGGCGCTTATTGAGGATCCTTAGAACAAGGGCAGCAAGCTGGCAAAACTCTGCTTAGAACACAGGCCGGTGGACAGCAGAGATGTGATAAAAGTTCAGGTTGGTGAAATCCCCCAGGCATTCGGAGCATTGTGCCTGGTCTCCTCTGCCAGGAGAAAAAAAGCCTTGATGTGGGCTGGGGCCCTAAGGTCCAGGGAGGGTCTTAGATGGGGGGCAGGCCTGGACTGCAAGCTGCGGAGCATGGAGAGTGACCTGACAGCTTCCAGGAATGCAGCCAAGGTGATAAGCCAGCAGACAGTACAACTGGGACAACAATCCAAAGGGGCTACACAGAGCTTGAATCCAGATATGAGGCCTGTGACAGTGTAGTCTGTAAACAACAGAAAAGGAACCTGAGACTAACTGGGGCCAAAAAAGGTGAGAGACTGGAAGAAAAGTGAGTCAGTCAGAACCACAGGAAGAACTAAAGGCCAGGTCTGGGAAAGACAGGAGCCAGGAGATTGCTGAACTCTGAGAAGCCTCTTTTAGGGCTCTGTCTTTGGAATGATTCAGCTGCTTCTGCCTTTAGCCCTTGTGTGACTAGCCTGGGATTCTCAGGAGAGTCTGAATGGCCCAGCGTGGGGCACATGACAGGTAGAGAAGTGGGCCAAGGGCACCCCGATGGACATGCCCACCAGGACCATAGAGAACCTGAGAAAGGGTCACTTAACAACAGAAGGGTAGGATGTGGCTCCCAGAGGAAGGGCGGAGTGGTTCTGTGCAAGACAAAACAAGAGATACTCAATTCAGGGCAGCCGGATGACAAACAGGGGTTTCAAGGGCTTGAATGGAAGGTAGAGAGTGCAAGGTAGAAGGCCATCTGATGTAAGAGTCAATCTACAGATTCTCACAGGTGCAGCTGGGTGTGAGGACGGAGCAATGAGGGGCCCCGCTCAGACCCATGGTGCAGCCACGGGTCAGGCAGGTGGCCTGAGGGAAGACAGCAGATCAGCACCTCCTTGGTTGAGTTTCAAAGCATATGGCATCGATACAGAAAATCTGCACCACAGATTCTTGGCAGAGAGTGATTATAACTTCAAATGTTCTACTGCTCATTCCTCAGAAAAAGCTGTTGTTACTAAAAGAGTATTTATGAAGGCCCCAAAGAACAGGCAATGCATCCATTTGATACTCTGAATGTTATATCTCTTGTGTTGGGCAGACCATGTGGGAGAGTGCAAATACCTGAGATGGTTTTCCTTTTTTTTTGCACTTGCCCAATTTTATTAATTGTACCTTGATATTATGCCATCAGCTGTCATTTTAGGATATTATTTAAAAAACACACACACACACAGCCTCATTAGTGTGGGGTGGTTGTGAGGGCTTTGGTGACTGGGTCAGGCAGCATGGCCTTTAAGTAATCTCAAGGGAACTTCTCTTTCCATTTTTAGTATTAGTGAAAGTTGTGAACCTTCTCTACAAATGCTTATTTTGTCCTACTTATACTTTATCCCCTTATAGGTTTTAGAAAACAGTTCTTCTTGGAGTGTTTCAGGGTATAAATAAATAGAAATAGAAACAATATTATTTTCTCAACCTTATTAGATCAGATAATTGCTACTATGTTAACTATTTTGAAGGATAAAAAAAACATTGGAAGTCATCCAATTAATTATGAAAATAGAAAACCATGGTATAAAAACCTGACAGCAGTAATACAAAAAGAACAAAAACTAAGGACCAATCTCAATCACAAATACAGATACAAAAATCTTGAATAACGTGTTAGCAAGTTGATTTTGACACAATGAAAAGAGAAACAGTATACCATCATCTCATTAGTTTTATCAGGATGAAAGTATAGTTTAGTATTAAGAAATGTTTTCATAGGGGCGCCTGGGTGGCTCAGTCCGTTGGGCGCCTGCCTTTGGCTCGGGTCATGGTCCCGGAGTCCTGGGATCAAGCTCTGCTTCGGGCTCCCTGCTCAGCAGGGAGCTTGCTTCTCCCTCCCCTTCTGCTGCTCCCCCTGCTTGTGCTCTCTCACTCTCTCTGTCAAATAAATAAAAAAAAAGAAAGAAAAAAAGAACTGTTTTCATAATAATCATATGGTAATATAAGTAAGTCCTATGACTGTATCCCAATATATATTGAAATGTTAATCCTTAAAATTTCACACTCACTTTTGACTCATTAGAAATCTAGGTATAGGAAAATATATTCTCAAAAATGTATTTATATCAAGCCAACAGCCGTATTATTATTGGGGAAACACTGGGGGCATTCCCATTAAAATCAGGAATGAAAAAAAAGAGGCCCATTATTACCAGTATCACTTACCTTGGTTTTATAAGCACTGGCCAATGGAATAAAAATATGGACCAAAGATTTAAGAAATAATCATAGGAAAAAAGTAGAAGAAACTATCATTATATGTAGTTGTTAAGACTCCATATGTATAAACACAAAGAAAAAAATTACAAAAAATGGCTAAATATAGGTAAATGTCCAAAGATCCATAGCTATTCTATATATTGACAATAATCATTATAAAGAATAATGGCAAAGGATCATATTCACAAAAGCAAGAGAAGATATAAAATTCCCAAGAGTAAAATTAGCCAGAGTATTGTGGGAACTAAATGAATAAAATCATAAAGTTTTACTAAAATACTTAAAAGAAAAGTTGAATACATGGAGACACATTCTTGAATGGAAAGCAGAATATTATAAAGATGTCTATTCTTCCAAAGTCAATTTACAGATTTAATAAAATACATAATGCTTAAGAAATTTGGGAGATGTTAGCAAAATAATTTTAAGTGTACCCAGAAAAATAAAATAGTAAGGATTGCTTAGGCAGTTTTGGTAAAAGGACAGTAACTAAGCATCCCTTCCCCAAACATAATAAGGTGCAATAATTAATTCAGTTTGGCACTGGCATAGAGTAGTCTGTAAAGCCAGTGGAGTTTAACAGATGACTAATACTGGACTGTAAGTGGTTTTACAGAAATTACAAATAATACTACTATTATCAATTCTACTATCCACCAGTTCATGGCCTGAGTGCCTCTAAAGCCTGCTGTAGAGAATGTGATGAAATAACAAGGGAACTTTTTAAAGATAAAAATAATACAAAATCAGAAAGAAAACTAGTGGGGCGCCTGGGTGGCTCAGTCGGTTAAGCATCTGCCTTATGCTCAGGTCATGATCCCAGGGGCCTGGGATCAAGTCCTGTGTCGGGGTCCCTGCTTGGCAGGTTGTCTGCTTCTCCCTCTCCCTCTGCTCCTCCCCTCAGCTCCTGCTCTCTCTCTCTCTCTCTCTCTCTCTCAAATAAATAAAATAAAATCTTAAAAAAAGAAAACTAGCAATTATTTGCAACAAATTATGAAAAAGACTGATAGCCTTGATAGCCTTACTACACAAAATAGTCATACAAATTATCAAGGGAATGCAATCCCTATCAAAATACCATCAACTTTTTTCAAAGAAATGGAACAAATAATCCTAAAATATGTATGGAACCAGAAAAGACCCCAAATAGCCAGAGGAATGTTGAAAAAGAAAAGCAAAGTTGGTGACATCACAATTCCAGACTTCAAGTTCTATTACAAAGCTGTCATCATCAAGATAGTATGGTACTGGCACAAAAACAGACACACAGATCCATGGAACAGAATAGAGAACCCAGAAATGGACCCTCAACTCTATGGTCAACTCATCTTCGACAAAGCAGGAAAGAATGGCCAATGGAAAAAAGACAGTCTCTTCAACAAATGGTGTTGGGAAAACTGGACAGCTACATGCAGAAGAATGAAACTGGACCATTTCCTTACACCACACACAAAAATTGCCCCAAAATGGTTGAAAGACCTAAATGTGAGACAGGAGTCCATCAAAATCCTAAAGGAGAACACAGGCAGCAACCTTTTCAACCTCAGCTGCAGCAACTTCTTCCTAGAAACATTGCCAAAGGCAAGGGAAGCAAGGGCAAAAATCAACTATTGGGATTTCATCAAGATGAAAAGCTTTTGCACAGCAAAAGAAACAGTCAACAAAACCAAAAGACAATTGACAGAATGGGAGAAGATATTCGTAAATGACATATCAGATAAAGGGCTAGTATCCAAAATCTATAAAGAACTTATCAAACTCAACAGCCAAAGAACAAATGATCCAATCAAGAAATGGGCAGAAGACATGAACAGACATTTTTCCAAAGAAGACATCCAAATGGCCAACAGACACATGAAAAAGTGCTCAACATCACTTGGCATCCGGGAAATCCAAATCAAAACCTCAATGAGATACCACCTCACACCAGTCAGAATGGCTAAAACTAACAAGTCAGGAAACGACAGATGTTGGCGAGGATGCGGAGAAAGGGGAACCCTCCTACACTGTTGGTGGGAATGCAAGCTGGTGCAGCCACTCTGGAAAACAGTAGGGAGGTTCCTCAAAAACTTGAAAATAGATCTACCCTATGACCCAGCAATTGCACTACTGGGTATTTACCCCAAAGATACAAATGTAGGGATCCGAAGGGGGTACGTGCACCCCGATGTTTATAGCAGCAATGTCCACAATAGCCAAACTGTGGAAAGAGCCAAGATGTCCATCAACAGATGAATGGATAAAGAAGATGTGGTATATATATACAATGGAATATTATGCAGCCATCAAAAGGAATGAAATCTTGCCATTTGCAATGATGTGGATGGAACTGGAGGGTATTATGCTGAGCGAAATAAGTCAATCAGAGAAAGACATGTATCATGTGACCTCACTGATATGAGGAATTCTTAATCTCAGGAAACAAACTGAGGGTTGCTGGAGTGGTGGGGGTGGGAGGGATGGGGTGGCTGGGTGATAGACTTTGGGGAGGGTATGTGCTATGGTGAGTGCTGTGAATTGTGCAAGACTGTTGAATCACTGACCTGTACCTCTGAAACAAATAATACATTATATGTTAAAAAAAGAAGATAGCAGGAAGGGAAGAATGAAGGGGGTAAATCAGAGGGGGAGATGACCATGAGAGACTATGGACTCTGAGAAACAAACTGAGGGTTCTAGAGGGGAGGGGGTGTGGGGGGATGGGTTAGCCCGGTGATGGGTATTAAAGAGGGCACGTACTGCATGGAGCACTGGGTGTTATACGCAAACAATGAATCATGGAACACTACATCAAAAACTAATGATGTAATGCATGGTGATTAACATAACATAATAAAAAAAAAAAGAATTCCTCATATCAGTGAGGTCATATGAAAAAAAAAATTATCAAGGGAAAAATAAGACCTTAGGAGATAAATGGGCAAAGGAAACAAATCAGAAACTGCTAAAGAGGAACTATAACTGTTTGATCAAAAAAGATTCAATAAAATACAATTTAAAGCAACAATATTTTTCATCATCAAATTCTTAAGTGAAAACTATTTTTTATTATTTTTTTTAAAGATTTTATTTATTTGAGAGAGAGAGAGTGAGCAGAGGGGAGGAAAAGGGGCAGAGAGAGAGAATCTCAAGCAGACTCCCCACTGAACGCAGAGCCCAATGCAGGGTTCCATCTCACAATCCTGAGATCATGACCTGAGCCAAAACCAAGAGTCAGTCGCTTAGCCAACTGAGCCAACCAGGTGCCCCTTAACTGAAAACTATTTAATAATTAATTTAGATCACATCTATTTTCTTTAAGAATTTAAAGCAGGTTAAAAATATAATTAATGACATAAAAATTATTTTTAAGGTAAGAAAATCAAATCAAAGCCAAAATAAGTTCAAAGAATAAGCCTTCTAAAAAATAAACTACTGGCACTAAATCAAAATAGAAACTTTTTTTTTTTGCCAGTTTCTGGTAAATTTAATTTTTGGTTCATTTTTTCATTGATACACACTGAACACAGAAATTCATTTCACAAATGAAAAGTCAGTCCACTGTTGCAGAATTCTCAAATTGCTATAAAAAAAAAAAAAGAAGACAGACCCAGCAAAGGAGCCATATATTGGGAAAGGAAGGTGGAAGGGGGTGCAATGGAGAAGACTGTGGTGAATTTTTAGTTCCTTGGCATCTGCCAGTCTTGATGTACTTAACATTCACAAAATAGAAACTTCTGCACAGAAAAAGAAACAATCAACAAAACTAAAAGGCAACCTATGGAACGGGATAAGATATTTGCAAATGACATATCTGATAAAGGGTTAATATTCAAAATACATAAAGAACTTATATAACTTACCACAAAAATACCACAAATAATCCAATTAAAAATGGGCAGAAGATATGAACTATATTTCTCCAAAGAAGACATCCAGATGGCCGACACAGGAAAAGATGATCGACATCACTCATCATCAGAGAAACGCAAATCAAAGCCACAATGAAATCTCACCTCACACCTGTGAGAATAACTAAAGTAAAAAAGAAGAAACAAGTGTTGGTGAGGATGCGGAGAAAAAGGACCCTCTTGCATTGTTGGTGGGAATGCAAATTGGTGCAGCCACTATGGAAAACAGTACAGAGATTCTTCAAAAAATTAAAAATAGAAATACCATATGATCCAGTAATTCCACTACTGGGTATTTACCCAAAGAATAGGAAAACACTAATTCAAAAAGATATATGTACCCCTATGTTTATTGCAGCATTACTTACAACAGCCAAATTACAGAAGCAGCCCAAGTGTCCATCAATAGATGAATGAATAAAGAAGATGTATATATACATACACTGGGATATTATCCAGCCATAAAAAAGAAGGAAATTTTGCCATCTGCAAAAACATGGATGGATCTAGAGGGTATAATGCTAAGTGAAATAAATGAGTCAGAAAAGGCAAATACCATATCTTCTCACTCATATGTGGAATTTAAGCAACAAAATAAAGAGACAAAAAGAAAACCAGATTCTCAACTATAGAGAACAAACAGATCATTGCCAGAGGGGAGGTGGGTGGGGGGAATGGGTGAAATAGGTGATGGGGATAAAGAGTACATTTACCATGATGAGCACTGAGTAGTGTACAGAATTGTTGAGTCATATTGTACACCTGAAACTAATATAACACTGTATGAGAACTATACTGGAATTAAAATAAATTAAAAAAAAAAAAAAAAGACTAAGTCTTCCATGAGGCTAGAAAATGAGCCACAACCTGGCTTCTGAAACCCCTCGTGGTCCAAGAAAGAAATACATGCAATTCCAGGGCTTCATGGGACTACGGATACCAGTTGTTTCCCAGGGCACAGCTTTCCTTGTCAATGAAACCTGAGGGCAATTTCTCCTCAATGTTGTCCTAAGGAGTCAGTAAGTGACAGACCATGTCTTCAACAATGCCTCTACAAAGAGAGTTGTGTATGTTTTTTTTCTCACAGCATACCTTGATATGAACTTCAGTTTTTTAAAAGGGGGAGGAGCATAGGACAATAAGACAGCACAGACGCTGGTAATAGAATCTCATGAACTGTCCTTTTTGATAAGCCCCTGATAGCAATTTAAGTTGGTACCATTATCTGAGGGTTTAAGGAAATAATCTTCAGTACATGCCAAGAGCTCTAACACCATTCCTACTAAATGATGCAGTAATCCACTTTCAGACTCTTTCCTAAAGTGGAACTCTAAAAAACAGGAAACTTTACCCATGAAGCTGTTCAATGCAGTATTATTTATAACCGTACAACACTGGAAACAACCTAAATCTCTAACGTAGAAACTGGCTTAGCACACTATGGGGTATGTGTGTATACCACATAGAGAACATATACACAGAGAACACACATAGAGAAATCATTACATTATAGTAAGAAAAAACACATGGTATAAAATTGTATACACAGTATGATCTCAACTACATGTACTCTACATCTAATAGAATCACAAAAAAAGAAATATTTAAAATGTTAAATTTTATATTTTTCTATACGTTTCATTAAAAAGTAAGAGATATTTCCTTGTAATCAGAAAGAATAAATTATAAAGTTCGTAAAAGACAGATGGCTTATTAAAGGGATGTGAATGATTGCGCTTTGTGTACCCACCTCGATACCTGTCAATTTCCATGCGTAGGGAACTAGGACAAGTGTTTTATTATAATCTTTGATTTTTAAGATTTCTGGCAGATGTTTGATCCTCCAGACTGGAGGTTTTGATGCAGGACACTTAAACATGCGATTTTTTAAAAAAGAATATTCCATTTACTATTTTTAGTCATAGGTTGCTGTTGGGTAATGTATTCTAAGAAAATTTTACCAGGCAAGGGATAACATATTTTAAAATCCATAAATGTTTTCATTTTCTAAAGCTATATACACTGAATATTCAGATCAGTATTTTGTTCTTCCTTGAGATCTTTTTTCTATTCTATGCAATAATTCTGGGGGATCAAAGCATTCAGAGAACTTTGAGTGAAGTTTAAAGTTTGGCATTAAATTAGACGTATGAACAACATCAAAACCGACCTGTTGCATATCAAAGATAGTAATAAATTACAATGTTTGTTTTCCTTTTTAAGTTTCTTTTGGATCTAATACTTATTAGAAAAGGAAGAGGTGAAAATAGCTTTCAATGTTGTTCCTTTGATTATTCATAAATATGTCATTCTTAGAATTTTGTTGTGTTTCATCTTAAAATCACTAACAACAGGAAAATATGAACAGTGAAAGAGCATTCTGATGTTCTCAGAACACTGGTATTTAAGGAACGAAAGGTAGGGAAGGGTTGATCTCAACTTTCCAACCATCTCAATCCAGTGCCTGCCAGGATGTAAACTGGGTTTCTACCATGAGCGATCAGGGGGAAGAAGAGAGGGATAGGGGAGCTTCCTTGAGATCTGAATTGTAAACTCCTTGTAGGCAGGAACAATTTCTTTCAGATTTGCTCTGAGTGGACCTAGCAAAATAGCCCATGAAGAGGAGCACTGGATATACACTTTGGGGGATGATGATGGAGAAAATGACACACAATGTGCAAAACTAAAACAGAGATCCTTAAGCCAAAGGACTCACTCCAGGAAGAACAGCTGCTTACATAATAGGAGTAATGCACATATTATTGATTTGTGTGTGTGTGTGTGTGTGTGTGTTGTTTTGTTTTTGGCAAGATTACACTTCAAGGAAGGCTCTTATACCCTGGGAGGAGCCCTACTGAAGACATGATCTTGCTCCCTTTTATGTCCAGGGCCTGAGCTCATGGTTTCTCTGAAGAAGCCCTTTACCTTCAGATTTGCAATCTACTTTTATGTGCAGTCCTTTCTCAGATTTCCATTCCACACCTTCCTCCCCTGTCCTGAAATTTCATATTAGTTTTAATCTCCCCTCTACACTGCAGTACTTAGGGCTCTTTACTCAGTATACAAAATGCTAGTATGGAGTAAGGTCACAGCCTTATATTTATGCTGCCAACACTCTTCATGCTGTTCTGTTGTTCTCCTTCCTCATCCTCCCATTCTCTTACTGTGACTATTCACTTTATTCTTTTTAAATTTTTTAATGTATGGTTTGATTAACAATGCTCATAGGCATCCACTCTCTGGATATCATGTAAAACTGTCTATAGTTGTTTAAATTTCTTCAAATATGTTTTAGAGACACAGAGAGGGGAAAAAACAGAAGAAGTCCTTTAAGCATTAAATGCAAATCGCTGGCACAGGCAGGGTTATAAAATGGTAGTGTTGAATAAAAATACTTGTTTTAGAAAAATCCTCCATCCATAAGTCTCTTGGAGTTCTTAGTTGCATACAAAAGAGCATGAGACAATTCAAACAGAAAAGGAATTTATTGAAGGATATTAAGTAGCTTACAGTATCTCTGAGAGAAGATCAAAGGATCAGGCTTAAAGCCTACATGGAGGAAGTTAATATCTGAACTACACTATGGGGTGTTCCGGCAAAGATTTCATAGCCACCACCTTTGGCCCTGATACCGTAACTCCACCACTGATGGAAGACCAGAACCTTCACCACCACTCTTCAAAAGCGAGATCCCTTCACCACTGTCTTTGCTAGGTAGGAAATGGCTATTGCTAGGGCTGCTTTCCCACTTTCTTTAGAAAGATGTCTTAGGACTGAACGTAGGACACATACCTGTGCCTTTGCTAAAAAGAAAGTTGGGAAAGAGTTTTTAGCTTCCTCCTAGGGGAGGTGCAACACAAAATAGAGGGACTCTCACAAGCACATGGAGCAAAAGAGCAAGACCATTCAATAGTGGTAAACACTCCATCAGCTGTAAGACGGAGAGGAGTACTGTGGAGGGGTAATCACCTGATGAGATACAGGCAATCATATTTGATGATGCATGGACTAATTTTATCATCATCCGTTGCAAAGCAGGTCATTGTACTGGGCTGCATAAGGTATGCAGACAGTTAAGGAAACTACATAGTGTGAAGGAAGGGCTTACCATGTTGGGACACAGGGCAACATGGTGGATAAATGGGATGACTCTCTGCCTCTCTCCACAGTGTGTACATCTGAGTGCCGGTTTTGTGGCCAACAAAGTCCATTCAATTAAAAAAAGAGATTGCTTTGGTCTCTGTACCTCTGTAAGAGCTTCTTAGGGTTTAATTAAAAGCAATTCCAATGACTTGGCTGACTGCCATGGTGAGAAACATAATATTACTTCTGATAATTTCATCTTCAAATTGACCCAAGCATATGACATGGTCCTAAATAAAGAGCCTTTCCTACTTCTCAATATTTTTTGCCAATTCACCAGAGTAAAGAGCTATAAAGCAATAATAGCAATCGAACATAGGAAAATTACGTAGCTTTTTTCTCAGGTACAATAAAATCCTGATATCCAATTTCACATAACCATCCATCAGACCTCTCCCTCCTTCCCCTTTTCCCATACTCTAAAAATTGCATCAAATAAAAAACCTACCCAGCTTTTATTAGAAAAAGGTGAAAACAGTTTTTATAAATATTTTTAGGGGCCACTAAGCTGCTAGCCTCAGGGATAAAGAAAACTCGGGAACATTTGCACTATTCCAGTTAAATATCCCTTCCTGGTTTTGTGTACCAAGAGGGTAAAAAAATGAACCAAAATATACACAACTCCCAGAAAAGAAAATATTGTCTTTGCCTTGCATTTGACATGAATATCATTCTGTAGATTACTTGACCCTTTTTGCAATTCTCTTGATGTACATTTATTTCAAAATATCCATTTTAGAAACAAAGTTTCAAGGGAATGAACACAGTAGCATACAATTTAGGGGCAGGTTTCTATGTCTGTATCTTATATAATCCTGCATACGGCAGGGCATCAGTACATATCAGCTGATAAGAATAATGATGTGTGATTCTCTATCCCAAAAATAACACTATAAAAAGGAGAAGGCCTGGTCTATTATTCCACATATTTGGATGTAAATCCTACCCAGAATACAACTTGAGGTGGGTAGTGAGCAGTGTTCGATCACCTTCTTTCTAACGTGACTACCTCCTGAACCAAACTAGGTTCCTTGCTGGAATAAAGACGACAAATCCAGGCTTTGAGGAATTATTAGAAAATAATATGGAAAATTGATTTTAGTTATTTGTTTCTGGTAATAGAAACAATAGAAAACACTTGGTTAATAATAGAAAACAATGGAACCCAACATTCCATTCTTTACCCTAAGTCAGCGTGATCACTTGCAAAACTTCAGGAATGATTTAATACATTCATACTAAGGCCTCCAAATTAGAATAGAGGCACAAGATCATGGTAGAATATTATAAAAGAATATTATCGTAGAGTTTTATAAAATCTACATGTACTTATCTCAGTATTCTGAAGTGATCTAGAAGTATTCTTATTTCATATTTTAAACTGTGATTAGATTTGCTTTGTAATACTAATTTCAAATTTCAACTTCTAGTCACACTCATATTCTGAGGCAAATCATCTCCCAATTTATTCTGTTCCAAATTTAATTTTGTAATAATGAAAAAATAGAATGTTCAGTACTTGGAATATTCTCCTTCAGCTCTTAGAAAGTTCCTAGTCTGTGTCTATATTCTAATGTCTAAATGTGTCTTCGCCAACATTTATTTCTCTTCACTCTAAGCTGCTGCTCCATAGAAATGAGAATTTAATCAGCCGTTTTAGTTGGAACAAAAAACCCTGACTTGGTTCTGGGTTGGCTGCAGGTGTGTAGGTGGGATGGGACAGGAGACAGGTTGGAGTTGTCCTGGCAGTTGACTACCCAAGCATTGCAAAGAGCTTGGGATGATGTGAGGGCGGGGAGATTCGGTACCCCCCTGGGGAGGTCAAACACCTGAGATGGGCTGCCCCTGGAACAAACAGGGCATAATTCCCACTTCCAACTCAGACTATTCCTGAGTTATTCATAGTCATGTCAACTGAAATAGCTTAGGCAAAGAGACAGTTTTGGGGCTCTCCTTGATACCTTCCCTCTCACCATAGCCAGCTTCCAGTCTGCACCTACATCGCTGGAGTTAATCCAGACATAAGGCCTGACTCATAGGGGATTTATCAAATAAATAAATGCAAATAAGAGAAAAAAAATCAAATACACTGCGATGGTACTTTTTGTGTGGAACAAACTATAACCATACCTAAAAGAAATGTTCTCTCTAAAATAAAGATATGACCATTAAATAGTCCCTATAAATACTTCTCTAGTCAAATAAAGGATACAGCAAAAATAATTAATGAATAATTCAAATTACTCAGGAACATTAACCCTGATTCAAGGAAAAATACTTTTGCTTACCCATAATTTTCCAAAATGGCCATTAACCATGATCAAAATTATTAGACTGGTTGGTGAGACTTTAACCCACATCAGTGATAATGGTAATTGCAGCCGTCACACACATTGCTCTATACTTTACATGCATTATAGTCCCTAACACCCATAAAAACCCTAAGTAATAGGCACTACCGGGGGAGAAACTAAGTCTGAGAGGTTAAATAGCATGTTCATGGTCACATGTCTAGTTAGCAGCAGAACCAAAATTGAAACCTACTATATTTAGCATATGAGTGAAGAACTACAGCTCTAGTTATACTATAAAGATAAATTTATATAAAAATTCCTTCAACTTTTTTCTTATTATTAATTATTATTAATACTTTCTATCTCTATAGTACCTTAACATGTATCATTACGTTTGATCCTCATCATACCCTATGAGATTGGTAGGACAGACGGTGGATCTTCTTTTTATGGACAAGGGAAATTGAAGGTCAGAAGTTTTGACTTGCCAGAGTCACAAAGTTGGATCCACAGCATCCAGTAATCTTTCCATAACATGTGCTGCCTGCTTGAATCACATCTCAAAATTGACAGAGAATCAGTATTAAAGAGACACAACTGAATTGCCTACAATACAATACAAAACAGAACAAAAAACTCAGTGGATGTTTGACAAAATGATAATTCCGGACAAAGCTATTATAAAATTATTTCCTGTAAAATGATTTTGGATAATGAAAATGTCACATTTGGTCTTTGACTAGATGAGCCCAGATAAGAAGAGGCCAACCATCACACACCAGTCATTAACTTCCTCCCAGTCCATAACTGAGGGCTGAATGATATGTGACTTCTGAACCACGGAATCAAAATACCTACTATTTTTATCTGATGGCTGGTACAGTCCAGACTAAAACTATATTTTTCTCATTTCAATTCTAGAGACTAGCATTGTTCCAGAGAGCTTCTGTCAATCAGAGACTTTTGTTGAACAATATGACAAATACTCATGACCTGAAGTGTTGAGCTGAAAAGACAAATGACACCTGAAACAAAAAAAGGTCAGCTTTCTTCAGGGATGAATGCTTGATAGAGATTTTAGAATCCACAATAGTTATCTGAAATTCTTGACTGCTCCTTTTTTTTTTGGCCCATGTTGAAAAATTAGGAATTAAGATATCTTGTACAGCCTTCAGCCTAAGCCAGCCTGGTAAGTCACTGGAGTGTGATATGGGATATGTGGGAAGTTCAGACTCCTAAAATCTCTCCCCCATTGGTTAATAACAAGGTCTGAAATTCCACTGAAATGTTTCATTTTTCTGGGACTAATATTTAAAATCAGCATAATATTAAACACATGATTATAATAGTTCTGTATAGCATTATATTATATATAATAATTTATAATAATATAAACCCTCCAAGAGAGGTTCATAAGCATTATTACACTAACCAAAATTTATTTCTTATATTTTATTTTAAAGGAATAGCTACTTTAGAATTGGGCTCTGTTGCCCACATCGGGACCCCTGCTCAGTGGGAAACCTGCTTCTCCCTCTCCCGCTCCCCCTGCTTATGTTCCCTCTCTTGCTGTGTCTCTGTCAAATACATAAATAAAATCTTTTAAAAAACAAAAAAAAGAATTGGGCTCTGTTGGAAGAAAGATTGCAAAGGGGAGAAATTGTAGGGACTGAGTTTTAATAAGGACCTCTCGCGGTAAAGACCAGCCTTGGTTGGGACCTTACTTAGAGTCCAAGAAGTCAGCAGCATGATATGCTGGACACACACAACACATGACCTGACCAGTGTCCTGGCCATCAGATGGGCTCACAAGGATAAAACATAATAGACATGTATTCTTCCTAATGCCAGGTCCCAAGTCCCTGGTTGCCACAGAACTGGGGCTTCAGAATCTTAGGAGGTTTTGATGACACACAGAGCCCATCATGCCATAGAAGTCAGCCTGGAACCTTCTGCAAGTAAGTCACTAGCCATTTATAAGCTTTAATACTGCAGTACTTTCTTTATCTACCTTCCAGTGATAGTCTGCTCTTGATAAGGGCAGTTCACACAACAAATGAGAAAGGAGGAGAATATTACTTAGGCCCACAATCCCTGAATATGAATATGCTTAATGCTTTCTCAAGCATGGTGATCTCAAAAATCATAAGGTACTTAATCAGCAATACAACTAAAATTGGATTTAATGTTTTAGAAAAATGAATTTAAAAATTTCTCAGACTTGATTGGAAGAAGATTAAATTTCCCAAAAAATCAAGCACTAAATATTTAGGGTTTCCTTTTAGTTTTTAATATGGCCTCAAATGACTTTCAGACTTGATCTTGTAGGCCAAGATGCTATAGCAGGGGAGAGCCTTGGCTGGGAGGACACCGGATTTAGCATCTACATTCTATAAACAGAACAGGTGGCCACAATTCAGATAAAACAAATTGTTCTAAATAATCCTAAAATTTGTATGGAACCAGAAAAGACCCCGAATCGCCAGAGGAATGTTGAAAAAGAAAAGCAAAGCTGGTGGCATCACAATTCCAGACTTCAAGCTCTATTACAAAGCTGTCATCATCAAGACAGTTTGGGACTGGCACAAAAACAGACACATAGATCAATGGAACAAATAGAGAGCCCAGAAATGGACCCTCAACTCTATGGTCAACTCATCTTCGACAAAGCAGGAAAGAATGGCCAATGGAAAAAAGACAGTCTCTTCAACAAATGGTGTTGGGAAAACTGGATAGCCACATGCAGAAGAATGAAACTGGACCATTTCCTTAAACCACACACAAAAATAGACTCCAAATGGCTGAAAGACCTAAATGTGAGACAGGAGTCCATCAAAATCCTAAAGGAGAACACAGGCAGCAACCTCTTCGACCTCAGCCACAGCAACTTCTTCCTAGAAACATTGCCAAAGGCAAGGGAAGCAAGGGCAAAAATCAACTATTGGGACTTCATCAAGATGAAAAGCTTTTGCACCGCAAAAGAAACAGTCAACAAAACCAAAAGACAATTGACAGAATGGGAGAAGATATTTGTAAATGACATATCAGATAAAGGGCTAGTATCCAAAATCTATAAAGAACTTATCAAACTCAATAGCCAAAGAACAAAGAATCCAATCAAGAAATGGGCAGAAGACATGAACAGACATTTTTCCAAAGAAGACATCCAAATGGCCAACAGACACATGAAAAAGTGCTCAATATCGCTCGGCATCAGGGAAATCCAAATCAAAACCTCAATGAGATACCACCTCACACCAGTCAGAATGGCTAAAACTAACAAGTCAGGAAATGAGACAGATGTTGGCGGGGATGCAGAGAAAGAGGAACCCTCCTACACTGTTGGTGGGAATGCAAGCTGGTGCAGCCACTCTGGAAAACAGTATGGAGGTTCCTCAAAAAGTTGAAAATAAAGCAACCATACGATCCGGCAATTGCACTACTGGGTATTTACCCCAAAGATACAAAAGTAGGGATCCGAAGGGGTATGTGCACCCCGATGTTTATAGCAGCAATGTCCACAATAGCCAAACTGTGGAAAGAGCCAAGATGTCCATTGACAGATGAATGGATAAAGAAGATGTGGTATATATACACAATGGAATATTATGCAGCCATCAACAGGAATGAGATCTTGCCATTTGCAACAACGTGGATGGAACTGGAGGGTATTATGTTGAGTGAAATAAGTCAATCAGAGAAAGACATGTATCATATGACCTCACTGATATGAGGAATTCTTAATCTCAGGAAACAAACTGAGGGTTGCTGGAGTGGGGGGTGGGGTGGGAGGGATGGGCTGACTGGGTGATAGACACTGGGGAGGGTGTGTGCTCTGGTAAGCGCTGTGAATTGTGCAAGACTGTTGAATCTCAGATCTGTACCTATGAAACAAATAATGCAATATATGTTAAGAAAAAAAAAAAGAAGATAGCAGGAGGGGAAGAATGAAGGGGGGGAAATTGGAGGGGTAGATGAACCATGAAAGATGATGGACTCTGAAAAACAAACTGAGGGTTCTAGAGGGAAAGAGGGGGAGGATGGGTTAGCCTGGTGATGGGTATTAAAGAGGGCACGTTCTGCATGGAGCACTGGATGTTATGCACAAACAATGAATCATGGAACACTACATCTAAAACTAATGATGTAATGTATGGGGATTAACATAACAATAAAAAATTAAAAAACAAAAAAACAAAAAAACAAATTGTTCTACTCTGCTGGGAGAGAAAATGAAAGTTCCCATATTTTCCTCATTTGTTTATTTTTTTCAATTACCAAACATTTTTGCCAATATAATAGATAAACATCCTTATTACAGATTATGTGGATGATATATATACCCATGGATAAATCAAAAGGAGGAAAACCTTGTACTTGATCTCACACGTAGAAACAACTGTTTATGTGCTACTTCAATATATTTCTTTTGCCTTTTTGTGTGATGCCTAGATTTTTAACACATACCTAGTATTTACATAATTGCAATCACGCTATATTTTATGACCTGCTTCGCCCCCTTAACATTATTGCAGAACTCTTTTATATTGCAAATTATGTAAACATTATTTTTCATTGCTGAAGTGAATGGAATACATAATCCATCTTCTAATTTTGAGTGATTTAAAATGTTTCACTATCTAAGCAATGCTGTGATGGCTATCTTTGTTGACTAAGCTTTGCCAGATTTTTAAATACTTAAAATGGACTTCCAGAAGTGGGATTATTGGATCTAAAGGAATAAACATCTATGTGACACCTACTGTTAATCTAAATCCTAAAGACCAGTTGAGTCTCCCATAGATGCTTTTGCCTACTCCATCATTATCATTTAAACAGTTGCTGTTTTAATAAACAGAAAATGTTATTTTGAGTTTTTATTGGCATTTCTTTATTCCTAGGGCAGTTGAACATTTTCTTGGTATATCAGCTAAGTAATTATAGGGCATTTTGTGAATTTCTTATTCATATCAAATAGCAAAGTCTACATTTTTTTCTCAATGATTTATGAGATTATTTTATAAAAACAATTTGTTATAGTTGCTGCTAATTTTCATTGTTCAATTTATCTTTGTGTTGATTATGCTTTTAATTTTTAAAACTACAAACATTTTAAATTTGCATGTAGAAATATGTATGTATACTTTACTTTGTGATCTGGCTTGCTTATTATTGTTTTTTAATCCAGAGAAGTAGCAGGGAAATAACGATGCTTTCCTCTCAGTGGCTTTTCCTTACAGAAGTACCTTATCAAAATCTGATGAGCAGGAAGAAAATCACTTTTGTAAAGTTAGGGTTCATCTTGGGTTTATTACTTGGTACAATTCTGAATTGTTAGAGGTCACTTTCTTTTGATGCTTTAATTCCAGTACATACAGATAAAAAGCCAGCAATGAGAGCAAGGTCTTCTTACAAACAGATTTAAATGCCAGAGTTTTAAATGCTCTGGAAGGTTTTGATCAGGAATTGGGGAAGGAATACTAAGGTGGTAAATCCTTTATAGGGCAGAAAAAAAAGAGTACAGAAATGAATGAATGGCTAATGAACAAACAAGTGAAGGAACACCGCCTTATCCATGCAAATTTTAGCCTTCTCTAGAACTCAGGGGTGAACTCTATTTTTATTTGGGACTCGTCTCCTCTAGTCCTCCAAGGCTCTGACTGTGGAGATCCCCAGGAGTTTTCTACAGTCTCTCTTCCGCTTGCAAGTGAAGTCTGCCTGCTGGGTACACATACTCCTCCTCCCTAACCTCTACTTTCAAAGGTCCACGTATTTAATCATGGAAGAAAAGGGAAATCACATCATTGCCCTGTGTTAAGACCAAATAAATAACACCTACAGCATGTCATCAACCCTAAACATTTTAACAAATATTAACTGAATAAGTTGGGTAGTATTTAACCAATGTCTACGATACAAGTGGTAGTTCTTACAAACAAAGCAAATACTAATCGATTGCTTACAATGTGTCAGGCATTATTTCAAGTGCCTTACATATATTAATCCCTATGATGACTCTGTGAGGTTGGTAGCATTCCTGGCCACGTTTTGCAGACAAGGAAACCAAAGGTTGGATAAATGTCTCAAAGTTACACAGTTAATAAATGGTGGAATTAGTCAGGATTCATCATGAGCTATCTGGCTTCTGAATTTCTGCTCTTTATGGTATGATGTCCTGTGTTGCCTAAAAATGCTGTCCTGCCTTGAGTAAAACCAATAATACCACTAGAGCCATGTGACATCACTATTGAGGCCTTTGTTACAAAATAAACATGAAAATTCAGCAAAATAAATGTATACTGAAAGCTGCTACTTATTGAAACACCAGCTTCTTCTGGTGCTCCTGGGAAAGTATCTAATGCAGAAAAGAAAAAAAAAACAAAACTTAAAAACAAACAACCAGAAAACAAAAACCAAAAACCCCCACCAAACCAATAACCCCAACACAAAAAATAAGACGAAACAATTTGTTTTCCCTTGTTCTTCCTGACTTTCACCCAGAGTGACATTATTTGTGTAATTACAACATGTTAAATAGAATCCTAGCCACTTAGAATTAAGGTCATCTAGTCCTACCTGCCTCCCACCCACTGCAGAAATTCTTTTACAATAGTTCTGCTGACAATCATTCAGTCCTTGATGGAATACCCACACTGCATAGCTCACCAATTAGTAAAATGGCCTCTTAGGTGGTAGGCTTCTTACCTAAAGATAGAATTTGCCTATTTGTAAAGTTCATTTACATGCTAAACAAATGTTTGCTGAACCCCTCTGCTATCTGCTTCCACCATGAAATCAGCTCTGGGAATCCACTGGGGACTGATATACACCTTATTTTCTCTAGTACAAAATTTTTTACATTTGAATTTTGCTTGCAATGATAGAGTATCCGTTAACATATAAGCATAACAATTTTTATTATCAGTCACGTGCAAGTCCCATAAATTGTTTTTACAGCAATCAGCTAAGTGCGTTGGTCCCATACTGGGAACAACCTATATGCCATCAACAACAGAATGGATGGACACAATGTAGTCTGTTAACTCAATGGATACACTACAGAGTACTGTAACACCCAAGAATGCACAAACTGCAACCAACAGCAACCACATGGATGAATCTCACAGAGTAAAAACAGCCCAACAAGACAAAGTGTATAACACATTATTCTATTTCTAATTATATACAGTTCAAATCAGTCAAAACTAATCACTATTAGAAATCAGATTGTGGTTACTCTTGGAGGAGAGTGATGGGGAGAGACATGAGAGGTCTTCTGGGGTGCTGGGAAGGTTCTGTTTCTTAATCTGGGTACTAGCTACTCAGGTGTTTACTTTGTGAGAATTCATTTTTGTACTTCTCTATATGTATATTACACCTCAATCAACAAAGAAAACCATTATTAGAAATATTAGGAAAAAATCCCATCAGATTTAAGAAGAACATGGGTCAGATAATGGAAAAAATTCAATTTACATTCTTCAGTGGAATGCATATAAGCACTCCGTTCAGAAAATGGAAGACAGCCAAAGCATTACCGTTAGTAAATATGTCCTGGAAAAAAAATTGCCCCAATTTCCGTAATGGGAAAAGCCACTGGCAGAGCTGTGTGACATAAAATGAATGAACAAGGACGGTCACATTGGGACCTTCCCAAGGATCTGAGGACTTATGCTGGCAAGAAGCCATCTGATAGAGTACAACTGGGGGAGGCTTGAGGCTCAGCTGCCTCTTCTGGAAAGATCTTTCTGGCTCAGAGCCACGGGTTTGCTTTATATATTTTTTGGTTTTTTGTTTAACATGCTGACTTGGCAGCTCTGTTCCTTATTATGAGAGTATTGCTTTATGTTCTTTGCATTTTATTTGAATGCTGTAGTGCTGTGGAGTGTAAGCTGGCTTTTAGAAAACAAGTTTTCATTTAGTAGGAAAACCTTTTGAGTTTTATGTGTGAGATAGCAAAACCTTCAATCACATGGATTTGAGCTGAATAGCCAAGAAATAGATATATATTCATGTATTCAGAGTTCCTTCGATGATCATGCTTTCCCCTCTTCTTTCTGCTTATCTTTTAAGACCCACCTCAAATGCCACCTCCTCCATGAAGCCTTCCACAAAGCCCCTTCAGAATTCACTGCTTTCTCATTTTCTTCTATTGAACTTTGTGTGTGTGTTTATTTTAGCATTTCTAAAGGGAGATAACATGGTACAGTGGTATGGTGGCCTTTGTATTATAAAGATCAAAGTTTCCTAATTTCTCTGAGTCCAGATTTTCTTATTTTTCCAGGATTGAGTTATACTGATGATCAATAGCATCTGTAACATATCTGGCATATAGAAGAAATCCAAAAGAAGATGCTCACTTTCCCCTCACCCTGCTCTATTTGTCTCTGCCAACATGTATCACCTTCTAATACGCAACAGTATAAGCTCTATACACTTACTGTTTTGTTCAGTGATGAATTCTGAATGCCTAGAATAATGCCTGCAACACTGTAGACACTCCACAAAAATATATGGAGAATGAATGAATGAATTCCTTTTCACCACTCCTACCATCCCACCCAGGAAGCCTGGTAGACTTATTAACCATCACCAGGTTTAAACTTTTTGAGGGCAGGAATCCTCCTCCATGCAGCTTCTTCTAGCCTCCACAGAGCATGACACAGTGCTTTGCAAATGGAAGAAGGCTACTGAGAAGTCACCAGCAAGTGTGAATTAACACTCACAGGTAAAAACAACATAAAGCAGATTTAAACAATCAAGTTAAGAATAACAAAACTCTGGCATTAGCAGCACAAAAGAGCATCAACATCTTAGCCTAAGCAGCATTCTGGGTCACAACAGATTAATGTATGTGTTGTTTGGCTTAAGATTTCAGCCAACCCACTCAATACATATCAGTATAGAAACGTGAGAGGAGAGGAAATAAATCAATGCCAGAAGAGGAAACTGCTTAGTGTTATTAAATGAACCTTTCTTCTTCTTTTTTTTGTTTGCTTAGTTTATACTACAGAAGAAGTATAATGGCCTGCAGATATATATAAAGAAATGAAACAAAATGCTTAGACAAAGTACTGGAAACTATAAAAGTAAATAATTAAAGTGACTATACTCTGTGGTATTTGGCTAACACTAAATGAAGTTTTGTAGTAAAATAAATCTAATGCTGTTTCACTTAGAAAATGAAATAATGCATTGGCTTATGTATGGGAGTGGGGTGGGGTTTGAAGACTATTACTAAGCAGTAAGAAGTATATTTTTGGCTCTCCTGAATTCTGTGAGAAGTAGAAGGTAGAGGGTTAATCACCTGGGCTTCGAAATCCTGCAATTGAACTTGAATCTGGGTTCCTTCACTTGCTAGCTCTGAGTGATTTTTCCAACTTACCTGAGCTCCATGACAGCCGGAATTCTCCAGAGCAAGTGATGAGAAAGATGGAAGCTGTAATTTTTACATCTTAATCTCCAAAGTGACATACCAACAAGTACTTCTGCCATATGTTATTGGTCACACAGACCAATTTTAGTACAATATAGGAAGACTACACAACAGTCTGAACACTGGCAGGTGGGGGGCATCTTGGAGGCTGGCTACTGTAAATGGCTAAAACAGCTGGAGGCTGGTGGGTATCTCTCTCCAAATGGGCTTTCCATGTAACTAGCTTGGGCATCCTTACTGCATATAAGTCTCAAGGTAACCAGGTTTCCAACGATATGATTCATCTTACCCCGAGGGAGCATTCTAAGGTAAGAATATGGAAGCTGCCAGTATTCCTAAGTCCAGGGCTCAGAAATATTGGAAACTACATCTGACAACATCTTATTGGTCCAAGAAGTCACAGAGCCCACCCAGTTTCAAGGGCAGGAGAAGCAGACTCTATCCCTTGGCAAGGTTACACTTCAAGAGAGGGTGTTGGATCAGAGAGGTCAGTCACAGGTATTGTTAAAAATAATCTAACACATGTGGTAAAGGAGAGTGCAAAGAGAGTGGCATTGGTTTTCTTGGGAGAAGTTAATACCAAACTGGGCTTTGACATAAATTGAGACCTAGAATTGTAGAGAGGAGGTCTGATGGCAAGAGCTGTTCAGGGGCTAAATGTAATGCAGTTGCATAGAGGCCAGAATGTATGAGTCACTTGTGGGATATATGGAAATTTACTTGGCAGGAATAGGAAAGTCACATCAGGGACAGACAAGAGATGAGGACAGAGACAACTGCCAAAGGGCCCTGAATGCTAAACTGAGAACCTGCACTCGGAAGGAGCCTCTATAGATTCCACAGGAAATGATGCCCTTAGAAATACAAGCAAGCATCTTGACGTTTATGAAACATTTACCATGTACCAGGCACAGGACTAATATTTTACATACATTAGTTCCTCCAATTCTTACAGCAAGCCTACAGAGTAAATATACCTTCTTCATTTTTTTTTTTTAATGAGGAAATTGAAGCTTAAGGAATTTGAGGAACTTGCCAAAGTTTTCAAAGCTAGTAAGTGGCAGACCTGGGTTTTGAACTCAGGTCTGTTTGAAACCTCATATTCTCAATTCATTCAGGTGTTATCATTGTAAAATCCCAAGAAAAAGAAATCTGTCAGGTGTTATTAAGAAGAGGCATTTGAGCTGAGTCCAAGGGACTGGCTTGGAGTCAAGACCGCCATGACACCCAGAGTAATAAGACCATGTGAGCAGCACTGGACAGAACCAGGCAATGCCATGAACGTGTGGCCTACAGGTCACACAGTCACAAGATGGGACAGAGGAGCCTGTGCAAACATGAGCTGAGAGAAACACTATTAGAAGTAATAAATGAATTCAGTAAAGTTGTAGAATACAAAATTAATACATAGAAATCAGTTGCATTTCTATATATTAATGAACTAGCAGAAAGAGAAATTAAGAAAATAATTCCACTTATAATTACACCAAAAAGAGTAAAATACCTAGGAATAAATTTACACAAAGAGGTAAAAGACTTGTACTCTGAAAACTATAAAACATTGATGAAAGAAATTGAAGATGACACAGAGAGATATTCTACACTGATGGACAGGAAGAACAAATATTGTTAAAATGTCCACATTACCCAAAGTAATCTACATATTTAATGCAATCTCTATCAAAATACCAACAGCATTTTTCACAGAACTGGAATAAATAATCCTAAAATTTGTATGGAACCACAAAAGACTCAAATAGCCAAAGCAATTCTGAGAAAGAACAAAGCTGTAGGTATCACAATCCTAGATTTCAAAATATACTACAAAGCTATAGTAATCAAAACAGTATGGCACTAGCACAAAAATAGACACATAGATCGATGGAACAGCATAGAGAGCCTAGAAATAAACCCACGCTTATATGGTCAATTAATCTATGACAGAGGACACAAGAACACAGAATAGGGAAATGGTGCTGGGAAAACTGGACAGCCACATGCAAAAGAATGAACTGGACCACTTTCTCACACCATACACAAAAATAAACTTCTTACAGCGGATTAAACTTCTTACAAGTGGATTAAAAACCTAATGTGAGATCTGAAACCATAAAACACCTAGAAGAAAACATAGGCAATAATTTCTGCCATAGGCCATAACAATATTTTTTGGATATGTCTCCTGAGGCAAAGGAAACAAAAGCAAGAATAAACTATTGGGACTACACCACAATCAAAAGATTTTGCACAGCAAAGTAAACGATCAAAAAACAAAAAGGCCACCTACTGAATGGTATCTGATAAGAGGTTAAAATCCAAAATATATAAAGAGCTTACACAACTCAACATCAAAAAACAATCTGATTTTAAAAATGGGCAGAGGACCTGAATATACATGGGCTGAGGGAGCTGGTAGACAGCCAGAGGAGATGCCCTGGGTGAGAAGGCAGAGCTGGGGAAGTCTCTAGATTTGGGGGAGTTCTCATAGGGGAGGACCCTAGACCCTCCTCTATCTGTGAATGTTTTCTGCTTTGATGAATGATGCAGCTTTAGGAAGAACTTGTATAGGGCAATGAGGGAACATCCCCACCAGAGAGCCGGATAGGCTGAATCAACTCTGGTGCCCAATGGAGGTCAGGAGGTGGGTATTGGTGACAAATATTGCATCCAGATTGCCCTTACAACTAATGTTTAATTGTTCACCCCCACCTTTAGACCAAGACTAGAGGGCTTGTTGTTGCCCTCTTTGGGCCATGTCCCTCTTCATGAGATGAAGAGTCAGCCAGACCAAAGAGACGTGCCCACCTGGAACCCATTCCCCATCTCTAAATATCTGGTATCCCAGAATTCCCTGCTCAAATGCCTTGAGCTTACTTTCAGGTCTCCACAGTCGTCTTATCTGGGTCTTTCCTTCCTAGGGTGAACTCTGCTACTGCTTTGTGCACCCCTAGGGTTGAGTGGTGGCCTAAGAAGCTGCCGTTTTATATGCCACTGAAGGGCATATTGAAGTAGTTTGGTTGTGCAAGCTAGAATGTCCATATACATGTGCATGAGGCCCTTTGCAATGAGGGATAAAGCCTGATGAGGAAGAGAAAGGCTGACAAGGGACTGGAGCAGAACTCACAGAACTGGAGGTGCTCAATTTGAACCTGACCTTCCAGTTCCATTCTGAAGGTATACTTATAAAGGTAGGAGGAGGGTGTATATTTTACCTATCATCAGTCAGCTGTCTGTGGTGTTAAATATTTAGATGTGCATACAGAGTGTGACCCTCTATTTGTATTCTTGCCCAAGACCCTCCACAAGGGGCCTATAAATCCTGACTTGAGGATATGATTACACCTGCTCCTCCCAACCAGCTCAACTCTCCGGACACTTTGCCTGACAGTACCCACACTCCAGTTCCCCAGGCCTGATGATGGCAGTTCTTGGCCATGGTCCTCAAGACGAGTAGAATGTTGCCTACATTGTAGGCTATGCTGCTATAACTTCCCCTACTTCCTGAAGCAGATGATTTTTAACTGTGCTGCATCCCTAGTTTCTCAATTTGAAAACATGTCAAGAAGAGAGCATTCAAAATAATCCCTGTGACCTTTCAAGGTAGCCAGCACTGCAAGGTTACAGACTGTGAATAAGGACTCAGCTGTTTTCACCACCCCCCTCAGACCCCTCCAGCTTACCACATGCTGAAGGACACTTGGCCTCCACACTGAAGGCGTGCAAAAGTGCATACTGAGCCCATTCACTTAGAAAGAAGCATTCGGGATTTAAAACGTTGCCTCTGGACCACACCATCCTCTCTCTCCAGGGTTTCTTTCTTTCTTTTTTTAAAAGATTTTTTATTTATTTGACAGAGAGAGACACAGCGAGAGAGGAAACACAAGCAGGGGAAGTGGGAGAGGGAGAAGCAGGCTTCCTGCCGAGCAGGGAGCCCGATGCGGGGCTCGATCCCAGGACCCTGGGATCATGACCCGAGCCAAAGGCAGACGCCCAACGACTGAGCCACCCAGGTGCCCCTCCAGGTTTCTTTCTTAGTACCAACTCCCTTTATCAGCCTACAATAGTAATTCAAAAAGAGGCTTCACAGAATTTAATATTGTACTTCTGTGCAAGTGAGTAATTTGCTCATGAAGACCATTTCTGCATATTCCACTTGATAATATCAAAGGTATTTTCTGTTGCACTATTCAGTATCCTTTGAAGAAAATTCCATGCAATGAATGTGTTTTATAATTCAGCACCAGAAAACAGTTTGTTTTACTGGAAGAACTAGAATGATTCCTGTAAACAATTGACTTTTTAACCCATTATTTTTCCTTTTTGTATTGGCTGCTAAGAATCTCAGAGTTAAATATAACACTCATAGTAATTACCTTGTTCCAGTTTCCTGCTTCAATTACCTCCTGTGTTTCTTAGTCAATATGCTACTGAGCTCAGTTATTTCACCTTTATTTTTAACTATTCTATTGAATATGTTTTATGTGTTAGTGTTAAATGTTAGAGTTACTTTTTTTACAAGGAGGTAAATGTATACAGGTTCTTACAAGTATATAAATTTTAGGTATATGCATACTTATTTTATTATGCTGTTTTTTTGTATAAAAGATGCCATCACTATTAATAACTCTTATGGGCATATACAGGTTGAATTTTGGTAGCAATGAGTTAGATGGTGGTACCCATTTTCTCTTTCCCAGTTTCCCTTAAGTTCTAAAAGTCTATGGAAGAATAGGTATATGCCCATGTGACTTGGCAGGGAGACTGGCTATACTTCTAACCACTGACATGAGCCCCCACAAGTAGTTACCCCTCAGTGTCTTATCTGTATAAGGAGGATATTGGACCAGTTAAGATCCCTTCCAGCTGTAAGGTTTTCTATTCCATGCACTAAAACTTCCTCAACGAAAGGTAATAGACTGCATGCAAATGAGAGGACCTCTGGTTTTCCTGCTTGGTCATCTGACATGCTTCAGGAGGGTCAACCTCCCCATGGAAGAGATGTGAGCAACTCCAGGACTGAGACGGCAGGAGCTCCAGAAGTGAGCCATGTGACAGGCAACAACCAGTCACCATTGTTGAAGGCTAACCAGGAAATGAAGGACAGGGCAGGAGCCCATGCTGACCACACTTGGGCAGTAGACTTAGGGCCCCATCAGTCTCATTTCTTCCTCCAGGGTATGGCTATTTCTTCTGCTGGCCTGAATGCCTAGCCCCGTGTAAACCAATGTATAATAATAATAATAATAATAATAATAATAATAATAATAAAAAAAAAATAGCCAATATCACTTTAGAAACACTAAAATGTGAGCCCTTGAAAAATGAAGCTTCATATAGGATCTTGAGCTGTGCTACTGTTTCTTCTGCAAAAGAAGAGACCTAATTGAAGTTTCTCATGTGCTTATCTGAGGGTTTACAAAGCAAAGCTGCATATTGACTCAATTATGGGATTCCTCTGAGCTGATAGAGATTTCTTCATTAACACAAAAGGGAGATGATAGATGTAGTCTGAACTGCCTTGCGGAAAGCTTTACTCTTCTCACAGATATTTCACAAGCTATCCAAGAATTATGTGAAATATAAAAGGCTTTCATTCCAGCCAACTTTTGGCCATTGGTTCAGGGTATATTGAGAATATTCTTCCCTTATATACTAAGAGGTTCAATTGCTCTTTCAGATTAATGTTTTCAGTGAATGATGTGAGTGACCAGTAATGTGATAGTTTCCACATTGTTATCACTTACTTTATGCCTGGAACTTTTTGTGCCTTATTTATCATTTATATGACAACTCTGCAACATAAATATTATTGCCACCACATAACCTTCATTTTCCAGATTTCAAAACTGAGGCTCCATAGAAGTTACGGTACATGACAGGTAAGTATGAGATCTGGGATTCTGGCTAAGATCCGCCTGGCTCCAAAACCCATGCTATTTCTTTTCTTTTTTTTTTTTTTTAAAGATTTTATTTATTTATTTGAGACAGAGAATGAGATAGAGCATGAGAGGGTGAAGCAGACTCCCTGCTGAGCAGGGAGCCCGATGCAGGACTCGATCCAGAGACTCCAGGATCATGACCTGAGCCGAAGGCAGTCGCTTAACCAACTGAGCCACCCAGGCACCCAACCCATGCTATTTCTAGTATGGAGCACTTTCCCATAACCCTTAAGCCCCCTACTACCAGCTTAACAAAGAGCCTTTTGTTTATTTATTATTCATTCATTCATTCAAACACCTGGTTTGCACAATTAGTATACCAGGTCTTATACAAAGTGCAAAAAGAGAAATAAATAATAAGATACAGTCCTTGCCCCTACAGAAATCACATTATTTTTCTTCTATGCAATAATAATAAAATAATAATAAAATAGCTGCATTCTTTCAATATTCATAATTAATTATGTCACTTAATAATATGTACTTATATTCCATCTCATCCCAAAGGAAAAGAATTTAAAAGGCTCGATCAAAACTGGCAACAAATACATTTAGACTTCCCATTTCACTAGGTTTGCTGTGGGTCTTATGAACTGTTAAGAAGCTACTTTCTTTCTCCCTCAGGCTGGGCTCTTAAGACACAGTCCATGCACTCACTACCTCAGGGAACTCAGGGTAGCAAGTCAGCTTCTGGGAGGCTGAGAAGCAAAGAGTTGGGAAAGGGCCGGGGTAAGCTGCTGAACTGGTGCAGTACTCCTATGCCTGCTGTAAAGAATCTAACGGTAGCTGAACCGAGCCGCAGATACAATTAATGATATAATTTCTAATGTCAGCTCATTAATTCAAGCTGATTGTCGTACAATGTCACTCTCTGACCACTAACAAATGGGCCCGCTGCTGCAGAGTGACCTAGGTAATAACAGGGACTGAATATATTTACATCTCAGGTGGTCTTTGATGGGCTAGACAACTTGGGAATGTAACTGCTATTCGACCAGCAGGTGCTTGCAGAGGATTAAGCACTACGAAAGAGAAGTGCAGTTTCATACTTCCTGAAACTGTGATTCACCCGATGACGCTGCCCCACAGCAGAGTCAGGTCACAGGGCCTGCTAGGAGCCCAGGTGGCACGGAGAAGAGGCAGGCACCAAAAGATGACCAATCTAACACGGAAGGTATTAGAAGATTTTGATGCAATCCTGTCACCAAACGGTAGCTCAGACAGGGGTATCATTTAGCCTGTGACAGCCAGGTCAGATGGGAGACCATACCAGCAGTATTTACAATGCAACAAATCATTTCAAAAATATTAGAATAGTTCAATGAGTAATTGGCAAAATTGCATGATGAGCAGTTGTATGCAGTATTGTTTAGCTGAACTGGAGAACAGAAGATAATTTTTTAAATGTTTGATTTATTTATTAATTTATATCACCATGCTGATGGTTCAGTATTGTTAAGTATTTTGAATATCACCCATGGAAAGGCCCCAGACTGCAGCCAGCAAAAGGTCCAGTGGCTCTCTCCACTCCAGAGGGAGGCACATGTCTAAGCTAGACTGCCCTGAGAGAGCCAATTCTCTAACCACATGCAAGCTGCCTCCTAGAATTGTGTAAAGTGATGGCTCTGAGCCATGCATGAATCAAGAATGCATCCTTTCTTAATGCATATTACATCATTATGAGAGCAATTCAGCAGTACTTACTCCTATGGGTCCCCTTCATTGCTAAGGTAATAATTCCCAGATGGCAGCTACCACTTTGAATCCTTGATCCATTACTTCTAGAATGCTCTGCAACCAATGAGTCTGTGAAGTGCTCCAAGGCCTCTTTCTCCTCTGAAAGCTCAGGTGGGTGGGCAAACAATTCCTATTCCTTAGATAAATAAGATGCCAATTTTTCCAAAAAGAACTTTACAGGAATAAAGGAAACCAAGCCTCTGACCAAAGCAATCTGTCTTGCTGAAAAATTACTAAACCAAACCAAAATATGTAAATATTCTTTCCTATACAGGGTCCCTTGACAGTTACATGTATTAAGAAATAAAGTCTTTTTTTTTTTTAGTCTGTCCGAATTCACTTGAATCTTAAAAAGAAACAGATAATCATTAAAATCTTTACCTTTCAAATGCTTTCCCTGACCCATCAACCTTATGATATAATCACCATAGAAACTGGGTCTGAGGTCTCCTGGATCAGAATGGGTCTCTGGAACTGAAGGGCTCAGTTCAATCAACTTCTGAACAGAAGTGACTGATGCAGAGACTGAACCCATTCAAGAACTTGCTCTGATTAGAGACTCTGGTTGATGGTTTTACCCACAGGACTTGTTCATTAAAAGATGTCAGGTTGAATTCTAAACTGACTTTCAGATTTTTATCCCCAAAGAAACAGCATGGTAAATCGCATTGTAATGGATTGTTGCAGGTTAAGCAGAATATTTTTAAAGTAAAATCTTCTTGGACTTGTGGAAAGGCCAAATATTTGTTTACCTGTCCCTGAAATTACATTTGCTTATTGAGCAGGGTGGAGAAAAATGGCCAGAGGCTTTGTAATTGGCATTACAGTTACAGGGAAATAGTGTGGTGTTTTTTTCCCCTCTAATAAATACTTTTTAGCACTTAGAGTCAGGGGTTCCTCAGATTCTGGTTGGGAAATCACTATGATGCCAGTTAAATGATGCAATTCCTGTGCCCCACCTCAGGCTTTGAAGGACTCTCCGGGAGTGTAGCTGGAGAATCTGCTTTTTAACAAGAACAGTGAGATTTGAGAATACTTGTTCTATAAGACAGGGTCTGATGACATTCATTCATTCATGTTATTCACTCATTTGTTCACTCCACAGGCATTTATTGAGTGCATTCTCCTGAAGGCTAGGAATATAGAAATAAATAAAACACAGTTTATGTTCTCCAGCAGTTTAAGGTCTGGATTTAATGTGCATGAGTGTTTCTCAACTGGAGGTAACATTGCCCCCCAGGGGACAGTTGGCAATTTCTGGAAACAGTTATTGTCGTCATGTTTGGGGATGGGGGTGGCATCTACTGGGTAGAGGCCAGGAAGCTACCATACATCCTACAGTGAATGGAACAGTTCTCTCCCTAACCAAAACAAAAATAATCTACACCCTAAAAAGTCAGTAGTGCTTAGGGTGAGAATCTCTGATTTGCACTATAATGATTCACTTAGCAGGTCAATTATTAGAATCATCTAGAAGTTTTGCAAATACCCACATCCTCCAAATTATTGTGTGGCAAATGTGCACCTATATTCAAAAGTGGAGCTGAAACATAAACGTGTGGTTGATAATTAGATGCTAGAGGCAAACAACTCCTGATTCCCAGTGTGAACAACAGAAATTTTCCCTTGTGTCATAACAAGGCCCCAGCAACCATGATATGGTTAGTCTACTGACATGATTTCACAAATGAAGATATATTGCCAAACTGTTTTTGGATTATCTCTACATTGCTTAATTAACCAAGAGTCCAGATGATATTTAATAAACAATTTACCACCCTTAAAAAAATGTCGTGACTTCTGCTTCCCCAAAATGGCATAACAGGCATTGGATTTATCTTCCCTTCTGAAACAACAACAAAAACCCAGACAAAATATATGAAAAAAAGAGTTTTCAAGACACTGCACGTTAGGCAATGAAGGACAGTGATCCTGGGAGAGAAAACCAAATGCGGTGAGCGCCCCCATCTCCGGCTTGCTGCCTGGAGAGTTTCTTAGCTGTGGTGCGGGGACACTGGCAGACTTCTGCAATTGAGGAGATAGTGCTCAGAGCTCAGGGAGACCAAGGTGGCTAGATTTTGCAGGAAAAGAGTCTGAGAGAGAAGTGTGCCTCACAGAGAAACTATAGACATCTGCTAAGGAAGTCTCTCAAGTATTCAGCTGAGAACTCTTCACCACATGCATGTGAGAAACCCCCAGAGGCCAGGGAAAGAATAACTGAGAGGATTAGAGGTAAGAGCACCTGAGGCTCACACTCAACATGGAACAATGCCTGTTCCCACCAGTCAGATGGAAAGCTTCATGGGAGGTGAGGTCGAGTATACAGAGGATCTTGCCTCAGTATCGAAGAATAATGAACCTTAGATGAGCACTGGACTAGTCCCACCTAACAAATCTTATAAGCAACCTCCAAAAAGGATCAAACTGTTTCTATGTACTTAACTGCATTCCAGAGAAAAGCTCAAGAATACTCACTGACACAGCTGTGATAATCAGCAGACAAGAAAATGAAAAGAGTACTTATAATTGTGTTACATATGTTCAAAAGTTAAGTAGAGCTATGGATGATATAAATGAAATTACACAATAATACATAAAAGAGATGTTTATTATGACCAAGTATAGTTTTTCTTAGGAATACAAGGTGGGTTTATCATTTAAAAATCAATGTTAGGGTGCCTGGGTGGCTCAGTTGGTTAAGCATCCAACTCTTGGGCACCTGGGTGGCTCAGTTGGTTAAGCGACTGCCTTCGGCTCAGGTCATGATCCTGGAGTCCCGGGATCGAGTCCTGCATCGGGCTCCCTGCTCGGCGGGGAGTCTGCTTCTCCCTCTGACCCTCCTCCCTCTCATGCTCTCTGTCTCTCATTCTCTCTGTCTCAAATAAATAAATAAAATATTTTAAAAATAAATAAATAAATAAATAAATAAATAAATAAATAAATAAATAAAGCATCCAACTCTTGATTTCAGCTCAGGTCATGATCTCAGGATTGTGAGATCGAGCCCCATGTCAAGCTCCATGCTGGGTGTGGAGCCTGTTTAAGATTCTGTCTCTCCCTCTCCCTCTGCCCCTCCCCACCCTCTATGCCCACCCCTTGCATGCAAATGGGCGAAGGCTCTCTCCAAAAAAAAAAGAAGAAAGAAAGAAAAAGGAAAAATAAAAAGAAAAATCAATCAAGTAATTCACCATATTAATAAACTAAAACCAAAACCATTTGATTATCTCAATTCACACAAACAAAAGCATTTAACAAATTTCAGTATGTATTCAGGAAAATAACTTTCAGCAAACTAGGATTAGAAAGGAACTTGCTCAATTCCATGTAAAGGATATCCATGAAAAGCCTACAGCTAACATCATATTTAATGAATGTCTCACCCCGAAGATCAGGAACAAGTCAATTCTCACCACTTCTATTTGACACTGTACTGAATGAAGGTTCTAGCCAGTGAATGAAAAAGAAATAAACCAAAATAAAGAAATAAAATGCACTCAGATTAGAAAAGAAGTACAACTGCCTTTATCATTGAGGACATAATCATAAAGAGTATCTATGTAATTATCTATGTATAGACTATGCAAAGTTTGAGAACTAACACCATTTGATTATAAGGTTTATTATAAAGCTACAATATTCAAGACAGTGAATAGAGTCCAGAAATAGACTTAGCCAAATATGGAAAATATTTTTGAAAAAGGCATAGAGGCAAGTCAGTGGAGAAAACATTGCCTACAAAATCAGACAGTCTGGTGCCAGAAAAACTGGATATCTCTATGCAAAAAAATGAACCTGAATCCATATCTTACACCATATATAACAAATAACACAAATGGATCATAGACCTAAATGTAAAACCTAGCATTATATTCTTGGGAAAAAAACACAGGAGAAATCTTTTGTAATCTTGGGTCAAAGATTTCTTAGATGTGACACCAAAAATATGATTCATAAAAGAAGAAATTGATAAATTGATAAACTGGATTTCATCAAAATTAAAAACTCAAGCTTCTAGAAGGTACTGTTAAGAGAATGAAAAAGCAAATGAGAAACTGGCAGAAAAATATTTTATGATCATATATTTCATAAAGGACTTGTAACTAGAACACACAAATAATTTCAAAACTCAATAAGAAAGCAAAAAAACTCAGTTTTTTTTAAAGGGCAGAAGATTTAAGAAGATGTTACTAAAGACATTTCCCAAAGAAGGTGAGGGCTCCTTTTCTCCATACCTTCGCCAACATTTGTTATTTCTTGTCCTTTTGATTCTAGCCATTCTGACAAGTGTAAGGTGATAGCTCACTGTGGTTTTGATTTGCATTTCCCCGATGATGAGTGATGTTGAGCATCTTTCCCTGTGTCTGTTTGCAGTTAGCAGTTTTCTAAAAAGTTATACACTTACCGTATGATCTAGTCATTCCCCTTTGGTATTTATCTAGGGAAATGAAAGTATATGCCATGCAAAGACTTGCACATGAATGTGTATAGCAGCTTTATTTGTAAAAGGCAAATACTGAAAACAATACAAATGTCCATCAACAGGTGAATGGATAACCAAACTTCAGCCTGTCCATGTAACACAATAGCACCCAGCAATAAAAGGAATGGACTACTGGTCAACATGATTCATATAAACCTTCACTATTTTGAGTGAAATAAGCCAGATTAGAAAAAGGTGTAAATGTTGTATAATTCCACTTATACAAAGTTTTTAAAATACAAACCAATCTACAGAGATAAAAAGGAGATCAGGGATTGCCTGGGGAAGGCTGATGCCGATAGAGGCAGGAGGGAGTGATTACAAAGGGGCCCAGGAAAATTCTTGGGATGGCAGATTTGTTCTTTACCTTGTGATGTTGGTCACAGGTGTGACATATGTTATAGGGTATCAAATGGTATGTTTTAAATATGTTCAGTGTATTGTATGCCAATTGTGCCTCATTGAAACTTTTTTTAAGTGGGGCTGGATGCAAGTGTCTGGGGATTCACCCTCCAAGAAAAGTGCTAGTCCACCTTGCCCTCCAGCCACCTGTGCTCTTCATTCACCTCCTGCCTCAGCCAGTCCCACCTCCCCAGGGCTGTCCTCAATCAGGCCTTCTGTACAGCCTTCTGCTGTTTCTATGAATACCCCCAGGTCTCTCCTAGATATCAACTTAATTTATTTTCTTTATTTTAAGCTTTCATAATAAATACATTACTTAGTCTTATGACCCCCACCCCTTTCCTTCTCTGACTCTTGAAATACCTGTAATTCGGCTTCTTACCTGCAGTCATCCCCTGATTAATTTCTCAAAAGTTACCCTCATCTTTCCCATCTCCAAAATTAAATGGCCTTTCCAGGTCCTATCTCTTTGTTATAATTCCCATTCCTGATCTGAGTTTTGGTAATTTTATTTGCTTCCCCAGTTGGTCCATGCAAGTCACCATTCTCCTGTTACCCCTTCCTCCCATATTCTTCAATGTGTGCAGTTTATGGGTTCCCTCCTTAGGTTCTACACATGAGCAACACCCTCAAATAGAACTTGGATAGCCAAATCCTAACTCCTTTTTTTAAAAAAAGACTGATCGATTGATTAATGACAGCGAGAGCACGCACGCATGTGCGCGTGCACGCACACACACACACACAAACACACACACAAGCACGTGCATGGAGAGGGGAGGGGCAGAGAGAAAAGCAGATTCACCGCGGAGCAGGAAGCCCGAGCTGGGATTCCATCCCAGGACCCTGAGGATCATAACCTGAGCCCAAGGCAGATTCCTAACTGACTAAGCCACCCAGGCACCCCCGGAATCCTAACTCTTAGCTGTAACTTTTCAAGGTGCTTTCTATTTGGGCTGCCAGGTTAATATGTAGAATATCTAGTTAAGTTTGGATCTCAGATAAACAAGGAATGTTTAGTGTAAGTATGTCCCAAATATTTCATGGAGCATACTTATACAAAAAAAAAAGGTTGTTTACCTAAAATTATAGCTAACTGTGGGATCCTATATTTTTGTTTGCTAAATCTAACAACCCTATTTCTACCTCATCTCTTATTTACCATCATTGAAAATGCCCTAAGTTTTCTGTGTCTCTCATCAGGAAAAATGCTATCTTTTTTAACTCTGCCTACCAAAGTCACCCCTTCTCCATGCTCAGTCCTTCCCTGATCATCCCAACCTACCGCCTCACCTCTCCCTTCTCTGAGCTGGTTTCCTTCCAAATGTTGTTTATCTCGGGATCTTAAGGGGTATAATCCTCCAATCTGTTGTTTCTGTTGAGTCTCACTTTCCCCCCCCTTTTTTTTTTAATTAACATATAATGTATTATTTGTTTCAGGGGTACAGATCTATGATTCATCGGTCTTACACAATTCGCAGCGCTCACCATAGCACATACTCTCCCCAATGTCCATCACCCAGCCACCCCATCCCTTCCACTCCCACCACTCCAGCAACCCTCAGTTTGTTTCCTGAGATTAAGAGTCTCTCTTATGGTTTGTTTCCCTCTCTGATTTCATCTTGTTTCATTTTTCCCTCCCTTCCCCTATGATCCTCTGTCTTGTTTCTCAAATTCTTCATACCAGAGAGAACATATGATAATTGTCTTTCTCTGATTGACTTATTTCGCTTAGCATAATACCCTCTAGTTCCATCCACCTTGTTGCAAATGGCAAGATTTCATTTTTTTTTTGAAGGCTGCATAATATTCCATTGTATATATACCACATCTTTATTCATTCATCTGTTGATGGACATCTAGGCTCTTTCCATAGTTTGGCTATTGTGGACATTGCTACTATAAACATTGGGGTGCACGTGCCCCTTCATATCCCTACATTTGTATCTTTGGGGTAAATACCCAGTAGTGCAATTGCTGGGTCATAGGGTAGATCTATTTTTAACTTTTTGAGGAAACTCCATACTGTTTTCCAGAGTGGCTGCACCAGCTTGCATTCCCACCAACAGTGTAGGAGGGCTCCCCTTTCTCCACATCCTCGCCAACATCTGTCATTTTCTGACTTGTTAGTTTTAGCCATTCTGACTGGTGTGAGGTGGTATCCCCTTGAGGTTTTGATTTGGATTTCCCTGATGCCAAGTGATGTTGAGCACTTTTTCATGTGTCTATTGGCCATTTGGATGTCTTCTTTGGAAAAATGCCTGTTCATGTCTTCTGCCCATTTCTTGATTGGATCATTTGTTCTTTGGGTGTTCACTCTGATAAGTTCTTTATAGATTTTGGATACTAGCCCTTTATCTGATATGTCATTTGCAAATATCTTCTCCCATTCTGTTGGTTATCTTATGGTTTTGTTGACTGTTTCCTTTGCTATGCAAAAGCTTTTTATCTTGAAGTCCCAATAGTTCATTTTTGCCCTTGCTTCCCTTGCCTTTGGCAATGTTTCTAGGAAGAAATTGCTGCGGCTGAGGTCGAAGAGGTTGCTGCCTGTGTTCTCCTCAAGGATTTTGATGGGTTTCTATTTCACATTGAGATCTTTCATCAATTTTGAGTCTATTTTTGTGTGTGACATAAGGAGATGGTCCAGTTTCATTCTTGTGCATGTAGCTGTCCAATTTTCCCAACACCATTTGTTGAAGAGACTGTCTTTTTTCCATTGGACATTCTTTGCTGCTTTGTCAAAGATTAGTTGACCATAGAGTTGAGGGTCCATTTCTGGGCTCTCTATTCTGTTCCATGGATCTCTGTGTCTGTTTTTGTGCCAGTCCCAAACTGTCTTGATGATGACAGCTTTGTAATAGAGCTTGAAGTCTGGAATTGTGATGCCACCAGCTTTGCTTTTCTTTTTCAACATTCCTCTGGCGATTCGGGGTCTTTTCTGGTTCCATATAAATTTTAGGATTATTTGTTCCATTTCTTTGAAAAAAGTGGATGGTATTTTGATAGGGATTGTATTAAATGTGTAGATTGCTCTAGGTAGCATAGACATTTTCACGATATTTGTTCTTCCAATCCATGGGCATGGAACATTTTTCCATTTCTTTGTGTCTTCCTCAATTTCTTTCATGAGTATTCTATAGTTTCCTGAGTACAGATCCTTTGCCTCTTTAGTTAAATTTATTCCTAGGTATCTTATGGTTTTAGGTGCAATTGTAAATGGGATAGGGTCCTTAATTTCTCTTCCTTCTGTTTTGTGTTGGTGTATAGAAATGCCACTGATTTCTGTGCATTGATTTTATATCCTGCCACTTTACTGAATTCCTGTATGAGTTCTAGCAGTTTTGGGGTGGAGTCTTTGGGGTTTTCCACATAAAGTATCATATCATCTGCAAAGAGTGAGAGTTTGACTTCTTCTTTGCCAATTTGGATGCCTTTTATTTCTTTTTGTTGTCTGATTGCTGTGGCTAGGACTTCTAATACCATGCTGAATAGCAGTGGTGATAGCGGACATCCCTGCCATGTTCCTGACCTTAGGGGAAAAGCTCTCAGTTTTTCCCCATTGAGAAGGATACTCGCTGTGGGATTTTCATAGATGGCTTTTATGATATTGAGGTATGTACCCTCTATCCATACACTGTGAAGAGTTTTAATCAAGAAAGGATGCTGTACTTTGTCAAATGCTTTTTTTGCATTTACTGAGAGGATCATATGGTTCTTGTTCTTTCTTTTATTAATGTATTGTATCACATTGATTTGTGGATGTTGAACCAAACTTGCAGCCCAGGAATAAATCCCACTTGGTCGTGGTGAACAATCCTTTTAATGTACTGTTGGATCCTATTGGCTAGTATTTTGGTGAGAATTTTTGCATCCATGTTCATCAAGGATATTGGTCTGTAATTCTCCTTTTTGATGGGGTCTTTGTCTGGTTTGGGGATCAAGGTAATGCTGGCCTCATAAAATGAGTTTGGAAGTTTTCCTTCCATTTCCATTTTTAGGAACAGTTTCAGAATAGGTATTAATTCTTATTTAAATGTTTGGTAGAATCCCCCTGGGAAGCCATCTGGCCCTGGGCTCTTGTTTTTTGGGAGATTTTTGATGACTGCTTCAATTTCCTTACTGGTTATGGGTCTGTTCAGGTTTTCTATTTCTTCCTGGTTCAGTTTTGGTACTTGATACATCTCTAGGAATGAATCCATTTCTTCCAGATTGTCTAATTTGCTGGCATATAGTTGCTCATGATATGTTCTTATAATTGTTTGTATTTCTTTGGTGTTGGTTGTGATCTCTACTCTTTCATGCATGATTTTATTTATTTGGGTCATTTCTCTTTTCTTTTTGGTAAGTCTGGCCAGGGGTTTATCAATCTTATTAATTCTTTCAAAGAACCAGCTCCTAGTTTCGTTGATCTGTTGTACTGTTCTTCTGGTTTCTATTTCATTGATTTCTGCTCTGATCTTTATTATTTATCTTCTCCATCTGGGTTTAGGCTTTATTTGCTGTTCTTTCTCCAGCTCCTTTAGGTGTAGGGTTAGGTTGTGTATTTGAGACCTTTCTTGTTTCTTGAGGAAGGCTTGTATTGCTATATACTTTCCTCTCAGGATGTCTTTGCTGCATCCCAAAGATTTTGAACAGTTGTGTTTTCATTTGCACTGGTTTCCATGAATTTTTTAAATTCTTCAATTTCCTGGTTGACCCATTCATTCTTTAGTAGGATGCTCTTTAGCCTCCATGTATTTGAGTTCTTTCCGACTTTCCTCTTGTGATTGAGTTCTAGTTTCAAAGCATTGTAATCCGAAAATAGGCATGGAATGATCCCAATCTTATGGTACCGGTTGAAACCTAATTTGTGACCCCAGATGTGATCTATGCTGGAGAAGGTTCCATGGGCACTAGAGAAGAATGTGTATTCTGTTGCTTCGGGATGGAATGTTCTGAATATATCTGTGAAGTCCATCTGGTCCAGTGTGTCATTTAAAGCCTTTATTTCCTTGTTGATCTTTTGCTTAGATGATCTGTTCATTTCAGTGAGGGGGGTGTTAAAGTCCCCTATTATTATTGTATTATTGTGGATGTGCTTCTTTGCTTTTGTTATTAATTGGCTTATATAATTGTCTGCTCCCATGTTAGGGGCATACATATTTAAAATTGTTAGATCTTCTTGTTGGATAGACCCTTTAAATAGAATAGTGTCCTTCCTCATCTCTTATTACAGTCTTTGGTTTAAAATCTAATTTGTCTGATATAAGGCTTGCCACCCCAGCTTTCTTTTGATGTTCATTAGCATGGTAAATGGTTTTCCACCCCCTCACTTTCAATCTGGAGGTGTCTTTGGGTATAAAATGAGTCTCTTGCAGACAGCATATCGATGGGGTTTGTTTTTTTATCCAATCTGATACCCTGTGTCTTTTTATTGGGGCATTTAGCCCATTTACATTCAGAGTAACTATTGAAAGGTATGAATTTAGTGCCATTGTATTGCCTGTAAAGTACTGTTACTGTATATTGTCTCTGTTCCTTTCTAGTCTATGTTGCTTTTAGGCTCTCTCTTTGCTTAGAGGACCCCTTTCAACATTTCTTGTAGGGTTGGTTTTGTGTTTGCAAATTCCTTTAGTTTTTGTTTGTCCTGGAAGCTTTTTATCTGTCCTTCTATTTTCAATGACAGCCTAGCTGGATATAGTATTCTTGGCTGCATATTTTTCTCATTTAGTGCTCTGAATATATCATGCCAGTCCTTTCTAGCCTGCCAGGTCTCTGTGGATAGGTCTGCTGCCAATCTAATATTTCTACCATTGTAGGTTACAGACCTCTTGTCCCGACCTGTTTTCAGGATTTTCTCTTTGTCTCTGAGACTTGTAAGTTTTACTATTAGATGTCGGGGTGTTGGCTTATTTTTATTGATTTTGAGGGGGTTTCTCTGTGCCTCCTGGATTTTGATGCCTGTTTCCTTCCCCAAATTAGGGAAGTTCTCCGCTATAATTTGCTCCAATATACCTTCTGCCCCTCTCTCTTCTTCTTCTGGGATCCCAATTATTCTAATATTGTTTCATCTTATGGTATCACTTATCTCTCGAATTCTCCCCTCTTGATCCAGCAGTTGTTTATCTCTCTTTTTCTCAGCTTCTTTATTCTCCATTATTTGGTCTTCTATATCACTGATTCTCTCTTCTGCCTCATTTATCCTAGCAGTTAGAGCCTCCATTTTTGATTGCACCTCATTAATAGCCTTTTTGATTTTGACTTGGTTAGATTTTAATTCTTTTATTTCTCTAGAAAGGAATTCTCTAGTATCTTCTATGCTTTTGTCAAGCCCAGCTAGTATCTTTATAATCATCATTCTGAATTCTAGTTCCAACATCTTACTAATGTCCGTATTGATTAGGTCCCTGGCAGTCAGTACTACCTCTTGTTCTTTTTTTTGAGGTGAGTTTTTCTGTTTTTTTTTTTTTTCATTTTGTCCAGAGAAGAATAGATGAATGAGAGAACAAAATGCTAAAAGGGTAACAATGAAAATATACACTAAAAATATACACTAAACAGAAAATATATACACTAAACAAATCAGAAGAGACCCGAAACCAGGGGGAAAAGAAAGGAAAAAAAAAAAAAAAGAATATGATCAGGCTGGTGAATAGAACACAGCCACACACTAGATTTTGGGTGTATTTTGGTCTGTTAGAAGAAACTGCCTCCCAAAATTTTAAAGAAAGAAAAACTTATATATATACAAAAATAAGGATAAATACAATGAAGGGATGGAATATGACTGTAAAGATGAAAATTAAAAAAGTTTTTAAAAATGGAATTGATAAGACATTGGCTGAAAAAAGAAAAAAAATTTAAAAAAAAGAAAAGGAGAGAATGTGATCAGGCGGGAGACTAAAACAAAGCCATACACTAGATTTAGGGTATATTTTGGTCTGTTAGAAGAAACCGTATCCCAAAATTTTAAAGAACAAAAAACATATATATATACAAAAAAAATAAGGTTAAATACAATGAAGGGATGGAATATGACTGTAAAAATGAAAATTAAAAAAGATTTAAAAAAAGGAATTGCTAAGATAAGATGTTGGCTGAAAAAGGAAAGAAGACAGGCATCTGGGTGGCTCAGTCGTTAAGCGTCTGCCTTCCGCTCAGGTCATGATCCCAGGGTCCTGGGATTGAGCCCTGCATCGGGCTCCCTGCTCAGCGGGAGGCCTGCTTCTCCCTCTCCCACTCCCCCTGCTTGTGTTCCCTCTCTCGCTGTCTCTCTGTCAAATAAATAAATAAAATCTTAAAAAAACAAAAGAAAAAGGAAAAAAGAAAAATTTTTTAAAAATAGGAAAAGAAAAAATAAAAATTTAAAAAATTAACTTTGAAAGACTAAAAAACCATGGGGAAAAAAGCCATGAATTCTACGTGCTGTATTCCCCTAGCGCTGGAGTTCTGCTGTTCTCATTGATTGGTAAACTTGGTCTTGGCCGGCTGTTCTTGCGGATCTTCTGAAGGAGGGGCCTGTTGACGCGCTTCCCAAATGTCTTTGCCAGAGGTGGAATTGCCTCACCCTTGCCGGTCCGGGCTAAGTAATCTGCTCGGGTTTGCTCTCGGGAGCTTTTGTTCCCTGCAAGCTCTCCTCTCCGTACAGCTTTGGAGGAAGAGAGTGAAAATGGCGGCCTCCCAATCTCCGCCCAGAGGCGCCGAGAACTCGGGGCCCCACGCCTCAGTATGCCCCCAGAGAAAAAGCAATCACTCCCGTCTCCCCGGTCTCCAGCCACACTCCGTTCTCACCTGGCCTGTGACGGAGCATTTCTATCTCTGGCACCCGACCCCATGTGGAGTCTCCAAACCCAGCAGATCCCTGCGGTGCGCACTGCACTGCTCCTCCTGGGGGAGGAAGGGGAGTCTCCCCAGATCTGCTGCTTGTTGGGTCCCTGCTGGAGGAGCAGTGGCCCGACTGTGCCACAAATCATGGTTTATGGCAACCCCAAGCTGAGAGCCCGTGCCTCAACTCCATCTCTGCAGCCGGCTTCCATGCTCCGATCCCTGGGAGCTCTGCCGCACTCAGGCACCCCCAGTCTTTCTGTGACAGTGTGCTGTCCCAGCAAGGGTTCCACCCCCCGCTTAGCCACTGGAGCGACGTCCCTCAGCGGAGCCGACTTCTAAAAGTTCCGATTTTGTGCTCCGTGGCTCTATCACTTGCCCATAGCCAGCTCCCTCCCCTGCGGTCTATCTACCAAAATATCACCTTGGATTCACTTCTCCGCACATCCTACTTTCCAGAAAGTGGTCACTTTCCTGTTCAGAGAGTTGTTGATTCTTTTCTTCGATCTCTTGTTGAGTTTGTAGGTGTTCAGAGTGGTTTGATACCTCTCTAGCTGAATTCCTGGGACCAGACGAAATTTAGGTCTCCTACTCCTCTGCCATCTTGCTCCGCCCCTGCCTCAGTCTCACTTTTGATGGGTCATTATTTTGTGTAGTTTGTAGTTTTGGTTTATGAGTTCACTTTCTGGATTTTTTTTCTTTATGAGTCATATTTACATTGTGAAAAGTTTTTCCGCTTAGTAGTTTTTGCTTGGGTTCTGCTGAGTGCTACAGAGGGGTTCACCTACCTAGAAACAGGTTTTGTTTTTAGAGACAGATTTAATATTTCATTTCTCACAGGATCTTTTTTTCTCCTCTGAAAGCCCTAGAAAAAGACATAATTCTTGATCTTTTCCCTGAGTTGGTAGAATGTGAATTGCTTTTTATCTTTGAGGGGACACTGTCCAGAGTCCCAGCTTTCTGTGAACAGCCTTGGGTGCAGTCTCATCCTTGGCAGGCCCAAGTCCACCCTTTCCTACCTGTGCATTTGCTACAGCCCTACCTTGGAGTCCCGCCCTGGCTGTCAGGGTGCTTGTCCAGGCCCACCTTCCCATCCCCAGGCATCTGTACCCTGCTATTGCGCTAAGGTCTTGCCTCACTTTTCTGCCATAGATTTCTCTTCAACTCTTTTGGATTCAGCTGTCTTTACAAATATTTGTTACAGTTTAGCCAGCATTTCTGTATTTCCATTGGGAGGATACAGCTGGAGAGTTTGCTTCCCCTTGTTACTCTGTGTCCTTGGCTACGTGCCTCCACTAGACTATAAGCCTCCAGAAGGCAGGGATCACGTCTTACCATTTTTAGCACACAATCTCCCGCCTAACAGAGCCTCAATAATTATTTGCATGGTGAATGGTACTGTGCTGGGCTAATTAATGTTTGTTGGCTGGAGGCTAACTAAAAGTACATGGAGGGGCACCTGGGTGGCTCAGTTGGTTAAGTGTCTGCCTTCCACTCCAGTCACGATCTTGGAGTCCTGGGATTGAGCCCAACATCAGACTCCCTGCTCAGCAGGGAGTCTGCTTCTCCCTCTCCCTCTGCCCCTCCCCCTGCTCGTGCACTGTCACTCTCTCAAATAAATAAATAAAATAAAATAAAAAATAAAAGTACATGGAAAAAAATCTTCATTTGTACACCTCAGTGCACCTAGCACGGTACCACCCACAGCCTCCTTTTAATAGCAGCACTGGTGTGTGTGTGTGTGTGTGTGTGAGAGAGAGAGAGAGAAAGAGAGAGACTGAGAATTTGCTAGGCTGATTCCTACTGGAAGAAATATCTTTGAATTTTGAGATCAGTAGTTACCAATCTTTTTCCATGCCTACTCACCAGAGGTTCCTTATCATTCCCAACTGTATTCTAACTGGCTTACTTAATTGTCCCTTTAGGTGTGTGTGGGAGGGGGGGATGGGATGCTTTGCAAAAGGATGTATCAGAATCCTGGGCAACAATTGTAGTTTTAACATTCCTTCTCCACCCACCTCCCACCATCCTGGTTGAAAAATCACTGCCTTAATCATCCACACGAATTTCTAAAAAGCTCTTCTCATCTAAGCTAAAATTTCCCATTGTTGGTTATTCATTTTGCATCAACACATGTTTGTAACAGTCAGGCGCGAACAAGCATTAATGCTCTGATTGGCTTCCCCGAAGCCATACAGAAGCCCAATGGAGTGATACAACAGAGATGGGCCATCTGATTTCCATTTTCCCCAACGTGTTATTAAACACACAAACTCTTGGTCACCGTACTGCATTTTGCTGGGCATCCAGCTGTAAGGATGTATTCAACAGTGTTGCAAATCATGCGTGTAGAAATGAGCAGGCTCAATGTCTCAATACAGAAAATAAAGTCTTAGATGTTTTGTTTTCAAAAACACAGAATTTTACCAGATGTGATGATATTTTAGAGAACATTTTCCTAATACATTCATTCTCTTATAGGGAATGGATTTCAATGTGATATGATGCTTAAGGTGGTAGGCAGAGTTTCTAAAAGCCTTGCTTCCGTCTGCTGTGGATAAACAGCCCAGCAGTTTGTGAAAAGGCATTATGCCATCTGAACATATTAGTCTCTTGGCTGTCTTGCTCAGACTATCTATGCACCTCCTTACTGAATGATTGCTGGCAGAATTCCCAGCCAGGAATGCCCCACAGCCATCTGCTCTATCTCTTGGACCTTGCCTTTCTGCCAGGGGGAGCAATGTCTCCCAGATACTGCTTAGGTGTTTGGACGACTATAAAAGGGCAACCTCGAAAAATTATTATATGCTGAGGGCATGTGGGCTGTTTCTGTGTTATGCTATTTTATTATACTTTGGCTGCCCTGGGTTTTCAAATTGATTCTACTAGTTGTTGTAGACACGCACAGATGGGAGTGGGGAGGGACGAGGGTAGAGTGGGAAGAATGGCTCCCTGAGAACAGCATTGGGTAAGGGGAAAGCCCAGGGGGGAGATGCTTGTACTGTCCCTGCTCTACCTTTACCTGAAGGTGCTATTTTGAGCAAATCATTTCCACCTTTTACTTTCCTTACATTAAATGGAAAATGGGGGAAAAAATGCGTCAAAAAAAATCCAAAAGATAAATTATTGACTGAAAAAAACAAAAAACCAAACAAATTATTTCTAGTATTTATGGAGAAGAGCTAATATCCCCAACAAAGAACTCCAACAAACTGGTGAAAATAAAAAACACAGATAATCCATAAAAATAGTCAAAGGCCTTGATAGGTTTCCTGGAACATAAAGAGCAAAAGACCAAGAAATAAGTGACAACATGCTCACAAATGGTCAGGAAAATTAAAAAATCAAAGCAACATTGGGACATCATGTTTTTATGCATCTGAGTAGCAAATAGGAAAAAAAAAAATAACTGATGGTCACTATCCAGGGCTGGGGAGGGTGGAGGGACACTTGCAGACACTGTGGTGGGAATGTGAATTGCTACAGGCTCCTAGAAAAGTAATTTAACAATGCCTATCAACTGTGCCAGTAATCTCGTTTGTGGGAATCTACCCTATACAGACAGAAACAATGTTTAAAGACAGGTGTACGGGGATTTTTATTGCCGAGTGGGAGAAGAAAAAGTCTAGAAAATAACCTGAATTGCCATTGATGGAGGAATGGTTGAATACATTACTCCACATCACTGGTTCTCAACCAGGAATGTTTTTGTTCCCCAAAGGACACTGGGCAATATCTGGGGGTATTTTTGATTGTCACAAGAGGGGGCTGAGTACGACTGTCATCTAGTGGGTAGAGGCCAGGGATATCCTAAACATCTTACAGTGCACAGGACAGCTACCCCAAACAAAGAATTATCTGACCCAAAATATCAGTAATGCTGATACTGAGACACATGTATGTATGTGTGTATAAATATACTGAAGGTGAGTCCCTGAGAAAATATTAAGTTAACTAAAAAGACATTTATAATATTGTATTTTTTAAATAAATATTATGAAACAACTCCAAACAAGTGTGTGTGTGTATATACATACATATATATCTATGCAGGAGCATGGTGTAAAGCATGGAACTTACTTATACCAAACTGGTAGCAGTGGGAACAAACAGACACACATGAGTTCCTATATTTCAGTTTTGGATGGCTGATCAGAATCACATGGGACACTTTTGAAATATTTGTATTTCCCGGCCATAGTCCAAGTTTCTTGCCTCAAACACCGTGGACCTGAAATTTTCAAAAGCTTTTGAGTTTCCCCCCCCCAAAAAATTGTCCTTTGGAAAAGAGGGAGCTGCCTTCTATTTAAGTCCTTAGCAAGTATCTCTTGCCATGGGGGCTCTCTCAATTACTTTATTTTGATGGCATAATACTGTTGGTGGAAAAATATAGCAGCCTAAAAGCTGGGAACAATGATGACAAAAGGCACCTGACCGAATCTCATTAGGTCCTCACAAGGCAGAGAGTGAGTGAGCTCTGGTCCCTTCATCCCTTTATAAGGCACCAAACCTATCACAGGGGCTCCACTCCCATGACCCCATTCTAACCCTTAATTACCTCTCAATAGCCCCACTTCCAAATACCAACATACTGGGGATTAGGGCTTCAACACAGGAACTGGGAAGGACCAAACATTTACTCTAGAGCGATGGCTTTCTGAGGCAACATGAAGTTTCTCAGCAGAAGATTATATTTTAGCTTGTGTAAAGGAGAGGCAGAGGAATTGTTATGGGATAGCCCTAGCAGGAGACATGGTAAAGACACTCCGGAGGGGTAACTCAATTTGTTTATGTGAGATGGCTTGGGTGAAAGAAAATAGAGAGCAGGCGGGTCAGAGGCTGGGCTTTGTGATGCTGATGTGTGTCCTACTCTGTTTTTCCAGCACCTGTCGCTCACAGGAAGGCAGGTACTTGCGAGGGTACTTTGAAATTTTAAGGCCAAAAGGGCATCTGCTGATGCATCAGGCATGCTGAGAAAAGCAAATCATCTTTCAGTGCACTAAAGGATGCCGGTGAGTTAATGCAGCTGTTAGGCATTAGGCGCCAGGGAGAGAGTGGGAGGCAGCGGAGAGCTGGGGTAGTGAGCCTCAATCTCTCAGCCTAGCCTTGCATTGCATGCAGTAAATCATTTTAACCTTGGCTTCCTGTTCTGTTCAGTGGGATTGTTAATGGCTGCTTTGAAGAATGAGGACTAGAAAAGATCCCAAAATGGCTTAGGAAGACAAAACATGGTATTAATATTTTCAGTGATTTAAATGATGATGTTTATTTTTTTTTTTTTTTTTTTTTTTTTTTTTTTTTTTTTTTTTTTTTTTTTTTTTAAAGATTTTATTTATTTATTTTTTAGAGAGCGAGCGAGAGAGAAACAGCATGAGAGGGGAGAGGGTCAGAGGGAGAAGCAGGCTCCCCGCTGAGCGGGGAGCCCGATGTGGGACTCGATCCCAGGACTCTGGGATCATGACCTGAGCCGAAGGCAGACGCTTAACCATCTGAGCCACCCAGGCGCCCTGATGATGTTTATTTTTAAGACCAAATAACTTCTATTCACCTACAAGATCTTAATGCAATAAAAAGCCAGTTAAAACTTTCATCATGATTCAAGATTCATGCACTTGTGATTACTAAACTATGAAACTAAAAACTTCCAAAGAATTAATGGGATGAAATGAAAGAAAAGTTTCAAACGAATCATCAGCAAAAATGTCTTTTCAATTATAAAATGACATTCCCAGAAAAGCAATAAAGCTGTTATTACTAGAACAAGTAAATACCTAAAGGATCTTTAGACTTGCCCTGTATCACCTGTAATTTCCTATTTTTCAAATTGAGTTCAGTTTCCGAAATATCAATTAGGCTCTTACTATGTATGTAAGGCGTCTGGCTAGGCACTGGGAATGCTAGATAAATGTGCAACAGCACAAAGATGTGGCATTAGAGCTTCCAGGAAGGCAGCTAAAGGGATTGATAAAAAATCAATCTGTATTGTGGTAATTGAATAGAAATGATGCTACTAATAACAGGATGCGATTTGTTTCTAGAATGAAAACTCATTTGTTATGATCGAACATTTTCTTCATTCTGTGCTTGGAAATGTTGCTTTAAGCTCATATAATTCACATGCTCAAATTTCATAAAACAGAACAAATTAAGTCATTGAGTATTGATGGTAAATATATGAATTCAAGAATTTAACAATTTAACATAAGTTGCATTACTGTTTATGGGGGTAAATAAAGCTTGCAAACAAAGAAATCTAATTAATCTTCATATTAATTTTATAAAAATAAAAAGACACTGCTGTCTTTTGGGCCAGATACCTAATCAAAAGCCTTGGACCATTAGGTGGAAAACCAAACCAATCACAGAAACAGGCCAATGATTTCTTCATGTATCTACCATACTCATTATATTAATTAAATTAACATTAGCTGCTGTACAAATAAATTCTAAAATTTTAGTGGCCTGACACATTAAAATTTAATTTCTTGCTCACTTTCTAGTCCAATATTAGTTTTCCTGGTTGGCGGTTGCCTTTGAACTAAAAAGACAGGCTTTCTGCCCCCACCCCCCACCCCAAAATACAATGGTTGATCAGGGACAGAACAACTGTAATAAAACTATCAGGAAAAGCAAAGAGTGGAAAACATGCAGTGGTTTCTGGTCCCTAGCAATGATGAAATCCTACAAATACTTGTGAGGTATCTTATGACTTAAGTTATTTCCCTTGATTTGACCCAAATTCTACATTCTGGAAGGAAATCCCTTGCCCACTGTTAGAAGGTGGGGGAGGAAGAGTGAAGTATCCCTCCAAATGGAGAAGGCATTTTGAGACAAGAAAACAAAGCAGGCGACTCCATCCAGTATACACAGAGTTTTATCCAGGGTAACTTATTGAGGGGGGATCTGGTGGAGGATGATCCACAGCAACTGCACAGTTATTCTCAAAGGTCTGCCAAGTCCAGACCTTAGTCTACAGATTTTATAGAGCAAGAGAACGTGCAGAAGGGCATTTTAGTGCTATCAAAGGGTTTGCATGCACCTGACAGCTAACCTTTAATTAGATCTTGTGGTACCACCTGTGTGTCAGGAAGGGGAAAGACCATGTTATCTCTAATAGATTCATGGAAGGTCAAAGCAAGCCTCCCCCTATCCCAGCCTTGGCAGGCATTTCTAAAGTACATATATTAGTCTCCAAGGAGCCGAACACATAGCCCCAAGAGAGTAAGATGGAGGGCCAGAGGTGGTCAGTATTTTCAGCACTCCTATACCCAGGATTCTTCATGGCCACCAGATCTTCCCTTTAGGAAGTTCTTTCTTGTCTATCATCTTCCATGGCCACATCTGAAAGAGGCATCAAGGACTATACCCTCCTAGAAAGCCATCTAGTCCATTTTGAACTAGTGTAAGCTTATGGACGCAAAGGTTTTAAAATTAAAACTGTAATAGTCAAAGGTTTTTTGTTCTGAGCTCATAGTTTTCTCAGCAACACAGTTTCCACAAAACCTTAGTAGACTTTTGACTATTTTATACCACAAAGTTTGAGGCTGTTATATTGCCTTAGTAACTGGAACACTACCAGAGACTTCCTTCAGTGACATGGCTCATACATCCTCTGTCCTCGAGTCCATCACTAAAAACTTAGAGTAATTCTACTATTTACTTGTACCCACTCAAAAAATTTGCAAGGACATACAATCCATGGCAATATTTCTTGAAATCCCTTTTCCTTTCCCCCATACTATACTGTGTTTAAACTTTCTCCTTTACCCTCTGCTCTTTACCAATATTATTTTAGTTTTTCCCATTTGTATGGCCTTCTTCTTTCTTCTTTTCTCCCTCTTTATTCTTTCATTCATGCATACAAAACATAAATCCCTCCTCCAATATCACCTAGTACTGTATCTAGCTCTAAGTGTTATGCCATTTTCTATCAAGGCCCAATATGGCAACTCTCGGTTCTCAGAGATGTATTTCCAAGGGTTCTTAAATGAGAAAGAATGGATGGGAATGGTCCTCGGGTAAACAGTCAATAGTGCGTGCCACGCCATTAAGCAGAGACTCTTATAGAGACTATCTTATACATTCTTTAAGGTCCCGTTCAAATTGATATGCCCTATTCCTATTAAATAAAAATAGAACAAAATAAACTTTAAAAAAATGTGGAAAAAAAAATCCCTCCTCCAAGTTTCTTGAGTTTTCTTTTTTTTTTTTTTTTTTTAAAGATTTTATTTATTTGACACAGAGAGACAGCGAGAGCAGGAACACAAGCAGGGGGAGTGGGAGAGGGAGAAGCAGGCTTCCCGCCGAGCAGGGAGCCCGACGCGGGGCTCGATCCCAGGACCCTGGGATCATGACCTGAGCCGAAGGCAGACGCCTAACGACTGAGCCACCCAGGCGCCCCAGTTTCTTGAGTTTTCTTACCCAGTTTACCCAACCTATATAATAAGGTCCAGATATGTGGCAGTGGTAGGGACATGAAGCAGGTCATACCCACATTTGACACTGAAGGTAGAGTGAAGGAAATATATTTTATCTTCATTGCACTTGTATGCTTATTATCTCTTTCTTCACTGCTTCTTCTCCCTGAAGGAACACACTCACATTTACTGAACACAGTGCTTCAGCTACTGCCCCATCATTCTTTTACCATCATCTACTTGAAAGGATGGCATCTCCTTATCTCTCCACTTCTCACACTCCATTTACTCCTCAACCCATTGCAATATAGCTTCTGCCCACACGTGTCTACTGAAATTCCTGCAAGATCACCAAATGGTCCGCAAACTGCTGCATTTCCTTTCTTCTTGACTTCTAGAACCTCATCCCACTTCTCTCTCTTCCTCTTGTTTCAGAGCTGACAGAATGATCCAGCTATTGACTAGATTTTCTCTATTGGCAATTGCTTTTCTCTCTTTTTATTAGTCTCCTTAGCCTCAAGGAAATTGGGACAAATTCCCCAGAATTAAGCTGAGAGCATAATCAAGTGACACCTCCTAATACCACACGAAAGGAGATCTCTGCTATAGATCAGAAATCCTGAGGAGTGCTCAGAAGCCTCAACCTTTTCCTATTTCAGGGTGAGCTATCTACAGAGCACTATGCAGTGAATGGCAGTAGTCTTACCTCTCCAGTTTCTGTGTGAAGCTTAATCTGGTCTCTAGGGCATCATTTATCAGTTTTAAAGCTTCTCAGGGTTGATGTACAAATAGGATTTCTCCTTTGAACTAATACTCAGAGATCTTACAAAAACAGACATATCAATATATTTCTTTAACAACCTTCCCAGAACTTCCTCCTTCTGACCTTTGCCGTGTTTACTTACATCATTAAAATCACCAATTTTAGAGAAGTATCCTATCACCACTGACACATTATTGGAAAGTCAACTATTGGACTGAAAAATGATCGATTCATTCTCTATGATTTAAATGTTGATGAATTTGGATTTAAAAATTCAAGTATCTTAGTAGTAGTTGACATGATCACTTTTAATTAATGCCATTCCACAAACACCTTTTCACAAACATACTGATTTGTCAATTTTTTTTCTTCAAAAGCTACTTTACATTCACTTTATCATTAAGAAGTCTACAGAGATCAGAAGTTTTGAAATTAGAAAGGAACCATAGGCCCTGTGATTAGAATTATCTGAGAAATTTTTCTTACTCTTTAGGAAAGAGATATATCAATTCCTGTCTGGTTCTCCCTCTCCCTCTCTGCCCTCCTCCCTCCCCCCTGCTGGTGCTCTCTCTCTAATAAACAAATAAAGTCTTTTTTTAAAAAATGAATGGCTGTAGTTGGATGTCAAATGTTTTTTGTGTTGGCTAACTATGAAGTTTCAGAAGAAACTCTTGATTTACACTTGAAAGATTAAAGAGGAACTGATAAAATCCTATTTTAAAAAACTCAGTGATAGAGATAACTTTATAAAAATTAGCTCATTATTATTAATAAAGTATCAGGCCCAGTGAAATGACAGTTTCAAATTACATATTCAGTAGAAAAACAAAATAATGCTGAAGATAAAGCTAGAGGCCAATGGAGCCTTTCGTCGAGCCAGAGAGAAAGACAATGAATGCTCTGGAGGGCTAATGTCAAATTAATTTTTTCATGATGAAATTATAGAGGTATATTTATAATCAAGTAAAATAGAATTCTCCACCTCTCAATAATGAGTGAGAAATTACTGTGAAAAGGTTGGTGAACTATGATAATAAACACAGCTGCTTTGATGCAGCTAATGCAGGTGTGCATTTTAGTAATGTTAATGACATTCATCATCTTGGCTTACTGAACCAGCAAGGAGATTCCCTCTGTGAGCGGGCCAAGCAGGAAGAAAGCCAGGCCCTAAAGGTTTCCTACAACAATGGCAATTGTAACAGTGCAATGTTTCATGTAGTTATTTAATACTGAGTGAACTGAATTCGGGCTGCCATTTACTGAGCACCTTCTGCCATCCACATTGCATAAGGGGCTTTGCATTGTTCTGTCCCTTACAACAACATAAGAACCCTGGACAGCCAGTATTCTTTACCACTTACACCATTTTACAAATGGAAAACCTCGGGATCAGAAAGGATAAAGAATTGACACAAGGTCAGGGAGACAGTAATGTACTGAGAGGCTGTAAATGTGGAAATGTGTTGGCTTTGCTTGTCTAGCATCCATGCCTCTTGTGGCTTGGCTGGGCTGACTCTGCCGCTCCCAGGGTTGGCGTGGGACCCAGGCACACTTGACCAAGTCACCACGTCCTCCTGGGCACAGTGGCCAGCAGTGTCATATGACATGACCACAGCCTATCAGAGAGAAATATATGGCTTTTTCTGGAGACAATTAAAGAGGAATTTTTTTCTCTTCTCTGCTGCACTGGGATTTTAAAGATATGTGCCCATAATGGCTGGTAACCTGCTACCACCAAAAGGAGAGAGCCTGCTAAGAATGAGGCCAACAGAGGAGAAAGCAGAGATGAGAGATGGAGAGAGACTGGTCTCAATGCTATCTTCTAAGTGTCTAAATCCAGACATCCCTGAACCCAAAGAACCCATGGACTTTTCAGGTTTATAAGAAAATTAGGGGTGCCAGGGTGGCACGGTCAGTTAAGTGTCTGATTCTCTGTCCCTCTTCCTCTGCCCCTCCTGCTCATGCTCTCTCTCTCTTTCTCTAAAAAAATAAATAAATCTATAAAAAAGGGAACTTAATTTCTTTCTTCCTAAAGTCTATTTAATACAGACTCCAAAGCTCATGTTCTTTCCATTGGGTCACACTGTTTTAAGCATCAGAGAAAAAAATTACCTCCAAAAGGAAATAAAAATGATTTAACATAATAACAATTATATACATAGTTTTATGATATATTCTGTAGTTTATCTGTCAAACTGATTATTAAAATCACTGAAAAGATTTTGAGTTTGAAAAGATTTGAATAATTTTGCCACAAGGTAAATTACTTGAAAATGTTGTAAAATCTTACAGGGAATTTCTCAAGACTTACCTCTTAAAAACATATTCTTCCTGCCTCCCTCATCAAAGCCAATAATAAATGACATAAATTAAGAGGCTTTGTAAAACTAATAATTAGTCCATAGCTATAAAACATACTTCTTTAAGATAATATTTCAAATCAAATTTACTGGCAATTTTAACATTTGCACATAGAGGGTGACTCAAAAGCATAGACTATACTAAGGATAAGCAAGGTGCAGTGGGAACCAAAGTACGGTAGGGAAAAAGGGGTCCAGGATACTAACTCCCTCTTACTCATTCTAATTATTCACAAAGTGCATGTATCAGGCATGGTAGGCCAGGAAGTCAAAACAAAAATCCCAAATTTCAGTAGGCTTTATTTTTGCTCAGCTTTCTTTTTTGCTCATGCTAAATGTGCAGTGTGGGTCAGGGACTCTGCTCCATCATCACTCAGGGTTGGAGGCTCTACCCACTGACTAGTAGCTGAGCCATCTAGAAAACTTAACTTCCTTATCTGCTGTGTAAAGGAAGAGAAAGAATGAAGAACTCACAGCTGTGGTTAAGGACTCGCACTAGAAGTGGCATACATCATTTCTGCTCCCAGCTTTAGGCAAAATTAGTCACGCAGCCCCAGTTTTAGCTAAAAGAAAGGCTGAAAAATGACAGTGAATCACAAGCAATATTTGGTGAGCAATGACTATGTCATCTGGGCTGTCCAGATATCCAAGAACGGAAAGGAATGGAATGGAAGTTACGTGCTCCCTTGACTCGTATGTAACTACATTATGTTTATGAGTGTTATCTTTTACTTATCTATTACTTTTAGACTTTTCAAAAAGCAAATTTCTATACTGATCAGATGGGCTGCAGTAAATGTAGACATTAAGATAATCCATGACTCTGGAGTATAAGTAATTATATCTGGTAACATATCAGGAGGAGTATACCTTTAGTCAGTTAATCAAGTAGCCAGAATAACCTAAACTGATAAAGAGCGTGTGTGTGTGTGTATATGTGTGTGTTCCATGGGTGTCCATCCTCAGTCTCAGGAGAACAGGAGTGTGCCTGCTTGGTTTGCCTCATTTTAATGGATGTGAGGAAAGATGGAATGTGTACACCTGAAGAGTGACTTAAATCTTCTGATGTATTTTTAGAGAGCTCTGGATGGTAGTAATTTTTGTCTTTGTTAAGTAGTCTGAACTCTAAAGGTGGGCTAAATTTTGCTAGTAGTTTTTCAAAGGGGTGGTACTGTCCCTTAGGGAATGTTTTGAAAATCTGTGGTGGTGTGTTTTGTTTTTGGTTTTTGTCCATTAAAATAATGGAAGGCCCTATTGGCATTTAGTAGGTAGGAGTCCTGCATCTCTTGATAATCAAAAGCCCCAACTAGCATTCATGCTTATCATCACCTGAGCCTATATAACCAAAATATGCTTTTCATATAAACAGAAAAAAATGGGGGGGGGGGTGTTGGACTTTTGTTTTTATTAAATTTTCCAAGAATGCAACTATTGTGTAAAGACAGGAGAGGTTGCACTGTGTTTTGCTGAGTCTGACGAAAAAATGCTTTTTTTTTTTTAATTATTTATTTTAGAGAGAGAGAGATTGCAAGGGGGAAGAGGCAGAGGGAGAGGGAGAGAGAATCTCTTTTTAAAATTTATTTTTTAATTAATTTATTTTTATTTAAATTTGATTAATATATAATGTGTTATTGGTTTCAGAGGTAGAGGGCAGTGATTCATCAATCTTATATAACACCCAGTGCTCATTACATCACATGCCCTCCTTAATGTCCATCACCCAGTTATCCCATCCCTCCACTCCCTTTCCCCTCCAGCAACCCACAGCTTGGTTTCCTATGCTTTAGAGCCCCTTATGATTTGTCTCCCTCTCTGATTTCGTCTTGTTTTATTTTTTCCAGGAGAGAGAATCTTAGGCAGACTCTGTACTCAGTGCGGAGCCAGATGCAGGGCTCAATCTCACAACCCTGAGATCACGACCTGAGCCAAAACCAAGAGTCAGATTCTTAACAGACTGCACCACCCAGGCACCCCAAGAAATGTTTTCTATTTCAAAAATTCATGTGACCGATGACAACACTGCTAATATTTGCATTCATACTGATTCTCTACAAACATACAAGCACCTGATAATATTACATTACCTTCTCATGAAGTCGAGTTTGCTTATTGAGATATTTGAGTAACATATTATTATAAAATATTTTCCTTTCTTCTCCCATTTTTATTACACTTAAGATGCTGGGTGTTCTTCAAAATTATAAAGTAGTCAATAATAATACCTATAAATTTGATTTTAGGATAATAAAGGAACATTTAAAATATTGTCTATGAAGGGATTGGATCTGGAAAGGTTGAGAAGCAATGTGTTAGGCAATATGGCATGATGTTTAAAATCACAGAGTTCAGAGATAAGTAGATCTGAACTCAAACCTTAGTTCTATTATATAATCTCAGACAAATAATTTAACTACTCTAAACCTTAACAGATAGGAGTCTCTCAACTCTAGAACGAGAATACTACCTGTTACATGAGTCATTCTGAAGGCTAAAGGAGATAAATGGTTATCTTGGTGCCTGGCCCTTAGCAAGCAAGCAACAGATAAATCATGGCCATTATTTCTAAGTTATTGTAACAAATACAGTTTAAAATTCAACATAAAACACACAGAAGCTAGAGCCTGAGGACCTTAGAGCTCTTACGTGGCACTGTCAAAATGGTTTGCTTTGTTTTTCTCTAGTCTCCTGGGTCGGGGGCGGGGAGGTGGTTTCTATTTCCTCAAAGTCTAGCTAAGCCCTGTCAAGTCAGCTTGAGAAGTAAAAGCTATAAAAGTGTGTTTACATAGAACCCGGGGATTTTTTTCTGTCAGTATCTCTCCACTTTCTTTTTCCTGTTAAGAAACAGTTACTTTATCCATGCCCATGCCATCAACTAACAATGCACCTTCCACCCACACAGGCTACCATCTTGGTGGGTCTGAAAGAATGGCTCTATTTTCATCTGCCTTCAGGAGCTGGCTCTTTGAAAACAGGCAGTTCTGCTCTATAGGCTGGAAATGTGTTTCTACTTTGCTTTAGGGTCAGACATAGACAAGGTGTTAATGATCTTATCAGTAAAATATGCTTCATGAGATTAGCATTCCAGACTAAATTGGGCCATGTCTTTACAATCCCTCCCACCCATTCCTAAATTTCATTACAGTGTAGCTGTTAATTGCCCCAAAAGAGACATTTCCAACTCCTATCCTGGACCCTTACAGACTTGAGACATAGTACCTGGACTCTCTTTCCCTCTGGTATGGGAGGGAAAACTATTTGATGCCAAAGAAAATACACTGAAGCTGAAACTTCTAAGTTCTTATCCTATTTTAGTGTTAGAGCCCTACATAATCTCAATGTCATCAAAATAACGGAAACTGACCTCTTGTTTTGACTTGTTTAATTTCCTTTTTTTTCCCTCAGAAGTCGAACATAACATTGAAGGTTCAAAAATCAAAAGAGGGAGGAGGAAGGTGATTTCTTAAAAAGGAATTTTGGATTTCATTTTTCTTTCTACGTGAAAGCTCTTCTATAAACTCCCATAAGACTGAAGTCTAAAATTTTGTAAGATTCATCCCCTCTAACACTCACGTTAACCAATTTTAAGAAAATTGCCTCACTTTACAAGCAATGCCATAATTCAGACATCTTTCCCTTGAATAATGAGCATACAGTGGTCACTCATCCTGAGAAGCAGGCATGAAGTTTGATCAAAGCCACAGCTGAAATCCCAATGATCATGAACTCTGTGCCCTGAAAAGAACTTGGAGAGGGCCTGATTCAACTCACTCACTCTGTAGGCTGGGTTGCAAATGGATCCCTTCTGAGGAAACAATAAACTCTTCAACAAATCCGTAGTAATCTTCTACTGTGTAACAGGCACTGTTCTAGGGTTCAGAGATACAGCAATACAAAGCAAACCAAAACGAAACAAAACCCTGCCTTGGTAGAGTTCATAATCTAGTGGGAGAAAACAGACAATAAGAAAAATATATAAGTATATTTGATAATGTATAGAAAGATAAATTCTAATTGAAAAAGCAGGGAGGGGTGCTGGGAGTGCCAGGGAATGGAATACAGTCTTCGTAGCAGGGACAAGGGTGGGCCTCACTGTGTAGGTGACATCTGAGAAAAGACTTGAAGGAGGTGAGGTTGTGCGCTATGGTAGATCTCTGGGAGAAGAACATTCTAAGCAAAAAGAAGCTTCCATGGAAAGGCCTGTTGGAATAACAGTACAGAGTCCAGTGTGGCGAAAGGGGTAAGCAGAAGAGGCCAGGTAGGTCATGGGTGCCAGGTCCTATGGGGCCTGTGGGCCATCCTAAGGATGTTGGCTTTCACTCTGAGATGCAGAGTCATCTCAGAGTTTTGATTAAAGAAATGACATGACTTGAATTAAGGTTTAAAAGGAAAACTCTGGATGGAGAATGGCCTGTATAGGGAAGGAAAAAAGTCCTTTTCCTCTACCCTGGCCTCTTTTAGTTCAGAGGTTCTGGCCCTGCAAATTTTACTGACAAAAGACAGATTAAGAGAAGAAAAGCATACAAATTTTACTTGATGTTAATTTTTATGTGACACAGGAAAAAGGTGAAGACTCAAAGAAGTGGGTGGGCCTAAGAGCTAATACACCATTTTCAACAAAGTGCAATAAACCATGGAGACATAACAAGACAAAGACACTGCACGCTCATGTTTAAGCTTTTGAGGGCTGCAAGCTGTGGGAAGGTAGTACATGGTAGACACAGGTGGGAGGTAAGGGCTTCTTAACAAGGTTGTTTGTGTAGGTCCATTGGGGTGTCAACTTTCTGCCTTCTTCCTGGCCATAACACATCCCCAGGAGAAGGGACTAAGGGCAGTCCTCTTTCAGGAGTCTCTGCTTTTAGTCAGAAAAGGAAAGCTCCAGGAAGGCTCCTATCTGCACCTATTGAATCTCAAATGCCTTCAGCTTAAAGTAATCCTTCTGCCAAAGTGGCATATTTTAGGGTGGCGTATTCCGAGCCCCTTCAGCCTGCATGAGGACAAAGATGGGAGAAGGGAGTCTCACAGGGGGCTCCTACAATAGCTCAAAGTGGGAGATAAAGGTGGTTTGGACCAGAGCGAAAACAGCGAAGGAGGTGAGGGATACCCAGATCTAGACATGTATGACTGGTAGAGCCAGCATGACTTCCTATGGTGTGGACATGGGGCGTGACAGAAGAGTCCACGATGACTCCAAAGTTCCAAGCCTGGAATTGTGAATCATCAGACTAGTTGAGAGAATGAATGGTCTCCAACTCAGTTCTGTGTGTTCTTCCTGGAATTTGTTTGGCTCTGTAGATAGAGGTTAAGAATATTTCGTCATCCTCAGGGGCTCCTAACTCCCCTTGAACAATTTCTGAGCCAACAGGCCAGGTCAGCACAGACTAATGTACCACACCAGCTATGTAGGATGCAGCCTGTCTGAATTCCACGGGTGTCCCTGCTGAGACAGACAAGGGCTCGCCCTTGGAAAACTCTGCTGTCTTTATGACTTCACCGTAAGGGAAAATGTGAGTTCAGACGTCTGCTTTCATTAAAAAAAAAAAGACAAAGAAAAAGTAAATGAAGTCATTTAATCATTCTGTAAAGAATATGAGCAAGAGAAGACATTTTCTCTTCATCATTGCTGTGGGGAAAATTCACACAGCTCTTCTTCCTGCCAGAATCTAGGAAGAGTCTAGAAGGTTGCCTAAAACCTCCTAGCAAAAAGCAAATAGAAAGGATAACCTTTTTGCCACCGGTGAGGTTCCTTCACTGGCCTGGACCAGGCAGGTTCCTTGTCCCTGTAACCCTAGGAACATCAGTCTGGTTTTTTTTTTGTCTTTGTTTTTGTTTTTGTAATTTTCTCCTCAGTTTTATTGAGATATAATTGATATGTAACATTGTATAAGTTTAAGATGTACAATGTGATTTGATATATGTATATATTGTAAAATGATCACCACAATGTTTAGTTCACATCCATTACTTTACGTAGTTACAATTTTACTGTGATAAGAATTCTTCAGACCCACTCTCTTAGCAACTGTCAAATATACAGTACAGCATTGTTAACTGTAGTCATCATTATATGTTACAACCCCAGAATATACCTGCCTTATAATTAGAAGTTTGTACCTTTGACCACCTTCACCCAATCTCTGCACCTCCCACCCTCTGCTTCTGGCAACCACCAATGCAATCTCTGTTTCTACGAGTTTGGTTTTTTAGATGCCACATATAAGTGAACAACACTCATGTCTTAACAGAATCTTTCTGCCAACAAAGGGTGAGGAACGCAAACCATTACTGTTCTTAATACTTCTGCTTTGAACTATTACAGTTAATTTCCATAAATCACATGTTCAAGCCCATTCTTTCTGCTTTCAAATGCTATGCACATTTCACTACACCCTGTCCTCAAGGAGCTTAGAGACTAGGAGAAGGAAGGAATACACAGATAATGAAAATATAAGACAAAGTGTGAGAAGAGCCATGAGAAATTCAAGTAATCATTATAGGGAATGAGAACACAGACTCTAGAGCCAAGCATCTTAAATTCAAATCCTTTCTTTGGCACGTACTGGCTGTGCAGTCCTGGAACAATTACTTAACCTTGCTATACCCCGATTTTCTCATTTGTGATGGGAATACTACCAGCACTTAACTTGTAGGGTTACTGTGAGAATTGAGTAGGATATCTACACACACATAGTAAGTGACATATATGTGTTGCTGTTGATGGTGAAGAGTTCCAGAAATGCTTCAAAGAAGAAATGGCCTTGTAAGAAAGGGTAGTACTTGGATAGTAACGACTGGGAGAAGCTCCAAACACAGAGACTAGAGTGATGGAAGATTTGGAAACTGGGGAATCTCAGAGAAGCAACAGCCACAGAGTTTGGATGGAGTATGGACTGGTGATTCTCCATGCTGTGACGTGCATACAGGGCTCTAGATGTGCTTTGTTAAATGATAGCCCCAGGCCTGAGATGTGATTTGGTTCCTTCCCAGGAAAGTGACCCCCCCAACCCCAACTCCTAACACCAGTGAAGAAGCAGTTGGGAGGCTGAAGCCAGGAAGGCAGACTGGAGTCAAATCACATCCTAATACCAGGGTAAGGGGTTGAGCCTTACTTTTTGCTACTGAAGAGTTGTGACAGTGAATGCTATCATCAGAGATGTTCCCACATGTGAAAATGCACAACTCTAAAACAACATTATCAACTGCCCCATGTTATACACTGTACAAGAAAGTATATCAAAAACCATTCTTGGGGGAAGATGGCAGTGTGAGAAAGTCCTAGGTTCACCTCATCCCACAGATACAATTGGGTAACACTCACATCAGTGTAAATAACCTAGAAAATGACCCGAAGACTGGCAGAGCACACTCTCCACAGCTTCGTGTACAGAAGAGACCACCAAGAGGGACTTAAGTAATTGTCCATGGGAGGGAGGGACATCCCAGGTGTGGAGAGAGGAGAGAAAAAGATCCTCATACTGGGCACCCCAAGCTCGGGGAAGCTGTGCAGGGAAGACGTGTGGCTTTGAGAACCAGCGGGGCCTAATTCTGTGAGTTCTCACGATCAGTGGGGATTAACATCTGGAACTGTAAACATCAGTGGGCTCAGCTCTGGAAGAGCTCGGAGGGTGAGAAGAAACTGAGTCTCCACCTTAAAGAGACAACACAGCAAAGAGGCCTGTAGAGATACAGCATAGAAGCAGCATTTTGAAAAATGCCTGGGGTCTACAGGAGGCAGATTTACTTACTAATCACAGAGCATGTGATCGAGGGGCAGGGAACTTTAAGAGACTTCTCTAGGAACAATGGAGCTGGTAGGCACAATTTCCCTCCCACCTCCCAGCCTAGACACCTCTGGGAACCAGCAGAGCGCCAACGCTCTACACTTAGCTTGCTAACAGTGTGCCCCACCCCCACATTCTCCTGAAGACACACCCCTCCAGCCAAGCTGGCCTCAGTCTAAGCAGCTGCAGGTCCCCTCAAATATGCCCTTGGCCAGAGCCTAGCCAAAGCAGTGCCACAAGCCTGGCAGCATGGAAACAGCCCTGACAGGGGCCAGCACCACTCCAAAGTGTCTCCAGCCCTGGGACAGGGGAAGATAAACGCACACACCAATCTGACTGCAGCCCCAGCACTGGGGTTGGGAAAGACATCTGGTCTCACTGCAGACCCCACCCACCAATGAAAACCTCTCAGGGGACAACACCACAGGGAAAGTGCCCTGCAATTTGGTGCTACTGTATCCCTGGCAAATGCTTGGTCTGGCTTAACTCAAGCCCAAGGTGGCCCTAGACTGGCCCGCTAACAACACAGGGACCAAACCCTGCCCACAGCAGGCAAAGAGATCCATTGCAGACAGCTGGACTGAAGGAAAAATCAGTCCTCTTCTTCTTCCCAGTGGAACCCACCCGTCATAAGTGCGCAGCAGAAATTAGGGAAATGGTATTGTACCTTTGGTTAGCTCTTCATTCAGTTTCCAATCCCACATGTTCCTGACTGGGTTGGGGGGGAGTGGTGCTCTCTTCCAAGAGGCCGGAGAGGCACTGCACTAGGAGGAGCTCCAGTAATAATGGCTAAAGACGGTATTTCAATAGCCACAACCACGATCCACAACCAAGAACGTGTCTATATGGACCCAATTACTTGGAAATAGAGTATTAAAAACTTTTCTTCTTTCCAAGAACCATTCCTGAGCTGGAAAAGAAGTTTTTATAATTCCCCCTCAAAAGTCTGTACACAAATTTTCCCAGGACCCTCTGTCCCACCCTTGGCACCCTTTCCTCCTTCTTAGCTCTCTCAAAAATGCCACACTCTTTCAAAACGCTGGGCCCTCTCATGGCTGATGAGGGCCCCAACTTTAGTGTGCCAACAGGCATAATTCCACACTTCCAGTATGTTCTTTCTACCTGTCCATTCCTCGACCCCCATCAAAGCTTAAGTGTCCCGTATCTTATCTCCTCTAGGTACTAGTTCTGTCAATTGCAGTGGATGGTATAAGGTTACTATGTCCTCCTCCTAGTTACTATAACATCTTAACTCAGTGTTGTTAAGAAAGCTGTTGTTCTGTTTAAACATGACAATCAATGTTCTGAATAATCGTATTGGGGGAATGACAGCAGGTACAGTAAGAGAAGAGAAGGAAGCTGTGATTCTTTTAGGAATTAAATGCATTTGAGTCAGAGAGCTGTGTCTGAGGCCACACTACACATCTGGTAGAACAGCAGTGCATGAAATAGCTCCCTGATGAAACAGTCAAGGCTTCTTGAACTTGAGTGTGCCAAAGAATCACAGGGCACTTGCTAGAATTCCGACTCTTGAGGCCCACCCCCAGAGTTCCTGCACGTCTGGGGCAGGCCCAACATCATGCAGGCTCACCAGTGGTTCACAGACCACACTTCGAGAAACACCGAGCCAGAGAAACTCCAGACATAACAGTTGTATGGTGCCAACTGGGAACTTGTAGGCTTCAGGAGCTTCCCTCTTTTTTCTCCTCTCTGCACTCTCTGCGGGCTGTAGGGAGGATATACACACACAGGGAGAGGTCCCTGTGAAACATCACCAGAAAGTGCGTAGGACATAGCTAAATGTCTCAAAGGTTTAAACAAAGCGGCCTGAAATTTTCTTTTCTTTTGGAAAATTGTAAGCCCACAGAAAGATCGCTACCACAGTATATCCCACACTAGGTCCACCAGCTGCTAGTATCTCATCCCACCCACCGCACCCCTCAGTGCCTGTAAACGTGCTCCCCTTCTACCAAACTCTGAAAGTGGACTCCAGACCTCATCACAGTTCACCCCTAAATTCTCCAATTTGCGTCTCTCAGAAACAAGGGCTCTCTCCTACACAACCACATCACCATTACCCCACCTGAAAGCCAACATTCATTCAGTAACATCACACCACACATAGTTGTACCGCAACCCCCCTCCCGTGTGCCACGTAGCCTTTGCAGCTGCGCGCCCATCCCACGGTGTGGGATTCCCATCCTGAGTTTGGTTATTATGTCTCATTATCTCCCCCAATCCCAAACCATCTTTGTACTTCCCTTGGTTCTTTACGACGTTGAATCCTCTTTAGAGTACACGTCAGTTGTCTACAGAATATCCCACGTTCCACATTGTTCTCTTTCCTGGAATTCAGTTGAGGTCAAACAGTTACAGCAAGGATGCCTCTCAGCTGATGTGGAGTACCTTCCTTTCATGACTTCTGGGCACATAAAATGCAAGGTGATCACATGGAGGGAGCCGGCACAGTGCCCTACAGTGTTCTTAGGGTTTCTCCACGCGCTGTGAGACCTTTTCTTTTTGCAGGAGTTTACATTCATCCCTCTACTGCTAGTATCGGCCTGACGCATCACTCCAGCATAGCTCACCAGCTGGCTGTGCCGTGTTTTCATTTTTCCACTATACATAAGTTGAAGAGGACTGTATTATTTTCTACCTCCTAGGACTGCTGCCAACTTGAATTATACGTTATTGCATTTATTCTCCTTATGAAATACATGCTTTTTGGAAGATGTATGGAAAATTAGGACTTACAAGTCCTGTCATTATTTTACAAGAACTTGGAAGTCCTGAATGAGCTTTTAATGTCAAGATGTCTTAAAGCCTCTGAGAGTTTGAGCCAGACGTGAGCTATGAATATAACCAATATACTCTTATCATAAGAAAATATTTATGGTGAGTCAAAGCTTGTTTTTTGCCTACATCAGAGATGAGAGTAAAGGGTAGATAGGCAGTGCTCGATAGTTCTTAAAATGAGCATAAAGATAGTTATTTAAGTGTTTATAATTTCTTCCTATTTTGTTACAAATTATTTTATAGCATTTCTCACTGGCTATTATATTAATGATGTTACATATTTTTTACAATTTTATTTATTTATTTATTTATTTATTTAACAGAGAGACAGGGAGAGCATAAGCAAGGGGAGTGGGAGAGGGAGAAGCAGGCTCCCCACCGAGCAGGGAGTCTGACATAAGGCTCGATCCCAGGACTCTGGGATCATGACCTGAGCCGAAGGCAGATACTTAACTGACTGAGCCACCCAGGCACCCCTGATGTTACATTTTTAATATCATTCATTTCTATAGGGAAATCTTAACTGCCTCAGTAATGTGTTAATCTGTGCTGCCAATCAAAGAAGCAATATAAAATACTTTTGAAAACCTCAGAAATCCCAGACCATGCCTTACTTTAGTTGAAGGTAGCCATGTGCAGGGTTGGGAAGAAAAGAAACTTCCTCACATATGTAAGCCAGAGAAATAAAGTGAAAGCAAGTCACCTTAAATCCTTTGTACACCAAGGCTGGGTTTAATTCATATTTAAAAATTAATTTATTGACAGAAACTGTCCCTCCAATTAAAAGCATTTCTCATGAAGAACTTTAGAGAGTCACAAAGCCATTGAACTGAAAGACACTTTAGATTTCTCCTTCGATCCTTTCGCTTTACAGGTGAAGAGGCTGAGGCTGGAAAAGACAGTTTGCTCAAGGTCATACTGCTAATCAAAGGTAGATCCATAAAGACTTAAGAGGTCGAGATAAAGGCAGGAAGTCCAGGAACTTAGCAAGGACGTATATCCAATGAGACAGGTCTTTGAGTTCCTTAAATTACATCTCAGGGCAGAAGTCAGAACATCTATAAATACAGATAGCTCTGCCTTTTGTGCACCTTTACCCCAGAGATGAGGGAATGTTATGCATTTCATCTAAGATTACATCTTACCGTCTATCCTGCTTTCTTCTTTGGACTCTCCCCCTCTAAAGTGATCACAGTACAAATATGATTTACCTTTTTAAATTTGCTCATGTGTATCACTGCAGACCCGTTTATTGGGCCAATAATAGCAGCAGTCCCATCTGAGGCATTAAAATCAAATGGCCCCATGAAGCACAGCCAGTCCTTGCCGGCCTTATAAATCACTCACAGCATTGTAGAGCATCACTGGGATTTTAATGGAAAATCCTCACTTAAAGGCATTAACAGAAACTGTATTTCTTTCTTTCTCTGGTTTCTTCCTTGGCTTGAAAAATTCTTTGTGCTTTCCTTCTCCTTTCAAACCCATACATCAATCCATTCCTGGCTATCGGCCCAGGAAAGATGGGCCTGAACCCATTAGGCTGAGAAGGTTTCATTGTGTCACTGCACTGGAAGATTAAGTGGCCAGGATGACTTCATAGGAAAGAACTGGAATAAATGCTATCACCCTCCCTGACACAGCAACTAAGACAGTGGGCATTTTTGACCTAGACAATCTTGACTCCTGAAGGAAAAGGAGCAAGGATGTAGACTCAGGCAACCAGGGCCAGAAAGTCCTCCTACTCTAATAAGCAAAAGCTTTAGAGAAACACTGTATTTAAAAAAACTGATCATTGGGTAGAACCTTCTTTTTTTTTCTTTCAGGTTTATTGAGATAAAATTGACATACAACACTGTATAAGTTTGAGGTGTACAACATACTGAGTAGATTTAAATAATTACCACAGTAAGTTTAGATAACATCCATCATCTCATATAGATACAAAAGAAAAAAATTATGTCATGATGAGAACTTTTAGGATTTACACTTTTTAGCCCATTTCCAATATGCAGCAGTGTTAACTACGGTCACCATGTTGTACAGTATACCCCTAGTATTTACTTGCCTTATAACTGGGAGTTTGTACCTTTTTTAAAAAAAAAAAATTTTTATTTATTTACTTGAGAGAGAGAACGAGCAAGCAAGGGAGAGAGCACTAGCGGGGGGAGGGACAGAGGGAGAGGGAGAAGCAGACTCCCCCCTGAGCAGGGAGCCCGATGTGGGTCTCCATCCCAGGACCCTGGGACCATGACCTGAGCCGAAGGCAGATGCTTCAACGACTGAGCCACCCAGGTGCCCCAAAGTTTGTATCTTTTGACCACCCTCCTCCATCTCTCCTACTCCCCTGACCTTGGGTCACCACAATCTGTTCTCTGTATGTATGAGTAGGAGTTCCGTTTTGTTTTTTGTTTTTTTGTTTTTAGATTGAACATATAAGTGAGACCATGCGGTATTTGTTTTTCTGTGGCTGGCTTACTTCACTTAGCATAATGCCCTCAAGGTCCATTCACGTTGTCCCAAGTGGCAGGAATTCCTTCTTTTTACTATTTCATTGTATACATATTCATTATCTTTATCCATTCATCTGTGGATGAACACTTAGGTTGCTTCCATGTCCTGGCTATTGTGAATAAGGCTGCAGTGAACATGGCGGTGCGCATAGCTCTTTGACATAGTGATTTCATTTCTGGAAGGAACTTCTTGAGCAGCAGTGTCCCCACATAACTCTGTACCAGCACATTCATCCTCCAGGCCAGTGTCAGGCTCAGAGGCATTATTTTCTCACCAAGGAGAAGAGCCTTTCCTTTTCCTGCCATCTGCTCTGAGCTGGGGGATTTTCTTTTCTTTTTTTAAAATATTTTATTTATTTATTTGTCAGAGAGAGAGAGGGAGAGAGAGAGCACAGGCAGGGGGAGGGGCAGAGGCAGGGGGAGAAGCAGACTCCCCACTAAGCTGGGAGCTGGATGTGGGAATTGATCCCAGGACCCTGGGTTCATGACCTGAGCCTGAAGGCAGACACTTAACCAACTGAGCCACCCAGGGGGCCCTGAGCTGGGGGATTTTCACTCAGCTTACTATTCTTGCTCACTCTGCCTTCTGTTTTTCTTAGTACAGATTGTGCTCACTTTGCATGGCACGATCACAGAGGATGACTGTACAGGATGAAACCATGCAAAATGGTCTTAATGGAAAAAATTACAGCTGCTCTGTGATCTTCACAAAATGTTATCAGTGGCCTAACAGGAAATATATATTAGTTCTGCCTCCCTGTTCCTGGCACAGAGCTCCTGAAATCTTTATAATTTCCTAAGTGATAAAAGCACTAGCAGCATCTCTCTAATATTTGGTCTTTGACCCGTCCCTGACACAGGCCTCCTAAAACCCTTGTAAACTCCTAACTGATAAAGAGCACTAGGAATTTCTTTTGTTCCACTGAGTCAACTGTGGGTAGGGACTGGTCACCAGAAGACCAAGCCATGATTAGAAGTTTGGAATTTTCAGCCCAACTCCCTAACCTTCAGGGATGGGGGAGGGTCAGAAGCTAACTTAATAATTGGTTATGCCGGGCGCCTGGGTGGCTCAGATGGTTAAGCATCTGCCTTCGGCTCAGGTCATGATCTCAGGGTCCTGGGATCGAGTCCCGCATCGGGCTCCCTGCTCCTTGGGAGCCTGCTTCTTGCTCTGCCTCTCTCTCTCTCTCATGAATAAATAAATAAAATCTTTAAAAAAAATAATAATAATTGGTTATGCCTAGGTGAGTAAGCCTCCATAAAATTCAAATAGTATGAGATTCTTAGGGCTTCCAGGTTGGGGAACATCCCCACAGTGGGAGGGTGATATACCCTAACTCCGTGGGGACAGAAGCTCCTGCACTCGAAACCTTCCCAGACCTTGCCCTATGTATCTCTTCATCTGGCTGTTCATCTATATCCTTTCTCACAAACTTTAATAAACTGGTAAACATAAATGTTTCCCTCAGTTTTGTTAGCTGCTCTAGCAAATTAATTGAACCCAAAGAACAGGTCATTGCCATCTGCAATCCACAGCCAGCTGGTCAGAAGCACAACCTGGGCTTGTGACTGGCGTCAGAAGTGTGGTGTGTGTTGGGGGAGGAGAGGGAGTCTTGTGGGACTCAGCCCTTAGCCTGTGGGATCTGACGCTGTATCCAGGTAAACGGTGTTAGAGTTGAGTTGAACCGTAGGACACCTCGCTGGTGGCACCAAGAATTGCTTGGTGTGTGGGGCACCTGGGTGGCTCAGTCAGTTGAGCATCTGCCTTCGGCTCAGGTCATGATCCCAGGATCCTGGGATTGAGCCCCGCATCGGGCTCCCTGCTCAGCGGGGAGTCTGCTTCTCCCTCTTCCTCTGCCTGCTGCTCCCCTGCTTGTGTTCTCTTCCTCTCCCTCTGTCAAATAAATAACACCTTAAAAAAAAATTGCTTGGTGTGGAGAAAACCCCCTACCCATCTGGTGACCAGAAATGTCAGAAGTGAAGTGCTTTGTGTGAGTAGTGAAGGAAACACATAGGGAAGAAACTCACAGAAGGGAAAAACTGGGTTTTTCCCTACAGAGAAGGAAAAAGCTGTTTTTCCATATTATCCAAGCATTAAAAGCTCTTGCTGTTCATGGGGGTACCTGCGTGGCTTAGTCAGTTAAGCATCCAATTCTTGATTTCAGCTCAGGTCATGATCTCAGGGGCATGAGATCGAGCCCCAAGTGGGGAATCCATGCTCAGCAGGGAGTCTGCTTCTCTTTCTCTCTCCCTCTCCTTCTGCCCCTCCCTCTGCTCGCACGCTCTTTCTCCCCCTAAAATAAGTAAATAAATCTTTTTTAAGAAGCTCTTGCATTTTATAATAAATGTACAGAGAAATAGAAAAATGGCAGAATTTCATATATTTTGATTAAAAACATTAGAAACATTGAGAATTAAATTTATTTCATTTCTTTATTTCTCAAGAGTAACTTAAGCGATGATCACTTTCTTCTTGTCATATAATTTATGACTCAGAGCAAGCATCTTTCCAATGCTGTGGCAGATCATCTCAATCTTTAAGTTTGGATCAGCTTTCAACATTTTATCCTTTGTGTTTTCAATGCCGTGAAATGTCTCCAAGAGTTCCTTTAATGTAAGGGTTTGTTGGGTTTTTTTTTGCCAGTGTCACGTCCTCCGAGACCTGTTGACCCTTCCTGTCACTACCTCTTGAAGTTCATGTAAGTCTGATTTGTTCCTCTGGCTGTGGATCTGGCATCTCCTGAACAGCAGCCAAGTCAACGTCCCCACAGAGACGATTCCTTCTGGAATTCCATTTACCTCCTATTCCCACCACACTTCCAGCATTACCACTTCTCGTCTTTTGGGGGCCCTTCCTTATTGGTCAATACCCTCTTTCAATTATCCCCTCTCATGAAGCCTCCAGTGTGTGTGTGTGTGTGTGTGTGTGTGTGTGTGTGTGTGTGTATTGCTGGGAGATTAGGAGGGAACACCACTGCGTACTCTGCCCTGTGTGAATGAACGGAGTAACAGATATGCAGCAACCAAGCACGGACAGACACTGAAGGAAGAGACATAACTGGTCACTGATCAACCTTTTGATCTGTTATTCACATAGTGATTTGTAGACTGAAAAGCTAGCAGTCGAACGAATTTGCACTAGATGCTATTACTCAGAGTTAACACAAGATGATAACTAAAATTTGAACTGTGTTCTGGGGGACTCCGGTTATTAACTAAACCATGATAGCTGAAATTTATGCTTATCAAAACCAGAAAGAGTAATGCATATATATGATTATATGCATATGTATACATATGCATCATCTTATATGGTTTTTATGGTCCTGATATAAAAGGGTTTGTCCTGCTCCCACTTAGGCAAAATGGAAAAACTATGTCAACTATCTTATTGTTCTTCCTTAACCAAGGAAATTATTTACACCCCTATATCATTTAAAAGCTAGCCCAAACTAACAAGACATATAGATCATGATCTAAATAGGAAAGCTCAATATTATAAAGATGTCAGCCCCTTCTTCACAAATTCATCTAGTGATATAACAAACCCAACTAAAATCCCGATAGAAGTTTAAGGGGAAGAGAAGCTTTATGAAATGGTTCTAAAATTCATCTAGAAAAATAAACACATGAGAAGAGGAGAGGAAAAAAACTGCAAAACAATAATTGTGCTACAGGTCCTGTTCTACCAGATCTAAAGCTCTAATAATTAAAATAAGGACCTAGCCCCAGAATATGGAAAGGGGTTCCAATTCCCTGATAACCAGTAGACAAACCGAAACAATGCAAAACCATGTTGAACTACAAGATTGTCAAATATTTAAGAGAAAAATAACTCAGTGTGGGTGATGTTGTGGTAATAGTGCCATGTGTCACATTTCTGAAGGTTATCATGTGTAAAAGCCTTCACACTGTGCACTTTACCCAGCATTCATGAGAAGTCGGGCTCCTGGCTAAAATCCTAACCACAGGCAATTAGAAAGGCTTTACCTGACAGGCCTCACCGGAAAGCTGGCCTCCCCACACGAGACTCGGCGCAGCGCTGTGCATCGCCCTCTGAGGGGAGATGGAGTCTAGGTCCCAGGGGTCCCCAGGTCAAACTGCGTACTTACAATCAGAGCCTTGCACTTGCATCCCCCAGTCTCTCTCTCTGAGGCCTTGGGCAGAGGTCTTCAGGTGCCTCTGGAGGCCCTCGTCATGGGGGGAAGGGGAAACCCGGAAGACACGTCCCCCACCCCGGCTTAGTGCCCAGTACTTTTCCACTCTTGACCCTTCCTTCTCCTGGTTCCCTACAATTCCAGAGTCTACAAAAGTGCTGGAGACTTTTGTTCAGGGCTCCCTGAACATTGAGACAATGCCCATAGGTTCTATGTGGAAAATGGAAGATGGCGAGTCAGCGCCTCCTCCAGCTCTAGCTTTTGACTCTAACTATTGCAGAAAGAGAGCAAAACCTTGACTGTAACTTTAATTTTGGCTCATTCTTGCCTTCATTAACTTCAACACTTGACAGCTCAGCTGTCTCTTCATATCAGTTGAGCTCCTGAACACCTCTATTTCTAAGAAATAATGCCAAGGAAATAATAAGGCAAATGTGCAAAGTGACATGTAAAGATGTTCAACACAGGACTGTTTAGAATAAGAGGAATCTTTAAAACAAAAACAACAATTTCTCATCAATGGAAGACTGCTAAAATAAATTAAAATGCATTTATATATTGAAATACCAGACAACCACTCTAAGTGGTTGATGTATATTGATCTGTATTTATTGGCATGGAAATATGCCTCTGAAATAATGTTATGTGGAAAAAAAGCGACAATATTGCATGTACAATGTTGATGAAAAACGAACAAACCTTTTTAAAAATTTTAAAGAGAAAGGAAAGACTTTTATTGGAGCCCAAGTTAGGTCAGCTGCCGGGGGCAGACAATCTTCACAAAGTAGAGAGTGCTCCAGGAAAAAACATTTGGTAAAGAGTTATCTATGGGTTTTTTTTTTTTAATATATAAAGAGTTACAAATGATCATGATGAAGGATATTCCAGAAAGTTACAGATATTACCTCAGTTTTTAGTATGTGCAAGGCTGCAGGACTTCAGTTTTATGGGAACCCAGGAGGTTTTCTTCTTTTTCTTACCTTTATGTTTGGAATGCTCCTTATTTGTTTATTTTTTTAATGAAGCAGATGTACAATGTGTGCTTGGGGCAGAAAAAGAGCCCATGCTTTGAGGTTTTCCTGAGTCATTTTGACCTTGGTAAATGTTCAAGTGTAGCTTCCCTGGGAGCCAGGAGAAGGACCCACAAATATTCAAAGCTGAAAATGTCCTTTCTCAAGAGTAAGGCTCTAGCTTGATTGAAACATGGCTGTGCCTGTGTGTGTAACTACATGCATGTGAGCTCACAGAGAAAAGTCTGCAAGTTGGCCCGTATTACATTTTGTGTATGCTTATTCTGTGTAAAGAGTTACTCTGAGTATTTTATGTACATTATCTAATAGTTCTCAAAAGGTAGGTGCCCTTGTTACATTCATTTTACAGATCAGAAATCTGACGCATGGACGATTAAACAACTTGCCTGAGGTCACCGCTCACAAATGACAGGGTTAAGATTCTAACCAGCATCCTAAACCCAGATCCAGCCCATTCTGAGCCTTCTAATAAAGCAGTCTCACCAAGACAGAGTTAGTGATAATCTCTGGCAGTGGAGCTGCAATAGTGGTTGTTTTTTATGCTTTTCTTTTTTTTTTTATTTTTATTTGAGAGAGAGAGAGAATGAGAGACAGAGAGCATGAGAGGGGGGAGGGTCAGAGGGAGAAGCAGACTCCCTGCCGAGCAGGGAGCCCGATGCGGGACTCGATCCCGGGACTCCAGGATCATGACCTGAGCCGAAGGCAGTTGCTTAACCAACTGAGCCACCCAGGCGCCCCTGTTTTTTATGCTTTTCAATGTTGTTTGAATTTTTCAAAAATACACTACTTTAACCCCTTAAAAAACAAAATTATTTTTTAGAAAATGAATACAGCCCCCATAAAATATTTCTCTTAGAACTAAATCTTTCACTTTTAATCAGAGATGCCATCAGCTGCAAGGAGAATGTCTGCTCAACACGAGAACAAACAGGAGTTTCTTTTTCTCGCATAAAAATCTGGAAGTAGGCTGTCCATGGTTGGTTTTCCTGTTCAAAGATTTCATCAGGGATCTAGACTCTGGCTTTTTGCTCTATCGTATTTAATGTTTTGGCTTTTGACTTCATGGTTACAAAGTAGATGGTGCATCTTCAGGCATCATAACTGAGTGATAGAGAGAAGGAAAGAGGAGACTGATGGAATAATTACGAAAGTGTCTTTAGCTGTACCCTCAGCAGACTTGTGTTTACATCTTACAAGCCAAAACTATGCTACATGGCTACCTCCAGCTGAAAGGTCTTCAAGAACTGGGCAAACAGATTTTTACCTTACTGGAAAGCTAACCACCTAGCCTGCAGAAGGTCTAAGGCTCCTGGGTCAAACACAAAGGACTTGATCGTGCACAGCACAGTGGGCAGTGTGAACTTGATGTTTGCATGAATGCCCTTGCCCCCACCCACTCCGAGTCCCACAAGGGCAATGTAGAAGCAGGCCCAGGTAAATACTGAGAACAAGGCAGGTTTGTGTCTCAAGTGAGAAACCCTGAGCTTAGTAAGGCCCTGATTTTGAAAGGGACGTTTGGCAAACATGCCCAACCTCTGCCCCAGAGAAGAACCTTATCTTTATTATCCTGCCCTCTGCCGCAGAGGTAGACACTGTCTCTATGCACCAGGAATCTTCACTATACAAATACCCTTAGAGTCAAAGTCCAACACAAACTCAGAAGACAAGAAGAAATGCAAGAGGCCCACAGGGAATGGTCTCCTAACAAAGGCTATCTCCAGGTAGGGAGAAAGAGGTTATGGATGGAAGTTGTGTTAGCCAACCAAAAGTATTTGTCACCTGCCATTAAAGGATTGTCCTCTAATTGTCATCAAGCTGAGAACAATTAACCAGCAAACAATTTCTCTAGAGATAAATTAGTTTCCCATTAATGCCCTAACAAATTACCACAAATTTAGTGGCTTTAAAACAACACAGATTTACTCCCTTAAAGTTTTGGAGGTCAAAAGTCCAAACTCGGTTTTACAGGGCTAACAACAAGGTGTCAGCAGGGCTGTTTCCTTCTGAGCATACTGAAAGAACGACCTGGTCCCTTGCCTTCTTCACCTTCTAATGGCCATCTGTATTCCTTGGCTTGTGACCTCTTCCTCCACCTCCAAACCCCACCACTGTGGCCTCTGCTAACATCATCACACTGCCTCCTCCTGGGGCCCTTGAAAGGACTGCTGTGATTTCACTGGGCTCACCTGGGTGACTCAGGAGACTTTCTGTCCCAAGAGCCTAGACTGAGTACATATGCTAAGTTTCTTTGCCAGATAACATTCACAGGTTCCAAGAATTTAGCACCTGAACATCTTTTGGATGCCATTATTCAGCACACTACAACTGACTTTAGTAAATAAAACAATGGAGTTACTTCTTTAAATGTCATATATTGTAAAACTTCTTTAATTTAGAATGAATTCAACAAGAGTGATAACCACAGATACAAACAGGACAGACTCAAGTTTTCATTTACTTAATAAGCCCTTTATTCTGAGATTCTTCAGATTCATACTTTAAATAGTATTGTAAAAATATTATTTCCAAACCTAACAATAAACTGTTTTTAAGCAGCCTTATTAAATACTATAAATGTACCTGAACACTATTGCCCTTTATAAATCATTCTCTATCTTCTTTGTAGAGCCCCCGAAGGATCTCTACTAAGCAAATTTTAGTATCAGCAAACCAAAGGACTATTGAATTTTATGGCTGAAATGCACTCTTGTCTAACCTCCACCCAGAGCAAGAATACCTTTCCCCATTTCTGAAAAATGGTTAAGCAAATTATGTTTCCATATTTCTGGTAATAGTGAAGGCAATTTTAAGAGGCAGGCCCTTGTTAGAGCATTGGATGAGATAACCAGAAGTGGACACTGGCTTTGGGGTTAGGTTGACTTAGAATCAAAAGTCAGTTCTGCCACTTAAAGAGGGAATGACTATGAGTGTGATGGTCACTTTTATGTGTCTATTTGGCTAGACTACAGTCCACAGTTAATCAACCAAACACTAGCCTAGGTGTTGCTATAAAGGTATCTTGTAGATTATCAATTTTCTTTAAGGAGGGAAGATTATCCTGGATAATCTGGGTGGGTTTGATTCAATCATTTGAAAACCCTGAAGAGTAGAAGAGGGCTTTCCTGAAGAAGAAATCCTACCTGAGGATTCCAACTTCAGTTCAAGCCCAAGAGTCCCAGCCTGCCTTTCTAATAGCCTGCCCAATGGATTTTGGATTTGACTAGCCAGCCCTCATAATCGCATAAACCAATTATTTGCTGGATTTACCTACCTTCCTCACCTCACTTCTCTTTCATAGAAATGACCCTGAGATACTCCAATATTTAGAGAACAGGAAGTGAGGAATAGCCAGCAAAAAAAGGGCTAAATGTACAGCTAATGGGGCAGGAGGAAAATCAAGAGAAATGGTGTCACATAGCTTAAGTGAAGAAATCATTTCAATAGGAAAGAGTAGCAACTGAGTCTGATGCTGTTGATGGATGGAGTAAGAGTAGGACTAAGAACTGACCCCATCATGGCAACATGGGGGTCAGTGGTCACCTTAGCAAGAGCTATTTCAGTGAAGAGGTAGGGGGCAAAAGTTCAAGAAGTAATGAGAGGCCAAGAAGTGTGAAATGTGGGTAAGGAGAACTCTTACAAGGAGTTTTGCTGGAAAGGGGAGCAAAGCAGTAGGGCAGTAGCTGGAGGGTGATATCAGGCCAAAGGATGGCTTTTTAAGATGGAGGATACTGAAGAATGTTTGGAGGCTAATGGCAATGATCCAGTAGAGGGCAGATCTGATCATGTTAGAGAGAGGGGATAAGTACAAGAGTGATGTTGGTAACTCGGTGAGAAGGAGAAGAGCCAGTGCACAAGTGAAGGGAATGGCCATGGGCAAAAGCAAGGGCAGTACCCCAGTTATGAGGCGTATGGAGGCTATGCATGTGTCGACAGGTGTGCGGGCAGGAGCATTCATTTGGGATGGCTCTGTTTTCTGAGTGAGGCTCCCCTTCAGGCTGCCAAGCAGGATGTGGGGCTGCTCTTTGACAGAACAGAAGACATCGACTAGAGCCTCCAATAACTTTGGTAGATCTTCTTGGGCTTGGTAAATAATCTCTATTTGTTATTTATGCAAAAATGTTTAAACTATAAAGAATTTCCTTCTCCATTCCAACACCCATTCCTATCACTGCGGTTTCCTTTTTATTGCATTGTCCAGAATTGCTGAGATCAGGTTAAATGATAATGACTTCCAGCCAGCATCTTTGACTTGTTTTTGAAATTAATGGAAATGCTTCTAGTGTTTCCCCACTGGGTGCAATACAGCTGCTGTTTGGGCAAAGAGCTGCTTTTTCAAATCACAAAAGGTATTCTATTTCTAAAGTTTTAAACTGGAAACATATTTGGGATTTTTATCATATACTTTCTAGGTATCTATTGCTTGTATGATTTTTCTTATTTAAGTTCCTGGTAAACAGATGATTTTATTCCCTAAAGAACTTACAGGACTTTGTCTCAAATATTAAGAAATGCCCATTGTATGGGATCTGGGAATGGATTTTAAGTTAAAAAAAAAAAAAAGCATGGTATTGTCCAATTGATCAAGATGTTTTGTTGTGTGTTTTCTTTGGGAAGCCCCTAGGAAGAAGAAATCTAACCACTGAGATTGGAATCTATCTGAAAGCCTGGTATTGTTATGCAGGCTGCATCCTCCCTGCACAGCTCATTCCAATCTCATTACAGAGAAAATTATGAATTAACAGCAGTTGATGAAGAGATTAAATTCCATTTTTTTCTCTTGCCAGTTCTAAGGCATAAAACAACTATAAGTCTTTCTCTGTATTCAGTAGATGGTCTTCACATTTCTTATTTTGTGATTAGCCATCCTTCCTTCAAGGGAGAGAGAAAAAAATCTGAAAACAACTCTCTAAAGAAAAAATAATATTAGAGAGAGGAAATGAAGAGCAACTTGGCACTGATCCATTGCTTTTAAACAAGTCAATATTAAACAAACATCAATCCTATTTTCCTCTTTGCATACAATTCTCAATTAAGCTATACCTGCCATTCAAAAGTGCTCTTCAAATGAGCCATTGCTCTATTATTCCTGCACTGTTTCAGTAAGTACATTTGCATCCTAGCTCTTTTGCAGTGTTGATTTAAAGTTAATGACTTGAGATTACAGCTACTGCCATAAAGCCCTTCTCTTCTAGAACAGGAAAGCACGATTTAAGCTTCTCCCCTCTTTGTCTATCACACAAGACAGTTTAATGCAGGGCTGTAAGGAATGGAAAGACTGATGCTGCCTGAGCCTCTGTGTTCTTCTGAGTTTGCTGTGTCACTGTGTAAAGACAGCTGTGCTCTGAGGCTTTCCCTGGAGGCTCACCAATCCAATTCTCTGTTTTATAGTTTCTATGATGCATGCATCCCAAGGCTCTGTATATAAAGCATAATTAAAATAGGATTTCCTCCTAGAAGCCAGAATGTCCTTTCTATTGCCAGTTCTTAGAACCACAGGGATAGGTTTCAGGATGCTAATCCCTCTACAAACTGTCAATCCTGCTATATGGAACCTGAGAATACTTAAGAGATTCATACCCAGTGCACAACATTATTGTATTCAACATGAGACACAGGAAAAAGTCAAGAATAGGTCTTAAGCATCTTCTAAGTTTTAAATAAATTCCTACATGAATTGGAAATAAACTAAAACAGAGGGAACAGAGAACAAACTGATGGTTGCCAGAGGGGAGGGTAGTGGGGAGATGGGAAAAATGGTAAAGGGGAGTGGGAGATACAGGCTTGCAGTTACGGAATAAATAATTCAAGAGGGTAAAAAGTACAGCATAGGGAATACAGTCAATGGTATTTTAATAGTGTCGCATGGTGACAGATAGTACTTACACTTTTGCTGAGCATAGCATAAGACTTGTCAAACCACTACAATGTAACACTGTGTGTCAACTATACTTCAGTAAAACAATATATGTATATGTATTGCTTATCTACCAGTCAGCATAGTGAAGGGATTAGAGCTATATCCACATCAGGTTGCAAATTCCTTCAAGATAGAGATCATAGCTGTTTTATTATGTGTCTTATTTGCCTACTCCCAGCTCTCAAGAAGTGTGTGCTCTATAAAGGCTCATCAATGTGATAACCCAACATGATTTTAATAGATAAGGGAGTTTATGTTTCCATTATTTTTTTTAAACCTTTGGATTTATCTCCTAAAGGGTCAACTCAGTACTCACCATAAGTCCCAGGATAAGTAACTCACTCAACTAGTTTTACACCACCCCACCAGAAAGGTCAACATTCAAACTCCACATTTCTAGGCAATAAAGAGATGCAAGAGTCTGGCAATTTATTTAAAACAGGCTGGGAGGGCACCTGGGTGGACCAGATGGTTAAGCGTCTGCCTTCAGCTCAGGGTCCTGGGATCGAGTCCCGCATCGGGCTCCCTGCTAGGCGGGAAGCCTGCTTCTCTCTCTGCCCCTCCCCCTGCTCATGCTCGCGCTCTCTCTCTCTCTCTCTCAAATGAATAAATAAAATTAAAAAAAAAAAAAACAGGCTGAAGAATCATTTGCAAAATGGACTTGAAGTCAAACATCCTGTTTTCTGTTTTTTATGTTTCCATTATAATCAGCAAACACATTGCTCTTGGCTTCACTGTTTTCAGTTTTATTACCCCTTAGCCTGTTACCCTCTTTGTCCTCCTTCATTCCAGACTATGTGTGTATCTCTGGCACACCCACGTAGAGTGGAAGGATGGAGGGAAATGGGATAAGTAATAAGGGAACACTTCTGGGAGCACTAGTGGTGTACACCCCATTACTTCTCTTTCCCTTTAAGTCAGTGCTGCCAGGGGCAGAGGAAACACTTTAACTGCAGAGTTTGCTGGGGTAGGAGACCCAGATCTCCACGGAGCTGTGCTGCCCAGATGTATTTGCTTCTAGGCACACAAAAGTAAAATGACATCTTTCATAAAGCCTCTTCTCCATGGTAAACCCCTTAAAAAATAACAAAGATTCTCTGGCCTCATGATTAATCCACTCCACCCCCTATCTTCCTACACTCCATTTTCTTTCTTTCTTTCTTTTATTTTTTACACTCCATTTTCTAAACCACCAGCAGAGGTCATTTGTAGTTAGTATAATTCATTCATTCATTCATTCAACAGATTCTTTTCACAAGCCCACAGAGTAGCATGATGAAGAGGTTAGAACACTAATTCTGAAGCCAGACAAATTGTCTTCGTATCCCAGTTCTGACACTTCTTAACTATGGGATCCAGGGCAAGTGACCTAACCTCCTGGATCTCAGTTTCCTCATCTCTAAAATGTAACAGTTTCTGCTTTTGTACCAACAGTTCTCTCTTCCTAGAATATTCCTCCTCCAAAGAATCCCATGGTTAACTTGGTCACCTCCTTTAAGACCTTGATCAACTTTCATTTCAATGATGCCTACTCTGCCACCTGATTTAAACTTTCAACCACCCCTGTCCCCATCCCCATCCTCCTGATGCTTCTTACCCTGCCTTTTTAATTTTCCCCCGAGCACTTGGAACATTCTAACGTGCAAAGTACTTTACTTATTTATTATATCTATTGCTTGTTGTCATTTTCCTCCTGCTAGAGAGATCCTACAGAGTAGAGATCTTTGTTTACTACGTATCTCAAGCATCTAGAACAGTACCTAGCACGTAGTTGGTGTGCCATTAGTATTTTCTGAATGAAAGAATGTTCTATCATGTGAGGAAAGGAGCACCAAAGAGTGGGTTTAATTGAAGAAACATTACCTTTTTGGTCACTTGAGTAATCAGAGACTCACCAAAAAGGATATATTTTTTTAATTAAATTAATCACAGTACATACACCTTATTCATTTGTTCCTTCATAATCATATTAACTGTGAAATACATACATACGTTTCCTAAAGAGTTTCAGAAACTTGCAGAAAGTGAGGTACTAGGAAATACCAAAGCCCAGGGCCTAAACCTGGGTCTCTGGACTGTGTGCTTTTCCAACCCACCATATAATGTAGTAGGATACCAAAAACATATGGACATCTTCATTTTTGGACTGGGGAAAGTGTGATTCCCCACATGAAACCTTAGTTTACTTGTTTCTTTCTCACTTTAGATGAATGTATTAGATTTAATGAGATATTCGAAAGAAAGTCTAAGCATAAGTCTAAATCATAACTAAGCTGGAAGGCACTTAGCATTGGATCATATAAAATGCAGGTAGTTCAGTTAGTTAGTTATAGACTGGAAAAGCTTCCTTCTTTACTATAATTTCCCCCACAATTTGTATTGAAGGCAGGAAATCAATAATGTCGAAAATTCTTGGCTTCAGGAAGTCAGACTGAGTGCAGCTGTAAAAGGGACTTTACTTCCATAGCCGCACGTTGTGTTCAGAATCTCAATACAGCCACAATGTTACTGCTCCATGAAGCTCTCAATCTGGAAAGGATTTAATATGGGAATGCTAATCTTTTGCCTTTATATGTGAGCATTTTTGACAGTCAAGTAAAGCTATGCTAGGTAATTGATGTTTCTTGTTTCTCTGGAAAATTGGAGATAATCTTCCAGCACCTGAAAAACTCAAGTATTTGCTCTTCCGGTATCCCTCGCAACAATACAATAGTAGGTAGAATCCAAAAAGTCGGTCTATAATAAATCTGTAAAATTATATCAGGAAGACTACCTCATACCCATTAGGATGACTACTATCAAAACAAAAACAAAAACTGAATCAGGAAGAAATAGAAAATTTGAACAAACTGATAACAAGCAGTGAAATTAAACCAGGAATTAAAAAACTCCAACAAACAAAAATCCAGGACCACATGGCCTCACAGATGAATTCTACCAAACATTTAAAGAAGAGTTAATACCTATTCTTCTCTAACTATTCCAAAAAAAAGAAGAGGAAGGAAAGCTTCCAAATTTATTCTACGAGGCCAGCATTACCCTGATACCAAAACCAGATAAAGACACAACAGCAACAAAAAGAAAACCAGAGGTCAATATCTCTGACAAACACAGACGCAAAAAATCCTCAACAAAGTATTAGCAAACCAAATCCAACAATACATTGAAAAAAAATCATTCACCATGATCAAGTGGGATTTATTCTAGGGATGTAATGATGGTTCAATTAAACAAAAACAAAAACAAAAACCAGAAATTTACAAGTGTTGGCAATGATGTAGAGAAATTAGAACCCATGTACACTCTTGTTGGGAATGTAAAATGGTACAGCCATTATGGAAAACAGTAGAGCAGTTTCTCAAAAAATTAAAAGCAGAATTACCATGTGATCCAGCAATTTCACTTCTGGGTATATATTCAAAAGAATTGAAAGAAGCATCTCAATAAGATATTTGTTCATAATGTCCATATCAGCATTATTCACAATAATGAAAACATGGAAGCAACCCAAGTGCCTATCAATGAATGTATGGATTAGCAAATGTGGTATACACATATGATGGAATATTATCAGCCTCAAAAATGAAGGGAATTCTGACATATGCTACAACATAGATGACCCTTGAGGACATTATGCTAGGTGAAATAAGCCAGTCAAAAAAGACAAATACTGTATGATTCCATTTATATGAGGTACTTAGAGCAATCAAAATCATACAGAATGTAGGATAGTGGTTGTATAAGGCTGGAGGGCAGGGAAATGGGGAGTCATTGCTTAATGGGTATAAAATTTAAATTTTTGCAACATGAAAAGAGCTCTAGAGATGGGTGGTGGTGATAGCACAACAATATAAATATACTTAATTCCACTGAACTGTACACTTAAAAATGGTTCAGACAGAAATCTTATGTGTATGTTACCACAATAAAAAAAAATAGAAAAAAATTTATTTCAGGAGGACAGGAATCAACCTGCTCCACTTTCTTACTCCATAATGCTCTGTCCAATGACTATAATTAATGAGTTTAGTTTGTGAGAGTCTGGTGTCTCTGAGGCCTGGGTGATTAGTGTGATCATTAGGTGGACAGCAAGCCCCAGTCTCTTATAGGCACCAATAGTGTCCTTCCCCTTAACTGCTGTTCTCACAGTGAGTGTGCTCCTGATCATAAGCAGGAATAAGAGAATGTGTCTGCATATTCATGATCTGTACACAAAGGCAGATCCCTGCACATATTCCTCTAATACTGTCACCTTAAATATAAAAAAAGAAGAGCTTTTATTTATATATCACATTGGGCTCCACTAGTGAATATATTATTATGATTATGGGTTTTATTGGGATGATAGATTTTTAAATCCTTTTCCTATTACCTTTTTCCTTTTAACTAGTTATAAAAGTTGCTGTCATGCAACTGAATACATGTATTTATTAACCTCCTTGCCCACCCCCAAATCCACTTAAGATGTAACAAAAGAATAAAAAAGGAATAAACTCATAGCAATAAAAAGACTAAGAGGGGAGCCATGAATGGATTAGGGATTCCAACAAACTTCTCAAAGAATAGTAGACTGGTTGGTAGAACGTGGTGGAGAAAGCTTTATCCATGAATATTGTTGCTGGAGGAGGATGCCCAGGGAGGCTTCAGCCTTGGATTCAGTAGATATGAAGGTTAAGAATAAAAAGGGGGCTGATATCAGGCTAGTTGAGAGAATGAATGGTCTCCAACTGGTATCAGGAGTGAAGGAGGGGATTTGCTGACAGCCTGACAGGACAGAACTCTCCTGCCACATTAATTAGCATAGTATTTGCAAGAGTTGAAGATGGGAGTCAAGAAGCATTTCGTAATACCAATTTATATTGCTTTCAAATTAGCATTTCTGTGGAACTAAATGTAATATATATGGAAATGTATACTAGTTCTTTATATTGGATATTGGCTACTAGATGGATCTTGAAAACTAAAATTGCAAATGGTTTATTTAAAACATTTAATGTTAAATAACTAAAATTTCAAAACAAATTAGACTTCAGATTTTAAAATTTGATTACCCTCTATTTTTATTCCTTGGGATCGTTCCCTTCAATAGAACACAAATTATCTATAAATTCTGACTACGATATAATCAGTGAGTGTGCTAAAATAAAGGCAAGAAAAGTCAATTTAATGGAAGACTATTTTTTTGCAGGAATAAGCAAAAAATAATTAAACCAAGTCATCTTTGATATCTGTTGTCTTTCAGTCATATGGAAACCATGGCCTTACATGTATTTTTCAATTTAACTCTTATGAAGGTATATGTGCAAGACAAGAGAAGAGAGCATATTTTATTTAAAGGTGTGATAGCTCAATATATAACCTTTAAATATTTAGATGCATAGTGTATAGGTTTCCATTTGTATTCTTGCCCTGGGCCACAAATATTAGAAGCTGACCTTCAAAGAGGCACAAGACAAGAGTCTCTGAGAGTCAAATCAATCCACTCGAACAGCCCAGTGGATGCAGCTATGATGGGGGTGAGTGCAAAGGGGTGTCAGAGCACAAGGAAGGGCACGGACAATGCCTTCCATTCTTACATCGCTAATACAAACATTTCATAAATGTTTGGGGAATAAGTAAATGAATGTATGTGAGCATGCATGAGGTATTTATACACATAAATACAAGAAATAATAGCAACAAATATTAGAAACATTATAAAAAGCCATAAAAGAGCAGAGCAATAGACAGCATCAGCTACTTGTCTTAACATTGTTGTAGAAAACACTCATGAGTTTTGAATTTGTTGATACTTGATTGACCCTCAAGGTCATATGAAAATAGCATCAGGAGAAATTAGAATTATGAGCAAGCATGCTAGCAAAAAGATTCTATAATCCCATGAAGACACTTAAGCAAGTCTCATACTTTAGGCTTAAATATAATTTTTCACCATAAAGTCCTTTCAGCAAATTCACTCTGCAATAAAAATGTAATGTAGAAGTATTACTGCTAATTTCGTCTGAGAAAGCAATAATGATGCTCCAGGTCTTTAAATGGGTATTGATTTTTAGTGCAATTTCTCATTTCTTTGTGAATAGGACTGGTCTTATATTTCTTCTTCCCTCTATAGGAAAGAAGGACATTTGCAGAATCAGGTATTTCTATCTTTGGCTTGATGGAAGATACATAAAGAGTGAGGACGTGAGCAATGGACCCCACAAAGTAACAATGAAGTAATGTTGTTTGAAATGTATATTATATCATGTCTTTGGATTTACATAATTGATATTTCTCCCAACAATCACAGAAGCTAGATTAAATTCCTTGAGCAGCAGTTTGATTAGAAGGATGTGTGTTTCATTAATAAGCATGGACCCTAGCTCCACTGTAGAATCATTTGGGGAGTGTTTTAAAAGTACTGTTACCATGCTCCCTATCCTCAAAGGTGGAAACTACTGCATTAGGTACACAGGAATTATCAGTTCTAATTACTTAACAGCACATGAGAGGTCAAACAGGGTAAGTGCTGAGGCAATTGATTGCCTCAGGATTGTATTTGGGATGTCCTAAGGAGGAGCACAGAACAAAGGATGATAGCTCCAAAAAAGGGGGCTATTTTGGGCAGATGAAAGGCACAGAGAGCAAGTCCCCTCTTTGGACAGCCTCTGCCCAGCCAAATACTAGAAACTTAGGAATGAGATCCTTCCCTGTCTGTCTTCAAGGCATAATTTGTTCAATTTTGGACTTCTTGGATCAGAAACCCCATCTTTTTTATCCTTGTATCACTAGTAGCTACCACGGTACAAAGAGCAGGTGTTTAATAAACAACTGGTGAAAGAATGTCAGTGTGAATGAATAAAAACTAGTATCAGTAAGGGTCTCTTCTGTCACAATTTTGGTGTAAGGTCTCAAAAGGTGGGGGAACAAAAGAGTAGGTAGAAATTAGCCCACATTTGCCAAAGGGAACTGGCAACTCACCTCCACAAAGGAAGTGTTTTGAAATTCTTATGCCAATGTGCACTTCAAGAGTATCAAAAGGTTAAGGGTGAAGAGGTCCGGGACAGGGTTTCCTTGAGGAGAAGTGCTGGTATGTTGTGAACACTCCACTTCTATAGGAGAGGATGACAGAGTCTTCAAAAAGAACTGTGGGGAACCTGAGCCTAGGAGGTCAGTGGAAATCTATACCTGAGAAACCTCCAAGGCCAGAGGCAGTGACTGGAAACTGCTCACCTAAAGGATGAGGACAAGTAGCCAAATTAGAAGGGGTCTGCACTCCCAGAGTCTGTGAGAGCAAAGGATGCAAGAATGTCTTCCGGGAACCAGATTATAGTCCACTTGGAGGCTGCCTTAAGAGACCCATGCCCAAGAGAGCTCCCTGCTAAAGGCAAGTTTGCCTCAATGGAAGGAAGCAGGAGGAAACCAGCAGACACCGAAGTCTGTGGGTTGAAGGGGCGGGGATGGCCAGTTTGGAGAGAGATAAGTTCCCTCACATTTACAGAACTTCAGATGGAAAAAATTGACTCACACATCTAGCAGTCAGTTCCTTATTGTCCAAAGAACCCACAAATGCATTGCAAGAGAGTCAGTTTTGAAGATCTACCAAGCCCATGGAGAGTCAGCTTTGACACCCACCAAACCCAGAGAGTGCCACCTCAAGTCATGACCCCACCCTCCCTGAAAAACTCCAGCAAAGGACCTGGGGAAGGATAATTTCAAAGCACAGATACAGAGAAGCCATCTCAGCCACGTTTCCAATTGCAGGCCCAAACCATGGGAGAAAAGGAGCTTTACCTTCAAGTTGAGTTTAGAGTTTTAATTATTACACAAGAGTGTATTTTCAAATTCCTGATATTAAACTGCTTTGTATGCACGTATATATGCGTGTGTGACCAAGAGTAACCAGAAGACTATCTATGTGCAAGTGGAAAAGGTTCTGGGTCTACCAGAAATTATGTCCAAGAGAGAGAAGGAACCAGTCAACCATGTGGGTTTGACCAAAGGAATAAAATTGCTTTATGACCATATACTATTCAATGATTCTTGTTCAGTGCAATGGGCACACTGGTTAAGGTCTGAATTCAGAAGTTTCTGTTGGTTTTTAAAAAAACAGATTAGTTGCTAAGAGAGATCTTAAAAGTTCTCATTACAAGAAAAAAATGTGTAACTATGTATGGTGATGGATGTTAGCTAGACTTACTGTGGTGATCACTTCATAATATATACATACATTGAATCATTATGCTGTATTCCTGAAACTATTATATGTCTAGGGTTCTGGGAAAATGCCTTATATAACTAAAAAGATATATGTCAATTATATCTCAATTTTAAAAAGCAAATAGTTTATTTGGAGGTGCAAGGAACCCTGGTGTGGGACCTGGCGTGGGACTGGGGAGGTGATACAAAGAAGAGAAGGCAGCCTAGAAAGAGTGCATTGTGAAAACAACTTCTATGGTAGGAGACTAGAGCATAATCCCATGGTGGGGAAGAGAATAAGAAATCCAGGAAATGGAACGAAACACATAACTCAGTCACTGGTTCAGGCTGTTCACTCTGTCATTTCTAGTCCGGTAGCTCATGAGGGAAACACTTACCGGGTTTCTGGATAAAGTACCCAAGAACAGAGATGCAGATACTGGAAGTCTGATGTTGGTTTAAGCACATAAGAGTAAAGTTGAGGGACAGGGTGGGGCACTGAAGCACCCACTACATATGATGAGGCTGAGAGAGTGAACCATGAAAAGAAACAGATTTTATGGGACATAATATAAATATATTTGATACATTGAGTTTGAGGGGCCTCTGTGATATATAAGGAGAAACACCTAAAAGTATTTGACCTTAGGAGGGAATAACTGAGCTTTGATAAGAAATCTGGAGGGGTGCCTGGGTGGTTCAGTCAGTTAAGCATCTGCCTTCAACTCAGGTCATGATCCTGGGGTCCTGAGATGGAGCCCCACATCAGGCACCCTGCTCAGCAGGGATCCTGCTTCTCCCTCTCCTTCTGAACCTCGCTCCTGCTTGTGCTCTCGCTTGCTCTCTCTCCCTCTCTCTCTCTCTCAAATGAAAACAAAATCTTTAAATAGTAAGTCTGGAAATTTGGAAGGCTTTATAGTAAGGGGTTTGAAACCATGACAGTTAAAGCAATCAATCAGTTTGGGGAAAGATGGAGACAGAACATTGAGGAATCTCTCTATTTAAGGGTAGATGAAGAAGAAATCAGAAAGTGGAGGAGGGAAAAGGGGGAGGAAGGGAGGGGTGGGGGAGGGAGACAGGGAAGGAAAGGAAATGACAAATGTGGGAGATGAGTGTATTAGAAGTGAGAGGAAGTAAAGCGATTCAAGTTCAACAATGTCAGATGAATTATCTTGGTCAGGGTTATTTCATTTTTCTGTACTTGAGTCTCACTAAAAGCAAGTAGCGGTATCAATCTTTATTCCATTTTCACTGCTATACTTACAGAACCCCTTAGGTTATAATAAAGACTTGTGAGTTCTTTGGGCTACATGAGTATGATTTCTTACTAATTTTACTACCGCTCACCAATCACTTGTGAAGATTTCCTTGCTTGAGTGGGGAGCTGGGGAGAAAACAATTAGCCTTTTATATGCCCTTACTTCCTTTGCTGTAAAATGAGTTCCTTGGTGAAAAGAAATGTTATGTGAGATATCATAATGGTGAAGAAAGATTTTTATAAGTCCACAAATAGTGCTGTTGGCAGAAGCATGGTGATCAGGGAAGGCAAATTCATATCCATATCCAGAATAAGTGCCTATTTCAGTGATAACAAATCATTGCCCTCTTCTTGAGGGAGATATATGTATAGTCATAATTTTTTTTTTTCTCTTGTGCACGTGAAGCATCTCTAAATGGTCAGGTAGATCCCTAGGTTGAGACAGTAGTATTTAATTGGAATCTACTTTGTTACTTCCTGGTTTGGCCAAAACATTCCCCATGAAGCATAGGTTGGGGTTCTGTGGCATGGGATACAATCCAGAAAGGCCCTTCAACTTTGAAAAATTTGGAAACCTTGGATTTGAGAGAGCTTTGCTGAAATGGAATAATTTTTTCATTCAGCTTAAAAAGCCATGGCAGTTCCCATTTCCCAGCAGGCAAAAAGAGAGTGATCAATTATGCACAGAAGCTCTACTGAGAGCATTTTAATCAACCAGAATGAGTACAGAGCAGCTGGCTCACCACCAAAAATTCACAGACATGTTTGCACCCAATTGGAAAACAGTAAACATCGGGCATCAGGCCAGGCCCATTTGCTGAATTAATTTCTTAGTCTAAAATAGATCTTGGAGACAAACTCATTTTTCTACCCTCATCCACAAGAATCCTTATCCCTTTCTTTCTCTCACCTAGACTATCAGGACAGAACTAACTTACACCCAAATTACAACCATCAAGATAGTTTTAATGTCTTATGGCATTTCTGTGTACAAACTGCAGACCAAGAATAGAAAGGGAAAGGGAGAGGGGATGGGTGATGAGAATCAGCATGTGGGAATCCAATTTCACCTCTTTACCATTTTCCCTCATTTTTAAGTTAATTAGAATCATTCATTTACTTTGAGCATGTGATCATAATGTAGAGATTTCAGCAGCAAAGCTTATATATCTAAATGAAGACAGATGCCATGGAAGAAATGTAATTATTCCAGGGATAGTACCATTGTTCAAAAATATTTTTGAATTCCTTCTTCAGAATGTGTCTCAAAGCCATTGGGAAATTCAATCTTACAGACCAAACTCACATTTAACAGTAAAATGTTTCTCAATTTATTCATCCATTTATATCTGGCTTGACTCTGAATGACTTTTGGCAAGTTTAGAAATTAAAATCCAACCTCAAAAGACATTTTGCCATCCCTAAGGAGTCTCAAAGCACTATGTCTATGAAGGATAGTCCAAGTGTGATTTCAAATGTATTTTGACCAATTGTAATATCATTAGAAAAAGTATTTAGCCATTTGAAGGGACTACTTCAAAAGAGGTAGTATTCTTTGGAATGTAGAAGTTCTCACATGTGTACTAAAAATTAGTCATATTACTTTATAATATTTACCATTTTATAATTTATCAAAGTGCAAAAAACTTTCTAATTCTTCCCCTCCATGCAGGGTCTTTCTGAAAACCATAGCATATTTGAATGTTGGTAATTATTAAACTGACTGGTGATGGCGTATTCCTCAGAGGTGTTCTCTTTATACCATCTTCTGGTTTAATTCAGTTCAATTATGTTTATTTCCAAGGTATGTGCCGTGAAACACTAGATCCATAAGATAAAGCACAGGTTTATAATGGAATAAATTTAAGAAGTGCAACCTACTATATTCCCTCTTAGATATTCACAATGCATATTATGTCCACATCAATGGTGCCCCAAAGCCCACATGGCTTCATCAAGACTCAGGCTTTTCTCCCACCATCCTTGCCTCCCACAGTTATCCCCATCTCAGTAAATGGAAACATTATTCTTCCAGTTGCTTGAGCTAAATAAAATCCTTGGACTCATCCTTGACTCCTCCCTTTCTCTCAGACCCATATCCAATCCATTAAGAAATCCTTGCTGGGTCTAATTAAAAATAAATTTGTCACCCTCTTGCCATCTCCACCACTATCACTTTGGTTCAAGCCGTTGCCAACTGGCTTCTAAATTGTTACACCAGCCTCCTAACTTGTTCCTGTACTTTTGTCCTTCTCCCCTTCAATCTACTGTCAACAGCCCAAGTTATGTCACTCCTCTGCCCACACACCACCAATCTGTCATTATCTAAATCAACATAAAAGCCAAAGTTCCAAGGATGACCCTCACGTGATCTACCATAGATGGTCTGTTTTTCCGCTCCCTTGGCCCCCTCCTATCTCTACCTCATCTCTTTCTATCTCCTTTCCTATCACTTTCCTCCTAGATTAATCCACTCCTGGCATACCAGCTTCTTTGTCATTTCTGAAACACAGCAGGCATACTCATATAAGCTTTTATATTTACTCTTCCATTAAATATTCCTTCTCCAGCTAACTGCATGGCTCACCTCCTCACCTCTCCCAGGTTGTTTTTTTTTGTGTTCAGCTAGCCAATATATAGTATATCATTAGTTTTTGATGTAGTATTCAACGATTCATTAGTTATGTATAACACACAAATGTCATCTTATTAAGGAAGGTTTCCCTGACCACCATCCTATGTAATTACCGCCCCCCCCAACCTCTTCATCCCAAACTATCACTCTGTATTTTCTCAACCTGCTTTGTTTACCCTTGTGGCACTTATCACCACTCAGCACATCATATCTCTGTTTACTTATTTATTATGTGTTTCCCCACCAGGATTTAAGCTCTATGAGAACAGTGTCTTGTTTTTATGTCTTCCAGTGGAATTCTCCCAGGGTCCAGGATGGCGGTTGGCATATGGGTGGGTACTCAATAAACATTTGTTGAATAAATAAAATTATGAATGTTTCTGAGAGATCCTGCAGTAAATAAACCTGTTTAATCATCATTCCCAATCATATAACAACAAAACCATTTTTAAGGCATAATACCTAGTAGCAGCTTATTGAACACTCATGAATATGAGTGTATGTGCTGCCAATCTAGTGTGGGAGATGAAACATAAACATAAACAGAGAATCCGGTATAACATAGTAAGTGACGAAACAGATGTATATGAAGGCTGCTATGAAAGTACAGGATAAAGCCATTTAATATAACAGGCCTCTGGGAAGGCTGCTTGAAGAGGAAATTCTGATTGTGCTCCTATAAAAATATGCTTCTGTAACTGACCATTATATAAATGTGCAAGTTATGTTAATTATTAGTTTTCACTGACATGTCACTGACATTCACTGACAGTAGGAGTAAGATCACCCACCCTTGATAAATATTTGGAAAACATAAAGAACATAATTTGGGGCCCTTTTAATAAAAGCAAGACATAGGAGGAGACAAGTGTTACTTAGTCCAATAATGCCCAGGGTGATTATTTTGTAAGGAGAAGTTTCAAAAAAATGTTAATAAGGGGTTCTACTTTTCTCATGTGAGAAAGGATGTTTTTGTCACTAGAAAAGAAAAATTTTATTTGTTGTAATAAGGTACACTTTGCCCTTGGGTAACTCAAAAGGAAATGAGGTGTGGTTGCTACTGGTGGAACTAGGAATTAGGACACTCTACAGACCAAAGCACATGTCCTCGTCTACCCCTCCCATCTTCGTATCCAGCAAAGCATGAGTAGAAGAAATCTTTCAGTATTCAGGGTCTTAGGCACCAGACTTTTTAGAACACAAGAAGAGTTTTAGGACTATGAAGCCTCCTTAACGTGGAAAGGGATGGAGTTTTCCTAGATAGGGTATGGGGAAAATAGTAGGGACTAGGTTCTAAATTGGGACTGCAAAAATATAAAGCAAAAGTGAGATTAAAAAAAAGAGAGAGAGAGAGAGAGAGAGAAAGAAAGAAAGAAAGAAAGAAAGAAAGAAAGAAAGAAAGAAAGAAAGAAAATGAAATGAGTGATCATTCCAAAGACAAAACTGGAACAACCTCCAAAGACAAAATTTGAGGCCTTCGCTCTTCCTCAACACCATTCCCAGGGGGATTAAGTTATTTGGATCCAGACACAACTTCTGATCCTCATGCTGTGTACTAATTAAGATATTCTTTTTTTTTTAAGATTTATTTATTTATTTACTTATTTTTGGGGGGGGGTGCAAGCTGGGGGAGGAGTAGAGGGAGAGGAACAAGCAGACTCCCCACTGAGTGCGGAGCCCCACATGGGGCTGGATCCCAGGACCCTGAGATCATGACCTAAGCCGAAATCAAGAGTAGATCATGACCTGAGCCGAAGGCAGACACTTAACCGACTGAGCCACCCAGGCGCCCCAAATGTGTGTGTTTCAAAGCAGACAATCAACCTGGTCTGTTCTGAACCACCGTCTGTTTTGCCTTCCGTAGATATTAGTCCCAATATCAGCTCATTTTTAAAGACTTTACTATGCTGTTTGAATCTACTTGGTGAAGACCTGGAAGTTAGCATGGGACCTGGTCAGCTTTTTTACATGCCAGTTTACTTTTCGAAATCTTTGCTGTTTCTTTGTGTCTGGTCTAATGTGCCAAACTTGGAGGTGAGCCTGGTTTGTGCAGAGAATTAAGAGATCCTCATCTCTAGTCTTCCCTCTCTGGTATTTCTCCCACACTCTGGTTCACAGTGACCCATTTTCTCTAGTTCCCTTGGCTAGATAGATGGGGCTCTAGCCTCCTGTGCTTTGTACAGTTCCACATAACTGGTGCTGCTTTCAGAATAAAGAAGAGAGAAAAACAACGTAGAAAACTAAAGGGATTATCTCACACTCTTTGGACAGTTCTTTTCTCAGTTCCTTTAGCCTAGAACTCAGTCTTCTCTTGGTGTTAAAAGTGCCTTTATCACAGTGATGGAAGTGCAGTGCCATGTCTGAGGCTAGCCCTGAGTCAGAACCAGAAGGTGGGGCGGGGAGGGGACAGAAAAAAAGTTATTTCCACACTCTGGAAATCAGGCATCCCTTTTCCTGGTCTTCTGAATAAATGACTTCTCCCAGTGTTTTTCTGTTGGCACTTGCTGCCAAATTGTACATGTCAGCCTACCCCCAGTTCAAATCCAGGAGTCAAAGGAAGAAAAACAAAAACAAAAACAAAAAAATGAAACTCCTCTTTGCTACAGCTTGTTAATCAAATTTTTACTTCAGTGTCCGTTTTCCATATTATCGCTTACTTTTCAGAGTCCTCAAGTAGTTGCCTTTTGTCTGCTGCCCAGAACTTTAGTTGTGATCAGTAAAGAGATAGACCATAGTCTACAGACTCCACCTTGGCCAGGAATTTCAGTAATAACCACTTCTTTATCCAATCAACAAGGAGCAATTTAGTTGTTCTGCTAAGATAGACAGATAGATAGATGATAGATAGATAGATAGATAGATAGATAGATAGATAGATAGATAGATAGACAGACATATATATAGACAGATATATAACAACATTCAAATTTTAGTTCCAAGTTCTTAGTCAACATTCAAATTATCATATATATATATATGATCTCTCTCTCTCTCTCTCTATATATATATATATATGAAGAAATTACTAATGACTTGATAAATGAATACTAATTTCCTAGAGTATTTGCCTGTAGGCCAAAAAGACAACATAAATTAAGCTATACTACACTCATAAAGCCACAGAAGTGGGTGTCGGCAAATATTAGAATAAGTAGGTAAGCAGTTTTTCCAAATTCTTAGTCAACATTCCAATTTTCTTTTTTTGTGTGTTTTGCAACAATTCATGTCCTCTACCTTTTTTTAATGTATAAAAACACTGATACACTTCTGTTCAAATAAGTTAATTCTCCCATATGTACAGACCTTTTGGCAGAAATACAAAGTTCTCTTGCTTGAGCAAATAAAGAAGGGTGAGGGTGCCCATAAGGAGGGGGATGGAGGTGGTATTTATTACATATCAGAATGAGTACTGGCACCTCTAAATGAGTCTTTAACAAAAAGATGAGGCCCTGAATATGCTGTGAGGGAAGACTATTTAAAGATCACCCAATCCCATATTTCAGGACAATGAAACTGAAATCAAGAGAGGTGAAGTGTTTTATTCAAGGTCAACCATCTACCTCCCTGTTGCTCACATTTCAGAATTTAGCCTATCAGTTACAGATAGAGTGATTCATTTTGAGAAACACTGCTTTGTGATTTGGAAGTTTGCAGATTGTGAATCTCTTGCAATGTTGAGCAGACAGGATGGGAAAATCAAAGATGTAAAATAGGGGTAGAGGAACAAGAGAAAGCATGAGGGGAAAGAGGAGAGAATATTACATCCTAAAAAAAGGAGGAGGAAGAGGAGATGCAGAAAAGCAGAAAAAAATCTGCCCTCATGACATGATTGTTTTAACTTCCATGGCCAAATCTATTGGGAACAAAATATTTTTGCCATTTGGGAGTAAAATTCCATAAAAATAATGTCCATCAATAGTTGTACCCACTTAAAAGCCAGTTGCCAATCTAAAAGTACTTAAATTATTTTATTTCTCAAGCAGTAACATGAACTCTAGACTTCTTCATCTACAACCTCATGAATTGTTAGCTAGACCTTGCTCCCAAAAGACCTCATTCTTTATTAGCTTTCACACTAAAATACGGTCTTGCTCATGTAGAGAATTCTGAATCTGTGCAAACCAGCACCTCCAGACTCAGCCCTACACAGAGGTAGCCAAATTCTCTACCTCAATTCAAACCTCAACTCAGGTTTCTTAAATTGAATAACACAATGCCAGTATTAACAACAGAATCTTCCTTTAATCTGGAACCCAGAAAATAGAGAATAAAAATAATTTTTGAAAAGATTTTATTTATTTGAGAGAGAGAGAGAGTAAGGGGAGGGGCAGAGGGAGAGGGAGAAGCAGGTTCCCCACTGAGCAGGGAGCCTGACGCAGGCCAATCCCAGGACCCTGGGATCCTGACCTGAGCTGAAAGCAGATGCTTACCTGAGCCACCGAGGTGCCCCAAGAAGAAAAATAATTTGATAAGCTAAATCATGTCAAGAAGTTTCTGACCAAAACACTTTAATATGTCTCCTCTCCCAGAGTAGTGGAGTTTTAAGAAGAAAATCTAGATGGTATTACGCTTTAGTCCCTAGGAATAGATTGTGAGTGGTAGGAATTTATGCATACTGTGTATCTGCTAGGATAAAGGCTTAGGTACAACTGTAGAAAAGGCCAAAGAAACAGCAGCTTAAACAAGATAGCAATTTTTTTCTCTGTCACATGACTGACTGAGGTACGCAACCTAGGCTCACGGAACTGCCCCATGATGCTGGAGACCCCATGTGAGAATGGCTCGACCATTCTCAGCACTTGGTTCAATCTCAGGACCTAATGTGGCTGCTGCCATCACATCTAAATTCTACCTTGTGGGTAGGGGAGAGGGCAAGTGGCGATCACACACCTTTCTTTTTAAAGGAATAACCAAAAGTGCATTTCGTTTCATCAGCTGTAACAAATGAACCACTCTGGTGGGGAATGTTAATAATGGGGGGAGGCTATGCATTTGTGGGGTAGGCAGTATATGGGAAACCTCTGTATCTTCCCCCTCAATTTTGGTGTGAACCTAAAACTGATCTAAAAGATAAAGCCTACGAAAGGAAGGAAGGAAAAAGGAAAGAGTACAAAAAGATTTAAAAAAAAAAAAAAAGCTGGAGGGTCTTAGGGAAGTGATAATGCAAACATAAAATTACATTTTAAAAAATATTCTTGGGACGCCTGGGTGGCTCAGACCCTTAACGGTCCTGGGATCCAGTCCCTAATTGGGCTCCTTGCTCAGCAGGGAGCCTGCTTCTCCCTCTGCCTGCCGCTCCCCCGCTTGTGCACTCACTCTCTCTCTGTTAAATAAATTTTTTAAAAATCTTTTAAAAAAATAAAAAATATTCTTGTGACCTAAGGGCTATCCACTCACTTATAAAGTAACAAAAGATTAAGACTCTCTTGGAATGTAAATCCAGTCAGTCATTAAACCTTCCAATCTTGTTTTCTCATCATGAAATAGTGCTGTAACTATTATAAGGATTATTTGCCCTTTCCTCTAACTCTCTTGTATTGATTTGGTGCAGGCAAGTCTAGTAAACAGAAGGGCAGTCACACTCTAAAGGAAGAAACACACCCATTAAGAAGTAAGTCAACTGTGACAGAGACTCTTGTCTATGAGATAGTTTTTGCAAATTGTGCTTGGCCTGCAAATTTTGTTGGGAACCAAAAGGATCATTAACTGGTAGGAAATAATTTTAGTCCCATTAGAGCAAAGGTATCAGATATTAAGAAAAACAAAACCTGAAGGCACAAGTGAATGAAAGCACGAGATATCACTTTAATTGTGTTTGTTAAATAAACACATATGGAATGCCTCTCACATGGTAAGCATAGTGCTGGTACTAGGGATCACACTGACGAAAAAGCAAAGCCTCTCTCAGAAATATTTCACAACACTGAAAGCACAAGGATACAATGTTGGGAGCCAATCCAAACCTAGAAAGGAGTACGACAATCACCAAGGCCTAGAAAAGATGCTCGCTCCATATCAAATGTATTATAAGAAGGCAATTATTCTTCAAATTGCATTTGATAACTTTTTTACAAAGAAAGCACTTTAATTCTTAATGTTTCTAATGTTATAAATTATAGTACACTGATTACATATTTGTTTTACTATCTTTTTTCATTTCCCTATACAAATGTGACAGGAAGAGAGTTTTTAATTTTTAAAGATTTTATTTATTTGAGAGAGAGAGAGAGAGAGAGAGAGCGAGCACAAGTGGTGGAGAGGGAGAAGCAGACTCCCCACCGAGCAGGGAGCCCAACGTGGGGATGGATCCCAGGACCCTGGGATCATGATCTGAGCCGAAAGCAGCTGCTTAACCGACGAGGCCATCCAGGTGCCCCAAGAGTTTTTAATGTTTTGATAAAAGTTTTAGGAGATCACAGAACTATCATAATTTTTGCATTGACTATTAAAATCATTCTGCCTGGTCATTTTTAGATTCCCCACTACTTTGGGAAGTGAGGAATGCCTGTGTTGAGGAGAGTAATTGCTTGGTTCAGCTAACAAACATTTGACACACTGCCCAACTGGCAATCAATTCCTATCATAAACCTGCCGTCACGGGCTAGCCTTACAGGCTATGTTCCAATGAGGACCAACAGGAGTGTAAGTCGTCAACTTTCCTTCTTGTAAACTAGTAAAGGTAAAGCAGAATGAAGAGTAAATAATCATCGGACACTAGTTCAGACTATGTCAGTAGTAGTAAGGCCTTCTCTCTGCTCCTAACATGTTTGCCTTTAGCCATACGAACTCAAGCTTTGCCAAAATAACACATTTTCTGGCTTGCCTGGCCCCACCCCATATGTCACTGCCCACAAACTTCTGACTAAATAGGCCTTTTTCTATAAATCTTGGCTGCACTTTAGTAGCAGGACCTGAACCAAAAACAGTGACTATACATGTTTGAACTTTTAAATAATATTAATAGTTGGAAATTCATTTCAAAATTTAAAAATAAAATATCAGATGGAATAAACTGGTAGAATTAAAGTCATTATTCAAAGTACATATCTCCCAGAATTTCCTCAGCCCAAGGTTGCTTGGGCCTGTAAAATGAGAGAGCCAAGGATGATTAAAAACAAACAAACAACAGAGGCAGGCAATCTGCAGAGGAGAACTGTGCACATGTGCGAAGAGAAACAGATGTGAGAGACCTTGGAGCTCTGGAGACAGAAATGGAGAGAAATTTCTGAACTTCCCTGTTCCCTTGAGGTTGGATTGTACAAGTTCCTTAAGATCCTCCTACATTTTTTCAATAAACCCCCTTAATTCTACATATGCTTTTTAAATGGATTTTTGTTCCTTGTAACAAAATCTACCTTAAGGTCCCATCACAATAATATTCCAATAATGTAGCATAATTCAGATGCCGCATGCACCACATGTAGAGCTTGTAATTTTAATCTAAACACAAATTTAGAGATTCACAGTAAGAATGTTTCATTTATGTTATAAAGGTAGAAAGGCAATTCATGTATGGATAGTCAGTGCACAAAAACCTAAAGGACAGAGAAATGTATAGAAACACGGTCAATGTGACAATTCCTCTACTTCCTCACCAGACTGGCCAATCCCATCCCTTCCCTAGAGGTAAACATTAATAACAAAGTTTCTGCTCTTTCATATGCCTCTACACATAAATGTGATATATTTCTTAACCTAAGCAAGATAATACTATATTTGCTCTTTTGTTACTTGTTTTCACAATCATTAAAATAAGTCTTAAATATCAGTCCATTTAGATCTTCAACAGCTCTATGGTATCTGTAATACTGATAATTATTATACTCTTAATTACACTCATAATTAGTACCCTTTCCTTACTGATGGTTGATCCTAGTTTTACACTAGTTAAAATTATGGTGCAATGATTTATATATCAATTCCTATGCACTTGGCTGAGTATTTCTGGAGGGTATATTCCAAGAAATGGAATGGCTGAGACAACTTTCAGAGATATTTCCCTCTTACCCCAGTAGGTAAGAGAATAAACATATTTCCCCGAAATTCATACCAATTCCAGACATTAAACATTATCTATCTTTTGATCAAAAAATTGGTAAAATTTGAAAAAGAATTTGGTAAAAATTTTTGACCGATCTGGTGGGTGAAAAAGTTTACTTTCTGTTGTTTTAATTCTTATAATTCAAAGAGCAAATACATAACAAATTCTTAAATTTTTATTTAATTTACTTTTGAGTATCTAAGTTAAAATACATGGCTTCATATTGGGAAATCAAATATGAAATTTCAACCATGTCTGAGAAAAATCATTATGTAAACTATTATATTATAGACAGTATATTTTAAAAATAACAAATTATGGACATTTCTTTTTTTTTAAGACTTTATTTATTTATTTATAGATATAAGTATATATCTACTTGAGAGAATCTCAAGTAGACTTCACACTGAGCACAGAGCCCAACACAGGACTCAATCGCATGACCCTGAGATCATGACCCTGAGATTATGACCTGAGCTGAAATCAAGAGTCAGACACTCAACTGATTGAGCCATCCAGGCATCCCCTATGGACATTTCTTATAAGCAAACCCATGGTGTAAATACATTGGTAACATTTCTACATATCAGTATTATATAAGTGTCTACTGTTTTTCCATAATGTAACAAAAGTTACTTCTCAAGAGAAAGAACACAGGGTAATTTAAAATGAAAAAAAAAAAAAGTTGTCTTGCTCACTCTGCTCCTGTCCATTGTATCAGCACCACAGTGTGCTCACTGTCTCTTTCCTGACCTTTTCCACCCTTGTAGAGCAGAGGATATAAGTGCAAATGGCCCCACAATGACCATGGACCCTCCTCCCCACCCTAGAATAGGACGCAAAAGCAAAATGAGTAAGACACTAACACAATGAGAGTGATTTTTCTAAGGTAGATCATTAGATTTTCCTTTTTTAAAATTTCTGTGTTTTAAAACAAAGAAAGAAAAAAACCAAAGTATAATTTTAAAGAAACTCTGTTTACTAGAAAATAAAGCAATGCCCTTTGGTCTCAATGGAGTGACTTACACAATTATAGTCTAATGCAGTGGAGGATTAAGAGTATGGGTTGGCCCTACAATCAAAACACTTGGGTTTGAATCCCAATGTCACCTCTTACCTTGGGCGAATCACTTTCATCAATCTAGTCCATTTTCAAATAGATATAATAATAGTAGTTACTCCATAGAACAGTTGGGATTGAATGGGAATTGAATGAGACCATCCTTTTAAAATTTTCAGCCTCTGTCTAGGGCGCCTGGGTGGCTCAGTTGGTTGAGCGACTGCCTTCGGCTCAGGTCATGATCCCAGGGTCCTGGGATCGAGTCCCACATCGGGCTCCCAGCTCAGCAGGAAGCCTGCTTCTCCCTCTCCCACTCCCCCTGCTTGTGTTTCTGCTCTCACTGTCTCTGTCTCTGTCAAATAAATAAATAAAATCTTTAAAAAAAATAAATAAATAAAATAAAATAAAATTTTCAGCCTCTGTCTAGTACCGCCTAAATGTTAAGTTAACAGTATCTGAATTGCAATGGAGTTGAGTAGTGATCCTATGTTTTATGGGCAGGCTGTATGTGCGCTCAGATGAGAGGATTTCCCCAAAGGGCTATGAAGTACAGGGGAATGAGGTGCTTTTACTGGGGCTGGGTACAGTGGTATGAGTAAAGGTGGGATAGGCAAGATGAGAATATAAAGCAGAAGGGGGAGGTGCCTGGGTGGCTCAGGCAGTTAAGCGTCTGCCTTCAGCTCAGGTCATGATCCTGGGGTCCTGGGATTGAGCCCCGCATCGGGCTCCCTGCTGAGCAGGGAGCTTGTTTCTCCCTTTCCCTCTGCCTGCTGCTCTGCCTGCTTGTACTCTCTCTCTCTAATAAAAAATAAAAAATATTTTTAAAAAAATAAAGCATAAAGGGATCATCGAAAACTGGAGCAAACTGCTCTAGAAGATTCATTCATTCAGTTATTATGGAACACCTACTAGGAGCCAAGCATTAAGTCAAGTGCTGAGGATACAGTGGGTATAAACTGATAAACAGACAAGTGAATATATAACCACAAATTGTAAATAATTCTACAGACAAAGATAAAAGAATACTCTAAGAGAGAATAGGAGAAATAATCCAAGTTATACTGTTAGGTTAGTGACGATGGTGGGGGCAGGGCTAGGGAAGGCTTCTCTATGGGGTTGACATTCAGGTTGAGAATAGATAAGCAAGAATGAGACACAGTTGGAAGAAGAGCTCCCTTGAAGAGAAAACATCAGGTACAAAGACCCTGAGTAGGAATGAACAATCCAAGAACTGAAAGTAGACTAGAGAGTAATGTACCAGGGTACCAGGGGCACAAGATAAAGTTGGAGAAGTAGGCAAGGACCAGATAATACAGGCATTATAGGCCTTTCCTGCAGTTTGAGTTCAGATGTGGAGTTTAGCTTGCACGATTTATTAAAGAGTTTCCTTTGGATCAACACCCGCAGAAAAGGGGAAGAAAGTAAGCAAGATGGAGCAGAGCAAGAAGGGAACTGAGATTAAGGCCCAAATGACAGTTGCAGCTAATCCCATGTGGAGTCAGAATGGTTCTCAGGGTAGTCCAGAGTTGAGCCAAGACAGCCAAGGCTTTATACCCCTGCATGGACCTGTCACTGGCTATGGACCACCCTGGGAAGGGCAGGACCTTGGGCAATGCAGCTTCAGGAAGCTGAAGCCAATCCTGAAGGTCTGACAGTTGAAGGCATCTACCAACAGCACTGCCAGTAACCCAGGGCAACAAATCCTTCCCTGAAGGGGAATCTGGTCAGGATACGGCAGTGTTTACTATAGACGTAGTCTTGGAAGTTGAAATTTTAATTGTATGCAAAAGGAAGCCTCCAAAGGATGGGAGTGAGGTTAGCAGCATGACTCAACATGCATGGCCAATATGGCTGCCATGTGGAGAATGGACCAGAGGGCATAACCTTGGAAGCAGAGAGACAAGTCAGGAGGCTGTTGTCCAGGTGAGAGTTGATGAAGGCTGGGACAAGGGTAGAAGGAGTGTAGATGAAGAGAAGTGTATAGGCCATTTGAGATCTATGAAAGAAGAAGGAAAGGAATTGGTGAGGGCTTAGGTGAGTGAGAAAGGGGCATATCAAGTATGCCCAGATGGAGCCTGATTACCCAGATGTCTGGGAGGTATCATTACAGTCCTGGAGCTAGCGATCATCAAGAAATCATCTGGTGAGAGATCAATTCTAGAACTGCCCTGGGAAAAGAAGTGTTAAGTAGTGATGATATGTTAGCTGAAAAAGGAAAGTTAGCACTCAAAGATTTATTTCAATTTACCTTGAAAAAAATAAAGAAACCTGGAAAGCCACATTCAGTTCAAACTTGGAAAAAAATGATAGAATTAAATTCTTCTGTCAGTACAAAATCCACTGACACACTGTGGAAGAAAATGTACAAAATCAAAGGTTATGCAAAAGAACCCAATATTCTTCAAAACATAAATTTCATTTAGTAGCTTTTGCAAGATATCACAAAGAGAATCTGACTATTTGGGGACATAGCTTTGAACATGCTTTCTTTTAACAAATTTGACTTAAAGCAGCCTCAGCTTTCCATTTGACATCAACGTAATGGGTCAGCAATGGGTTGGTTCTCAAAAAGTGATAAAAACCACATCTTTGAAAAAGCCAGCATCTCCTTTCAACAAAACTCTGTCAGCTAAGTCCATGAATCACAGCTTACAGAAATGAGAACAAAGTTACATGTGGTTATAAGGGCACTTTGCACCACAACATTTTGGAGTTAGAAACAACCTTTTGAGTATATATGATCCAACTATTCCATTTTATAGATAGAAAGACTGAGACTAAGGGCAGTTGAATGACTTAAGACCACAAAGGAGATTTGTGACAGAGCGTAAACTAGAATCCAACTCTCTTACCTTTCCACTATGCCCAATGCCCTTCAAATGATTAGAGATGCAAGGAAAGTTGCAGAGTGGAGCTCTTAGCCAATTATTCCTAAAATTAGATTCTATCTCTTAGAACATGATAAAGAGGAATTGCTTATTATGACTCTTCAACAAAAGAAACTGACATCAAAGTAATATAGATGGCCCATAAAATATTTAACATTTTAGGGGCGCCTGGGTGGCTCAGTTGGTTAAGCAACTGCCTTCGGCTCAGGTCGTGATCCTGGAGTCCCTGGATCGAGTCCCACATTGGGCTCCCTGCTCGGCAGGGAGTCTGCTTCTCCCTCTGACCCTCCCCCCTCTCATGCTCTATCTCATTCTCTCTCTCAAATAAATAAATAAAATCTTTAAAAAAAAAAAATTAACATTTTATTCTCAAATGTGTTTTTCTCTTGAATGTAAACTCTGTTCACATTTTTACATTTTCTTGAAAGCTCCACCAAGCTTTAAATGTGACATTGGGACAGTGCTCATGCCCATGAATTTTCCAACTTTCATACCATCAACTTGTAGCATCTTTCTTTTTCATAAAGTTCAGTGAACAAAAATTGCCCTCTGAAACGCAATCCCCTGGATCACAAACCATCCACAGAATTCTGTCTGATGTTCGAGTCATCACTTAAACTGTGGATCCAACTCCTGACCCATGAAGAAAACAGCATGTCACACAGACCTTTTGTATGATTCCTTTTGTTAATAGAACCAGTGAGCTAAATTCAATCTTAAATTTCCAGTGCACCATGGCTGAATGTCTACAGAGGAGCATGGGCCCTTCTAGAGTATCGTAAAACTTAAAATTGGTAACTTTTGTCTTTTCTCAGAATAATGTGAGGAAGCAAAAAATCTTTTTGCTTGTGTTTGTAGATGGCCTCCTTCCCAAATGTCCCCACACTACACCTGCCACTATTTTAATGGCCATTGCCACACTTAGTAGGGAGAGAGGGGACAGAAAGGAGGGGAGAAGAGGAGAGGGGAAGGATTAGGGGTGGGGGAGGAGAGAAATGGAAATGCTTATGATTGAGCTCTCATTAAACTTTTTCTTTCATTGTTTCCTCCTAGAGGCTAAGAAGAACTTGGAGAAATTCCTACCAAAAAAAAAGTTATTTTTGTTGATATGACCAATATAAATTTGACAGCAAATTTCTGATAAATGACAATTACAAATACAATTAGTCAGGACCTCCAGGGCTTTAGGATCCAGGCATTATTTTACAAAATATAGTTTGTTTCTCTTAAAGTTAAAAAAAAATAGTGACCATATTCAATGAGTAACTGAAGACTAAGAACAGAGTATAAGACTAAAAAAAAATAATTTATATAATGGTACTTGGTACTTAGAAGGAGCTCAGCAAATAAAAACTTATTATTACCATTATTATTTGTGTAATGGTGCCTATCCCAATAAAACAACAAAATTAACTGGACAAAAATTACCTATTCACATAAATGTTAGTACATGTGGTAATTAGCCATAAAAAGTAAATTCTCACAAATTCTTGTGATTAATATTATCTTTACAGAACAAGACCCAGTTCTTCTATTTTCTGTTTTAGAGCTCTGCATCTTTATAATGTATCATTGTTTATGTATTCCTTAGGTGCAGTTTAATCCCCTTTCCATATTCATGATAATGCTATTCCTGAAAGCCATAAAGGCCACATAGGATTTCCCCAAGTAGGTGTCCCTGCTTCCCCACCTAGCCTTAGGTGATCATTCCTGGGGCTCCTCTGGAGGAGGCCTGGCCTGGGTACCAGAGGAAAAAGGTCTTAAGATTGCTGACTCTGGAGTGTGGACAGTACAGAGCAAGCCAGCAGCACCCCTCAGAGAAAGAGCAGGTGCAGGTAGGGAGCAGGGAGATTCCGAGCCATGGGCTTGAAGTGCTCTGGGAAGAGACCAGGGTGATATTCAGCCCTGGCCCTGATCTGAGCAGAGTCAACTGGCAGGGTGGGTGGATGGGATCCAGCTGGGTCAGGACCAGGCCAGGGATGCCGGTAAACCCTTTACTGTCTCAGGAGAAATTCTGCAGGCAAGGAGAGAGTGACATGGTAAATTCAAAGTGCTAAAAGAAAAAAACTCCAACCAAGAATACTTTTACTAGCAAAGCTGTCCTTCAGAAATGAAAGGGATAAAAAGACTTTTCCAGACAAACAAAAGCTGAGAGTTCACCACCACTAGACGTGCCTTATGAGAAATGCTGAATGCAGTTCTTCAAGCTAAAATGAGAAGATACTAATTAGTAATATAAAAACATGAAAATATAAATCACACTGGTAAGGCAATTATATAGTCAAATTCAAAATACTTGAATACTGTAATATGGTGATATGTTCATCACTGAACTCTGGTATAAAGGTTAAAGGACAAAAATATTTTTAAAAATATAACTACAATAATTTATTAATAGATACACAGTATAAAAAGATGTAAATTATGACTCAAAAACAAAATAGAGGGTAGTAAAAGGGTAGAGTTTTTGTATGAGATTAAAAAGTTAAGTTGTTATCAGATTAAAATAGACTGTTATAACTATGAGATGTATCATGTAAGCCTCATGGTCACCATACAGCAAGTACACAAAAGAGAAAGAGAAGGAAGTCAAAGCATAGCATTACAGGAAATCGTCAATTCACAAAGGAAGAACACAAGAAAGGAACTATGAACTAGCCAGAAAACAATTAATAAGATAGCATTTTTCCTACTAATATTTTCTTTCCTTTCAGTATTTACTTTAAATGTAGACAGGTTAAATTATCCAATCAAAAGATACAGAGTGGCAGGATAGATTTAAAAAAAAAAACAAAAACCAAGACCCAACTATAAGAGATTCACTTCAGTGTTAAGGAAACAAGCAGGTTGAAAGTGAAGGGATGGACAAAGCTATTCCATGCAATAGCAACCAAATAAAAATGGGGGGTAGCTATATTTATATTAGACATAACAGACTTTAAGTCAAAAACTGTAACAAGAGACAAAGAAGGTCATTTTATAATGATAAAGGGATAAGTTCATCAAGAGGCTATAACAGTTGTAAATATTTATACACCCAACATCTGAGCACCTAAACGTAGTAGATCTGAAGAGAGAGAAACAGCAACACAATAAAAGTTGGGGACTTCAATACTGCACTTTCTACAGTGAATAAATCATTCAGACAGAAAATCAATAACAAAGTATTGGATTTGAAATATACATTAAAACAGATGGACCAGGCGCCTGGGTGGCTCAGTCATTAAGCGTCTGCCTTCGGCTCAGGTCATGATCCCAGGGTCCTGGGATTGAGCCCCACATCGGGCTCCCTCCTTGGCGGGAAGCCTGCTCTCCCTCTCCCACTCCTGCTGCTTGTGTTCCTGCTCTCGCTGTGTCTCTCTCTGTCAAATAAATAAATAAAATCTTAAAGAAAAAAAATCTGTCATAAAAAAAAATATAAAACAGATGGACCCTACATATATATACAGAACATTCCATCTAAAAGCAGCAGAATATGCATTCTTCTCAAGCACTCATAGAAGATTCCAGGATAAATCATGTTAGGTCACAAAACAAATCTTAACAAATTTAAGAGTATTGAAATCATATCAAGCACCCTTTTCAACTACAAAGGTATAAAAACATAAATCAACAGATGGAAAGCTGGAAGATTCAAAATATGTAGAGACTAAATAACATACTCCTAAACAACCAATGGGTAGAAGAAGAAATCAAAATAAAAAGATACCTGGAGACCAAGGAAAATGGAAACACAGCATCACAAAACTTATGTGATGCAGCAAAATCAGGTCTAAAAGGGATGTTTATAGCAAAAAAAACCTACATTAAGAAAAAAGAAAGACCTCAAATAAACATTCTAACTGTACACCTCAAGGAACTAGAAGAAGAAGAACAAACTAAGCCCAAAGTTAGTAGAAGGAAGGAAATAACAAAAATCAAGGTGGAAATAAATAAAATAGAGACAGGAAAGGCAATAAAAAAGATCAGTCAAACCAAGAGCTGTTTTTTTTTTTTAAAGAAAAACAAACCTGACACATCTTTAGCTAGACTAATTAAAAAATAGAGAAGACTTAAATAAATAAAATCAGAATAGGGGAGACACTGTAACTGATATCACAGAAGTACAAATGATCATAAAAGACTACTATGAACAACTATACACCAACAAATTGGATAACCTAGAAGAAATGGATAAATCCCTAGAAACATAAAGGCTCCCAAGACTGAATCATGAAGAAAAAAAAAAAATCTGAACAGACCGATAATGAGTAAAGACTTTGAATCAATAATCAAAAACCTCCCAACAAAAAAAAAGCCAAGGACGCATAGGCTTCACGGTGAATTCTACCATTTAAAGAATTAATACCAATCCTTCTAGAACAATTTCAAGAAACTAAAGAGAAAGGAACACTTCCAAACCCATTTTATGAGGCCAACATTACTCTGATACCAAAGTCAGACAAGATTACTACAGGAAAAGAAAATTACAGGCCACTATCCTTGATGAACATAGATGCAAAAATCCTCAACAAAATATAGCAAACCAAACTCAAAGCACATTAAAAGGATCATATATCATGCAGAAAACAACATGGAAGTTCCTCAAAAAATTAAAAATAGAACCACCATATGATCCAATTATCACACTACTGGGTATTTGCCCAAAGAATATGAAAACATTAATTCAAAAGGATATATGCACCCCATGTTTATTTCAGCATTATTTACAATAGCCAAATTAAGCTTGTAGCCCAAGTGTCCATTGACAGATGAATGGATAAAGAAGTGGCATATATATATATAATGGAATATTATTTAGCCATAAAAAAAGAATGAAATCTCACCATTTGCAACAACATGCATGGATCTAGACAGTATAATGCTAAGTAAAATAAGCCAGTCACAGGAAGACAAATACTTTATGATTTCACGCATATGTGGAATTTAAGAAAAAAACAAATGAAAGAAGGGGGAAAAAAGAGACAAACCAAAAAACAGACTCTTAACTCTAGAGAATAAATGGATAGTTATTAGAGGTGAGGTAGATGGGGAGATGTGTGAAATAGGTGAAGAGGATTAAGAGTACATTTATCTTGATGAGCACTGAGTAACATATAGAACTGTTGAATCACTATATTGTACACCTGAAACTAATATAATGCTATATATTAACTATACAGGAATTAAAATAAAATAAAATAAGGATCATATATCATGATCAAATGGGATTTATTTCTAGGATGCATGGATGGTTCAATATACACAAATTTATCAATATGATACACCCTATCAGCAAAATGAAGGATAAAAATTATATGATCATCTCAATAGATGCAATAAAAGCATTTGACAAAATTCAATATCCTTTTATGATAAAAACTCTCAACAAATTGGGTATAGATGGGATGCACTTCAACAGCAAAGGAAATCATCAACAAAATGAAAAGGCAATGAGAGTCACTAGAGTAGGCATCCTTCATAGAGGATGCCCAATATTCAACACAATACTGTCCTAGCCAGAGCAGTTAAGGGAAAAAAAGAAATAAAAGGCATCCAAATCAGAAAGGAAGAAGCAAAATCATCTGTTTGCAGATGACTTCATCTTATATATAAAAAAACCTAAAGACTCCACCAAAAAACTTTTAGAACTAATAAATGAATTCAGTAAAGTTGCAGGATGCAAAATCTGTATGCAAAAACCAGTTGTGTTTCTACACACTAACAATAAGCTACTGGAAAGAGAAATTAAGAAAGGAATCCAATTCACAAATGCATTAAAAGAATAAAATACTTAGAAATATATTTCACCAAGGAAGTGAAAGATCTTTATACTGAAAACTATAAAACATTGATGCAAGAAATTGAGGAAGATGCAAAAAAATGGCAAAATATCTCATGTTCATGGATTGGATTAATAATATTGTTAAAATTGTTAACAATAACAATATTGTTGATACTGTTATTAATACTGTTAAAATTCTACTGTTAAAATCAATATTGGGGCGCCTGGGTGGCTCAGTCGTTAAGCGTCTACCTTCAGCTCGGGTCGTGATCCCAGGGTCCTGGGATCGAGCCCCACATCGGGCTCCATGCTCCGCGGGAAGCCTGCTTCTCCCTCTCTCACTCCCACTGCTTGTGTTCCCTCTCTCACTGTGTCTGTCTCTGTCAAATAAATAAATAAAATCTTTAAAAAAAAAAAGTCAATATTGTTAAAATGACCTAAAGTGATCACCAGATTCAACGCAATCCCTATCAAAATTCCAATGACAATTTTCCACAGAAAAAGAAAAAACAATTCTAAAATTCATATGGAACCACAAAAGACCTAGAATAGCCAAAGCAATCCTGAGAAAGAAAAGCAAAGCGGGAGGCATCACACTTCCTAATTTCAACTATATTACCAAGCTCTAGTAATCAAGACAGTATTGTACTGGCATATAAACAGACACAAACCAATAGAACAGAATCAGGAGCCTAGAAATAAGTCCACCCATCAATGAATCTTTGATAAGAGCACCAAAAACACACAATGGGGAAAGGATAATTTCTTCAGTAAATGGTGTTGGGAAAACTAGGTATCCACCTGCAAAACAATGAAACGGCCTCTATCATACACCATACACAAAAATTAACTCAAACGGATTAAAGACTTAAATGTAAGACCTGAAACCATAAAACTCCTAGAACAAAATACAGGGAAAAATGCGTCCTGACACTGGTCTCGGCAACAGTTTTTTGGATGTAACACCAAAAGCATAGGCAACAAAAAGCAAAAACAAATGAGTGTGCACTAAAGTTTGGGTTAGCTTGGTGATGGGTATTAAAGAGGGCACGTTCTGCATGGAGCACTGGGTGTTATACGCAACCAATGAATCATGGAACACTACATCAAAAACTAATGATGTAATGTATGGTGATTAACATAATAAAAAAAAATAATAAAGTAAAAGGTTTTTTCCGAGCCTAGGTAGATAGGTTTTATATATATATAGATATATGAAACATATATATAAAATGAAGGGGTGGCTCAGTTGGTTAAGAGTCTGCCTTCAGGTTGTGATTCCATGGTCCTGGGATTGAGGCCAAAGTCAGGCTCTCTGCTTAGCAGGGAGTCTGCTTCTCCCTCTCCTTCCGCCACCACCCCCTCCCCATCCCCCAGCTTGTGCATTTAAAAAAATGAAGAATGGGAGAAAATATTCTTAAACCACATATCCAATAAGAGGTTAATATCCAAAGTACATAAATATTTATACAACGGAATAGCAAAAGAACAAATAATCCAACTGAAAAATGGGCAAAGGACCTGAACAAACATTTTTCAAAGACAACGTACAAATTGCCAACAGGTACATGAAAAGGTGCTCAACGTCACTAATCATCAAAGAAATGCAAATCAAGACCACAATAAGATATCACCTCACACCCATTAGGATGGTTTTCATCCAAAAGACGAGATAACAAGTGTTGGTGAGGATGTGGGAAAAAAGGATTGCTTGAACACTACTGATGGAAATGTAAACTGGCTAGCCATTATGGGAGACAGTATGGAGATTCCTCAAAAACTTAAAAAAAGAACCACCATATGATCCAGTAATTCTACTTCTGGGTAAATATCTTAACAAAATGAAATCACTATCTGGAAGAAATACCTGCACTCCCATGTTCGGTGTAGCATTATTCACAATAGCCCAAAGGGACTCTGTGGGCTCCCTGAGACCATCTGCCTAGATGCTTCATCCATCCATCGCTACTCTATTGCTCCCATGCCATTTTGAACGCTGTGGCATTTTTAGATGTTTGACACCTGGCCTGGCTTTAATCAGAAAACAAAAGCAAAGCACACATCCTGCCTGTTGTCAGAAACCCAAATTTGTATATGGTTTGGAACACACATACACCTCTGATCTCCAACCCTGGCTTCTGCTCCACTCGGGAGTCAGAGCACAGGACCCTCTCTCAAAGAAACTCCATGGCATTGAACTGTCTTGCCTTCCAGTTCTCTTTTCTTCTCCCCAAAACTGTAGGATCCTTAGTTCCTCTCCAACAGGAAAAATGCTCTGACATCCACATGCATTCCTTCCAATCTAATGTGTTAATGGCAAACTTTCATGCACTGAGTCCTTCAGGATCTTAGCTTTTGATATTCAAAATTCAGGCTTTTGAAATCAAAACTTTCTTTCAAACTGCAAAGAGGCCCAGAAGTCCATTTTGAAAGTCAAACCTGAGAATTGCTTCCTCATTTTTTCCCTGGATAATACTCCTTTCCAGAGAAAATTGATGCCTCTGGTTTGGTATAAAGGGGAGAAGAGCCACAGGGATGAAAAGAAATTACTAACAGGATTTTTTAAATGGTTAATATATTAAAATGTTATGACCTATTCCTCATCTGTGAGTATTGCTCACCAAAGGATTTTGGCCCTTTCTGGCTGTGCACACATTCAACTTGGCAGGAATACAGCCTATATGGATTGCTCTGGCCCACATCAGCCTTTCTTTTTTCTATTCACTGGCAATATCTGGTTATATACAATATTTATATTTTCTGGAACATTTGGTCTCCATCATTATTCAAGTGCCTTGGATTCAGAACCCACAAGATCCATAGAATATATGGATAAAAAGTAGAGCCAGCCTATTCAGTAGATTCCACTACTAGCCAAGAAAACTCTGGCACCAAGCAGGAAAAACAAAAATGGAAAAGATGTATGTGTTTAAGAATTACTAAATGAGTATCATTCTTTGAAGCAAATAAGAAAGCAAAAATTCTCTATCAATAGCAAACTCATCAGTTCTTTTAATGTCAAGTGAAATGCCATGAATCCCTCCTGTCTTTGCAAGAATGTTTTGTTATACTTGATAATTTTTTATTGAAATTTACTAAAATAACCCTGAAAGAAACTTCTATTATACAGCTCCAAGCCTTGAAGGAAATGTGAGTTTGGCTAAGCTCAGTGATGAGAATTTACATCTGTGTCAAGCTACCCTGGCTTATAATTCTTTTCCTAAATTACAACCAAGTTTGATTAAAGTGAATACTGCTATTTTCTATCAACCACAGTTAAATGAGACTTACATGGAAACCATTATAATCTGAAGATCAAAGAAGCCCTGATGTCAGTGTTTCAACAACAATTCCAATGTTCAATAATTCATACAGAGTCCTACTGTCTCTGGCTTAGATATGAGTCAAAGAAAGAAAAAAATCAATGAAACCCAAGTGTTTTGCAGAAGCCTAAGATGAAGAGGTCATCCAGTTCATTTGAAGGGTCATATTTCAAATCACCCCAGGGGATGATAAATCACCCTATTTCAAAAATCTATAACCTTCTCGGGCGCCTGGGTGGCTCAGTTGGTTAAGCAACTGCCTTCGGTTCAGGTCATGATCCTGGAGTCCCGGGATCGAGTCCCGCATTGGGCTCCCTGCTCAGCAGGGAGTCTGCTTCTCCCTCTGACCCTCCTTCCTCTCATGCTGTCTCTCATTCTCTCTCGCAAATAAATAAATAAAATCTAAAAAAAAAATAAATAAATCTATAACCTTCTCAAATTGCTTACTCTGTCTATGTTCTTTGTGTTTTTTTCTTTAAATCTTTCCTGCTTATAAAATTAATACTTTAAATATACATAGTATAGAAAATAATAAAGAGGAACTCTCCCTTTCCACCCCCATGATCCTGGCATCCAATGCTAATCAATGAAATACAAGCTGAGTTTGAGCACTGCATCCATGGGTGACTCAGATGTACCTAAGGTTTATCTCTGTCACTTCAGGGGCTGTCCTCCAGAACCTTATTTGTATGAATATTGGGAAGTCTTCAGGAGGGAGCTCTCTTGAGGAGTGCTCGTGATGAGCTCGATCTGGTGAGAAAGCCCTTAGTTGTTGGACGAACGGATGGTTCTACACACAACATACATGGGTACTGGACTTTCTCATTCAATTACTTTCTGAGCCCTATAAGGGTATGGGGGGATGCTGTGAATAAAAACTGTAAAAGCAATTTCATTATATTCTGACACACTGGGGCCCAGACACCTCTTCCTTGAGACCCCTTTACAGATTATGACAGAGAGCCTTCCTGGGGCCCGGAGATGGCTCAAGTGCATCTGTGATGGGCCTGGCATAGAGGTCTAGCCTCAGTGCCCACTGGAATTATCCTTGTTGGTAAATATATATAAGAACCTGCACTTCCAGAACTCCAAGATATAATCCAGAACATGTTTTATAAAGAGCAGAAGTTCTTTATAATACAGGAAAGAAGCAGGACCCGGGAAATAGGGTTTTTACTATTGCTATAAGCTCATTAGTATCTACGGGCATGTGAGGGCTATGGAAACATATTAAATAGTCATAATTTTTCATGATACTGGAGTTTCATTTTCTGAGGTGCTTTGTATCCTATTCTTCCTATTTTTTCATTTACTACATCATGAACAGTTCCTTATTTCATTAAATATTCTTCAAAACATGCTTTTTTTTTTTTTTTAATTAGCTCCTGGATTTCCAGTCTTGACTCAAGTCTCTCCCAATCCTGAGTGAAGCAGCTTGACATGGGGGGAGGGGGTGCGCAACTAGACTTTGAGTTAGAATATTTAGCTTTGAGTTCCAGATCTAATATTTACTGCCCATATTATCTAGTCCTTTAGTTATTTAATCTGTAAGATTGGGGGAAATAATACATATTTCACAGGACAAAATAGGGCTTAGTAAAAATATATGAAGAGTACAGATATTTTAAGCATCTATTATTTATCTATATTTTTATAAAACTTTATATGTTCCTTTATCAAGACATACACTCTATTTTTCAATGATTTGTCTTTATATCTGTTTCTTCCGCTAGACTGTGAGCTTTCTGAAGGGATAGAAGACTCATTTGTGTTTGTGTGCCTAGAGCCTACCACAATTTCTGACATAGAATAAATAGTAGGTGATTATTCCATAAATGAATGGATTATTCCATAAATGAATGGTACCTGACACTATTTTATTTACAGGTTTAAAAGAATAACCTCCTGCGTACTACCTTATTGAATCCTCACAGCAATCCTTGGGACAAGCGTGGTAGATACCATGAGTCGCTGAAATAAAATGCTGGAGGAACCTCAAAAACATTTGGCACCTTCTGGTCTTTGCCAGTTGGATCCATTGCTGTTAACAAATAAAGTGGGCCCAATCTTTAAACGATGATGTTAGTACCACATTTCCTTGTTCTCTGCTCCTAAATAATGCTCTCTTCTGTAGTTCTACCAGGGTCCACTCTGAGAAGGCCTGCTATGTCCTCAGCCCTCTTCTAAAGAGTTCCTGTCCACAGATGTTTGCTTAAGTGCCTGAAGTCAATTCCTTAAACTTTGTGTGCCCATGCGTTGTACCACATATTTTACCATCTGACTGTGTGTTTTGGACCAGGGGAGGGATTTGACCCAAAGGCAATAAATCCCTGAACTGACCATCAGTCCATAAAGAGGCCTTATGCTTCAGCTTTGTCCAAAAGGGATGACAGCAGTTAATCAAAACTTATCAAAACTCTTACATTTCTATAAATTGGTTTTTAAAATACAGAATTTGGCAGAGAATAAAGGAAGTAGAAACTAAAGAGGTAGAGAATGCAGTACATAAATACCACTGTCAAATGGTGGCTCCTCAAAATATCACCAAACAACCCACCCATAAGAGAAATTTGAGTTTCTTGTTTACCTATTTGGTGAGAGAGAATACCACCTCAACAGAGTCTTAATAGCATCATAAAAAGTAAACTGCAGAGTCAAGATGTTGATTGAAATTTTTAAGTCTGGTTTAAGGCGGGTCCTTTTGATGAGTGGGAGGGGCTTAATTCGGATGGGGTCAGTGTCAGGACTATGATATAATAATTTAGAATTAGTGTGCATGGCTAGGTGAAAATTTTGAGGGGAAGGGTTCAGAGTCTTGACTGTAAACTGGTTTTTGATGCCTTCTATTGAAGAGTTGATGGCTCTTTCAGGAAGTTACTGGAATGAACAATAAAGTTATTTACAACTTTTATCTTCCTGAGGAGAGTCTCCTGAAATAGTAAAGTTATGGCAACAGTCAGCTCTGTGAATGGTTTTGGTTCTTATCACAAAGCAGGAGAAGCAAACCAGTAAGTAGAAGCATAAAGTAGAGAAACATTATACAGAGCAGAAACAGAAAGCTGGATCACACTGATGGCGGAGGGCCGGAACAACCAAAATATGTGTTTTTTCCCTCTGCAGTCAAGCCTGCTTTGCCCTCAGACAATTGGGGTCGTCATGCAGCCCAACCCTTGACTGATACTACTTTCTTATGTTGAGCAAAAAGAATGAACCAATCCAAAACAGAGTACTCCATGATAAGTCTTAGGCTCACAAGTTCACATTCTTACAAAACCATTCAACGAAGTTTTGGAGTTGGTGAGATCCCAGCTGGATATGAGAGAAACAAATTACCAAATGAAGAAATCATGGATTCTGCTGGCATATTTGACACTTCCCTGGAATCAAGCAGGCAAAGTAAGCTCATTATGCAATGACTAGCAGATCTCACATTTGCTTCTAACACTCACTACCTTGTAAACTGTACACGTTCACAGTAGAAGTGTATTTGCTTTGGATTTGGGAACTGTGTCTAGTCCTTTTCCTGCAGTATCCACTCTCTGGAGTAACCCATTTTCCCTCCTGTTTTCTGACCTTTGTTTCATCTGGGAGCATCTGTAACCCCTCTCATCCAGCAAGAGCCCCCCAAATTCCATAATTCAAGAGCCAGTTCTTTTAATTTCGGTTAATTGCAACAGAATGAGTGGTAGGTGACAAGTGGAGAAGAGCCACTCAGAATGAGCAGCCTACACCTTCTCATACACCAAATGGCATGAGGGGTATCATATGCCAGAAATTCTTTGTGATGAGCAAGTTCCTCCTCTTATTTCTCAACTCAGCTTTTTTCCCCATAGAGTCTACATCTTTCATCAAGATGTAACATTTGCTTAATTAAAAAGTCACAGCAAATTGTTTGTCATTGAAATGACAATAAATATGCCACTAACATTCTGTTCAATTGTCTATAAATTACATTAAACATAGGGAGAAGAGTGTATAGCCCCTGCTTTTATTTCCTGAGACATCAAGAAGAAATCTGTTCAGGCTTACTGTATTTGTCAAAGTTTTACAGTGTTGTTTGGGGCAACCTATAGAAGGTTACTGTTCCTAGAGTAGCATGACATGGTGCAATCCCAGCTCTACAAACAACTATTACAAATAACACTCTCTACTAATAGCTCTCCTATCCAGATGGGATCTCACCAACTCCAAAGTTTTGTTGCATGGGAACTATAAGTGAGAATGAAAACTTGTGACCCTACTCTGGGATCCTGAACAAGCTACTTTAAAAATCACTTGTTCATTCATGAAACAAATATTTTTTAGGTTTTAATTATGTCTCAGGCTCTGTGGTAAGAACTAGACACAATGGCAAGGAAGATACAATCACTACCTTCCTTGGCCTTATGGTATAGTAGTGCCTCCAGTTGAAAAGGCAGTAGTCTCTACTTCCCAAGGATGTGAAGTTACAATGAGATTATTTAACGTGGAGAGTGTCTGATTCAGTGCCAAATCTGTGGCAAATATTCTTTTAACGTATTTCTCTTCTCTTTCTTCTCTTCATAGCTTTCCAAGTACATTTCACTCTGGGTATGTGCTCCTTAGCATTTCAGAGGTTATATACAGACGGAGAAGATAAAAATGTCATGCACGCCTGTCAGATACTCATGCTACCTTCCAATGGCTATAATTCTCTATTTTTGGTTTTAATTCTCTATTTTTGTATATGCTGACAGTAGGGGATATCTTTAAAAAGAGTCTGCTGGGTTTTTTTTTTTTTAATCTATCTTAACCTTAATCTATTTTAAGTAGATGCTGAGACAAGGATTAAAGTGTAAATAGTTTCACTGGAAGGTTAAGAAAAACCCGTTTCTCTACTCACAACACTTCTGACACCAAATATATAGCTTTTCTACACGAAGCAATTCTCTAATTTTCTGCAAACACCAATTAAGGGTCCTATAATTTAATTTACTCTCATACTAACTACCCAGAATTAGTACAGACTCCACAAGTCAAAGACTCAGTCCCACAAGACTGCCCCCCACTTCAGATGCCAATTCGAATACTGGGCCTCCTATACTTCTGACCAACTGGCTAAAATCAGAGGTTCCCACGACCCCCTCCATGGGTTCACTAACTTGCTAGGATATCTCACAGAACTCAGGAAAACACTTTACTTACTATTAATGACTTAATACAAGGGTTGTAACTCAAGAAAGGCCAGGTGGAAAAGATGTATAGGGCAAGGTATGGGGAACAGGTGTGGAGCTTCCATACCCTCTCTGGGTACTCCCCCCTCCCAGTACCTCCTAGTTTACCATCTTGGAAGTTCTCTGAGCCCTGTGGTTTAGTAGTTTTTGTGCAGGGCTTCATCACATAGGCATGATCATTGTTGACTCACTCTCCTATCCCTCTTACCTCCCCAGGGGTCAGGCTGAGAGTTCCATAGGCTTGGTCTTTCTGATCAGCACCCATCCTCAAGCTATTCAGAAGCCTACCAAGTGTCATTTCATCAGAACAAAAGATTCTATAGGTCTTAATCACAATAGTGAGAAGAGTTCTGTGTTTTGTATTTCAGTGGTATGTAGGCTACAAGTCCTATTCAAATACTCTAGGCTTTTGAGAGGAATCTTTTGTAAATGTTCAGCTCCAATTTAGCATTTCTAAGAGCTCTGTTTCTAAAATACAGGGCCAAGGGATGGTTCACCATGCCTGGTCTCCTCCAACTATGCTTCAGCACATCCTACCTGCAATCCAGAAGCCTGGGAAGTCCCCAGAAAGTTCAGGGAGATCATTCCCATCTGAAGATGGGGTCTGGAATCAGTCTTGGCATCCTACACACAGTGTGCATGTAGTGAACTTAGGGCTTTCACAAGCCTTCAGAAGTACAGCTCCGCTCTACCCCAAAACTGCTCCCATGTCTTCCTAATCCTTAATCCTTCCAAGGCTTTCTAGTTATCTCCCCACCTTCCAGCACCTGGACTTAAGCCCTTTATGAGCTCCCCTTCCTGGGACCCTGAGACTTACCTTGCTCTAATTTACACCATCCGGTATGGGTTTAATCTTTTCCTCCAAATGCAATGGATTATCCAGAAGCATGATACTGTCACCTAACTGATTTCAAGTATGCAAGTATGGCCAATTTCTGGAGACTTCTGATTTATATCTTACTCACTGTATCAGATACTAGGGACTTCAACATTGACCAAACCCACTTTCACCCTGCTTCTTAGGACACTATCATTTGGGAAGCTGGGAAAGATTACTAGCCTCAGCCCAGGCCCCTGACTTCTTTCTCCCCAAATGGTCCATTCCTGTGATCCAGCATGCCTCACAGAAAACCTGCTTTGGAGTGACTACACCATGGATCAAGGCCATTCTTGGATTCTTGCCCTCATGGCTTCCACTATATCCTAAATCAAATGTACTCTTCAGTCACATGAAAAAGAATTTGGTAAATTCAGAGTTAATCCAACCCATCTGATTTAATCTTCCTCTTGAGCCATATAATCTCAGACTATACCTCAAAAAGCTACTTAGATGAAGTACATTATATTGGCTTTATTCTGAAATAATTATGCAGACATTTTCTGTGGAAAACTTTAAGACAGACTCCTATTTCTGTTTGTTTCCTTTCTTCTACTTCACTACTACTCAAAGGTGAGAAGAAAAAAAAAATTAGGGTCTTCCAGAGTTTTCATCCAGAGACCACTCCCCACTGAATAAATTCTAAAGAAATGATGTGAGGTAAAAACAAAAATGAGGTCATAGCTGATCATATCCCACATTCTGGTTATACTTGCTCTAATAGTTTCATATTTTTTGACATTTCTCATGGCCAAGGGACATGTTCTTTTTTTATTTCAATAAGAAGATGTAACTACTTTATAAATGAGAAAAAGAAGATGGAACCAATCAAACATTTGTTGAGCCTACTACGTACTCTGGTTCATTCATTTCACAAATATTTATGGAGTGCCTGGTCTGTGAGAGTCATCATCCTAGGTAGGCCCCCCATTTGGGGATACAGCAACAAACAACTGGGCATAATCCTACTGTTGTGGAGTTTCCTGGGCAGAACACACTTAGATCAAACAGGGGCAATTCTTGTATTTGTGGATGGTCATCCAGACTCCTTGGTATCTGGCTGTTTAGTGGTGGTGGTATGATTCTTTGTGATTTTATGTCTTTTGTGAGGCAGGTGGGGGAATAGGTACAGTTTTACCCATTGTTTGGGGAAGTTGAGAAGGATAAATGAAAGAAATAAGAGACATATTAATTAGTTTACCTATTTAGGAGAGTGATATCACCAAGATGGCAACATAGGTTGTTCCTAACTCTGCTTCCCTTCACAAGAAGAACAATGAACAACTATTCATGAACAAGACACCACTGAGAAAATCCTAGAACATACTTGACAGTAGCTTGGGCTTAGAGGAAAAAAGAAACTAAAATTTAAGGTCAAAACATGTATTCATGCTATGCATGCTCTCCTAGTGTGCCAACAGCAGTTTAATGGAAAAAGACTGAAATCAGGAACCATTTACCCCCCACAATAATGTTAAACAAACAAAACACCACCAAGAGCAAACCCTCCCTCCCTCCCTCCTCTGCCTTTAGTCCACTTGTTGTCTCTCCCACAGACATACCATTTCCCAGTCCTCACACTCCCACGGTGCCCCGACAGAAATAAGAGCATGTTCTCAGCCACTGTAATTTACCTCATCACCGAGACCATGCTGATCCACTCACCTCCCCTGTTTAGACTAAGTGACATAACTACATCTGAGAAAAGGCAAGCAGGAACACAGATGCCACTGCTACCTCCAAATAAGAAGGATAATTCTTAAGGTTCCTGCTGAGGAAGCAAGGAGAGCCATCAGGACCCTGACATACATGGACAGGTTGTCATTCACAGACCAAATCAGCCACATCTTGCTGTGGTTAGCGCTGCACTGTGGAGTCATTGTGGGACCTTAGGAAAGAGAAGAGAGGGTTGGTTAAGAAACTTGATTCTGGAGCCAACACTGCTGCTGCCTGGGGCTTCCAAGTCCTGGCTTCTCTGCCAAATGAGAACAGTACTAGCCACCTTCTTATCTCTCAGCACAGGAATGAAAATCAGATGGGATAATACGTCAGTGTGTTTTTGCAAATCGTAAAGCATGATGCCTACAGGAATCGTTAACACTGAATGACATGTTGAATGTCAAAGAGCTTGTAAGTACAAAATGAGGCAACTTCCTAGGAATTTATGATACAAGATTATACTGAAAATGTCTGCACTGCTGGAGAGGTTATCCAGCACTTGAAGAAGTATGTCAGTGGCTGGTAAACCCAAAACCACTGGCAATGAGAAAGCCACAGTGTTAGAGGAAAGGACAAAACAGAAACCAAGGGAATTGTGGAAAGGGCTTAGTGGTTGGCAAACCAAATCCAGATGTCCACGGAAGGACAGGAAGGAAAATCGTTGACAGTTGAAATACACTAACAAGCCCTGAGTCACCAGTCAGGCGAGAGTTCTCTCCCCAACCCTACAGCCAGAGTGGCTCACAGGTAACAAAACCAATGGACAGATTTGGACTCATCACTTCCCTTGCTCCTATGGCACATACAACTAACTAATTCGTAAAAATCAGTGCTGGAAACAACCCAGATGTCTGTCAACTGATGAACAGATAAATAAAATGTGGACCATCCACACAATTAAATATATTTGGGCCATGAAAAGGAATGAGGTACTGACACACGCTACAATGTGGATGAACCATGAAAACAGGCTAAGTGAAAGAAGCCAGACACAAAGGGCCACATGTTGTATGATTCCATCTGTATGGAATGTCCAGAACAGGCAAATCTACAGGGACAGAAAGTAGATTAGAGGTTGCCTAGTGCTAGAAGAAGAGGGAAGGCGTGGCAATGGGCAATCTTTCAGAGGTGATGAAAATTTTCTAAAATCAACTTACAGTCAATTTATAGTTGCATATATGAATATACTAAAAACCACTGAACTGTATACTTCAAATGGGTGAATTGTATGGTATATGCCAAAAAAACCTTTGTAAAGCTATATTTTTAAAAAGTCATGCTCCCTTTCTGACCCCCTCCCAACTAACATTAGCATTCTCTGGCAGAAGCCAAGAGCATCACACAGTTAAATCCATCCTTTCCCATCAATGGCCCTACTAAAAGATGAGAAGGAACAGGGACAAAGCTATCCATGCAGGGACAGGGCTCAGAGACCTTATTGCAGGCCCATGCTAGCAGTTCTTAGGTTAGGCCTCCGTAAGGCACTTTTAATGTTCTGTCTTCCTTCAAGCTCCTACTGAATTAGGACAATTTAGATATTTTGCTTCATCTATTTTCTTTCCTGGCTTACTCAAGCATCAGATTAAAGAAACAAAAATGAACTACCACCTTCCTTTCAAAACCTATGGTGGTTTGAAGAGGATCTGTCTAGGTTAGGGCCAACCCTGGTCCACACCAGCAACCACTAGCTGACATTTCTGCACAAATGCAGTTATCGCCCTTGTCTCTCACAAATGCCCAATAATAAGTGTCCCAAATACAAGATAAGTCATTCCCATTACTCTCTGTCAGGGCTCTTTTCCTTCTTAGCACTTACCTCAGTTTTATGTGGGTGTTTATTTCTATCTACCTCCTCCATTAGCCTGCAAGGTCACCATAGTGTAGTAATCTTGACATCGAAGCTCACCACCTTGGCCTCTGCACCAGGCACAGAGCCTGCACAGACCAGACCTTCTGTAAGCATTTGTTGAAGGAATAACAAAGCCCCAATGTGCTGCTTTAGAGATGAGTCATGATCAAGACCACCTGGTTTCTTTTAAGTACTATTTAACAGTCAAAAGACTCAGAGCTCCTCCACTTGTCTCCTTAAACCAAATTTGTCATGTGCATGTATTTTCCCCCAAGCATTCCTCCCTTTGAGAACCACCCCTCTTGTTCATGTGACCCTGCACCTGGCTGGTGGTATGGCCAGGGGTTGTTATCATGGCTACTTTGACTGGTTCAAGCTGGACACGTGGCCAAAACTGGGCCAATCAGAATCACCTAGAAACATCTCTACAAGCACTTTTAGGAAAGATGCTCTAAGACAGGGTTTTTCAATATCAGCCCTGTTAACTTTTTGGTATAGATAATTGTCTGTCCTATGCATTCTAGGATGTATATTAGCATTCCCAGTAACAAGTCCTAATTATTACAAGCAAAAATATTTCCAGACATTGCCAAAGAATCATTAGCAGTGCAAAATTAACCCCAGTTAAGAACCACCATCACTGTAAAATGTGTCTGTGAGGACACAAAAAACTGGATTTGCTTGCATCCATGTTCCCTGGGGCTCCCTGGAAAGAAGCTTTCACAGAGCAGCCATCTGCAGGAGGAGAGAATGAAGCCAATAGAAAAAGAGAAAGAAAGCTGAGAGATGGGGAGAGACATAATGACATCTTTTAAATCTCATTTGGATTTGATTTTTAGGTTACTTGCAACTAAAGCAGATTCCTGACATCTATGTCCATATGTGACTATTTCCTCAAGCCAAGTATGACCCTTGCATCTCTTCCAGAGCCACATGTGCCTATACTAACTAAAGAAGGTGAGCTGGTCAAAAAGACACATGATCAGCCAAATCAAACAGACATAGAAACCCTCTGCATATCCATGGGGGCATCTAGTACAACTTGTGTATTCTTCATATGTTTTCTAGGACACCAACTGGTATCATCCAACAAGTGGTTGAGGAAAGTATGTTAGTTTCCTAGGGCTGTCTTAACAAGTTATCACAAACTAGGTGGCTTAAAACCATGGAAATTTATTCTCTCACAGTTCTAGAGGCCAGAAGTCTGAAAGTAGGGTGTCAGCAGGATTGGTTCCTTCTGGAGGCTTCAAGGGAGAATCTGTTCCCTGCCTCTTTCCTCGTTTCTGGTGGTGGCCAGCAATCCTTGGCATTCCTTGGGTTGAGGCCGCAACACTCCAACCTCTGCCTCATATGGCCTTCTTCCTTGTGTGCCCATGTACATGACTGTCTTCTCCTCTTATAAGAATATCAGTCACAGGATCTAGGACCCACCCTAATTCATTATGACCTCATCTTAACTAATTACATCTGTGAAGACTCTAATTCCAAGTAAGATCACAGGCTGAGGTCCCAGATGGATGTGAATTTGTGGGACTCTATTCAACCTACTATAGACGACAAAATAATAGAGAGCTTTAAAGCTGTCAAGGCATTTTCAAGAAAAGAAATAAAGGAGGTAGGCATATAATCATCTTTTTCCAGGATGCCTTAAAGAACTCTGAGCTTCACTGAGCAAGGTAGATAGCCACCTCATAATGTCAGCTGGGACACTGGTGACAAGTTGGATTGGCTAACTGAAGGCCACGATCTCTCTTTTCCACACTCTGCCTAAAATTTCATCAGCAGCCTCAGCTCAAGGATCTAAATGTTCTGTATATTGTTTCAAAAGCCATCTGGATTTCCATTTAAAATTCTGTCCAAAGCAATATAACACCATAGCCAGCCAAAGGAGCTGTTCTTTTTCCAGTTTATTTGGCAACATGGATACTCATTTCTTAATGCGTGTATTATAATCAAACTGATTAATTACTACATGATTTGCCCCAGAGGATAAGGACGAGGACTCCAGCAGAGGAGTAGCAGCCAAAAGGCATTTGAGGGTTTTTATATATCAAGAGCCTTTGTTCTCATATGATCACTACCAGTAGCTCCTGGATGGAAGCAAAGGAAAAAAAGGAAGACAACTTTGCTTTGTTTTATGGCGAAATTTTGGGATAAAAACGTTCAACGACATTAGAGAGTCCTGGAACATTCAAGAGTCCTTTAATATAAAAGAATTCGTGTTCCTTCGTGGCTATAATATCATATGGAAGGACTAAAGCCTAAACTGAAGCTAAAAGCAGTACTCCATGGATACATTTTAAAGCAGGGTCATACTTACCTCCAGTTATTGATAATCATTTGAAGTGTTGGGATTATCTACAATCATTCTTGCTCGCCAGTAAGAAATAGGACTAAAATTTCACTTTCAAAATTGAATTCCATCTTGTATTTACAATCAGGATCTAGTCAACTCAAGAATTTATAAGAATGATAATTCTCACTAAGATCTACTGTCTTTAGGTAACAAAGAGTTATTCATCATAGCCAGGCCATAAATAGTACTTGAAGAGATAGATTTATTAAAATTGGTTCTTACATCATAGACATTAGCTCTGTCTGTAACTATGTCTGCCTAGGGGTAAGATGATAGATGGGAACCATGTTCTCCCAGGATCCAAGTCCCAGAAGTGATGGCTCAACCTTAGGAGGAAGATAAAAAGTCAAGTCACTAAATTGTGCAGAGAGATGGATCACTTTTGGGGGTTTGAAGTTCCATGTTACTGCTCACATGAATAGAGCACAACTCTGTTCGTGACATTCTGGATAGAGGGCAGTTCTAATCAGTTTGCACCAAGACAGTGAGAAGTCATAAGACACTCAGAGTTACTAGGGTATTTCATTGACTTAAGCCTAACCAGTCTCTCTTTTTCAGGATTATGGCCTCTGAGATCTCTGATTCCAAGTAATCCAGATCAGAATTATTTCAAGGGGCCCCCAACAGTGAACTAGTACCCTCCTTGCCTTCTGAAGACCTGTTTTGAGCAAACAAAATACTGTAGCCAAAAGAAATAGTTTATAGGCAGGAACCTAATCATCTGAATTGGGGTGGTGGGAAGCCCATCTCTCCCTAACCTTCTGAAAACATATCAAACTATATCAAAACTATCAAAAATTCTTCCTTAAAATGTGAAAAACACAGCTTTGGTCTTGTGCTGTAATGTGTAATTCATGCTTTAAGCATACATGTGTGTAATTGAAACTATGATATTGGCACAAAAATAAATATATAGATCAATGGAAAATAAAAGAGAGTCCAGAAATAAACCCATGATTACATGGTCAATTAATCTATGAAAAAGAAGGCAAGAATATACAATGGGGGGGGCGCCTGGGTGGCTGAGTTGTTAAGCGTCTGCCTTCGGCTCAGGTCATGATCCCAGGGTCCTGGGATCGAGCCCCACATTGGGCTCCCTGCTCGGCAGGAGCTTGTTTCTCCCTCTCCCACTCCCCCTGCTTGTGTTCCCTCTCTCACTGTGTCTCTCTCTGTCAAATAAATAAATACATTCTTAAAAAAAAAAAAAAGAATATACAATGGGGAAAAGATCATTTCTTCAATGAATGATGCTGGGAAAACTGGAGAGTTACATTCAAAAGAATGAAACTGGGCCACTTTCTTACATCATACACAAAAATAAACTCAAAATGGATTGAAGACCTAAATGTAAGACCTGAAACCATAAAACTCCTAACTTGCACAGTAAAGGAAACCATCAACAAAACAAAAAGGCAACCTACTGAATGGGAGAAGATATTTGCAAATGACATATCCAATATGGGATTAATATGCAAAATATATAAAGAACTCATACAACTTAACACTCAAAAAAACCCAAATCCCATTAAAAAGGGGGCAGAGGACCTGAACAGACATTTTTCCAAAGAGGACATACAGATGGCCAACAGACAAGGAAAAGATGTTCAATATCACTCATCCTCAGGGAAATGCAGATGAAAACCACAATGAGATATCACCTCACACCTGTCAGAATGGCTTGAATCAAAAAGACAAGAAATAGCAAGTGTTGGCAAGGAAATAGAGAAAAGGGAACCCTCTTGAACTATTAGGGGGAATGTAAACTGGCACAGCCCCTGTGGAAAATAGTATGAAGATTCCACAAAAAAACTAAAAATAGAAATACCATATGATCCAGTAATGCAACTACGTATCTATCTGAAGAAAACAAAAACATTAGTTCAAAAAAATATATGCACCCCTATGTTTACAGCAGCATTATTTACAAGAGCCAAGATATGGATGCAACCTAAGAGTCCATCCATAGATGAATGGATAAAGATGTGTCATATATACACAATGGAATATTACTCAGCTATACAAAAGAATGGTATCTGCCATTTGCAACAACATGAATGGACTTAAAGGGTATTATGCTAAGAGAAGGAAGTCAGACAGAGACAAATGGAAAGAAAACTTATACGTGGACTCTAAAAAACAAAACAAATGAACTAACATACAAGCAAACAACAACAAAAAATAGAAACACACTCATAAATATAGAGAACAAACTGGTGGTTGAACCAGACACAAAGGTGGTGGGGGGATGGGTGAAATAGGTGAAGGGGATTAAGAGGTACGAACCTCCAGCTATAAAATAAATAAATCATGGGGATGAAAGGTAAAGCATAAGTAATACAGTCAATAATATTGTAATAATTTTGTATGGTAACTACACACTTATTGTGGTGAGCATTTTGTAGCATTTATAATTGTCAAATTACTATGTGGTATACTTGAAACTAATATAATATGTCCACTATACTCCATTTAAAAATTGTCTTAAAATTAAAAAAAAAGAGGGGCGCCTGAATGGCTCAGTCAGTTAAGCATCCAACTCTTGATTTTGGCTCAGGTCATCATCTCAGGGTCCTGGGAGTCAGTGAGCAGTCTGCTTGTCCCTCTCTCTCTTCCTCTGCTGGTGCTCTCTCTCAAATAAATAAATAAAATCTTAAAAAAAATAAAAATGAAAAATAAATAAAATTTAAAAAATACATGTGTGCTTACATCATAAACCTCTTCAACAATTCTCCCCAGAAGATTTTACTCCATAATACTGTGCTAATTCACAGCTTTTCTCTTTCTTTTTCTTTTTTTTTTCTGAAGAAGAATACCAAGTAGAAAACTGAGTTGTAAACAAAAATTTACATCTCGGGTGCCTGGGTGGCTCAGTTGGTTAAGTGACTGCCTTTGACTCAGGTCATGATCCTGGAGTCCCAGGATCGAGTCCCGCATCAGGCTCCCTGCTCAGCAGGGAGTCTGCTTCTCCCTCTGACCCTCCCCCTTCTCATGCTCTCTCTCTCATCCTCTCTCTCAAATAAATAAATAAAATCTTTTAAAAAAATTTACATCTCAAAACAGAATTCTAAAGATAAAGTTGGTAATTCTGCCTCTCTTGCTGGCGTATCTCCCACAATTTCCCTTAACACACACTCAACTAGACTAGTTGCCATTCACAGATCCAAAATCCTTGTTCTCCTTGGTGATGTCTCTGGTCTCTTCAGCAAGAATGTCTCTCTTCTTCGATCTTATTTACTTCCAGAGTCTTTCCACTGTGCTTTTCACCTGGCAGGTGTGAAGTAAATTTGTTGAATTAAATCTCACTGTTACAAGGCTGGTCAAACCCACAGGATCTAGGAAATTTTATAGACCTCATGATGGCACATTTGCTTCATGTAAACAGATAACTCAAGTATCTCAATCCCAAATCCAGAGTTTGAATAGCAGACTGATTCAGTTAAATTTCTGTATTCTTCTCCAGTGCATTCCAAGATCCATCCTCACTGTGCCCTCTCCCCAACCCATCACTGTAATAGCACATGTTCCATAATGAATAGAATACAGTATCAAGAGAAATAAAAGCAGTGAGCCAAATTTTCCCCCTTGTAGGAAAAGATGAGTCCCCAGGAGCCTCCCCTGTTGATCTTCTGTGCCGTTGATTAACACCAACCAATTGGCAATTGAAAGTTTCCACAGATCAATGGGTTCCTGATATTTTGGTCCAAAGGCTATTACTCAGAACTTTGAGCCTCTTATCTAATATCCAGATCACATATGAGTATAATATAAATATCAGTTGGAATCTTCAGCCTCTTGAGATCTGAGTAAAATTGCCTCATCTCATTTAGCATTCTGGCCTTCGGGACTCCAATACTCCTCCAAGACAATTGGATCTGAGGACCCCTGGTGTGCTTTCTCCCCATCTCAGGAGGCTTTCCCTCACGTGACACCTAAACATAATCAACCTAAACATGAAATGAGTTTACCTGCTTAAAAACCCATGCATTCTTACCCAAAACATTCTTAATTTTTTTTTAAAGATTTTTATTTATTTATTTGAGAGAAGAGAATGAGATAGAGCATGAGAGGGGGGAGGGTCAGAGGGAGAAGCAGACTCCCCGCTGAGCAGGGAGCCCGATGCGGGACTCGATCCCGGGACTCCAGGATCATGACCTGAGCCGAAGGCAGTCACTTAACCAACTGAGCCACCCAGGCGCCCCTTTAATTTTTTTAATATCTGGGATTCAGATTGCAGATGCAACAAGAAAGTCATCTAAAAACCTCTATTGGGGTGCCTGGGTGGCTCAGTTGGTTAAGCGACTGCCTTCGGCTCAGGTCATGATCCTGAAGTCCCTGGATCGAGTCCCGCATCGGGCTCCCTGCTCGGCAGGGAGTCTGCTTCTCCCTCTGGCCCTCCCCCCCTCTCATGTGCTCTCTCTCATTCTCTCTCAAATGAATGAATAAAATCTTTAAAAAAAAAAAAAAAAAAAAACCTCTATTAATCATTCTTACTCTCCAAAATTTTTGTGTTCACCTTAACCTTGAAGGGTTCATCTTTTGTTCCTTCCCCCTCTCAGAGACCAGGTACCTCTCCTTTCATCCTTCTTTTCTTCATCACCTCTTCTCTCATGAAAATGACAACTACAGTCCTCTTCTCATTCATGCAGGTCTGCCCTCTTTCCTCAAGTTCTGTCACCAGCTGACACCTAGGCTTTTCCTGCCTCACCTCCTACCCAACGTGCTTATCTGGGTATTTCTCCAAACATAATTCTCTCCCTGAGAGGAACTATCTTGCCAAATACATCAAGAAAGTACAAAATTTTTTTTCCCCAACTTGTTTCAGAAGAGAAGAAAGTAATTATACATCTAACTCTACCTAAATCACATAAGGAAACCAATATATGGCCCAGAATAAAAGTAGATGTGATCTGCCAACCAGAAATCAGCACACTGAAGAATACTACAAATATTATTTGGATGGAATAGAAGGAAGACAGACTACATTGCAGAGTAGATTTAAAATAATCAGTGTCTACAGAACTCACCC